>NC_138977.1:5698117-6396776 GCF_964341445.2 Mesoplodon mirus | reverse complement strand
ACAGCCGGACCCCACTTTCGGTTACAAAATGACCTTATCTCTAGAGAGGACCCGTATGATTTCCTAGGCATTTATGGTTTGAGAAGGACCCAGGCTTTGCTCTCAGAGGGAGGACAAATGTCCCCAAGCACCAGGTCATGATGTCATTGCCAGGACACCAACTGAGGAACTTTCCATTTTAATTTTTGTACTAGTTGTTTTTAAATTTGCTGAATATCACGTGCATGCACACTAATTTTACTATGAAATTATTCATCCCTGGGAAAATTCTACAAGTCATAGCAGGGAATTCAGAGAGAGCACATAAACATGTTACATGTCCCTGGGAGCTAAGTCTCCTCCCTCTGCTACTGCCCACCTCCTGGCTTTCTCTCTCTAAGGCTGACCTGGACCAGGACAGTTCCAGAAGGGGAGGCAGGCTTCAGAATGAATAGTTGTTAGTGCAGCTAATCTGGCTTTTGTATAATCCACCGTGAAAGTGGAAGTAGAATGATTCTGTTGATGCTGACGACAACAAGGATGAAAATAGGTTTCAGGTGGATCTACTTTGCTGTTCTGAGAACGTTGACTGAGTGCCGGGGTAACTGATGAAATGAGAGCTAAAGGGAGCGCATGCTGCTGCTTCTCTGAAAATCCATAAGGGGAATGTCAATGGTTTGAATGTTTCATTATATTTTATATTTCATAAGATGCTGCAGGGTACAGAAAGAATCAAATGTAATGGTTAAAAAAGGAGGAGCGGGAGTGATGAGTCCTGGAATTGAAAATAATCATCACCCTTGGTTACTGTTGGTAAATAATAAAAAACCTTGGGAGGAAAAAGGCGATGCCTGAAAATAGAAACCCTGACATGGACCTAAATAGGTCTACAAAAAACAATTAGGACAAAAGAGAGACAACCTTACTTTCTCTTCCCAAACATTGATGCCAGAAAATAGAAAAGAGGTACCATTTGGGAGAATTTGTTACAGAATATAACAGTGGCAACAGTGACAACGAACACGTTCTGGTCTCACAATGAGTTATGGATGAAACCTATGACAGTGAAAAATGTGCTTTGTGTGAAAGCTACAGCACTTGCAAATATATGGCTTTTTTCCTCCCTGCATCTCTTGATATGGAACACATAATCTATGGGAGACGTATGCATGTTCATGCACAGAATAAATCAAGAGTGAGCCCAGCAGGCTTGGGATGTGAAACAAGGCCGGGAAAGAGGGCCCACTGCTTTTCTGTTACAGCAATCTGATAGCCCCCAAAAGTTCCCGGCCATCTGTGGGAATATCTGCTTTTGAGGGTAGGCTTCTAGAGGGTAGCAATGTGTCCTTTTAATGTCGTCAGCAATACAAATTTTAAATGACTACTTGGATGTCAGAACTTAGGCAATATGTGGGATGGTGTTACAACTTTCCCCCATTAAGTTGTGTTTTAAGCACAAAAGGCTACCTGTTAGACAAATTGAGCACCATTCACGTGAAGAGCGTTGCCACAGGTAGCTCAGGGAGGATAATGTAGATGGTGTGCAGCTTGTTAAGGCAGAGACTTTCACCTTTTTTAATGGTGACCAACACTGAACACATTTTACATTGAGATACATTATACACACACACACACACACATACAAACACACGAAAGATTTTTATGAAACAATAATTACCCTAGTTATGTGCAATGTTCCCTAATTTTCCCATTCCATTCCATTTTATTTCCTCCCTCCCTCCCTCTCTGCCTTCCTTCCTTCCTTCCTCTGTCTCTTTTTTTTCTTCTATATATTAAATTGGTTGTGCCTTCTGTTTGAACCACTCTGCATTAAGGGGCCTAAAGAGACACAGCAGAGCATCTGTGCTCTATCAAACAGGCTGACTGTAACCCCTAGGAGGGACAAGCCATCACCAACACCTAGCACAGGGCATAGTGTATTAGTATCTGTAAAAAGATACTAATGATGCTTACTTCTTGGTATTGCTGTGAGAATGAAATGATTTAGAACAGTACTTGACGCATAGTTGGCCATCATTTTTATTGGTAATACTATGATTAAAGACTCAGTGGCAATTTCTGTCAAGCAAAGCCAATTTACTTGGCCGTTCTCTTATTCATTCATTTCGGCAATGCCTCCTACATTTCCTGAACAATGCAAAGCATTTTACATTCATTACAGTTGTTATCTTCTCAACAACTCTATGAGGCAGGGACTATTAGTCTCAGTTTATAGATGAGGTTTAGAGTGGTGAGCTACTTGCCTAACATACCATATCTAGTCCTTGACTCCAAAGTCTGAGCCATTATATGGAGGGAAGTGGAGTCGAGTAGAAGGTATTTTAGACAGATAGATTGGCAATTGCAGAAGTTTGGAGGAGGATCCTAACACTTTATTTCATACATGTCATTTCCCCTCTCACCTTTGGGAATACTGTGAATTGGATAAATGTAAGGAAGGCAGACAGGATACATATCCTTTGTGACATAAGAAAGGAATAAGAAAAGTATGGGTTTACTTTCTTTCAAGTTCCCATACAGCTATTTTCTTTCAGAAGCTTCTTCTCCTCAGTCCTGTGGGTATGATACTGTTGTGGTGGGAAGGCTGCAGTCATCAGAAGGGATTAGAACTCCAAATTTGATAGAGGTCAAGGAAATGTGGCAAGAGATAGGTTATCTGCAAAGCTGGAACAAGAGGCAGCCAAGGTCAAATGGCCAAATCTGAGACAATGGAGTACTAAGTAAATAAGAACGTTTAAATGGATAAGGCTCTGGATCTGGTATTGTCAGGGAGTGCAGGTTGGATGGGCAGTGACTAATTTCTTAGGGTGAATTTTATATGCCCAGTTGCAACTTTTGAATGGCTGGGGCTACCTACCATCTTTGACCTAAGCTTTCATTTTTGAAACCCAGCTTTGATAAGGGTGGTCATTATAGCCACCAAGTTCAAGAGCCGGTGGCTCTTTCTTCACGCAAAATTCCACTCCTTATTAATTATAACTTAACCTGCTTATTGAAAATTTCTTTTCCAATTTACATCCTCAGTGTAGTGAAGCCACATTTTCATATGTCATATGAAAATATTTCATGTTTATTGCACTTCCTGTCTGGTTCTCCAAGACAAGATTTGAAAATCAATTCACTCTTGCTTGTCTTGAAGGAAATCAAGGGCTGTCTACCTGTTGATCATCTAGTTTGGTATCATGGGAAAAGAAGCTGCACTTAATGCCAATGGCCTGTTTCTGAAGGAGACGTTTATGGTGTTCTTAATGCAGAGTGAGAAACCCTCTCTTGTGGAAACATGAAGGGAATTTCCTTTCTAAGGATGTTCCTGTTACAAGTTTTTCACCCTACTCTGATTTTCCTGTAAAAATTGCTGGACTTTTTACTGATGTATCCTGATCCATCTTGAGTTATATCTTCCCTACTTGGAACCCTAAGATTAAATGCCCTTTGACATGAATGACTTTCATCATCTGGTGCCTTCTTATGCCACAGAGTTCCACTATTATCAATCTCCTTCTCCATTTCCAGGCAGCCTCTCACCATTCTTACCGAACTACCAAATATCCACACATATGTTTGTGCACATTTTCAAAATATTTAACCTGGTACACCATGAACCATGGGCACTGGTCTTAACAAACCACTTGGTATTGACTCACTAATAGCCTAGTTCATTAGTATTTCACATTAGCATTCCAAATCATACATATCTGGGAAAAAGGAGATATTTCTTAGTACTCCCTATTGGTACAAATGGGAGGTTTAGAATCAGAAGTCCTGGACTGTCCTTTGAATAACATGCTCAGCCTTAACACTTCCCTTCTGCTGGGGTCCACTTCTCACTTTGCTGGGAACTCATGGACTCCTATCTGCTTTGTAAAGCTCTTCTTTCTCCACTGCTCATTGTTACTGCCAGCAGTTTTATTCTGTTGGTTTCTCTGAGCTGATGTTTTTACCTGTGAAATGTCCTTGCCTCCTTTATTGTCTCTTTTTCTGCTGATCTCTAGTATATCAGCAAACAAAGTTGCATGGGAATATGTTTACTGAAAAGCTAGAGAAGTTAAAGAACATGGCAGTGACTTAGGAAGAGTATGTGAAATCCTCCTTTAAATATGACATTTACCACAACTCTATCCATTTTCTAGGGGAAAAGCACTCAAAAGTTAAACCCTTCAGAGAAAGTTCTCTCTAGTAGGGTTTCTCAACGTCAGCACCATTGAAATTTTGGGCCAGACAGTCCTTTGTTGTGGGGCTGCCCTGTGCATTGTAGGGTGTTTAGCAGCATCTTTGGTTCTATCCACTGCATGCTGATAGCACTTTCCCAGTTATGATGACCAAAAATATCTCCAGACATTACCAAATGTCTCTGGGGAGGCAATATCACCTGTGGTTGAGAACCAATCCTCTCAAGAGACTTACACTTCAAAATGTGGTCTACAAAGTTGCAGCAGCAGCATCCCCTGGCACGCTGTTAGAAATGTAGACTCTTGTCTGTGTCCCTGGTGTACTTCATAAGAGTGCATTTTGACATGATCCCCTTATATGGACCTTAAAGGTTTTGCAGCCCTTCCCTAGAGAATGTCTCCCATTAGGTACCTCTCCTGCTCTATGATCAGATCCATTGTTTTCTCAGATCTCCTAATCTTTTCTGGATAAATTCCTACCTTTTGAGGAAAATTCCTCAAGCTGCTCACAGGTATTTGTGTTGACTCAAGAGCCATAGCCTTCCCCTTTCCTTCTAACAGATCTTTCCCTCAATTCTGAGTTATTAAAGCTATAACAATGATCCAGAGGCTCTAGAATAATATCCCAGAAGACGAGTCTAGGTGGGAGAGGGGAGGGGGAATTGGGGTCAACAGGCCTGTAGGGAAAGCTCAGATGGGTACTGACACTCCATGTCTGTCCACTTTGATGTTTCCTTGCTTATAGGATTTGAAATTAAGCCTAGGCTGGTTCTGTAGATAGTGCTGTTATCCATCATGAACTTATAATACACTTTGTAACCCATGAAATTCAGAATCTATGAACTGGCACTAGGAAACACTGAAAGTCTATCAATCTTTTACCAATTACTCTCCTCATTTCCAACAGTCTTTAAGTTTTAGAGTACAATATCATTGGTTAACACGCCTTCCCAATGAACTAATTTACACACTTGAATACTGTACCAGCAGGGCTAATATACCTGTGTTATTTTGACACCTAATATCCATTTTCTTTTAAAACTGTTGATTGGTCATCTATTTTAATATTCTTGAACTTTAGAACTGGGGCATACACACACTTTCAAATACTTATACCCTTTACATCTCAAATCATAGGTCATTGTTTAACAGTTAAGGCAACTAGTAGAATACACACCCACACATGTTCCCATACACACAGTTGTCAGTTGCTGGGAGACAGTGTGAAAATTGGGAGCCATATAATTATAGACTTAATAGGGTGGGGTATAGTGTGAGACAAGAAACTTACCTAGGGCACAAATGCTCTCTCCCAGATTCCTGAAAGTGCTGACTCTGGTTCTCACCCTGAGACCTAGTATCTCCATTCTGTGAGTGGCTTGTCTTCTTCCAGAGTCATTTCTGTGTCATCAAAGTCATGGATAACAACCAATGTCCCTATTGTTTCAAGATTTTTGCTCTTCATTTTTATTGTTCCCTACACTGTTTTCCTAGTCTCAAACTTTAGTCTTTTAATTTCATGAAGTTTGGCCATCCTGATTTCTTATCTTCGATGACGATAACCCCAGTAACTTGAAGATTAGGAAAGATAGGATTCAGAAGACCAGACTTAGAATTTTGTTTCCCAGATTCATTATCCCCATATGCCAATTATCAATTTATTGCTGTCTCACTCCAAACCCACTCTCCTTTGCACTAGTTTTTGATACTGAATCTGGATCCTATACAGATTTCTCTTTTGCCAAGTAGCTTCATGTTAAGCTTTATCAGTAGAGGATGCTAGAGGAACTCAGCATGCACTCCTGGTTCTGTTGCCTTTCTTCTTGCTTCTACAGTGCAGTGGCTGGCAGGTACTTTCATGTGTATCTTCATGTGACAGACCAAATGATACACATTCTCCAGCAAGTTTTTCTGGCACTTTAGCCAGCATCTTCTCAGTGAGTTTTGTAGGCACCTCAGCAAGGGGCTTTTCAATGAGTACCAGCACTCCAGTGGGCAGCATCCTTGACAGTGCAGCCAGGGAGACTCATGAGTGTTCACCCACATCAGTGCCCACCCCCAGCAAGTTTCTCTGGCACTCCAGCGGGCTGTCTTCTGCTTGACAGTCCCACCCTGTGGTACCCCCGTGAACTTCAGTGTCTTCCAGGGGTCTGCAGCCACACCCTCTCCAACAGGGTCTACATCTCAGTCTCGAGGAGAGACAAATCGGGACTTCCAAGTTTGCTTCTTTCTTGAGAATTCTCTCTTATTCCTACAAGTAGCAGCTAGTCCCTTCATCTGCTCTTTCAGTCATCCTTAGGATTCTCTTTACCCCTTTCAGTATTATTCCTCTTTTGCCTATTTAATAATTCTATATGTAAAATTTTTCTGTTCAGATTGGTTGGTGTAGTTTCTGTCTCCTGACTGACTTACCCTCCAGTCCAAAAGAGAGGATTTACTAAAACCTGAATCTACTCTGCTTTTAGAAGGTGTCTGCAGAAGAGACAGGGCTCTTATAAGGATCCTCACCCATTTCCTTGTAGATAGATTAGAAATGGAAGTTTTGAGTGGAACTACTTGGAAGTAATGAGGGGTTCATTAAAAGGTGGCATTCACCAGTAAGTCTTTGCTACTTCAGCTTGTCTTTCTGGTTCCTTCCTTGTTCACCTTCTCCCCTTCTCTAGTTGATTAGAGTGTCTGTTTGGATCCTATCTGCAGACCTTTTATTAAGCCTTAGGCTTTCCCTGAGATTGATTATCTATCTATATCTATCTATCTATCATCTGTCTATCTATCTATCTATCTGTCTATCATCTCAGGGAAATATATAAATCTATATGTATAGATTAATATGTATTACATATACATTTATATGTATATGTATATATTGTATTTATAGATAGATATTTCAGGGAAAGCCTAAATTATATATATATAAGCCTAAATGTTATACACACACACACACACACACACACACACACACGCACACAAAATCAGGGTCTCCCTGGAGAAAATCACAGACTCTAACTTTTGTTTATTTTATTTTGTTTTTGACAATTCAGAGTCACTGGGATTGGTTTTTTTTTTTTTTTTTTTTTTACTGGGATTGGTTTTGTCAATGGTTTTCTGCTCTCAGTGAAGAGTCTTTCTGAGTAAGTGCTGTGTGTATCCAGTATTAATATTTTCATGAGTAACCATTGTGAGAATAATTGACTAGCCATTCTCATATTGCTTATGAGGTTTAATGGGAAAATATAAGATTTTTTCATTCTTCAGTTATGATTTTCTTGCCAGTCGGATCAAGGGGCCATCTGCTTTATAGAAAGAGTTTTTGAAAACTAACTTTCACGGGACTCTAAAAAATGATTGGCTTGAAAATATACATCGGCTTTACCATGTCCTTAATTCTGCATTTGGATGCAGCTAAAAAAGAAGACATTAATACATTTTAGTTTTTAGAAATAGGTCTCATATTTAATATGCATACTTATGAAAAATAAACTATACATCAGCATTTGAGACAATGGCCTTAGCCCTAATTTATAGCAGTAAAATATTGCAACACTGATTTCTGACTGATAACCTTCATAAATGGACCGCATGCCTTCCAATATGTTCTTGGCAAGTGTACCTCATTTTATTTTCCTGTTAATAAAATTGGCATAGAATTACATTGGGGGGGTCATATATCAGCTGCATGTAAATGAAATGCAAAATGTTGTTGCTAATAATAAATACACTGAAGTTGGAAGGTTGACAGCTATCTAAACTCACACACTAACCTTAACACAGCTGCTCAAGTAAATGTTTGGTTTAACAAAGTGGCTTTCACAATCTACCATATTTCTTATTCTAAACTTTCCATGAGCATTTTCATTTGTACTTTGAGGGTTCTATCTCAGGATCTTAGAGTAACCTATGTTATCTGTCACCATTATACTGTCATGCCAGGAAAAGACAACTGTTCCATACATTTATTTGATACAGATATCTTATTGGAATTTTTTTTAAAGATAGTGTGTCATTTCTAGATTGTGAAGATGTAAAATAGAGACAGAACTCAATTTTTTTCCATCTTTGTGGTCAGCAGCTTCATTCACTGATTTTGCATCTTAGTTATACTTTAGTGTGGAACAACCATAAAAAGTTCCATGCCAAATAAAAACAGCCTGAAAAATGATGTTTTCTGCTTACGGCATTAGTGCTATTATGGAACACAATTCCTCTGTTTTGAAAAACAATAGAGTTTTTTATGAAAATGAGTTTCCCCAGAGAATGCCACATGACTGTAGGCTATTAATTATACAGTTTTATTATTATCTTTTGTTCTGAACAATAGTGCTCCTGAGGTCCTGTGGAACTTTTCTCCCATGCGATCATGTCGAGTTTTGATTAAGCATCATTATACACAGTTCATTAACAATGTATCTTAAAATGAGTTTTTGATTGAACATTTTTATTGGTCATTTACTATAATTGATGGATTCTGTTGAAACTTCACATTAAAAAATTGCCAGGATAGTTACAGTATTTTTCATTATGCTCCTTTTCCCTAAAAGAACCCAAGTTTCTTTAAAAAAAAATAACTTCCAAAAATTAGATATTGATCTCTTGCCAAGGCAGTTGCTCCTTCCATAGTTCAATTAGGAGAGAAACAGAAACTGGTAATGTTGACTAGGAATAAGAAAAAATTGGGAAATTAAATAATCCTGTTAACTTAGCTGTCTTTTCCCTAGGGCCCAAGTCATACTTTAGGAGAGAAAATGAACTCTTTCAAGTTGATAAGGGTCCTTATAATATATTACTGAACTTGATCAGTCTCACTGGATTCTCCAATATTATAATATTAATCTTCATGTTGACAATTTCTGCTCTTAGCTTAATCAAATGGTTAAAAGTAATTTGGCAATTGGTCAACTAATTACTTTTTCTAATACCTTTATATTTAAAGAAAACTAGAAATCTCTTAGAAATTATTTAATGTATTAGTAAAAACTGCCTTATAATTTTTTTATACTGAATTTATTGTCACTGGAGGTATTCAAGCAAATGCTTGATAGCTACACACTGGGAAGGAGAAAATGGTACAATAGACCATCTTTAATATTTCTTCCAACAGTAACCTTTCATGTGATCATAGTATAAAAAGTAGGACAGAGGTAGAAAAAGAACAGGAAACGGAGTTTGAAGACTGGTATTGTTTGGCTTCAGGCAAGTTACTTAACTTCTCTGGGTTTCAGTTACCTTACCTCTGAAGATAAGGAAATTGAATTAGATGATGTTAAAGGTTCCTTCCTACTGGAGCATTCCATGATTCTCTATTTTCCTAGTGGCTGAGGAATAAATGAAAGTCCTGCAAGAACCTATTTTTCATTGAGGAAACACAAACACGTGGGGTAGTGGAGCCCACTAGCAAATGATGGCAAATTTAAATTATAAAATTCCAATGATTTTATAGTTTTGTTATCTATTACATTAACTTAAATATTTCTACCTCATCTAACATTTTGCATAGATTTTCTCCTACTGAAACTACGAATAAGAAAAAAAAGGAAAATATTTTCTCTTTATAATTCTCTAGTTTCTTCTTTAAAATAGGAATTACTGCTGCCACTGGAAGTTTCTATGAGCTGGATCATGCTTTGTCGATGTCATCATAAAGAAAGGGTCAAATTAAAGCTTTCGGTGCTGAGCATGGGATATTTTTCAGAAAGGGAAGAACTAGTCATTGCTTACTTTCTTAAATCTCATCTACTTATTGTCATTATCCTTCCCCTCATATCTGTTTTCCTCTTTTTCCCTTGGGCAGAATATAAGGACTATTAGCTCACAAATACATTTCTAACCCTGGTGAAATCACATAGATCGAACAGTTAGAATTTCGTCAACCACCCAGACATTTTGGGGGGCCAAAAGTGCTCAGTCTTCTAAAACTTGAAAGAAAAGGAACCCTAAATGTCAAGTCCATATTTTATCTGCTCTAGAACTCTCTCTTCCTCCTCCTTCCATTTCTCTGTCCCAACATCCTACTTCTTTAAACTGCAAGGCACCACTGCAAGGAAGGAAAATGTGCCAGGAATTCACTCTGTAACACTGAGTGGACCACACTTCCTCATTAACTTGTATCTCAGAATTTATTGATGATTACCTTAAGTGGTGGTTAACTAGGACACGTTCTCTACCACATCTTCTTGCCCTCTATCTTGCAATTTAGGTGGGGAAAAGTTATGGAAAAATATAATGTGAAGAAATTTAATCTATTGTAACATCAAGTTCACAGGTCAAGTTTAAAACTATATTGAAGTTCATTCACATGATATTTTGATTTATTTCCCATATGTGAGGTGAATGAGCAAAGTAGATTTGTGAGCATTTAATGTTTTAACTGAATGGAGGATAATCACTATTTTTGCTCAAATGTAAAACAAAGTGATAAGATACATTTTATTGCCCATTTTATTGTGGGTTGAGGTCTACTGAAATAATAAGAATTTCCTATTCCCCTAGTATATCTTAACATATTTGGGTAAAAGAAGAATGTTCCAGAGTCAAGATGGCAGCTTGTACACCAACTAATTATTTGTTGGTGTTCTTAACCAGAAGGGGAAAAAATAGAAAAGTGTGACTCTAAGCAACATCTATTGAACAGCTATATATATATATATATATATATATATATATATATATATATATATATGTATAGGGTTGTTGCTTAATATTATATTCTTCATGTAGAAAGAACAGAGTATGAAAACAGAGTTCAATGAACCAACCTGGGAATAAAATGGAAGGACCAAAGTGTCTTATCTTTGGCCAACAATAAGGTCTTCTGGGGAAAGCATAGAACTTGATAGTTAATAATCCTGGATTCTAACCTTTAGTCTGTCTTGACCAAGTAGTCAATCTGTCTTGACCAAGTAGTTAAGGCAGACTTGGAAAGTTAACTCATCTCTATCAGCTTTACTTTCTTAGTCAGTGTATGGACAAAGAATTGAGACATCCTTGGAAATCTCTGGCAGGGTGCCTAGCAGCCAGCAGGCACACACAAGGTACTCATGGGTTCTTTCTCAGTTTTCTCATCCATGAAGTGAGGGGTTTCATCTATAACACAATCATTTTCAAGTTTTCTTTTTCTTTTTTTTGAAGCAGTAGAAAAGCTTTTCAATAACACCAACAAACTTTACATGGAATCTCAAGCTTCCACACAATCAGCACACAATCACCAATCTATTCTGCACCTTAAATCATTAGCTATTTCTTGGGCCAATACACAATTTGTGTGGGTTACACATGACAATGGTCTCTAGCGTTTCACCTTCTGTTTCCTCAAGGTAATTCCCCTGACATTTTATGATTAAAGGGGGTTAATACTGATGTGGTGAATGATAACGATCCTTTGAAATTGTGGTGGAGGTCATGATTCTATAAATAAAGAGTGGCACACCTAACTGCAGACAAGCCTGATTCAGGCAGAATCCTATAACGGATGTCATTTATCTGTGCCACTGACTGTGGGTGCTGGAATTTTTACTAAAATTACCATTTGGGGCCCACCCTGTTCAGATATCTATTTTTAACAATAAACTAAAAGTTTCTTTTAATTCAAGACTATATAAAGGCAAAAGAAGCATTTGGTTTAGCATAAATCAGACAATCGAAATAACTATATATTTTACTAAATATTTAACTTACTTAGACAATATCTATACTTAGCAGCACGGCATGGTTGGGAGAGCCTTCAGACTCAGACTAAACTAATTTTAAATCCCGGCTCTTTCATTTATGAGCTTTGTGACCTTGAGCAATTATTTTATCCTTGCTAAGCCACATTTTCCTCATTAGTGAAATGGAAATGAGAATTCATTCCTCATTTGGGTTGCTGTGAGATTGAAAAGAAAAAACCTTTTCTGGAGCCCAACACTGGACCCAGCTTATAGCAGATGCCCTTTACCTATTAATTCATTTTTGCTTAAAATGTGGTGTGGTGCTGATGCTCACTTATAGTCCCTCCTCAACCAAAAATTGGAGAAACTTGACAACCAAGTTTGGCTAAGGATCTGCACCAGTACAGCTTGGTTCCTTATCTTATTTTACTTTTCTTTTGTGGCAGTTATTGATCATCACCAGAATCTTGAACTGATTTTTATACTAATTTACAGAGACACTCAGGTTCTGTGTTATTAGTTGTTAAATGTTTATACACCACAAAGAAATAAATGTCTGCATTAACAGTATGCCTATCATCCTCTCAGCTACTAATGCTGCTGCACAGATTCATGCAGTTAGAGCAAGAAATCAGCTTTCTTTCAAAATGTGCTCTGCAAAGTACCTGCTATTGTCATAACTTTACCTAGGAATGTGCCATCTCTCTCTCATTAGATATTTTTTAGGTAGTAATGACTCCAATTTATACACCACATGAAAATTTTGGCTCTTCTGTGCCAAAAGCACTAACTCCAGAATTAAACTCTCACAAATTTAATGTGCAGACGAGACACTTGGGGATCTTTTTAAAATGCAGAGTCCAACTCAGTAGGTCTGGTATAGGGCCTGAGCTTCTACATTTCTCACAAGCTCCCTGATGATGTTCATGCAGCTGATCTACAAACCTCAGTTTGAGTAGTAAGGCTCCAGGTCCATCCTAGGTCACCTTGTCAGTCATCCACTATGGCCCCTCCACCATCTCTTCTGCCCACCCACTTAGAATAAGCAGATTTGGTTTTGTGTTTATATCTGTTTATTTCTGTATTACAACCCAGCCATGTTTGAAATACCAACAGAACCAAGAAAACCCTATTGCAAACTTGGAAATTTTCAGCTGTTTATCTCCAAAAAGTTATCTTCGAAAAGAAAAAAAGCAAACAAAAACAAACTCACAACCTTGTGTCAATTTTAAATGCTGACCTCCTTTTATACAACTTCCTTCTTTGTGAATTTAATCATTTTTCTGACGATCTTGTAAGTTGATTTTCTAACCACAAAGAAAGTAAAAATCCATCATGGAAAAAACCCATTCTTATGACTTTGAAAACTATTAAAATAACATTGGCTTGTGACTACAGCTAGCCCCCCGCAGGCCGAGCATTTATAATAACACACATTCTTTCTTCCCAACTTGCCTTCAACAGTGAGCCGTCTGTAAGCCCTGTTTAATCAATGAGAATGATGCAGATGTGAAATGGATCTTCATGGATTTATTAATTCATCAGTAGCCACATTAAAGGCATATCAGGTAACCTGTTGATCTTTCTCTGAATCTTCCCCTCCCACCCCTAATCCTAAAACATGAGGATATTCAGAAATGTCATAAACTTCATTATTTTAAGAGCTGTTTCTTAAGAAAACTCTGGGCCAAGCGTTTTAGAATATATTATCGCTTAAACACAGATTTTCATTGACAACATTCTGTGGGCATTCATTTAATATTAATATCAAGCCAAGGAAATAATGGTCCTTGTTTCTTTCCTTTAAAATGACAGGAATAGTGGGTACTTGTTCCTTCTGAAAAACAGGAAATATCTAAGCCAGCAGTATTCACACTGGTGTCATTACTTGCATTACTTCAGTTATCGATTGAACCTTGCCAAATTCTCCACGATGCATCTGTCTACCAGGGAGGGAGAAGATTGCGTGAGAGATTGACTTGTAAAGGTTATCTCAGGATCAGATGATATGCAGCTCCCTGCCTTTTAAAAAGTCTTGAAAGGCTGGGAAACCAGATAGTGACCGAGGCACAGAAAATGGGGTGCCTGGCTGTAATTTTCTGAAATTAGTAATGTAATATTTTAACATAGTTGGTACAGAATTTGGACTTAGTTCTTCAGAAGGGATACCTAAACCAAATAAACACTCATCAGTACTCTTTTCTGTCACCTTGAAGCCACTGAAGTTTGAGTATTTTCCAGGGGGTAGAACTCAGGAGTCCATAGGAGTTTCCCAGATCCTGGAAGTTCTGCCTTCCTAGTCATTTACAGTGTGAGAGGGAAGAGGACAGAGAAGCCAGAACCAGAGGTCTTGGATGAGTTCATCCGCAAATCTCAGGAAGACTTCTTCTGGGCCCTCTTGCCAACATTTAAGTGGGTTGTATTTTATTTTGTCCCTTCTGTAGAATCTAGACTGACAATACCCCCAAAATCTTGCCCTGGGGTCTGCACATTTATAAACACAAGAAAAGGAATTGTGGAGGCCTCGGTATGTTCTATGGATTTGGAGAATGCTGCTGGGAGTCCCGAGATCAATAAAGTACTGGCTTCCTCCCTTTCACCTCTTCCTTGCTAGTTTTTATTGCCCCAAATTTGCCTTTGTCCTTTTCTTCCCTTGTTCTTGGGGATCTGTGCCATAGGCATCTGATCTCTCTCTTCATCTCTCGGGGAAGAAAATAATCCTAAATGCTGAATGATTACATTTTAGGATTTTGCCAGCAATACATTTCAAGCTGGAGGAAAGAATGTGACTGCCTCTAGGTCCACCTTTCTTGTCTCTACCTTTACCTGCAACATGGCATAAAGTGCAGGGCTTTAGGCTTTGTTTGGACGGGTTTGGCTATTGTTTTGCTGGTCTTGGCAGAGGCTTCAGTATATATTAGTCCACATGGCTGTGTGCCCACGCAGTATATTTCTTTCTGTGTGCCTGTTCCCCTTTCTGTTTGCATGTGTGTGCAGGTAAGGGGTTGCCTACACATGTGTGAGCAAAATATATGCACCGTGGGTGGCTTCTGTATGAGAGAGAAGGATATTTATTTAAAAGGTCAAAATAAGGATGATAAAAACTCAAATGAGGGTAAAATAGAAGCTCAGCCATGGGACAACACTGTGATACTTTGATAATTGGCTTCCCCTCAAGATCCTCCTCTCTCTCTCTCTCTGGAAAACCACATTATGCTGGGCAGGCCTTCTTTTAGACCAACAACTAGACAACCAGTAGGTGACAGAGAACAAAGAGGTATTCTGAAGAAACTTCCTTTCATCTCCCGTGGACTGAAGATGAGTTTCATTTATTCATTCTGCTGCAAGAAGACCCAGAAGCAAGCATGAAGTTTCTCAGATGCAGTTCTATACTCCCACTTAAGATGTCCTTAGATTTCCCTGAATCTTTCTCTTCTCCTTATCCCCAGAACTAATACAGAAAAGCAAGAAAGTAAAAAAAATATGCTCAAATAAAAGGAAATTTGGATAAAGCCCTCTTCCTAAGTAAAAGGAATAAAAGTTCTTGCTTCTTCTACCATTACAAACTACTTTTGCCTCTCAAGAATAAATTACTACTGCTGGGGCATATATATCTTCCAGAATTTTCTCTGAGAACTGTTGTGGCTAGCCTCCAAGGGCACCCCCTCCTCTGCAACTCTGTGACTCCTTTCTGGATTCTGGTCTCACCTCAGGGGAATGGTTGTTCCCTGCTGACTGAGAAGAAATGCAGGTGGTCTTGGTACCCACCCAGAGTGAACTTTTACATTAGAAACAACATTTCCTCAATGATCAATCAATGGCTTATCCAAACTGGATAATGGCTAAAGAGAGGCACAATGAACAGGGTAGTCCCCATCTGGTTGTTCATGTCCCTTTCATTTTTTAAAAAAGAAAATTCAGCAGTCTTTCAGATGGGTTGAGGAACTCCCTGAGGGTGAATAGACATGGAGTTGATCCATTTTAGCTTCTGATATTGGACCCACGTGAGGCATGCTCTTGATCCACACTCCAGCCTCACGTTTAGCCCTCTTCTCCATGGCTGACAGTCCTTACCCTGTTCTGAGGAACCATCTGTCTCCACAGCTTGCCTACACAAAGATAGAGTCATCCTTGATGCGGCAGCCAGGACTGCAGCAACAGGCACTGATGCCAGATGACACAAGTGGTTGGGAGCATTGAGAGTCACCAAGGAGACTCGGAGAAGACCAGCACATTCATTATTGGGGTGGGATGCAACTCAAGGCAACCCAATACCATCCTGATCTAAAAAAATTGGAGCCAAGTGATGGACACTGACTCCAAAAATGTGTCCATCACATTCAGAGATGTAAACAAATATAATATCAGTTACCATTCACAAAAAAATTTACTATAAGTTTTCACTATAAACCACCAGACTTCAGTGCTTCTTTTGACTTGTGGAGCTAAGATAGGATGAAGAATGTGTTTTCTGGTGGCCAATATCTCTAACTCTAGGATTCACGTAAAATCAGAAAAAGGTACAGACATTTTCCAACTGTTTTCTCCCAGAATAACCTACTGGTTGACTATTCAGATGCTAAGAAACCATTTCCCAAGTGCTATGATATTGCTGGCTATACTGAACTATCTCAGGCAATTTAATCTATTTAGTACTTCTTGTTTCAAAGAACGAAGAGAGGTAAAATCTTCTATTGGTCTAAGAGTGGTTAAGAGACATATGACTGTAATGAAATTATACAACAGCTTGATTTTTTATCTTTCCTTCCTAATACTGACTCAAACTCTGATGAGAATACTCAGCACAATCCTTATCCTTCATTTTCTTCTTCAATCTAATACACAGTTCATCCCCAATGGAGTCCTCTTGATTTTTTGAATCTATCTCTTTCTCTTCATTCCCTCTATAATCTCAGTTCCCAGCCTCATCATACCTGTCATGAATGCTTTAATGGAACCTTAGCTTGTATCCTTGTCTGCAATCTCTAATCTCTTCAAATAATCCAGATTTGGTTTAAAACACAAATCTAATTGCTCGCTTCACTCTTTCTTATTTTATTTTTCTCTCTAGCACTTATCACCTTTAAATTTACTAGATACTTTTCTTATTCATTTTGCTTATTATCTGCCCTTCCCCATTTGACTACCAGCCCCTTGAAATCAGGAGTTCTTGGCTGTTTCTTCATGGCTATAAATACTGAGTCTAGAAGAGACCTGGCATATACTAGGTGCTCAATAAGTACATTTGAATGTTTGATATCCTCTGCTTAAAAATCTACCTTGCCTTTCTGTTTCTTCCAGAATGTAGTACAAACACCTTAACACTGGGTTTGAGAAACTTTGCATGCTGTCCTCAACCTAGCTTTCTACCTCTTTTCCTTGCATCTTCCTCTGTGCACACCTTTTGTTCAGGTAACTTGAGTATGCTGTCATTCCTTAAGCTTGCCATGTTTTGTCCTACATCTCTGCATTTGCAAATGCTACTCCTTTCATCTGGAAAACCCTTCCCAAGGCTGCCTAGAACACAGCAGATGCTGATAACTGTCTCTTCAGTCATCCCCTCGAACACTTCATTCACCCATTTATTCTTTCATTACCTGACCAACCTCTGTACATTCTTGAAGACCCAGGTGAAATTTCATCATTCCTATGAAGCCTTCCTAAACTCCCTGAGTTGGGATTGGTCACATTGTTTCAGTGCTTTCATAGTACTTTTTATATAACTCTAGTTTTGTTCCTATCACATGGAGTTGTAATTTATCTTGTATGCTTCCTTTGTCCTCCTCTGGACTATGAGATACTCCAGAGTAAGGAGAGAGTCATTTACCAACTTGCCCCCAGTACATTTTACAGAGCCTGGAACACAGTAAGTACTCAATAAATGCTTAATGAATAAATGAAGAACTAAGCTATTTGGAATAGATACATGTTTGGAGAAGAAGGGGTCATTGTTTTAGATTGAGGATTCAGCAGATGAACTCCATAACATTTTATCCAGATACCTGAAAAATCTCAAGGATTTCCTTTACCTTTTTTTTTTTTTTTTTTTTTTTTTGTGGTACGCGGGCTTCTCACTGTTGTGGCCTCGTCCGTTGCGGAGCACAGGCTCTGGACGCGCAGGCTCAGCGGCCATGGCTCATGGGCCCAGCTGCTCCGCGGCATGTGGGATCCTCCCAAACCGGGGCACGAACCCATGTCCCCTACATTGGCAGGTGGACTCTCAACCACTCTCAACTGCGCCACCAGGGAAGCCCTCCTTTACCATTTTTTTATGAAATGTATATTTAAGTATTACTAAAATAATAATATACCTTATGTGAAATTCTTAGAATAGCAGCAAAATAACAGAGAGACCTTGGAGCTATGGACCAAGTAATATAATAGTGAATTATGTATACTGAGTAAAGGACAATGAAGTCAGTGGAAAAATGTTTAGAGTTCTTTGGGTCTCAAGGATCTGTACATAATTCTCTAGGAAGTCAATGAGAATGATGAATGACTAAATAGGAAAACATATTGTTTCTAGAGCAGAGAAGTTAACCATTTAAAGACAAAAAAAAAAAAAACACTATACACATGTGACGATTATCCTCATATTTATTTTTTAAAGTGATGAATGTGCCCAAAAGTGACTTACTTAAGTTTAAATGTAATTTTGTTTTTAAAGTAGGTACTCGTGTTTCCTGAATGCCAAAAAAGAAGAACTACTCAGCCATTTTGTTTTCCAATCTGTCATTCATGCCTCAAATCCATGTTTTTTGTTTTTGATTTATTTTTTTTTCTAACCTGAAGCTGCCCACAGAGAAAACAAAATAGAACTTTTGAAAGATATTGTGAATGGGCAGATAATAGGGCTTTACCCAAGAAAGAGTACTTCTTAAATGAACTGACAATTTTCTTAGGTGGCACAAATGAAAAAACTAGCATAAAAATCTCTAAGCTTCACTTGTAGTGTTTTACAAGAATGGAGACTGGTTTTGACATAGTTTTGTGTGCTTATCTTAATCCTCCAGGACTGAGAATTCCAAGCAAATTGCTGAACCTGCCATGTTTGCCTATTTATCTGTCTTCCATCTGCACAGACTATAGACCTCACATTGTTCATTTGGGAGTCCCTGTGATTGTCCAAATGTCTATTACAAAATAGGGTGTCTTAGTCCTCTGGGGTAACTGGCCATGGTACCAACAGACACAGATGGTGAATGAATGCAGTAATATGCTCTGTTCATGGTGGCAATTGCACAGAAATAATATACTAACTTGGAAGGCTTGCTTCCC
The DNA here is from genome assembly GCF_964341445.2 of Mesoplodon mirus. Classification (NCBI taxonomy): domain Eukaryota; kingdom Metazoa; phylum Chordata; class Mammalia; order Artiodactyla; family Ziphiidae; genus Mesoplodon; species Mesoplodon mirus. Next base: position 6,377,686 of record NC_138977.1, on the reverse strand, counting down.
ATCTTTGTTACAGAGTTTTTGAGGCTATGTCCACATGCACAAAATGAAGTAGAAATTTAAGGCAATTATCTGGGTAATATTTTTGGGGAAAAATTACAGTCACTTGTTAAATAATCTGTGATTAATTTTAATCTGAACTTGCTCAACCAGCAGACTTTCCTGATGGATTTCACCCCATTTATTCTTTAATTTACCCTGCCACATTTCCTAGCCAAAATCATAGTATACTTGGGTGCTTGAAATGCAAAGCTATGTTTCCTGGACCCTAAGGAGAGAAAAGAAAAAAAAATGGCAATGTTTCACTATAACTCAATTATTATTTATAGGATGTTAAATAAGAGCTTAAGTTTTATTTATAAAGTAGGAAGCACAGTGTCTATCCCCACATAGGAAGAAGACTGTGATGAAAGCAGTTTGTAACCTTACAGATGTAATGCAATTCCCTGGTGTCCAGTGGTTAGGACTCTGCACTTCCACTGCAGTTGTAATGCTGTTGGATATATTTGCAGATGGAGCAAGGATGATGATAAGGGATAACTAAAGAGATCTGAATGTATATGAAATTTTCAGCAGGAAATTAATCCTCTCTTTCATTAATCAGATGCTGACAGTCTGGAGGTCATTTTGACATGTTATAAAAGTGCTATATACATATATAGTAAGGCAAGGATCTCTGCTTAGTATTCATTCATGTTCAGTACGTGAGTGTTGGCTGATCTTGCATGAGAAGGCAACACACATGAGAGCCATTTCTGCTTCCATTTTGTCTTTGAACTCTTTTAACCCCACCTCCTTCTGTTTTTCTACTTTGCTGCCCCTTCTGCTGACTTCTGGTGTTATTTTTTGTCTTTTTTTAAAAAAAATTTCCCTTGAAAATTGTAAGAGTAACTCATGTTTCCTATAATGAATAAAACAATGTAAATATACAAAGAGAAAAATAATTAAGAATCTTCCCTCACCTGCTCACTCTGTACCCTTGTTCTTGATGGCTATATCCTATCAACTTCTACTAAGTGGTGATGTTAACAGCCTGTGTGCATCTTTGCATTCTTCTTTTCATGCTACACATCTATATGTACAGAAAAATGTATATGCATATGTATATTTTTGGCTGTTTTTACTTCTATGAAACTTGTATTATACTAAACACATCATGCTTCCATTTGCTTTTGTTACTTAAAAAATCATTATGGATTCAGAGGACAGCCAAGATGAAGGCATTGAAAGTTCCTGAATTCACCTCGTCCAAGGAACACACCAAAGCTACAGCTACATATGGAACAATTACCACTGGAAAAGAACTGATAACTGATTGGACAGGTCCTCCACAGCAAGGAATAAAATGGCCACATGGAGACAGTTAGGAGAGGCAGAGACATGATCTCACCAAAAACTCTAACCCTGATGTTACAGGGTTGACCCACAATAGGGAGGGACCTCACAGGTATAGAGCTATTCCCTGAGGAATGAGGGATTTGTGCCCCACATCAGGCAACCTAACCTTTGGGACCTATGCTGGAGAAATAAGGCCATCAAATTTCTGACTTTGGAAACCAACAGGGCTTACGTCCAGGGGTCCCAAGGGCCACATACAGGCACAACCTTGTCAAAGCCATGAGCATGTCCCTGCCCCACCCCCAATGCTCTTCCTCTGTGTCACTAAAACAACAGGCATGCCCCAAACTCAGCATGCTCTCCCAACAAGTTGATGAGAATAGTTCACACAGGGGATGCCCCTTGATCACCTGGCATTGGTGGTCAGAAATGTTTTCATTCCAGGGTCCCACAAGACTCAGGAAAAGACTGGATGAACACATTGACAACTTCATCAAAGGGATAGAAAATATGAGAAAGTAACAGATAGAAATCACAGAACTGATTAATACGATAACAGTTAAAACATACACTAGAAGGATTCAACAACAGATTAGATGAAGCAGAAGAACGAATCAGCAACCTGGAAGACAGAGCAGTGAAAAGCATCCAAACAGAGCAGCAAAAAGAAAAAAGAAAAAGTAGAGGCCTAAGGGACTTATGGTACAACATCAAGCAGAATAACATTTGCATTATAGGGGTCCCAGAAATAGAAGAGAAAGAGAGAAATGGATAGAAGAATTAGTAGAAGAAATAATGGCTGAAAACTTCCCTAATTGGGGAAGGAAATAGACATCCAGGTTCAGGAAGGCCAGAAATTTCCAAATAAGAAACCAAAAAGATCCATACCAAAACACATTATAATTAAAATATCAAAAGTTAAGGATATGTCAAAGAGATAATCTTAAAAACCTCAAAAGAAAAATAATTTGTTATGTAAAAGTGAACCCCATAAGATGGTCAGCTGATTTTTCATCAGAAAATTTGAAGGCCAGAAGGGTGTGGCATGATATAGTCAAAGTACTGAAAGAAAAACTTCCAATCAGGAATACTCTTCCCAGCAAAGTTATCATTCAGAATTGCAGGAGAGAAAAGCTAAAGGAGTTCATCACCACTAAACAGCTTTGTAAGAAATGTTAAAGGACTTCTTGAACTGAGAAGAAAAGACATTGACCAGCAACAAGAACACATATGAAAATTAAAATCTCAATGGTAAAGGCAAAATATAGAGTAAAGGTAGTGGATTAACCACTTATAAAGCTAGTATGAAGGTTAAAAAATGAAAGTACAATTAACTATAACTACAATAATTAGTTAAGGGATACAGAAAATTAAAAGGTGTAATATATAACATCAAAAACACAAAACATGGGGGAAAGTGTAAAAATATTGAGTTTTTAGAACTCATTCAAATTTAAGTTGCTATCAACTTAAAGTAGACTGTTGTATATATAGGCCATTATATAAGAATCTCATTGTAACCACAAAGCAAAAACCTATAATTGATAGTAGATACAGAAAAGATAATGAAAAAGGAATCTAAACAAAACAGTAAGAAAAGCATCAAACCACAAAGGAAGCAAGTAAGAGAAAAAAGAAAGGAACAGAGAGGAACTACAAAAACAAACAGAACAATCAACCAAATGGCAAGAAGTACATACCTATCAATAATTACTTTAAGTATAAAGGGGCTAAATTCTTCAATCAAAAGACATAGAGTGGCCAAATGGTTAAAAAAACAAGACTCATCTATAGGTTGCCTACAAGAGACCCTCTTCACGTGTAAGGACACACACACACACAGACTGAAAGTGAATGGTTGGATAAAGATATTCCGTGCAAATTGAAACAAAAAAAATCTGGTATAGCTATACTTATATCAGGCAAAATAGCCTTTAAAACAAAGATTGTAATAAAAGACAAAGGAGAATTACATAATGATAAAGGAATCAATCCAAAAGGATATAGCATTTGTAAATATCTATGTGCCAACACAGGAGCACTTAAATATATAAAGCAAATATTAACAGATTAAAAGGGAGAAATTGACAGCAATAATAGTAGGGGACTTTAATACCCCACTTACATTAATGGATAGATCACCCAGAAAGAAAATCAGTACAGGAAAATTGGCCTTAAATGACACATTAGATAAGGTAGTCTTTATATATATGTATAGAACATGCCATCAGAAAACAGTAGAATATACATTCTTCTCAAGTGCACATGGAACATTATCTGGGATAGATCACATGTTAGGCCACAGACAAATTTCAATAAATTTAAGAAGATTAAAATCCTATCAAACATCTTTTTTAACCACAATGGTAGGAAACTAGAAGTCAGTTACAAGAAGAAAGCTGTAAAAGTCACAAATATGTGGAAATTAAACAATATGCTACTGAACCACCAATGGGTCAAGGAAGAAACCAAAGGGAGAATTAAAGAAAAACCTTGAGACAAATGAAAATGGAACTACAACATTCCAGAATCTATTGGATGCAACAAAAGTAGTTCTAAGAGGGGAGTTCTTAATGATAGAGTTCTACCTCAAGAAACAGGAAAAATCTCAAATAAATGATCTACCTTCATACCTAAAGGAACTAGAACAAAGCCCAAAGTTAGAAGGAAGGAACTAATAAAGGTGAGAGAGGAAATAAATGAGAGTAAATACACAACAGAAAACATCAATGAAATTAAGAGCTGATTCTTTGAAAAGATAAACAAAATTGACAAACCTTTGCTAGACTCACCAAAAGAAAAAGATAGAGGGCTCAAGTATATAAAATCAGAATTGAAAGAGGAGAAATTACAATTGATACCACATAAGTGCAAAGTATCAAAGAGATTGCTATGAAAAACTATAAACTGAAATTGGTCAACCTAGAAGAAATGGATAAATTCCTAGAAACATACACTCTTCCAGCACTGAATTGTGAAGATATAGAAAATCTGAATAGACCAATTACTAGTAAAAAGAACAAGTCAGTTATTAAAAAAAACTACCGGGGCTTCCCGGGTGGTGCAGTGGTTAAGAATCTTCTTGCCAATGCAGGGAACAGGGGTTCGAGCCCTGGTCCAGGAAGATCTCACATGCCGCGGAGCAACTAAGCCCATGCACCACAACTACTGAAACCTGTGCGCCTAGAGCCCATGCTCCACAACAAGAGAAGCCACCACAATGAGAAGCCTGTGCACTGCAATGAAGAGTAGCCCCCGCTCTCCGCCACTAGAGAAAGCCTGCACACAGCAACGAAGACCCAATGCAGCCAAAAAAAAAAAAAAAAAACTACCAACAAAAACCCAGGACCAGACAGTTTCACTAGTGAAATCTACTAAGGATTCAAAGAAAATTTAATACAATCATCCCTCAGTATCTGCAGGGGATTGGTTCCAGAACCCTCTTTGGATACCAAAATCCAATCCCAATCATATCCCTTACATAAAATGGTGTAGTACATATAGCCCTCCATATTCATGAGTTTCATATTTGCAGATTAAACCCACTGTGTATTGAAATGGTTCTATGGTTGGTTGAATCTGTGAATGTGACACCTGGGAATGAGGAAGGTCAACTGTATCTATCCTTCTCAAACTTTTGCAAAAAATTGAAGAGGAAGGAACAGTTCCAAACTCATTTTATGAGGTCAGCATTATCTTGCTACTAAAATCAGACAAAGATACCACAAAAAAGGAGGAAATTACAGGACAATATCCCTGATGAACATAGGTGCAAAAATCCTCAACAAAATATTTGCAAACTGAATTCAATAATACATTAAAAGAATCATACACCATGGTCAAGTGTGATTTATTCCAGGGATGCAAGAACAGTTTAACATTGCAAATTAATTAGCATGACACACCACAATTAAAAAATGAAGAATAAATATCATATGATCATCTCAATAGATGCAGAAAAAGTATTTGACAAAATTCAACCTCCGTTTATGGTAAAAGCTCTCAACAACGTGGGTATAGAGGGAATGCACCTCAACACAATAAAGGCCATATATTATAAAACCATAGCTAACATCATACTTAGTGGACACCATACACAAAATTTAACTCAAAATTGATCAAAGACTTGAATTTAAGACTTGAAACCATAAAACTCCTAGAAGAAAACATAGAAAGTAAACTCCTTTACATTGATCTTGGCACTGGATTTTTGGATCTGACTCAAAAAGCAAAGGCAGCAAAAGCAAAAATAAACAAGTGAGACTGTATCAGACTAAAAGGCTTCTGAACAGTAAAAGAAACCATCAGAATGAAAACACAACTTACCGAATAGGAGAAAATATTTGGAAATCATATATCAAAACATATAAAGAACTCAATAGTAAAAAAACAAACAGTTCTATTAAAAAATGGCTAGAAGATCTAAATAGACATTTTTTCAAAGAAGACACGCAGATGGCCATTAGGAACTTGTAAAGGTGTTCAACATCACTAATTATCAGGGAAATGTAAATCAAAACCACCTGTCAGAATGACTGTTATCACAAAGATAAAAATAATGTGTTGGAGAGGATGTGGATAAAAGGAAACCCTCATTCATTATTGGTGGGAATGTAAATTGGTACAGCCACTATGGAAAATGGTATGGAGTTTCCTTAAAAAAATTAAAAATAGAACTACCATAAGATCCAGCTATCTCACTTTTGGATATTTATCTCAAGGATATGAAAACACTAATTCGAATAGATATATGCACCCCCAGCATTATTTCCAATAGCCAAGATATGAAAACCACTAAATGCCCATTGATGGATGAATGGATAAAGAAGATATGGTGCGTGTGCCTGTGCACACACACACACACACCAATGGCATACTACTCAGCCATATGAAAGAAGGGAATCTTGTCATTTGTGACAAGGATGGACCTTGAAGGTATTATACTAAGTGAATAAGTCAGACAGAGAAAGACAAATACTGTTTAATTTCACTTATATGAGGAATAAAACAGATGAGGAAACAAAACAAGACAAAACTAAACTCATAGATACAGATGCAGAGAACAAATTTATGGTGACTAGAAAAATAAGGGTCGTGGGGAGGTGGATAAAATGTGTGAATGAGGTCAGCTGTATGGTGATGGATGGTAACTAGACATTGTGGTGATCATTTGTAGTGTATACAGATATCAAATTATTATGTTGCACAACTGAAACTAATATAATGTAATAGATCAATTTTACCTCAACTTAAGAAAAGGGAAAAAAACTGTCATTGCATAATAGAGAGATAAATGGTAAAATTCATATTAATTACCATTTAAAATTTTAATTTTCTTTGCTTAGAATGGCAATAGCAAATAATAGCAAAGAGCAAACAAATAGACAACTCAAGAGACTGTGGAAATAAAGCAATAGCTTTACATTGGTAGTATCTTTAATAGCACCTTTCCCCCCTACTTTTGAAGAGGGTCCCCCATGTTTTTTCCACTAGGCTCTGAAAATTATATAACCAACTCTGCCTAGCAACATATCTTATGAGTACATTGAGTTGGAGATTGAGGAAAACTCAAAAGCTAATCTTAAGGGTCTATCAGAAGTAGCTGGGAAAAGTGAGTTGAGGGAAATGGAGGAAGACATTCCAGGCAAAGGGAATAACATGTACTAAGTCCTACAATCTAAAGAGAACATGACTCCTACAGAAAACTAGAAACCATTTAATTTATCTGAATCTTGAGTTGAACAGTAGGGTTGAGGGATCTGGCAAAAGATGAATCTAAACAGTACAAGACAGGCCAGATCATGAAGGTGCTGATACATACTTTTCAGGTGATGGGAAGCCAACAGAGGGTTTTAAACCATAGTGTTACAAGAGAAGATGCATTGTAGAAACATCTTTAGTACCAGGTTTGATTGTATGGGTCTTATGTACTGAGCTCTGCTGTTGCCCTATGAGTCCTACATTTTCTAAGCTCCTGGTCACTGACTTTTCCTTTCACCCAAATGTTACGGTCCTAGTTGTCAAGCAGAGTACCATGCACTTGTTATTAGCTGTGCACTGGTTTGCAATCCCAGAAGAGGACTCTAAACAATTCTACCCATTGTATTTTGGTTTCAGATTCATCAAGGAAAACAAAATTCAGTCAAGCATTGGGTGGAAAAGCAGTTTCCTTACATAGAAAAGAGACCCAGCAAGATCTGCCTCAATCATGGGCATTGGTCCCCTTGGCCAATGTGTCTCTCCCAGCAGCCAATGCAGGGAAATTTGCCTACATGCACCCCTCCTGTGCCACAGTGGAAGGAAACCTACCCCTCTTCATGGAGGACAGATATAACAGTGGGGTTGGCCAGGTGTCATGTGACGTACACACTTTAAGTAGAGACAAGACTACTCATTATGCCTGAAACTGGGAAAGATATTCCCACACAAGGTAATAAACACAGCACAGGTCTGTGTGGGTTCTTTAATGATTGGTAAGGTCCAAGGTGCATTCTTAGGTGGTTGAGTGGGAGTTGAAAAGCTACTGGCATGAGACTGCCTTTACCAAAACTATTTATCCCTCAAAGTGCAGTTCAAATGCCATCTCCTCCTTCACTCTTCCCGGATCATTCTACAAAGTATAAAGGATATTCACTGGAGAAAGGATAGTCTGTCCAACAAATGGTAATGGAATTATTGGATATGCAAAGAAAATAAGCTTTGATCCATATCTTGCACCATATATAAAATTAAATAAAATGGATCTGAAATATGGAAGCTAAAACCAAAAATTCTAAAAGAAGACATAAGAGAAAGTCTTTGTGATCTTGAGTTAGGCAAAGATGTCGTAGATATGACACAGAAAGCATGATCCAAGAAACAATTGGTAACTTAGACTTTACTAAAATTAAACATTTTTATTCTTCAAAATCCATTGTTAAGAGAATGAAAAGACAAGCCATAGACTGGGAGAAATGTTTGCAAAGTATATATCTGTTAAAGGACTTGAATTCAAATATATAAAGACATAAAAAATAATAGCAAGAAAACAAACAACCCAACTTTAAAAAAAATGAGCAAAAGACTTGAATATAAAGTTCAAGGAAGATAGATTGATATCAAATAAACACATAGAAAGATGCTCAACATAATTATAATTTCAGTTATATTTATTAATATTTTTATTGAAGTATAGTTGATTTACAATGTATTAGAGTGATTCAGTTATACATATATATACATCCTTTTTTATATTCTTTTCCATTATGGTTTATCATAAGATATTGAATGTAGTTCTCTGTGTATAATTTCAACTACAAAATTGAAAATAAAATCTCAGTTAGATACCACTGCCTATCTATTAGAGTGGCTAAAACTTTAAAATATATGAAGTGTTGTGAAGGATTTGGAAGAACTAGAACTCTCATATACTGCTGGTGGGAATGTAAAATTCTACTACTACTTTGGAAGACAGTTTGGCAGTTTCTTAACATGTTAAACATACAGTTAAACAGTTAAAATATGATCCAGTTAATCCACTGCAGGATTTACTCAAGAGAAAAGACTGCATATGACCCCAAAAAGATGGGTGCATATCTTTTTCATGTTTATTTGTAATAGCCCAAAGCTATAAACAATGAAAATGTTCATCATCAGGTGAATGGATAAACAACTTTGGTATATCCATACAGTGGAATACTACTCATCAACAAAAAGGGAATGAACCACTGATACATGAAACAACATGGATGAATCTCAAAATAATTATGCTGAGTGAAAGAAATTAGAAACTAAAAAGAGTACATAATGATTCCATTTATATAAACCTGTAGAAAATGTAAGCAAATTTACAGCAACAGAAAGCAGATGGTGGTTGCCCACAGACAGGGAGAAGGGAGGTGGAGAAGAGATTATGGGGAATTACCCCAGGGAGAGGTTACAAAGAAGCATGAAAAAATTTGGCGCGTGTAAAAAATACATTCATTATCTCGATTGTGTTGATAGATTCACAATTGTGTGTGTATATGTCAAACTTTTCAAATCATACACTTTAAACATATGCAAGTTATTCTACATCAATTACATATCAATAAAGATTTAAAAAATCATTCTGGACAGTTTTCCTGTCCAATAACATATTATTTTATTGACTCCATATTATCCCATCATAATACACCACTTTTTGTTCTACCTATTATGCCCTTTCAGCCTATTTATAGTTTTTCTTAAACCACTAGAAAATTATGCTGTAATTAACACACTTGTTCATATATATTTATTATTTAAATAGATATATTTATATTATTATTTATTTTATATTATTTTGTATAAATATTACATATTTATATATGTTACATTAGAAAAAAGGACATAGGTCAGATAATGTGTATTTTTACTTTTTATGTATTTTATGTGTGTTTTTTACTTTTAACACCTATTAGCAGAAAAGTTTCCAAAATGTTTTATGACAATTCACATTCCCACCAAAATGAGAGTGCCACAAATAAACTTATTTACGAAAAGGAAATAGAGTCACAGATGTAGAAAGCAAACTTATGTTTACCAAAGGGGGAAGCAGGTTGGGAGGGACAAATTGAGAGATTGGGGTTTACATATACACATGACTATATATAAAATAAATAACTAATAAGAACCTACTGTATAGCACAGGGAACTCTACTCAGTACTCTGTAATGACCTATATGAGAAAAGAATCTAAAAAAGAGTGGATATATGTATATGTATAACTGATTCACTTTGCTGTACACCTGAAACTAACACAAGATCGTGAATGAGCTATACTCCAATAAAAATTAATTTAAAAAAAGCATTGAATTTAATCACTCTTAATTATTTTGCCAATTGGTAACAATAAAATGTTATCTCCTTTTATGTTAAGATGGTATTTCCCTGTAATTTAGAGAGGTTGAGCATATTTTCACACATTTATTGGCCTTTTACCCCCTACTTTGCTGACTGTTCTTATCCCTTTCGTAAAGCAACAGTGCTCTGGACATGGGGTCTTAATAAATGCTGGTTGAATGAATAAAAATGTGCTCAAAAATTAGAGCTTTCTTTATCAATTGATAGGAGCTGTTTGTATACTGGGGGTGTTGCCCATTTTTCCACTAACTGTTTTGTTTTCAGTTTCTTATTTGTCTCTTGACATTGTTTATGCCATACATTTAAGGCCACAAGAGATCTCTTGGTACATGATGAGTACAAAGCTTATAAAACTGTAAAACGCTCCATAACTTGACATGTCTAATAACTATGTTGCTACCCCACCTCCTCTCACACACAGCATGTCTAGTATATGTCCCCAGGTTAGATGAATGACTCTAGAAAAAGCCTTTCATGTCACCTGTGGGCCTTATTTTACTAAATCAGAAAGTAAGGCTCAGGCAGAAGAACAGCCCTTTCAGCCTTACAGACTGGAAATAGGACTGAGGGTGACTGTTAGCCAAAATGAGGGGAGAGCACATTTGTCAGGATATTTAAAATGAGTAGTTAAGGAACATAAATGTAATAATAATAATAAATATATCCTAAAAATAAGTTTGGTTTATCTGTATAATGGAGTAGTTGATTTTTTTTACTAATTTAATCTCATTTATATGATGTTCCATTCTCAAAAGAACTTAAAAAAAGATGGTAAACTCAAATACTGATGTTTAAGATTGCTATTAACTGAATTGTCTTCAGAACCCTGAATCACTTTGAGTTGAGATTTATAAAGCAGCAGTGCTGTGCACATAGGCCCTCACTAAATACTGGCTGAGGAATAAATAAAAGTATCTCAAAAAATTAGAAGTTTAGAAATGTTTGGAAACTTTATGCAGTCTGATCCCCTCACTTTTCAAATGAAGAACTTGAGGTCAAGAAGAGTAGGTGACTTGCTGATATCAGCCAATGGGTCTGGGGCAGGATCAGGACAGAGGGAGACTCTGCTTTAGGAGTCCCTGCCCAGCACCCTTAGTTAATTCAAGACTTAATAAAACTTACCCACTCCTGGGCATATATCCAGAGAAAATCATAATTCGAAAAGACACATGCACCCTGATGTTCATTGCAGCACTATTTACAATAGCCAGCACATGGAAGCAACCTAAGTGTCCATCGACAGACGAATGGATAAAGAAGATATGATACATGTATAAAATGGAATATTACTCAGACATAAAAAAGAACAAAATAATGCCATTTGCAGCAACATGAGATTATCATACTAGGTGAAGTAAGTCAGAAAGAGACAAATATCATATGATATCGCTTACATGTTGAATCTAAAATAAATGAACTTATTTACAAAGTAGAAATAGAGTCACATGTAGAAAACAAACTTATGGTTACCGGGGAGAAAGCAGAGGGATAAATCGGGAGATTGGGATTGACATATACACACTACTATATATAAAATAGATAACTAATAAGGACCACTGTATAGCACAGGGAACACTACTCAATACTCTGTAATGGCCTATGTGGGAAAAGAATCTAAAAAAGAGTGGATATATGTCTATGTATAACTAATTCACTTTGCTGTACACCTGAAACTAACACAACATTGTAAATCAACTATACTCCAATAAAAAAAAAGTTTAAAAAAACCCCAAAACTTACCCACTTGACTCTAACCGAACATTGGACAAATGGTGGAGAGAAGCTTGGTTTTGCTGTGTGTTTAATGGGAAGAACATACCATTGCTTCTGTGATTGATTCTTTGATAATAAGAGTGTGCTCTTACTTGTTCCCAGCATCTCAGCTCAGCAAAAGAAGAAAGCTGAGCTGAGGGAGGCTAAGAGACTGGTCCAGTCACTTGCCAATAAAGTTTTTAACCATCTTATAAAATATATGTGTTCTCCCTTTGCTGACCCCACTTCCGGCACATCTCGGATACCTCATCCAGCTTTCCAGCTTCATGAACAAAGCAATCATGGGCTTCCTTGGCCCCATGGCCCTACTCAGAACCCCCCAGAAACTTAGAATCTCATATGAGAAGAGGCAGTTGTAAGCACGTTCTACTTTAATTCTTTAAAATAAAAAATTTAAGTCACTTCCATTTTATTTTATTTTAGTAATACATTTGCATGATTCAAAGACATTCAAAAGTAAATAAGAGAAAGTATACAGGGAAAATTTTTCCTTCTGTCTTTATCTCTTTGCCAGCCAGTTCTCCTTGTAGGCAGATTAGGTTTCTTATACATTCTTCCAGAGTTATTTTGTACATATACAAGTGCATGTGTGTGTGTGTGTGTGTGCGTGTGCGCATATATGTATACTTATGTTTATTCATATTTTCCTCAAAAATGATTGCATTCTTATTTTTATAAATTTATTTATTTATTTTTAGCTGCGTTGGGTCTTCGTTGTTGCGTGTGGACTTTCTCTAATTGCCGTGAGCAGGGGCTACTCTTTGTTGCGGTGGGCAGGCCTCTCATTGCGGTGGCTTCTCTCATTGTGGAGCACGGGCTCTAGGATTGCAGGCTTCAGTAGCTGTGGCATGCTGGCTCAGTAGTTGTGGCTCACAGGCTCTAGAGCACAGGCTCAGTAGTTGTGGCGCATGGGCTTAGTTGTTTTGTGGCATGTGGGATCATCCTGGACCAGGGCTTGAACCTATGGCCCCTGCATTGGCAGGCGGATTCTTAACCACTGTGCCACCAGGGAAGTCCCCAGAATGACTACACTCTATACATGCTGTTCTGTACTTTGAGTGTTTCATTTTATAGTGTAGCTTGGAACTCTTTCCTTATAAGTCTGTAAAGTAGTTCCTTATTCTTTTCATGGCTGCAGAGTATTCCATTTTGTGGATATATTATAATTTGTTTAACCAGTTTCCTACTAATGAACACTTAGATATTCTTTTCAACATGTTATTACAAAAAGGTTGAAATAAATAACTCTCTACATTGGTTGCTTCATTCATATGTGAAAACACATTTCAATTGGATAAATTCCTAAAAGTAGAATTGCTAGGTGATGGCATAAAGTGCACTTATTTTGATAGATATTACCAAATCCCCCTACATATAAGTGTTAGTTAACTGATCACTATACAGAACTTGCTTATTTTCTTATGATCCTGTGAATCTACATATATGTGCTTCATTGTTTTTGGTTTAGGAAGAGAATTTTTATCAACTAAAGGAAGAGTAAACTAAGAGTAATACCAGTAGCAAATATTTCCATGACATCCATTTGTGCCAGGCATTGTTCTAAGAGCTTTACATTGATCAATGGGTGAATATTTCATCTACTTCCTCCTTCATTCCCCCAAACAAGAATCCTCCACATTCAGCTCAAAATATTTTCTAGTAGTTATATAATAAAACTTAAAAATTGAGGAGGGTGTTTCTTTCAACTTTTTAATCTTCAAATCTTTTCTCATGGAATTGTTTGAAAGAATATAGGATTCTTCCTTATTTACAGGCTTCTTTCTACTTCCTTTTGGCCATCTTGCCACTTTTCTTCCTCCTAACCTTCCTCTGAGATGCTGACTTCTCCAAATATCACTGCAGCACATCACTGTGTGGAGGAGAAGCTACTAATAGAATTTCATGAGTAGCTTCTTTTTATTTCCATGTAAGGCATGTAATTGACTTGCTCCTATCATAGAGTTGGGCAGCTACTGATTTCTATGTCCTCTTTAGTTTATCCAGAATTTCTTTTTTACTCACCAAGAATGAGTCATTTTCCTAGATCTTAATTTTTATTTTATTTTATTACCAGCACACTCAGTTGACTGTCTTTTTTGAGCTTGTTTTCTCAATGAAACCCAGCTCTAGTCTCTCAGTGGTTTACTCCAAAGGACAAGCAGCAGTGAACAAGAATAGGCAACACTCCACAGAGCTGTTCATGTGTCGGGCTCTGTTCTAAGTACTTTTCACACTCTTCTTGGGGTACAAAGCAAATGTGCCTTCTCACATCCCTCAACCACATCTTTCTCTTTCAACATGAAGCTTGTGCTCCATTCTGAGACCTGACTGAGGCGTGGGGTGTGGCTTCCAGGGTGTCTGCTAAGGGACCAGACAAGCTATTAGTAGAATAAGAGAGTTGGCTCTCTGCAGAGTGAACCAGTGTCATTCAGGTGGCAGAAAGGAGCCAGAAAGGTGAACCCCCTCCAGGATCTCATTTGTGAACTGCTGTGAGGTCCACATAGCCCAGCTCTTTTTTTTGCAGCCCTTCCACAGAAATCCCTTTAAAGTCCCCTGTGTTCAGCGAACACCTGCTGAGCCATGTGCTGTGTCTCCTTGGCTGTTTGTAGAGGATCAGATATGGTAGGAGTCATGCTGCCTTGCGTCTAATCTTCTCTTGTTTCATTTTCCTTTTACCCTCACTGTGGCCACCCTAGGCTTGCAACACCCACATGAACTATCCTCACCATAATGTTTGCCTCTGGATCTTCTTTCCAGAGGACCCCAGCTCAGATCTATACATCAACTAATTTAGTCCTCAAAAGAACTCTACTAGGTAGCTACTATTCTTCCCCATTTCAAAGATGATGAAACTGAGACACAGGGGCTTCAATGACTTACCCAAGGTCATGAAGTTACTTTGTGCCAGCACTGGATTTCAATACAGTCTGCCTCCAGAACCTATGCTCTTAACCGCTGCTCTCAGCTGCCTTCCAGTATAAAGCCTCTTGGAGCTGAGATGTGGAGCAAACACTAGACTCACTCAGTAGCTAAGCGACTTGTCCCCGAGCAACTTCTTTTCATCGTAAGATTCAAATTTCAACTTCAGCAAAATGATAATTTGTTATACATCATGGACTTTTGGAGGTTGTTTGGGAAATGTAGGAACTGACTGTCAAAACTGAATTCCAAGGGATTGTTCTAAGTGTGGAAAGCTTTTACTTTTCTGAAAAGTGTATGTTGGCACATAGACACACAACCCATAGGATAATCATGTTTTCTGGTCTAAGCATTAGGATGTATGGCCTGACATATGTGGCACCTCAATTCCTCTTCATGCTGGATGAAAAGTGACCCATGAAATCTGAGACACATGGTTATAGCACATATACATTATATTGTTAAAGCTAGTGGACATGGGGGAAAAGGCCTGGAAGAATTATTTTACAGAACTTCTGTTAGGATAAGGTTACCCTCCCTTCCACGTTTGACCTTCAACTCCCAGGAAACCTGGGCTTAACTCCTTTGATTTACTCTCATAATAAGGTGATCGATTAATGTGAAAGGCTGACTTTATGAGGCCTGTCCTCAAATGCTGATGGAGATTGCTATAGTAAGAGAGTTATAAGACCACTACTCTAAAAAAGATCATTGGAATAGAATCAGAGACAGCATAAATGATGGATCGGAAGCCTCTCTGTAAAACCGACAGAGAATGTTGAAAATCATACCTTTTGGGGTTTAGTGCAGATATTTTGTAGTAAATATAGTTTGAATTGTTGCTGTGTAGATTCTTTCACTGTTAAAAATTATGCTCTTTGAGGCCAATCTCTGAGGGCCTGTCCTGTGATTAAATGAGAAGACGCTAGAGAAGCCTCAAATGTTACTGAGTGAAATGCACTGGACTATAATTAGGGCCTGTCAGAGCTGTGTCATGACCCTAAATGACCAGTTCCTGGTGTCAAAGTTCAAACTGACAGTTCTTGTTCCAGAACCAGATAGTTTAAACAAAAGAGAGAAACATTAAAATGGAGCCCAGTTAGAGATGATCTTGACTCCATAGTTTGGCACTCACCAACCACTGAGAAGGACAGAAAGGCTCCAATGTGTTTCTGGGTTTGTTGGGCATGAGAGCAGCTTATTTGTTGTTGGGTCCCCAAGCATAACATTATGTGGGTATGTGTGTGACTCGCTGGCCATCTGAGAACAGGTGTTGGCTTTCTAAAGCTCGTGGTTCTCCCCAGCATCCAAATTCCTCTCAGGCTCTGTGGGCTTGCCAGGGCTATTATTTGACATTTGTTCAGTTTTCATCTTTTTGAGATAATATGGCAATGCATAAGACCACAGCTGTGCCTCTTCTCAAATCCTTTCCTATTTGGACTTGTTTTTTTCCTGATGAGGAGAAATTTACCATAAAATATGATGTCTTCTGGGTATGGCTGGCAGAGCCAAATAAGATGGCAATGTCACCTGGCTTTTAAAGAGGCTTAAATACTGACAGGCCAGTTTACAAGCCTCACATATTTTGTCACTGACACCAAGCTGGGAAAGAAGCTAAAATATTTTGATCACTGGGTATGGGCCTTTGTGGCAGATGGTCTCTTCAGCAGTATTCCATTTGGAGGGTCAGTTGGGGAGAGAGGAGGATATCCAAATAGAATATATAAAGTCAAAGAGATACAAACTTGGCCTCATTTTACAGGGTTTTATGCCAAAGCTTGGAACACCCATGTGTCTCCAGTCCAACCAGTAGAGGTTCCCTGTCTGAACAGTGTGACAGGGGTGACAGTTCATTTAAACAGCCTGCTGGGACAATTTGCTGTGGTGGAAACCGAGGAGCCAGGGAGCTTGAACAAGATGAGAAAATGCATATGCCCATACCATCGGGCCTGAAGGGGGTGGGCTTGCAGTTATGCCAGCATAAACCATTAGTAGGAAGAATGTTGTCAGAGGCATGTGTCTATGGAAAAGGCTTTGAGAAATGCAGCCAAGAAAAGAGCTGAATCATCTGACTTCACCTTAGGTGACTTTGCATAGGACTGAAATCCCCAGCGCAGCTTCCTGTCCTAGGACCTGGATACTGCTGGCTGACCAGCTGGCTGGCAGGAGTCCAGAGACGGAGCTGCCCAGAAGGTTTGGCCCCACCCCACTCTCACCAAACAACCATTATGATAATGCAAATGCACTCAGAAAAACCATGGGACACTACAATCTACCAAGCAGAACTGGGGCTCTTTGAGGTCATAGGACTCTGCCAATTCCAGCTCACTCAGTTTTCTGTCTTGATATTATTTATTTATTTGCCTGGAAACTGCAGGTTTTTTTGTGAAAACTCTTAGGCAGAGGCAAGAAAATCATTTTGGGGAAAATCATTTTTCCCAACGGCCCAGTGGGTACAGAAGTTGACAGAGGGAGGGCCAGAGAAGTATATCAGTGTCAATTATAATGGTTCACCATTGCCCACTGGGCCTCCGGGTTGAAGATATCTTTCCTGGTCGGCTTTAGTCTTTGGTGGACTTGAACTTGGACTAACCTTTGTTGTCTCGGACATCAGAGGCCATTTTGTGGACCCTCACAAGGTGAGCTGGTGAGCCATAACATGCCAGTGCCCACCTGATGACCAACTCAGACAACTGTCAGCTCCAGGGATAACATTTCTGAGCAATAGCTATGTGCTAGGACATGTTCCAATCTTAGGGGAAGAGAGGAGAGGAAGCTAGTCCCCAGGGAGCACATTGCTTATAACTTACATAAATCATGATTTGCTTCTTTTGTTCTTGACATAAAAAGACTGACTGAAGCCCCAATGTAATTATGCAGAGCCAGTATTTTAGGACACCTGGTTTGCAGTACCATCCCCCTTAACTATACATAAGAAGTGACAGCAAGAGAAGATGAGTCAGAAGATGAGTTTTCTTTCTTTGGTACACACATAAATAAGTGATAACATAGAGTACATTACAGTTTAGTGTGCTTACACTAATAAGTAAACTAATGTTTACTAAACATTACATTAAAGTGCTTCACTTTCACTTGTAGATTTTATCTTGGCAACAACAAGCATGGATGCCTCTATTTTACAGATATGGAAAATGAGTTTAAAAAGGTTAAGTGATTTACTCAAAGCAAGACAGCTCATTACTAGAGAGCTGGGACAAAAAGGCACACACTTAGTATTTCTGAAACAAAGCTTGGCATGCCTAGTCCTTTTCCACAGCTGCTTTCACTTTTGGAGAGAACGTGCAAAGTGAGTACACCACTGTGAAACCTGTAGATTTTTAACTGGGGAACTTTTAATATGGAAATAGCCTAGTACAAAATGAGGCTAATTTTCCCTCTTTGCAGAGAGAGAGATTAGCTCGGGAAAAGATGTAGCAGCAGCCAGGATGAGTCCTATCTGAACAAGAGACATCCTTTCTTTTTTTTTTTTTTTTTAACTTCGCATTACATTTAATAAAAGTTTAGGGAGGGCCTCCCTGGTGGCGCAGTGGTTGAGAGTCCGCCTGCCGATGCAGGGGATACGGGTTCGTGCCCCGGTCTGGGAGGATCCCACATGCCGCGGAGTGGCTGGGCCCGTGAGCCATGGCCGCTGGGCCTGCGCGTCCGGAGCCTGTGCTCCGCAACGGGAGAGGCCACAACAGTGAGAGGCCCGCATACCGCAAAAAGAAAAAAAAAAAAAAAAAAAAAAAAGTTTAGGGAGATCTTTGTGGTATATTAGTGAACTTACTTGTGGAAATTTAGCCATGTACATTGTGTTGGAGAGGCAGCAAGAGTTCAAGAATTCTTACAATTTGAGTACACAATTGCCTTACATGTAGGCATAGTGGCAGCCATTTCATTACAGTGAGAAACAGAAACTGTACTTTTATAGAGCTGTATGCCTTCCCCTCTTTTTTGTTTTTATTACACTTATATATGTTACATACTTAACAACATATTATTATAATTATTACTTCTGAGACATCCTTTCTGTCCCTCCCTCCCTGCCTATCCCCCCCACACACACACACCCAGCCTTCTGGAGCAGAGAGGCGACTGGAGGAAAGGGTATTTTTGCGTTATCTCTGGCACATGTTGCCAATCAACTTTCAACCCTTGCTGCAGTTGTACAGTTTAGGTCCTGGGTTGGAGGTAAGACAGGAACTTTGAGTTTCTCTGTCTTTCCTGAAGCTTCCAATAGAAGCTGCTAGAAAACTGAAAAGGGGGTTGTAAGATGTTCAATTCTCTTCTATTTTTACTTTCAACTTTTTATATAACTTCAGACCTACAGAGAAGTTACCCAAATAATATACAGAATTCCAATATATATTTCACCCGTTGTTAACATTTTATTTTCCTTCTCTTTCTTTTTTTCTATACACACACAGATGGATGTATCTATCTATATCTATATCTATCTATTACAATGCATAATTTTTCTGAACTTTATGAGAGTTGCTGATATAGTACCTTTTATCTCTGAATACTTTACTGTGTGCTTCCTAAAAATCAGGACATTTTCTTACATAACAATAATGTAAATATCAAACTTAGGAATTTAACCTGGACACAATAATATTACCTATAGACATTATTAGCTGTTGCTAGTTGTCCCGATATTGTCATTTGTAACATAAGAAACTACTAAATCATGCTTTGCCTTCAAGAGCCATGTCTTTTTAGTTGTCTTTGATCTGGACATTTCTCAGTCTTTCCTTTAGCCTTGATATTTTTGAAGAGGACAAGTCAGTTATTCTGTAGACTGTCTCTCAGTTTGGGTTTGTCTGATGATTCATTCTGGTTGCATTCTGGAAGTGAAGAAAAATGTCAATAATAAAAGTGTAAATAAATAAATATCCCAGATTGAAAGGTTGTTTCTTTTCTCTTTTTTTCCCCTATTTTACTGTTTTCCATCACTTAGTGTCAATTTTCTTTAGACCAAGAACTCTATATAAATGCTCATTTTTTAACTAATATATCCTGCTTTGTCGCTCTTTTAAAATTTTCTCACCACTCTCTCCTTTTTTGAAGTGTAACGTGTTTGCTCCTTTGTCTTCTTTTCATTAGTTTCTTGTGTATTTCCCAGAATTTTTTTGCATGTCCAATATCCCTAGATGTGTAAACTATACTCCTTTCCTTATGGACTTTCTTAAGTCTTTTTTGTACCACTCTTAAAACACTCTTCTGTTTCCAGTGATTGTTTCTCATTTGGTTAGTGAAGTGACACTAAGGGCATGAATCCATGTGGTATTTAGCAAAGTGTATAAGCCTTATGACATCTCTTGGAAATGAGCTCTGAAAGTCTAGAGTCATTAGCAGGGCCGGGGCGGGGTGGGCTGGCCAGAAAGTGCAGTGTGGAACAAGTAGGCTGCACTCATTTGGAAGTGAAGCACTTTCTGCTTCTTTTTAATGCTGGTCTTTTGAATGCTGCCAGAGAAGGTGGCTGGCAGAGGAATTGAGAGCAGCTTCCTGGAGCTTTCCATGTCCCTTCCTCTACCAACTCATCATACACACCCCATCACACACAGCAGGGTAAATACAAAAGAAGAAGAGGAATTATCAAGAGTATGTTCTGAAATTACTGCAGAAAGAGAAGCTCCAGTCTGGAGGGTAGGAGAAAATAGAATGCAGATACATCCATTCTGATCTTACTGTTTTATCATGGGATGCTGGTTAGGGACAGTGACAAAAGAGAGTGAGGTTGTGGAAGTTAACAATTTGCTGTAGAGAGAAAAGGGTAGGAACTGTAGAAAAAGTACAGTAGTTTAAAATGAAGTGTGTATTTCCTATGCCCCACAGACTTGGAAATGCTTACAAGTGGTATCATACAGAGTGATTGTGTGGGTTGTCTCTGACTCATGCCCACCCTCCTGCATACTTACTCCTGGAGATGATGTATCAGAAGACAGGTCAACATGACATAGGTTGATTAATGGGCTGTTATCTAAAGGTTATTAGAACTATTGCTGTAGAGCCAAGTTTTACTCCTTCCTTTCTATTGTTAATTCAAAATTTAGGATCTATAATTTGGAAGGAAACAGAAAGTGAGTGATGGAGGCCCTGTGAAAATACAGATTCCCTTATTTTAAGACAGGGAGCAATGATGTAACTCAATGATGTTGAAGGATTCAACTTCTAAAGGTCACAGACATAGAACCAAATTTTGGTTATAAAAAGAAGAAACTAAAAACATTTTTACATGAATAAAAATGCTATTTGCACCTTTACTCTGTAATAACCTCTTTCTCATTTTATTCTTGACCTTCCATATGTTTATACTGGTCTTTATCTGTTTTAGTGCAGGGTCATATGAACTTTCAAAGTTTTAATGTTTTCACATACTTCAGAATTCAATTCAATTCACACTGACTTAGCCTCTAGTATGCCTAAGACACTGGGCCAGGTGTGGTGAAGCACACAATAAAAACCAAAACATGGTCTCAGCTCCAACAGCATCCTCTTTCAGTATAGGGAGAGCAAGCTAGGATCTTGGAAATGAGCAAACATAACAAAGTAAGAAAACTCAGGGGAAGTCAGCTTGGCTTCCTCATGTTCAGAGGCAAAGTCCCAGTAGAAAATGCTCCTAGCTCCTTCCAAGTCCCTCTTAGCCTGAAACACTCTACACTCACAGCTTGTCTTTCTGTCTGCAAAAAAGGAGAAGAGAGGTGAGGAGGTTTTATTGATGAAACAGGAAATAGGGGTCAAATCACCCAAGTCTCGTGTTTCTAGAACTAGGAAATCTAAGGCAAATCAGATAAAGTTTTACAAACATAAAACATCTTTATACATAAAGATATTGAGAAGCAGTAATGATATGGCCTAGCACTCATCATTTTTAGTTCCTAAACATCTGCCCAGTTTAAAACTCAAACTTGAGTCTGGAGAGTTTTTCAGAGGGCCCTATAGGGACCACTCCAGGATGGCGTTCCCTGCTGTGGAAGAGCAGGAGGTTGAATCTGGTCAAGCAGCTTCCAAGCCCTCAGTTCCTACCTCTGAACATCTTTGTTCCCAGGCAGCACTCTGGAGTGGGGCACTCAGGCATATGGACCCCTCAGAATGCAGGGTATGCAGGTTGTCTTGTTGGCCGCCTCTTCCTCCTTCTACTCTGCTACTTCCAATTTCTTCTTTCTTGGGTCAGGTAGTCACAAATTGATCAAAAAGTTAGCTTTCCAAATGCCAACTTCCCCTTCTAATAGAAATCCCTAGTCTTTTCAAGTGATTCATTTGATGCTGTTTTAGTCTGTTTGGGCTGCTGTAACAAAAGACCACAGACTGGGTAGCTTACAAACAACAGAATTTTATGTCTCACAGTTCTGGAGGCTGAGAAGACCAAGATTAAGGCCCCTGCAAATTCAGTGTCTGGTGAGGACCTACTTTCTGTCTTATAGACCACGTCTTTTCACTGTGTCCTCACATGCTGGAAGGGGTGAAGTAGATCTCTGGGTCTTTTTTATAAGGGCAGTAATCCCATTCATGAGGGCTCTGTCTGCATGCCCTAATCACCTCCCAAGGGCTCCACCTCCAAATAACATTTTATTCAGGATTAGGTTTCAACATATGAACTTTTGGGGAACACAAACTTTCAGTTCGTAGCAGTGTCCCACCTACCTAACCCCTCCCCAACTTAGTTAAAGCCCCTTGGTGGGAGGAAAAAAACTATAGTCATGCCATCTCCTTTCCCCCCAGTAAGATGACAACTCACTACTGCGAAGATTTTCTTCTCTTTTTCCTTACCTCTCTTTTGCTTGTATAGACTACAGTTTATAGATGGTCTGGGCAAGTGTTTCTCAAACCTTAATACGCATGTGAGATGAGTCACCCAGGGAAATTATTAAAATGAAGATTTTGACTCCACCGTTCTGTGGTGGGGCCTGAGATTCTGCATTTCTAACAGGTTTCCAGGTGAGGTTGATGCCGCTGATTTATGAGCCACATGTTGATTAACAAAAGTCTAATTATTATAGTTGATTGTGGTCAGACAGTTTTTGTTCCTTTTTGGGAGGCCCTGGAGGACTTTGTGGACCTGATTGCTGACTGCACTCCTGCAAATATGTGGTTCTAAGTTTCGGTCCTTGGACTGGGGGCCCATTGTCAACTTCAGTTGACCCAAAAGTCTCCCTGCGTGCCTTCTTTCACATGTACTACTTTAGTTCATCTTCACATAAACATTAGTGTTATTATCTTTGTTTTGCAAATGAAGAAACAGAAGCTTTGAGAAGTTAAATAACTCATTCAAGCTTACATAGCTATATATATAAAACCAAGGAAAAAACTTAGTTCTGTCTAATCTCTCTTCAACCTTTTTCCCCAAGGGTTATTCTTAAACCAACAGTATCTCACACCTTGGTCCAATTTTCCCAAAAACTGCCATGGAGTTTCTTTGCTGTAATAATAATAATAATAATAATAATAATAATAATAACTGAAGTTTATTAAGCATTACTAAGTGCCAGGCCTAGTGCTGAGGACTTTGCCTGCAATATCTTATTAATTTTCACATCTACCCAAAGAGGTAGGTACTTAGACTTGAAGAAGTTAAGAAAGTAAAGAAGCTGAGATTAGAACTATAAGCTGCTTCAGTCCAAAGCCCAAGCTGTTAAACAACCCTATGTCTGGGAGCTGGGAGCTGGGAGCTGGTATATATTGCTACAGAAATATCTTTTTTGTTTTAACCCCAGAAGAATAGAGATAATTCCAGTGGGCTGCAGAAAGAAGTAAGGCTAGAGAGGTGGATATTAGTAAGATAGTTCTGCAAGTTGTAATGAAGAGATTTGCCCCCAATTAACTGGACTTTTCTATAAACTTCCCATACACATTCACGGAGATGCGATGATAAATTTTTAGATCTGAACTGAACTATTGCATGGACTTAAGTGTTTGGCATTTCATGAGCTGGTGTTCCTGGAAGCACACATTTCTGCTAATTTGTGGTATGAGTTGGGGTTTGTCACTTATAAAATTGTGAGTTTTTTTTTTCCACTTGTAAAATGTAGAAAATCATCATCAAATTGAAGATCTGATAGCCCAGTGGCCTGGGAATGTGAGGTGCAGAGAGTTTAAGTGACTTTTCCATGCTGACCAGGAGATAATTGTGGGGCTTGACTCAGAATCCAGGTCTCCTGGCGTGCACTTCAGGTTTTATTCAACCAGCCTGTGCTGTATCTCCCTTTGCACCTGCCTTTGGGAAAATGTGCTGGTTCTGACCTGGTCTCTATAACCTGTTAAACATCCCTCAAGGGAATGGGTATGTTAAGTCTCTACTCTGCAATTTGTACAACTTCTGCTCTCTGAGGCCAACTCTTTGCCAATAGGTGACTTCTTGGAAGGCACCAGGGGGCGCCAGCACAGGGCATAGCCACTCCTGGAAATGTGAGCCTGCTCTTACTCTGTACCTATATGCTTGTGTTCGGGCATCCTTTCGCCTTTAATGAGAGTTTGCAATGACAGGATTGGAACAGATTGCTGACATTATGGCAGCCAGGATATAGTCAGGAGGAACTTGGCAGTGCTCGTAGGTGTTATGATGCTGGCTCTTTGCTCAAGGGCAAGAATAACAAAAGGAAAATTAGGGATGAAACGGAGAATAAGAGGTAAAGTCAGAAAAGTTCAGAAGATGAAACTGGTAGCAGTAAACACATTGGAAATTTTTTGAGGCTTATATACTTTGAGTCCTTGGTGACTGAAGACATAGCCAAGAATTGCTTCAGTGATATTCCTTCATAAATCTGCATAATAATCTCTTAGCGGGGATTTGGTGAAATTACAAGTATTCATTTACTAAATTGGGTTCAGTGTCTGTATCATGCACACCATATGAATATTCAGTGCAGTGAATGCTTCCCAAGCTATGTTGAAGTTAACACATAAGCTGAATATAACTCAAGTAGAACTTAAAACTGCATGCTTATTTTAACCTAACAGAGGTCCTGGTATCTCAAAGAATTGGACCCATCCCCACCCCTAATATGTTGATTAATACTTATTCTATTAAAACAAAATGTAAAGACTTTTCAGTATTTGTATCTGATTTTTGGCATAGTTTTCTTTATAATAGGGGATTATACCCAGGGCTAAGAATGGTTCCTTAGAACACAGTGGCAGCCACCAAGCAGATTCGGGAAGAATGTTTAATTGCAATGCTCAGTAATAACAAAAGAGGAAAAGTTCAATGAGAAGAAATGGTTATTACGAGACAGAGGTCTGTGCTGAGTGGAGGGGGTACAGTGAGACTTTTCCAGACCATTGACGTTGGCTGTAGCTAAAAGTGCCTTGGCAGCTGATGGGCATGTTCCCTTCAAACTTTTTGTATTCTTAAGCAGCTCAGTTGGCTTTCCAAGTTAAGCATACAGAATTACTTTTATTTCCAAAATTTGCATTTTTTTCCTGAAATGAAAACTATTACTGATTTTCAGAGAAGATTTGATCACCTGCAGTTCTGTATAAGAAAATAGCACTTAACTAGGAGTCAGGCATTTTGAGTTCTTGTCCAAGACTCTGTGACAAACCAACTGTGAAACCTCAAACAGCTAATTAGTCTCTTTGAGCCTCTTTCACCTATGAAATTTTCCATGATATTCTGATTATTAACATAGATATATTTAAAATATTCCTTTGGGAATATTCCTGGTCATAATATTTTATTTTACTCTAAAATATAATCTGATTTTAGATTTACAGTGTGTGGTCAAATGTAGTATGTGAAATTCTATTGGTAGTTTTTATACTTATTTTATGGAAGGTATTGTACTAAATGTGCTTCATATGCAAAATGTCAGCAGATAAGATACTTTTATTTATTTATTTATTTAAAAAAGTTTTTTTCCCCCAATCTGTTCTCTCTATCTATGAGCTTGTTTTTTTTTTTAAGATTCCACTTCTAAGAGAGATCATACAATATTGTTTGTCTTTCTCTGTCTGACTTATTTCACTTAGCATAACGCCCTTGAGGTTTATCCATCTTGTTGTAAATGGCAATAGGGTAGCTTTATTATTATCTTCACTTTATAGATGGAGAAGTTGAAGCTCAGAAAGTTTAAGTCACTTGCACAATATCATATAGTTAATAAGTAGCAAAACGGTTGCAAACTGAAATTTCTCTGACACCAACAAGCGCTCACCATCCTGCACCTCCTTCTTTTAAGACAGCTTCTGGATGCAGGGTGAACTTCCCGTGTCCATCACTAGTGTGTGTTGAGGGAGTTGTCTTGGGTTCTTAACTGAATGTGTTACTCACCTACAAGGGTCTAGAATGAGAGACAGAAGGAGACTGTTGGTTAAAGGACAAAGCCTTGAATTTCAGAAGAGCTAAAAGAAGGAGATGCCCTAGTTCAATATCACTATGCTTAGCAACAGTAAACGATTAGTGAGGTCAGTTTTCCTGTCTTTAAGGATGTTACTTTCATAGCTCTGTGGCTCTGGGGCAAATATGACAGATACAGAAACATATAAGTACAGTTGGGAAGATAGTACATGACAGTAGGTTGCAGATACATAGCAGAACGTAGTCTCACTTGTAACACTCTTGCTTCTTGGGGAAAGCTTTGGAAAGATAATGCAAGGATTGGGGGAAGGAAATAACTGTTAAATCTGAAAGGTTTCTTTTAGCAGAGATAGTATGTGCTGATCAGAAGACGTCGAGGTTGCAGCTAGAGAATTGGGTGTGGAGTTGTCTTGATGTTGTAAGACAAGCCAAGTCTGAGGAAAAGAATTTCGTGGTAGTTCTCAAGAGACATGAATAAAATGTCTGGAAAGAGATTCATCAGTCTCAGGTGGTGAGGTGTCAAGATGCCATCCCATTATAAGGAATGCCTTTCAATGGGAATGTTTGTACTTGGAGAGGTGCCAGCAGGGAAACTGTGATGATGGAAATAGCTATGACTTGCCAAAGAAAACTAAAGAAGAAAAAGAATAAAAAGGTCTCTGGGGATTCTTATAACTCTTGAGAAGACTCAAGAGTATTTTGGAGAGGTAGAAGGTGAGATTTATTATGTCAAAGTAGAAAGACCTGTAGAATATTATTATGTTGGAAAGCAAGCTTTGGCAATTGCCTGAGGGGGTTAGGAGAGACCAAAGTGGTCGGGGCAAATTGAGTTGACATATGTTTCTCCTTGGATATGTTTTACTAGCATACTCCATTGGGAAAAGTGTCATTGTTCAGCTACCATAAAGATTAAAGCAAGAATTTTTGACTCTTAAATGTATAAAACTCAACTCCAGCATTAGAATGAAGGTCTTTCTGCCTTCACAGGGCAAATAGAGAAACAATCATGTGCAAATGAAGCTGTCCATCTCATACTATTTAGAGTCAAAATATACTTTTTTTTTTTTTGTAAATTTTGCCTGGGCAGCATGAGTGGACACAGCCAATCCTCCCAGGTGTGTCCTTGGAGGGCAGATTTGGGGGAGGGCCATTTCCTTTTTTTTTTTTTCTTAACATCTTTATTGGAGTATAATTGCTTTACAATGGTGTGTTTGTTTCTGCTTTATAACAAAGTGAATCAGTTATACATATACATATGTCCCCATATCTCTTCCCTCTTGCGTCTCCCTATCTCCCACCCTCCCTACCCCACCCCTCTAGGTGGTCACAAAGCACCGAGCTGATCTCCCTGTGCTATGTGGCTGCTTCCCACTAGCTATCTATTTTATGTTTGGTAGTGTATATATGTCCATGCCACTCTCTCACTTTGTCACAGCTTACCCTTCCCCCTCCCCATATCCTCAAGTCCATTCTCTAGTAGGTCTGTGTCTTTATTCCTGTCTTATCCCTAGGTTCTTCATGACATTTTTTTCCCCTAGATTCCATATATATGTGTTAGCATGCGGTATTTGTCTTTCTCTTTCTGGCTTACTTCACTCTGTATGAAAGACTCTAGGTCCATCCACCTCACTACAAATAATTCAATTTCATTTCTTTTTATGGCTAATATTCCATTGTACATATGTGCCACATCTTCTTCATCCATTCATCCGATGATGGACACTTTGGTTGCTTCCATCTCCTGGCTATTGTAAATAGAGTTGCAATGAATATTTTGGTTCATGACTCTTTTTGAATTATGGTTTTCTCAGGGTATATGCCCAGGAGTGGGATTTCTGGGTCATATGGTAGTTCTATTTGTAGTTTTTTAAGGAACCTCCATACTGTTCTCCATAGTGGCTGCACCAATTCACATTCCCACCAGCAGTGCAAGAGTGTTCCCTTTTCTCCACACCCTCTCTCAGAATGGGAGAAAATATTTGCAAATGAAGCAACTGACAAAGGATTAATCTCCAAAATTTACAAGCAGCTCATGCAGCTCAATAACAAAAAAACAAACAACCCAATCCAAAAATGGGCAGAAGACCTAAACAGACATTTCTCCAAAGAAGATATACAGATTGCCAGCAAAATATACTTTTAAATAAAAACGATCTAATTCTAATATCTTTATTTTTGTTAAAATTGTGAATGTCATTATGGTAAAGTAAGAAAATGTCAATGTAAATCAGGGAGTAAAACATAAATCAGGGGGTCATTAGAAAAGGTTCTAAGCATAGTATTTTACTGTTAATGATGCCATTTGTAAAGTCAGAGGACAGAAAACAGGATACTCCTTCCGTATTTTGATAAGTCTTGTAAGAATGAATGCAGGCAGCAATCTTTGGAAATAGGTATCCGGGGTTAGATGGGACTTCACTATGCTCTGCTTAGCTAGCTAACAGAGCATGGAGCTCAGCCCCAGTGAGATCAGAAAACTATTTATGGTCCTTGGTGACTTTACTTAGATTACAAATGAAGCATCCTGATTTCAGGAAACAACATTCAATAGGAGGCCTGACCTTTTGCAGGCAAGGAATGAAGCTGGAAAAATGCCCCCTTAGGCCAAAACATTTTCAAACAAGTTGACTTATGTTCTTTAATTTAAATGGTTTTGTTTCAGCAAACATTTTTGGTTCCTCTAAAAAACAAATGATTAAAAAAATACTTTGAAAAATAACAACAAACAAGCAAAACAAGGGAATTTTTAAGTTTCTTCTCTGGAACCTTCTCCTTTGTTAAGGTCACTTCTTCTGTGGGTATAATTATCAGGTCAGTAAGCTGCAGCCATGAAAGACTGCAAAAGCAAATGGAATTTTCTGATTTAAAAGGCAAAGTTGGTTCATCTTGATTTCTTACATTTCATGTATAATACATTGAATTTAGTGTTTATAAACAATTTGGGGTAACATGTCTAGACAAAATAATTTTCCATGTTGTAATCTTTCAAATGGAAATGGCTAGGTGGCATGCCCTTGCCAGCATTCAATAGTCCTTTTAATTGTTCTAAAGGGGCTACAAATTTTTGAGCCAGAGACCTATAGAGGCTTCAAACTTTTCATCAAATGCCTGTCTTGGCTTCCTTTGACTTCAGCAGAACTTATTTTAACACTGGTTTAACAGCAACTGGCCATATCCAATGATCTTGAAAATTATTTGGTGGGGAGTAGGTGGAACAATTCATATGAACATTTTCATTTAAAGTTTAGTAAGCAGAAGTTAAATGCTTTATGAAGGAGACTAAGTTATAATAGAAAATTAAATTTTTAAGAAACAAAAGGATGGATATGTTGTGATTTGTTGGAAAAAGAATAATGGATTTGATCCTGAGTTTCAAATTTCCCATGACTGAGTGATTTACTGAAGGCCATATATTTACAAGTATTTATTTGTCTATAAAGTGGGAACAATAATTCCATCCTGCCCTATGTTAGAAAAAAATAACATGTAAATGGACATTGAGATCATGAGATTAAAAATGCTGTATAAATGTGAATAATAAAGTCATTTAAATTGAATCCAACTGAAATTTTACTTTTTAAAAGGATTTTTACATATGAATTCAATCAATTGAAATTTTAAAACCATATAGCAACATACTCTGAAGGAAGTTCTTTTAGGAAGCTGAGCTTTAGTCTAATGGCTGTGAAAAAAAAAATAGAGAAAAGTCAATAGATTAACTTTCATCTAGGACATGGTTCTGTCTTTTTTTTTTTTCCAAATAAGAATTGTTTTATTTTATTTTTAAAATTTTATTATTTTGAATTTTTGAATTTTATTTTATTTTTTATACAGCAGGTTCTTATTAGTTATCCATTTTATACATATTAGTGTGTATATGTCAATCCCAATCTCCCAATTCATCACACCATCGCCCCACCACCACCACTTTCCCCCCTTGCTGTCCATACGTTTGTTCTCTACATCTGTGTCTTAATTTCTGCCCTGCAAACTGGTTCATCAGTACCATTTTTCTAGGTTCCACATATATGCGTTAATATACAATATTTGTTTTTCTCTTTCTGACTTACTTCACTCTGTATGACAGTCTCTAGATCCATCCACGTCTCTACAAATGACCCAACTTCATTCTTTTTATGGCTGAGTAATATTCCACTGTATATATGTACCATATCTTTCTGTTATGTCTTGACCTCAACTTAGAACCAGTATTTCTAAGAGTTTTAAATGACTGTTGATATGTGGGAAGAATTCTGCGATATAAGTGCATAATATGGTTATTAGTTCCTCCATATAAAAAAAAAGCACCTATGGGACTTCCCTCATGGTGCAGTGCTTAAGAATCCGCCTGCCAATGCAGGGGACACAGGTTCAATCCCTGGTCTGGGAAGATCCCACATGTCATGGAGCAACTAAGCCCATGTGCCAAAACTACTGAGCCTGCGCTGTAGTGACTGCAAGCCACAACTACTGAGCCCACACACTGCAACTACTGAGCCCACGTGCCACAACTACTGAAGCCTGAGCACTGCAACTACTAAAGCCCGCATGCCTAGAGCCCATGCTCTGCAACAAGAGAAGCCACTGCAATAAGAACCCCATGCACCACAACGAAGAGTCCCCCCACTTGCCGCAACTAGAGAAAGCCCATGTGAAACAATGAAGACCCAATGCAGCCAAAAATTAAAAAAAAAAAAAATTTAAGCACTTATTATGGGCCTCCTGTGTTCCAAGCAACCTGCTAGGCACTGGGAATACCAGGGGGAGGAAAAAAGAGATGGTCTTGGGCCTAGACCCAGGCCGTCATGGAGCTCTGACTTGAGTCTCCATTTTCCATGGCAGCTAGAAGAATTATCAAAATTCCACTGATGAACAGGTTATGAGAAGCCAGAGCATCATCATATAAAAAGTTTCCAGGACTCTAATGGTGAGTTCTAGACTATGGACTCAAGATAAGAAGTTGTAGAGCATGGCCAATGGACAAATTAAGGAGCATGTTGTGATGTGTATTCTGCTGCTGCCTTTCTGTTGGTTCGTTGGTTGGTTTTGTCCAGCTTGTCTACAACCCTTAAAACTTCAATGCTGAGGATAATATAGAAATGCAAAGTCTGAGTTGCTCTGTAACCAGGTAATATAAGGAGCTGATAACCTTGGAGGATTTGGAAACATTAAAGATAATTTTTCAGGTCCTCCATCTGAAACATGAAATTCATTAGAGGGGTCTGAAGACCACAGAGAGGATTTTCCACCCCCATATGAGGAAGGCAAATATATCATGTCTGCCTGACTTCAAGTAAAATGAGGAGACTCATTTGTACAGTTATAACGATCTTCTCTATGTAGACATTAGAAAGGGGAGGTGATGAATGCATAGCCTGGATCACAGTCAACTTGTCTCTGCCTCTTATCTAACTTCACACAAAGTTGGCAATTTTTAGCTTGTTTTTCTATTTGGATATTGGGGTAGGTGAGTATGGGGGGTTATTTCCTCTAATGTCTTCTTGTTGTTAGGAGGTCTGTTGAGATAACCCATCAAATTTGTTCTCATCTCTGAAGTAATCCTGAGTCCTTTCTGAGGAGACTGAGAGATTTACAGAGAGTAAGGAAGACCTCTCACTTTCACGTCATGTGCTCACGGTGCGTCACGTCAGGCCGTTTAGAATTAGTGAAGTTGTATAATCTTGGGTTTTCTTGCAGTTAATCCTAGTCCAATTTACCTCATTAATTTGATCTTAATGAGTTCACCAGCAATGATTTAATACAACTTTGAGGAACAGCTTTCTTTAGTCTTTAATTCGCGACAGTTCCCCTTCTATTTGGCAGTACATTAATGGAAATGGAAAATTGCCTCATTCTAAATGTCAGAATAATACTGCACCAAAAACAATTCAGTCATGTCTTTCAAACCACGCACATATGGTTCATCACCAAATGTCACTGTGCTTCCCCACTCCCCCCCATGCCCCCTCCCGCCTGTACCTTCCCTCTGTATTTTCTTTCTGTTCTCCTGTCTCTGGTGATCATTGTTTGGATTAAGTTTCTAACATCTTTGCATAAGCTTCGTTTCTCCTGTTGTCCAGGAACCAGTTCTCATTACACTGGTTTTACCCAGATTCTTGGAATTGGCAGAGTTCACAGATCAGGTGAAAGCTATTGCTTTTAGTATAGCAAATGTCTTTCATCTGCTCTCAAAATTGAAAAAAAAAAAGTCTATGTGAAGTGTCTTCAAAATAATTTTTGTCCATAAATTTTGGACTGTTTTGTGAAGTTCTCTAAGTAAAGCTATACTCCTCACTCTGTCTACATCAAGGCAATCTTTTCTTTTTTCTTTTTTTTTCCCTAGCACCACTGTCAAGCAAGTGTCTCTCTAGAACAAACGCTTTTCTTGAGTATTTTAGTTGTGATTTATTGGGTAAGTTCATAATGAGAACACAGCACAATTTCTCTTGCACTTTTGGATACAAACTTTAAATTGCAAATCTTAATTCACTAATATTTAAAAGACATTTCAATGAATTTTAAAAATTAGTCTAAAAGCTAAACTACCTAAAGACTCTCCATTTTTTTGTAAAGAGAAAGTTGAAAGGTAAAGCAATTTCCAAAGTTATTGATCAAGCATCAACTTTCATGGTTTAACCTCTAAAGAGTTTTTTTTTTTTTTTTTCGGTACACGGGCCTCTCACTGTTGTGGCCTCTCCCGTTGCGGAGCACAGGCTCCGGACGCGCAGGCTCAGCGGCCATGGCTCACGAGTCCAGCCGCTCCGCGGCATGTGGGATCCTCCCGGACCGGGGCACGAACCCGTGTCCCCTGAATCGGCAGGCGGACTCTCAACCACTGCGCCACCAGGGAAGCCCTAAAGAGTATTTTAAATGATAAATTTTTCTTTCTGTAAAGGGCCCCTTCTTCAGATAATATCTGAAGGAAAATGAAATATTAAGAAAAAAGAATCTCCACTTTAAATTGTGTATTTTTTTACATCTGTAGATTTATGGTACTTGTCTGAAACTAGATTTTTGAATATTAATTAACTTATTGGTTTTGCTTTTTCTTTCTACCAGCAAGCTGACTCATCTGTTAAGTATGAATATTTTAATTCAAGTAAATCTTTTCTACAGATGGAGGTTCACTTGCTGAGGCAGTCAAAGGGTCATCAGAGGGTGACCTGTAGTTTTGCATTACAGAGATAGGATCAGAAAGCACTAGGATATTACTTGATTTCTCGGTGTTTCTTTTCTTCTATCTAGTGGCAGATATTTAAGAAATTTGCCAGTTTTACTCGGTAGAGACTATATCACTACTATCATAAGAATTATATATTTTCCATGGTTTATTTCACATCCATTTTGTGACAGGTGCCTTACACAAGTTATTCAATCTAACTTTCCTGAAAACAGTAAAGTAGGTTTGAAAACAGTTTTCACAGAGGTTTAAAGAGCTGTCTGACATTATAGAGAAGGTGTGTATGTGGATACATGCTTTTCTGACTCCACACTTTTTCTATTATCTGTGCTATTTACCCTAGAGCAGAAAAGGACATAAAGAATCTATTATCCACTTCCCTTCATTATCAATAGTCATCCAGCCTTTACTAGAGGCTGGCAGTCCTCACATCCTGAGGCCAGCTAACCATTGCTGAACAGCTCTATTGACAGACTATGATTCACTATATTACAACTGAAGCATGTCCTATACTTTTGCCCATTGCCTTTCTTCTACATTTTATAACAACACAATTAGTCAAATCTTCCTCCATGTTATACCTTCAGCTGATTGAGGACACTACTGACACCCTAAATTGATTTTTCCTCTGGGTGAAACCTTTCCAATTCCTTGCTTCAGGGTCTTTCATAATGAAATTACTACAGGGCACAATAGCCCGTACAAAATCTGAACCAGTATAGAATAAAAGAGTACTTAATTTGGGCATTATATTTTTTTACATGTAAACTCAGATGATAGTGAGTGTGTGGGTGTGTGTGTATGTATGTGCGAGCCTGAATTATATAGGTTTAGGATCAAGTAAAAAATAAATGGCAACATAAATTTCTAGGACCTGGATCACTATCCTGACTTTTTGAACCCAATATAAAACTTTACACTCTTTGTATCAGTTTATACACACCAACTTGGCCAATCAGCATAATTTTTAATATGTTTGCATCATTTGATGCTTGAATTCTCTCTTTTCCCCCAAATCTTTCTGACATCACTACATTTCATAGAATTTTTTTTTCCTATATTGTCAGTGAAGTAATTGATGTAAATTTCAAACTAGGCCATACTTAAAACAAATTTCTAGAACATGACCCCATGGGCTTTCCCCTCCAAGTCAGCCCATCAGATTGGCTGTCATATAGGATTCACTGAGTCCTCCTGAACCCTCCAAAAAAATGGAGGCCTCCCCTAAAGCCTCTGCCTCTGTCTTCATATACCACTTAAGCCAACTTTTTCTTGTGATCTTTAGTTTTTTTGTTTTGTTTTGTTTTTAAAGTCATATCTGGATGTTCAACTTCATGCCACTATTCTGACTTATTGTTTGTTCTAGGTTCTCTGTGTGTGATATTCATCTTTGGTTTTACAGCCCATTTGTTCACATATTATTAATTCACAGGTTAAGTAAAACACACAAAAACATGTTCATTTACTGGAAACTTTCTATGTGTATTTAAAAGCACAGGCCAGGTACTCTGCACACTTATAAATACACCAAAGTGTATTCCCTGGGATTTCTTTTTAAAGCTGAGTTCAGTCAGTTGCACCATGCATAGACACAAAGGATCTTTGGATTCCTCCCTCTTTTTTTTTTTTAACATCTTTATTGGAGTATAATTGCTTTACAATGGTGTGTTTGTTTCTGCTTTATAACAAAGTGAATCAGTTATACATATACATCTGTTCCCATATCTCTTCCCTTTTGTGTCTCCCTCCCTCCCACCCTCCCTATCCCACCCCTCTAGGTGGTCACAAAGCACCGAGCTGATCTCCCTGTGCTATGCCGCTGCTTCCCACTAGCTATCTATTTTACGTTTGGTAGTGTATATATGTCCATGCCACTCTCTCACTTTGTCACAGCTTACCCTTCCCCCTCCCCTATCCTCAAGTCCATTCTCTAGTAGGTCTGTGTCTTTATTCCCGTCTTACACCTAGGTACTTCATGACCATGTTTTTTTCTTAGATTCCATATATATGTGTTAGCATACGGTATTTATTTTTCTCTTTCTGACTTACTTCACTCTGTATGACAGACTCTAGATCCATCCACCTCACTACAAATAACTCAATTTCGTTTCTCTTTATGGCTGAGTAATATTCCATTGTATATATGTGCTACATCTTCTTTATCCATTCATCCGATGATGGACACTTAGGTTGATTCCATGTCCTGGCTATTGTAAATAGAGCTGCAATGAACATTTTGGTACACAACTCTTTTTGAATTATGGTTTTCTCAGGGTATATGCCCAGCAGTAGGATTGCTGGGTCGTATGGTAGTTCTATTTATAGTTTTTTAAGGAACCTCCATACTGTTCTCCATAGTGGCTGTATCAATTTACATTCCCATCAACAGTGCAAGAGTGTTCCCTTTTCTCCATACCCTCTCCAGCATTTATTGTTTCTAGATTTTTTGATGATGGCCATTCTAACCAGTGTGAGATGATATCTCATTGTAGTTTTGATTTGTATTTCTCTAATTATTAATGATGTTGAGCATTCTTTCATGTGTTTGTTGGCAATCTGTATATCTTCTTTGGAGAAATGTCTATTTAAGTCTTCTGCCCATTTTTGTATTGGGTTGTTTGTTTTTTTGTTATTGAGCTGCAGAGCTGCTTGTAAATTTTGGAGATTAATCCTTTGTCAATTGCTTCATTTGCAAATATTTTCTCACATTCTGAGGGTTGTCTTTTGGTCTTGTTTAAAAGACCCTAAATAGGGAAAGCAATCTTGAGAATGAAAAATGGAGCTGGAGGAATCAGGCTCCCTGACTTCAGACTATACTACAAAGCTACAGTAATCAAGACAGTATGGTACTGGCACAAAAACAGAAATATAGATCAATGGAACAAGATAGAATGCCCGGACCTAAACCCAAGCACATATGGTCACCTTATGTTTGATAAAGGAGGCAAGAATATACAGTGGAGAAAAGACAGCCTCTTCAATAAGTGGTGCTGGGAAAACTGGACAGGTACATGTAAATGTATGCAATTAGAACACTCCCTAACACCATACACAAAAATAAACTCAAAATGGATTAAAGACCTAAATTTAAGGCCAGACAGTATCAAACTCTTAGATGAAAACATAGGCAGAATGCTCTATGACATAAATCACAGCAAGATCCTTTTTGACCCACCTCCTAGAGAAATGGAAATAAAAGCAAAAATAAACAAATGGGACCTAATGAAACTTAAAAGCTTTTGCACAGCAAAGGACACCATAAACAAGTCCTCCCTCTTTTCTTTCTCAAAGAGATTCTAAGAGTTTTCTAGACTATGGCTCAGGGCTCTTTCACCCATTGTTTTGCTCATAAGAGGTGCTCAATACAGGTTTGTGGATCTCAGCCTAACTGAATTCTGATCACTTGTGATTGTCTTCATCAGAATTTCACTTCTAAACCCTTCTATCCTTATTTCTTCCTTTTCAAAATTAGTACCCTTGGGAAGACACCTGCTACTCTCCTTCATCTCTTTTAAAATCTTATGTTTTACAGATTGGAGTCCATTTTGCTTGGCTTGAAACTCCCTTTCATTTTGATCGTCACATCCAGCTTGACCCCATTATGTCCGCAGAATCCTGACACTTCCGTATCACCAATAATGTTTCTTCTGGATGCTCAAAGTCGAGGGCAGTTGTGAATAAGCTCAAGATCCTCAAGGAATGATAGTTTCAGCCACATCCATAGTAACTAATACCAACAAGCAAATGAATGATTACATTTAAAGGAGCTGTTCTGAATGTTAATTTTCTTTTTTAATCCAGGAAAAAGCAGCTCTAACACTTCCTGAGTGCCTCTTCTGTGCCAAGCACCATCCTAATATGTTCATATAAGTTTTCTTTAAAGTATATGAAAGACATTCTGGTCATCTATTGTTTTAAGCAAAATTGTTCTGTTTGTACAGGCTAATTAGAGAGATGAAAGGTAGATCATAAATATTTTCCAGAAGCAGAACGAAATTGAATTCTCCTTTTGAATGTTTCAAGCAATTTGATTGCTTTAAAATTTAAGTAAATTTTATTTACGTAAATACATGCACATGATGAGTGCTCAATAATATTAACTGATGACAAAGGTGAGCTAAAACAAAGAACAAACTTTTCATTTCCTGGTTTTTGCCATGACCAGAAGATCAAGTGCCAAATAAAACTATAACATGTCTCGTGATGATTAGCTGGCTGGAACCAGTATATATCAGAGGTTTATCCTCATGAGCAATTTTAAGAGTAAAGAGTTTCAGGTTACATCGTAAATTCTTAGGTACTCACCCACAATGTGTACCTTAGACCTTCTGAGAACTTTTTCTTGTCAGGTAAGTTCTCTGGCTATAAATAGTAAGGTGGAGTGGACAGAAGCTACCCTGCGAGTCAGGGGAACTAGAGTCTAGTATTGCCTTTCATATCATGAATGGCTTCCCCTGGAGGGTGTGTTGGATTCATTACAATAGACCAGTGGATAAGGGCATGGGAGTCAGGTCCAACAGGACCAAACTTGCTGGGACAAAGGCCTGATAGCTGAAATATAGTATCTGCATTAGTTTCTTAGGGCTGTGGTGACTAATGACCACAAACTTGGTGTTAGTGTAGCAGAAATGTACTCTCACATACTTCTGGAGGTTAGAAGTCCAAAATCAATGTACCAGCAGGGCCATGATCCTATAGAAGGCCCTAGGAAGGGCCTTTCCTGCAATTCCAGTTTCTGGTGAACCCAGGTGTTCCCTGGCTTATAGCTGAGCTACATTACTCCAATCTCCCACTACCAATCCCTACCTCTGCCTTCATAGGACCTTTTTCTCTGTCTCTGTGTGTCCTTTTCTATCTCTTATAAAGGCATTCTCATTGGATTTAGGGCCCACCTTAATCTAGTATGATGTTATCTCAGTCCTTATGTCTGCAAAGACCCTATTTCCAAATAATGTTTCTAAATTCTATTTATTACCAAATTCTAGGTTCCAGTTATATATGAATTTTGGGGGACACTATTCCACTGACCACAATATTTAAAGATACATGGTAACTCTTGATTTAAGCCCATTTCAAGTCATTTATTGATCCATGATTCATTCATTCAACAAAGATTTATCAAAAATGTGATCTATGGCAGCTCAGTACTAAGTATGAGGATGCTGGCCACAAACAAACATGAACCATACTGTTATGGAGCTTACAGTCTAGAAACATCCAAAGGGGTCCACTCAGGTGGATGGGACTCTGCTGTACATGTTCATAAAGTGTTGATCTCCAGATTTACTTGATCATGCATAGTTTTTTTCAGCATGCACTTCTAATATAAATTTCTGTATTTATTTATTAAAGTATTATATGAGCCACTCTACTGGTACATATGTATATTATACAACACACCCAAACTATGACTTTAAAAAGAATCAATATAATAAAAGTAAACAGGAGTTAAAGTGCTAATATTGTCTTTCAGATCTTATCAGCCATTTTATGCAAGTCATCCTCTTTTGCAAGAATGCTCTCTAGATACCTGTTACATTCAAAGCCTTGGGAGCAATGTCATAGTTCTAGATGTGTCTTTTGTTTGGAGCAACACCTCAACCAGAACTGAGGATCCAAGAGGCAAGCAGTAGCCCCTGGGATATTGGGATGACAAGTGATGTCCAAGTGTCAGCACTGCCCCTCAACCCCAAAGGCATACTGAGACTCAGGCCAGGCTTCAATCATACAGAAGGAACAAGATACTTATAAAGGCAGGGGTCCAGCTGTAATGGTTTAACAATTATGAGAAAGATCGGGAGAAATCTTAAGTTTATGGATCTGCTGGTACTTGGGTCTATGCTACGAAACTGGTACTTGGATTCTGGACAGAGATCCCAATGTGCTGTCAACATCAGTTATGGATGGCTTGGGATTTGGATAAGGCTGAATCTGAGTGAATTCCTCTGTGTTTGCAACTGGGAAGACAGGGAAATGAAAGGGCTGACACCGTTCCTGCCTCTGACAAACTTGAGGACTTTATAAGAGAAATTTAATCTCATAAGCCTTACTTATCCCAGTAAAATGAAGTTGATAACACTTAAACTATTTGAAATCAGGAAACTTGGATCAGGAAATCTTTTGACATATCTTCCAGAAATAACACACACCATTGCAAGATCTCAGTGTTGTTCAGTAAATTAAACGTTTCCAAAGGAAGGGATGGTTGACTCTTTAAATGAAGACAGTTAAAATCTCCTACTCCAAGTTGAAGGAGGAACATTTTTGGGTAAATTTATTTATTCATGAACTCAGGAGTGTCAAAGAGAACATTAAGCTGTGGAATGTTTTCCTAAAGAGGTGTGGTTGGTTCAAAAGTGAATATCTTTGAAGGAACTTGACAGAACACACAGATGTAAATGCTGCCTTCACGAGCTTTATGTTGTCTGGGAGCAAGGCTGGGACTGTCCCATGTGTTCAGAGGGAGAAGGAGATTTGTTGAGAATAGAGGTAACCAATAAGTGTTTATTAAAAATAGGCAATAGGAGAATGAATACTTACTTAGTGGTTAGAAGAATTTGATTCTCATCTATTATCATTGAGGCAACCCATTTCAATATACCTTTGAAAGTAGTTTCTGCTCATTTTTAACTATTGCGTTAATCCTTTAAAAACTATCAACAGAAATACAACTGTAACGTCCTGACATTTGTGATGATTATTTTAGATAAGAAGTGAAATGCCTAGATACTTCTTCTGAGTAATTTTTTTGGGGCCACACCTCGCGGCTTGCTGGGATCTTAGTTCCCAGACCAGGAATTGAACCCAGGACCCTGTAGTGGAAGCACAGAGTCCTAACCACTGGACTGTCAGGGAATTCCCTGAGTAATTTTGTTTAATAAAAAGTACAGGATCACTAAAGTTGAATGATCAATGGGTTGGACATCAGAAAGTCTGGTTCTGCCCTCAGCTCTGCTGTTCTCTGGACTTGCACCTTCTGTTTGTCAGGTAAAGTCCCTTTCCCTCTTTGAGAGTCTTTTTCTTTATTTTAAAGTAAAGGGGTTAGAGTGGATCTTCTCTACGTTTCCTGATATAAACGTTCTGTGATTCTATGAGTCACTACAATGCTCTCAGGATTACACTAAGTTCTTCCACCCCTCATCTGCCTGGCTCAGTTGGGCAATTACCTTTCCATTAATACTTTCCTAACTACTCTTTACCTCTGGGAGAGGCACCTGCTCTCTTTTTAGTGTCTTTACTCGATTTTCTATGTATTTGCACCATAACCTGTGGATCAACCAGGGTTCAGTGCAAGATAGGAAATACCAGTGCTTTTGAGCAGTAGTAGCTGGATGCTCATAGGGTAGGACGAACAGAAGTTAGAAAGCTCTACTGGACATTGATTTGAAGGTCACAGCACCATAAATGCTACCCAGAGGCCAGAAAGTGGTGTTGCTGCCACACCCTCTCCCATGGCCATAAAGCTGGTGACTGGGCTCTGGGGCATGGAGTCCTCTCACTACAAATGTATCTCTATGATCTTGCTTGCCAGTATAAAGAGAGGCAGCAAGATGGTTTTCACCTCATGTTCATTTTTAAACTATCATTCAAGTGCACCTGGTGAGCCCTTGTTCAAATGTAGAGACTTAACTTCAGTTACATATGGGAAACATAGGGATCACCTTTTCAATCTCTTCACATAGAAGGAGGGTGGGATTGCAGTTAGGAGGGCTAACCCAAATGTCTACCATAGTATGTACAATGCTTAACATGTTGAACTTATTTATTCTACATGTATGTTCCTACCAGACTGTAAGCCCCCACAAAGGCAGGGGCCATGTCTTATTAACACAAATATCAATAAATTAGGGACAAGACAGACCTTGAAAGGATTATAGTCCATTCAGAAAATGTGTATCAACAGTAAACAATGGGAAAAACTAAACAAAGCTATGTGATGGGCTAGTAAAGTCTAGTTGAGAGACCAATGAAGGCTGGAGTGGTCGGAAATCTTAAGAAAAGATA
This sequence comes from Mesoplodon mirus, assembly GCF_964341445.2. Taxonomy (NCBI): domain Eukaryota; kingdom Metazoa; phylum Chordata; class Mammalia; order Artiodactyla; family Ziphiidae; genus Mesoplodon; species Mesoplodon mirus. Next base: position 6,336,314 of record NC_138977.1, on the reverse strand, counting down.
CAGATCACAACAGGAGTTTGAAGAATGGTAGAATTTGGATGGACCCAAAGGTAAAGATAAGATGTTCCTATTAAGAGACTCTAATAGCTGGCACCATGGGTGTCTGGAGCTACCTCTTCTTAGTTAGGAAGTTTCTCATATACAAAAATCATTTTCATTTATTCATTAATTCATTTAGCAAATGTTTATTAAGTGGTTACTCGATATGCCATCTATTTTTTCAGGGGCTGGGGGTATAGTGATGAATAAAACAGAAAAAAAAACAGAGAAGTATTGAACTTTAGTAGATAGAGCAAATATTTTCTGATGTTGTTTGATACTCGCTTTTGTATTTTAGAATATAAGATTGGTTTGTGTGATTGAATAATTCTCCCCTCCTTTTTTTCTTACATGTGTCATTCAAATGGTTCCTAGTACGTTTGGCAACATAGAAATTCTCATATAACTCTTCCAGATGGCCTCATTGTCTAAATGTTTAATAGTTGCATTACACTATAATAGATGTTAACACAGTTGTGGAGAGGAGAGTAATGAAAATATATTAAGTAAGGGATGTAGAGTATAGTAGGTCTATTTTTTCCCTACCCCATCCCCTACCTTTTGGAAAACATGAGTTAAAGAATATAGTAAGTAAGTATAAAGGGTGCTTAATTGGCAGCTTATGTAAAGATACTGTTCAAAGTGAAAATGAAATCTTTCTAGAGAATACTAAATTCATTCAGACTCATATCTGTCATCTGTAAATATAGCATTGCCTAATCTGTTAATGTATTTGTATAGTAAGATTGAAGGCATCACCCTGACTTAATTAGCATCCCAGGCCTTATCTTCTTTAGATTGTAATTTCTTTAATGGCAGCGACTATATAAGCACTGTGAATGCTACCTCAACTTTCCTTTACATTGCCTACCCTAAAAGTCATTGGTCACTTTTCTGCCAATGTCATATTATTGTGTGATCATTCTGCAAATTCTTCCCATCACTTTGCCATTTTATTTCTATTGTGCAAACTATTCTGAGCCATCTACACTCTTGAAAAATGTTCCCCTACATTCCTAAGCATTTATAAAAGTGCTAAACAAAATTTGTTTCCTAGGGAAAATTCCTGGGTGAAAGACTGTTTATTTATTCAGTCAAAGGAATGATATTTATTTTAACCTTAGAAAGGATAATCCCAGAATGGTGCATATATGTATGCTTTATATTCTGCTTTTGTTTCAAAGTATTTGAAGCAAATTAATTATGACTATATTAAATCAGTTCATATTTTATTATTATAATTTCTAATGTGTAATCTGCTTTTATTTTATAAGGAAATGTTTATAATATAAAACATACAAAATAAAGAAAAATTTAATTACCATAAAGCCCAAACAACAAAGATAAACCATGTTATTCTTTTAATATATTTCTTTCTAGTCTTCTCATATAGCTATGATGTTTTTAAAAAGCTACATGTATTCTTATAGCATTTTTTTCTTAGACTGGTTACAAATGGTGCCCTTCCTCCAGTAGGTTATTTTTAGACATTCTAGCTTTTTATTGTGGCTCCCACTCAGAACTGTTTCTGGTTTATAGTAATTGGGGTCATCACTCCAGACTTTGTGCTCTGGGAAGATCCATAATTCAATGGAGACCAAATCCTTGAAACTTTTGGGAAATAACTGGAAGAGAAGAAGAGTATGTAATCCCAAATGGGGGCTAAAATTACCTGAGACACTCCTATGGTGACATTCAGCAGATATACTTTGGATGTGTGAGGGGTGTCAGAGGAGTCAGGACTTTGACTTCCTTTAATTAACTTATTTTTCCTCACATCTCAGTCCCTAAGTTTCAAGTGGTCATTTTGGGAAATGTTGTCTTCTTTACCCTTCAAGATACCCTTGATATTACTTCTGATCTATTGCAGTTGAATACATTCAAGGGAATGTGTGTACAGTGGAGGCATGTAAAATACTGCTTTCCATGGATCCTATGGGCTGCTAAGTGTGGGCTTGATTCTATCAGTTTATAAATCCATCAGTTGATACTCATCTTCAGCACTCCCCAGAACTTTCTCTGGTGATGTTCACACACAATGGAGGTATGATCACTGGTTATCCACCCAGCCTCAGGCCTTGTGGCCATCTCTGCCAATTTATATATTATGGTCAATGACTCTATCCCTGAAGTTGTCCTAAAGACCTGAGACTTATCTCTATCTAATTGATCACTCAGTCTACTACACGTGTGCATTTTCTAATGTTAGAACTATAATTATTAGCTTCTGTTGTAGGCTATTTGAAAAGAGGGCCACAATTATTCTTCTCATTCCTATAAGTACACCCCTTTGCAATGTGGCTTGGCAGATTCTCCCATTAAGATACGGAGTTTACTTCTCCCCACCCTTGCATATGGGCTTGGCATGTACTTGCTTTGGCCAATAGGATATTAGCAAAGTTGTACAAACCGAGGTTTGAAAAATATTTGCACATTGTGGCATGCCTTCTTTTCCTGTGCTGGGAAAGCTACTGCCATGTGAACAAGCTGGATTTTCCTCCTTGAGGATGAGAGAGAGACAAGGTGGAGAGAGGCCCAGCTGTCAGGACAGCTCAGCCCCAGGCACCAAGGGAGGCCATCCTAGACTCTCCAGTTCCCGGTGAGCCAATTGCAACCAGAACTGTCTAGTTAACCCACAGAATCATGTTCAGCACATAAATGTTTGTTTTCTTTTTGCCAGTTTCCTATGGGAGTGGTTTACTATGCAGTAAAATAAACATGGGTACCCGAAGTGACAGGCTGCTGTAACAAAACTCAAAACATGTAGTAATTGCTTTGGGATGAGATAGCACATGGAGGCTGAAAAAGCACTGAGGAAACTGCTGGCAAAACCTGAAGAGAAGGCAAACGAGCTGTTATTAGAGGCTAGGAGAATGGTGAGGAAGCAGCAGTAGCTGGAGGAAAAGATGGTAATCCGTGTTTTGTAGCTGCAAAACCACTGACAAAACTGTCACAGGATAAAAAAATGGACCCGAAAAACTGGTCGTAATGCCTAAGACAATTTTATGGCCAGTGGTTAAAGCAGTCATTAGCTTCTCCTGCTATGATACTGTGAGAGAAAGACGAGCTAAGGAAAGAACGATTTGGCAAACAGAATTTAGAGATGTACAGGGAAGCCAAATTTCCTGAGTTGGAAGGTAAACCTGTTTTTCATCTCTAGTCTCTCCACACAGCAAAAGATTCTCAAAATAAGAAATGGCTTCTTGGTAAAGGGTAAATCGAGGGTATGGCTATCAGATCTTCTTGAAAGTTCTCTGGATGATTGAAGGTGGTGTCTAGTAGACTATTTCAGCTAGAAGAAAGGGCTGTTAGTAATCTTAAGGGTACCTTCCCATGTCATCCTGACAGAGAGATGGTGCCTAAACAGAGAGATGTCTGTTTCCAAAGAAATTGTAGATATGGCTTTGGGGGCATGGAATGGACTTGATTCAGCTTCACAAAGCTTGGAGAAACACTGCAAAATCTTGCTAAAAAGAACAGAAATAGTCAATATCAAAGGAGGCCTCTGGGCCCCAACTTCCTATGGATAGACCTTGGGATTCAAGAAGGAAGAGTCAAGAACAACACAGAACAATGGACTTGGGAACCATTCCTGGGGATTAGAATTGGGTCCCAATTGGGGAACATACCCTGCTCCAGGAGTTGGGCCTTTGTTAATATTTGCTTGTTAGGATTTCACAATAGCTCTGAACCAGTGTGACTGCTGTGTACTTCTCACTTTGAGTGGGAATGTTTATTGCTGTTACCTGTCCCCTCTCACTATTATATGGTGTGTGTGTGTGTCTGTGTCTGTGAAGTAGATGGATAACTTTAGTGTATAAGTCTTTGGATAAGAAGGAGCCACACCTGAGGAGCAGCACCTGAAGATCTTCATCTAGATATGGACCTGATTTAGATGAATATCTTTTACTTCAAGGCTGACACCATAATGAGATATGACTTTTGGGGAAGAGAGAGAATGTATTTTGCATGTGAGAAGAAAGTTTATTTTGTGGTCAGAGGGCAAATTGTGTTGGATTATTTGCAGAGATGGCCATAATAACTCCTGCTATCTTTATCTACACATTTCTTAGTATTGTGACTGTGTTATTCTTCCCAAGTGGTGGAGTCTGGCTCTTGCTCTTTTGAATCTGGGCATAGCCAAGTGACCTGCTTTGGCCAATGGGACATGAAGGAATAAGGCAAAAGCCCAGGTTTGTAAATAGTTGCACATTATGATTGCTGTGTGTGCCTGCACATGTCATCCTCAAGCAAGGATGCAAGGACCTGTGTTAGCTGCTGGAGAGACCACATGGAGGAGAACCAGGGAGAAGAAGCCCAGTATTTCCAGGTTGGTGAGTGGGGCTGTCTTGACCATCCAGCTCTAGCTGAGCCACCCACTGACTGCAGACACTTGAGTGAGACCAAGAGAAGACTAGCTTTACAGCTCAGTTGATCCCAGACCAGATTGCCCATGGACTGAATCATAATCTGTTAAGTAATTGTTGTTCTAAGCAGTTAAGTTTTGGAGTGGTTTGTTAGGTAGCAAAAGATAGTTGATCCAGATTCTTCACGTAAAATACAATTTAAAGTGGGAGATCTCCATAAAATTACTTTTTAAAGTTAAATACTGTGACAAATAATTGTTTTTTGTTTTTCTTTTTGTTTTTTTTGTTTTTGTTTTTTTGCTTTTGTCTTCTTATCTTGATGACACTTGAATATACTTAAATCTCAAGTAGTTCCGTTATTACTCTATCTGCTTTCCTTTCTTTGTCAAACACTTTAGTGTTTGATTTTGGATTCCTTTGCAAGGTGCCCTGGTAATTAAGCAGTTATGACCTATTTAAATTTGACCTATCACATTTATAGGATTCCCACTCTTCTTCCTGGAAAATTCTTTTCCTCCCTAAAAAGATTCTTTGTCCTTACCTCCTCCTTTGTAAAAACAGCCTTCTTTCTTTTGCCGTTTAGGCATTTAGTGTTTATTTTCAAATACCTTTTCTTTTTGGGTTGAGTCAAACATTTTACCTGAGTTTCCAATAAGTTGTTCTTAAGCAGGCTTCTTCATGGTTATTTACTTTCAAAACTATTTCTTTCAGGTTTTTTTGCCCTAAGAAAAGCCCATATCTTGTCATAGTTCCCTTTTCTAAAACTAACTTCATGAGGAATATTTTTGGTTTCCTTTCTTGCCAGCACATTGGACTAAATCACATAGTAATTGCTGTTAACCAGGCACTCCTTGGGGGACAGTATCTCTCTTATGAAATTCCCTATGAATGAGCAGGGCCATCACTACCCCTCTTCTGAGGTGGTTGAAAACCAAGGCTTGTCTGTCTACCTAAAGTGTACCCTTAAGGGAAGATTCAGATGGAAATAAGGTAGAGGAGAAAATGCTATTTTGTTATTTCCTTTGGCCCTGTTCAGATTCATTAGCCCCCTTCCCTGATGACATGCCTTTATAGCATTTCTGTTACAGTTATTTGTAGAATCATTTTAGTTTCCATCCTAGACTCAAGATATTTGAGAATAGAGTCCAGGTTTCAGCCATCTTTCTACCTCTTGGAGTGAACCTAGCACATGGGCAGTACATTATAATATTATAAATATTATAAATACCTGAGTAAATGAACAATTAGCAAATTAATTGATGAATGAAGACAAGCTATGAGCTGGGTCACGAACTCCTTCGGTGGGAAAAGGGGAAGGTTGAGTCAGATAAGTAGTCCTTCTGAATGAACTTTTTGTCTCTCCATGGTTGTCTAGTCTTACCCTCCTCCCTTATTATGCCTCACTTAAAGGAAAGCTACAAGGTTGAAGACATACAAGCTCCATAGCAACAAATGTTCTTTCCTCACCTTAACCTGTATCTACTACAGAGCTATTATGTATTGCTCATAAGGAGTTGGACCTGCCATACCTAGTTCTTCTGCTGATATCTTTAAAAGGTAGAGGAAATCTGGAAGATAGCAGTGGCATAGATTTTGCATCTTTCTGATTACCTATTGAAATAAACAAAGCAATGACTATAGCAAAACCAAAGACCCATATACAGGCATACCTTTGAAATATTGCTGTTTCAGTTCCAGACCACTCCAATAAAGCAAGTCACACAAATATTTTGGTTTCCCATACATATAAAAGTTATCTTTACACTATACTGTAGTCTATTAGGTGTGCAATAATATTATATCTAAAAACAATGTACAAACCTTAATTAAACATACATTATTGGAGGAGGCAGAGTCAAGATGGCGGTGTGGGAAGATGTGGAGTTAGCGGCTCCACACAACCAAGGCTCCTGCTGGCCGCTGGTGGGGGACTCTGATGCCCAAGGAGATAAGAGGAACCCCAAAGTGAACTGGTAGGATGTAGGGGAACTGAGGGGGGAGGAGAAGTGGAGGCTAGACAGGATTGGTACCCCTGAGGCTGGGGAGATCTGGAGAGGCAGGTGGGAGGGACTCTGTGGGAAGAATGAGAGAAGTAGAGGGCGATTGCCCTACCAACTCGGGCCCAGGGAACCTGCTGAGCTCTCAGGCCAGTACCCTCTCTCCAAAGCTCCATCCAGGCTGCATGAGTCCTGGGGGCATAGGAGGGGGGCTGGGGAGATCAGGAGAGGCAGGTGGGATGACCCATCCAGGAGGAGCAGGAGAGGAGCAGAGGCAGATTGCCCCACCAACTTGGGCCCAGGGAACCTGTTGAGCTCCCAGGCAAATCCCCTGCACTCCAAACCCCCCTTCAGGCAGCGTGGGTCATTGGAGGCAGAGGAGGGAGGCTGGGGAGATCAGGACAGACAGCTGGAAGGGGCCTCCCAGACTGGAGGAGAGAAGGTGAGGGCATTTGCCCCACCTACTTGAGACAGGAAGGCTGCTGGGCTCCCAGGTGCGGTCCCCTGCTTTCTGAGACCAGGGGTAGGGGACATGCCTGGGCCCCTTCTGTTCCTTGAGTCTAAGACCCACCCACCCACAGCCTTTTCCAGCCCTGTGGGTCCTGAACATTGGCGCCTCCCGCCACCCAAACCTCACCCTTGCTTAGGCCCTGCCATCCACATCCAAGGCCTTCCCTCCCCCTTTTTTTTCCTCCTCCTCTTTTTTAATATTGTGGTACAGTTGGACCTTCCAGTTGTCGATTCCTCTATATATCTATTTTTATATTCTTCCTAATATATCTGTTAGTTTCCTACTCTAATTTTATTTTTATTTTTTACTTTGTTATTGTTATTATTTTTTTCTTTTTTGCCACCCCAGATGGCTTGCAGGATCTTGGTTCATGAGCCCGGGGCTGGGCCAAAGCTCCTGCGGTGGGAGCACCAAGTCTGAACCACTAGAGTAACAGAGAACCTCAGACCCCAAGGAATATTTATTGGAGTGAGGTCTCACAGGCTTCCTCATCTCAGCACCAAGACCAAGCTCTACCCAATAGCCTACAAACCTCAGTGTTGGAAGCCTCAGGCCAAACACCCAATAAGACAGGAACACAATCTCACTCATTAAAAAAAAAAAAATGAGATGGCAAAAAAAAATATGCCACAGATGAGGGAGCAAGGTAAAAACCTTCAAGACCAAATAAATGAAGAGGAAATAGGTAATTTACCTGAAAAAGAATTCAGAGTAGTGATCATAAAGTTGTTCCAGAATCTCAGAAATAGAATGGAGGCACAGATTGAAAACATAAAAGTAATGTTTAACAAGATCTAGAAGAACTAAATAACAAACAGAAATGAACAACATAATAACTGAAATGAAAAATGCAATAGAAGGAATCAATAACAGAATAACTGAGACAGAAGAATGAATAAGTAAGCTGGAAGACAAAATGGTGGAAATAACTGCTGATGAGTAGAATAAAGAAAAAAGAATGAAAAGAATTGAAGGCGATCTCAGAGACCTCTGGGACAACATTAAACTGACCAACATTCGAATTATAAGGGTCTCAGAAGAAGAAGAGAAAATAAAAGGGTCTGAGAAAATACTTGAAGAGATTATAGTTGAAAATTTCCCTAACATGGGAAAGGAAATACAGAGAGACCAGGAAACACAGAGAGTCCCATACAGGGTAAACCCAAGGAGAAACACACCAAGACACATATTTATCAAACTATCAGAAATTAAATATGAAGAAAAAATATTAAAAGCAACAAGGGAAAAACAAAAAACAACATACAAAGGAATCCCCATAAGGTTATCAGCTGATTTTTCAGTAGAAACTCTGCAGGCCAGAAGAGAGTGGCAGGATATACTTAAAGTGATGAAAGAGAAAAACCTACAACCAAGATTACTCTACCCGGCAAGGATCTCATTCAGATTCGATGGAGAAGTCAAAAACTTTTCAGACAAGCAAAAGCTAAGAGAATTCAGCACCACCAAACCAGCTTTACAGCAAATAGTAAAGAAACTTCTCTAAGTGGGAAACTCAAGAGAAGAAAAAGACCCACAAAAATAAACCTAAAACAATTAAGAAAATGGTAATAGGAATATACATATCGATAATAACCTTGAATATAAATGGATTAAATGCCCCAACCAAAAGACACAGACTGGCTGAATGGATACAAAAACAAAACCCATATATATGCTGTCTACAAGAGACCCACTTCAGACCAAGGGAAACATACAGAGTGAAAATGAAGGGATGGAAAAAGATATTCCATGCAAATGGAAATCAAAAGAAAGCTGGAGTAGCAATACTCATATCAGATAAAATAGACTTTGAAATAAAGACTGTTACAAGAGATAAGGAGGGACACTACATAATGATCAAAGGATCGATCAAAGAAGAAGATATAACAATTATAAATGTTTATGAACCCAACATAGGAGCACCCCAATACATAAGAGAAATGCTAACAACCATGAAAGAAGAAATCAACAGTAACACAATCATAGTAGGGGACTTTAACACCCCACTTACACCAATGGATGGATCATGCAAACAGAAAATAAATACAGAAACACAAGTTTTAAATGACACAATAGACCAGATAGATCTAGTTGATATTTATAGAACATTCCACCCCAAAGTGGCAGAATACACTTTCTTCTCAAGTGCACATGGAACTTTCTCCAGGAGAGATCACATCTTGGGTCACAAATCAGGCCTTGGAAATATTAAGAAAATTGAAATCATATCAAGCATCTTTTCTGACAACAACGCTATGAGATTGGAAATCAATTACCGGAAAAATAACTGTAAAAAACACAAATACATGGAGGCTAAACAGTGTGCTACTAAATAACCAAGAGCTCACTGAAGAAATCAAAGAAGAAAGAAAAAAATACATAAAAACAATAACAATGAAAACACAATGACACAAAACCTATGGGATGCAGCAAAAGCAGTTCTAAGAGGGAAGTTTATAGCAATACAGTCTCACCTCAAAAAACAAGAAAAATCTCAAATAAACAATCTAACCCTACACTTAAGACAATTAGAGAAAGAAGAACAGAGAAAATCCAGTCAGTAGAAGGAAAGAAATCATAAAGATCAGAGCAGAAATAAATGAAATAGAAATGAAGAAAACAGTAGCAAAGATCAATAAAACGAAAAGCTGCTTCTTTGAGAAGATAAAGAAAATTGATTAACTCTTAGCCAAACTCATTAAGTAAAAAAGGGGAGGCTTCCCTGGTGGCACAGTGGTTGAGAGTCTGCCTGCCGATGCAGGGGACACGGGTTCGTGCCCCGGTCTGGGAAGGTCCCACATGCCGCAGGGCAGCTGGGTCTGTGAGCCATGGCCACTGAGCCTGCACGTCTGCAGCCTGTGCTCCACATCGGGAGAGGCCACAACAGTGAGAAGCCCACGTACCGCAAAAAAAAAAAAAAAAAAAAAAAAAAAAAAGGGGGAGAGGACATAAATCAATAAAATTAGAAATGAAAAGGGAGAAATCACAAATGACACTGTAGACATACAAAGAATTATAAGAGACTACTGCAAACAACTATATGCCAATAAAATGGACAACCACGAAGAATTGGACAAATTCTTGGAAAGACAGAATTTTCTAAGACTGAACCAGGAAGAATTAGAAAATATAAACAGACCTAACACAAATAATAAAATCAAATCCATAATTTAAAAGCTTCCAACAAACAAAAGTGCAGGCCCAGATGGCTTCACAGGTGAATTCTACCAAACATTTAGAGAGGAGTTAACACTGATCCTTCTCAAACTCTTCCAAAAAATTGCATAGGGAGAAACAGTCCCAAATTCATTCTACGAAGCCACCATCACCCTGATACCAAAACCAGAAAAATATATCACAAAAAAGGAAATTATAGACCAATATCACTGATGAACATAGATGCAAAAATCCTCAACAAAATACTAGCAAACAGAATCCAATAGCACACTAAAAGGAACATACACCATGATCAAATGGGATTTATCTCAGGGCTGCAAGGATTCTTCAATATACACCAATTAATCAATGTGATACACCACGTTAACAAATTAAGGAATAAAAACAATATGATCATCTCAATAGTTGCAGAAAAAGCTTTTGACAAACTTCAACATCAACTTATGATAAAAACTCTCCAGAAAATGCGCATAGAGGGAGCCTACCTCAACATAATAAAGGCCATATATGACAAACCCACAGCAAGCATCATACTCAGTGGTGAAAAACTGAAAGCATTTCTATGAAGATCAGGAACAAAACTAGGATGTCCACTCTCACCACTCTTATTCAATATAGTTTTGGAAGTCCTAGCCACAGCAATCAGAGAAGAAAAACAAATAAAAGGAATACGAATTGGATAAGAAGTAAAATTGTCACTGTTTGCCAATGACATGATACTATACATAGAAAATCCTAAAGATGCTATCAGAAAACTGCTAGAACTAATCAATGAATTTGGTAACATTGCAGGATACAAAATTAATGCACAGAAATCTCTGGAATTCCTATACACCAACAATGAAAAATCAGAAAGAGAAATTAAGGAAACACTCTCCTTTACCATTGCAACAAAAAGAATAAAATAACTAAGAATAAACCTGTCTAAGGAGGCAAAAGACTTATACTCAGAAAACTATAAAACACTGATGAAAGAAATCATAGATGACATAAACAGATGGAGAAGAATGCCATGTTCTTGGATTGGAATAATCAATATTGTGAAAATGACTATACCACCCAATACAATGTACAGATTCAATGTAATCCCTGTCAAACTACCAATGGCATTCTTCACAGAATTAGAACAAAAAATTTTACAATTCATATGGAAATACAAAAGACCCCAAGTAGCCAAAGCAACCTTGAGAAAGAAAAACGGAGTTGGAGGTATCAGGTTCCCTGACTTCACACTATCACACTACCACAAAGCTACAGTAGACTTCACACTACCACAAAGCTACAGTAATCAAGACAGTGTGGTACTGGCACAAAAACAGAAATATAGATCAGTGGTACAGGATAGAATGCCCAGACCTAAATCCACGCACATATGGTCACCTAATTTATGACAAAGGAGGCAAAAACATACAATGGAGAAAAGACAGCCTCTTCAATAAATGGTGCTGGGAAAACTGGGCAGCTACATGTAAAAGATTGAAATTAAAACACTACCTAACACCATATACAAAAATAAGCTCCAAATGGATTAAAGACCTAAATGTAAGAGCAGACACTATAAAATTCTTAGAGGAAAACATAAGAGGAACACACTCTGACATAAACCACAGCAAGAGCTTTTATGACCCACCTCCTAGAGCAATGGAAATAAAAACAAAAATAAACAAATGAGACTTAATTAAACTTTAAAACTTTTGAACAGCAAAGGAAACCATAAACAAGAAAAAAGGCAACCCTCAAAATGAGAGAAAATATTTGCAAATGAAACAATATAGACAAAAGATTAATCTCCAAAATATACAAATAGCTCATGGAGCTCAATATCAAAAAACCAAACAATCCAGTTAAAAAATGGACAGAAGTCCTAAACAGACATTTCACCAAGGAAGACATACAGATGGCCCAGAGACACATGAAAAGATGCTCAACATCACTAATTATTAGAGAAATGTAAATCAAAACTACAACGAGGTATCACCTCACGCTGGTGAGAATAGCCATTATCAAAAAATCTAGAGACAATAAATGCTGGAAAGGGAGTGGTGAAAAGGGAACCATCCTGCACTGTTGGTGGGAATGTAGATTGATACAACCACTATGGAAAACAATATGAATGTTCCTTAAAAAACCAAAAATAAAACTACCATATGACCCAGAAAACCTACCGCTGAGCATATACCCTGAGAATAACATAATTCAGAAAGAGACATGTACCACAATGTTCATTGCAGCACTGTTTACAATAGCCAGGACATGGGAGCAACCTAAATGCCCATCGACAGATGAATGGATAAAGAAGATGTGGCCCATATATACAATGGAATATTACTCAGGCATAAAAAGAAATGAATTTGAGTTATTTGTAGTGAGGTGGATGGACCTAGAGTCTGTCATACAGAGTGAAGTAAGTCAGAAAGAGAAAAACATATACAGTATGCTAACACATATAAGTGGAATCTAAAAAAAAAAATTGTAGTGATGAACCTTGTTACAGGGCAGGAATAAAGAGATAGATATAGAGAATGGACTTGAGGACATGGGGTGGGAGGGTGAAGCTGGGGCGAAGTTAGAGTAGCATCGACATACATACACTACTGAATTTACAATAGTTGGCTGGTGGGAAGCAGCAGCATAGTGCAGGGAGATTGCTTTGCGATGACCTAGAGAGGTGAGATAAGGAGGATAGGAGGGAGGCTCAAAAGGGAGGGGATATGGGGACATGTGTATGCATAGTGCTGATTCGCTTTGTTGTGCAACAGAAACTAACACAGTATTGTGAAGTAATTATACTCCAATAAAGATCTATTTTTTAAAAACCTACCTCATAAACCAGAAACAAACAAACAAACATTATTGCTAACAATGCTAACCATCATCTGGGCCTTCTGCGGTTGGTAATTTTTTTGCGGGTGGAGGATCTTGCCTGGATGTTGATGGCTGCTGACTGATCACGGTGGTGGTTGCTGAAGGTTGGGGCTGCTGTGGCAATTTCTTAAAATAAGACAACAATGAAGTTTGCCATATCAATTGACTCTTCCTTTCACAAACAATTTCTCTGCAACATGCAGTGCTGTTTGATAACATTTTACCGATAGTAGAATTTCTTTCAAAATTGGAGTCAATCCTCTCAAACCCTGTCATTGTTTTCTCAACTAAGTTTATGTAATATTATAACAATATTTGTTGTCATTTCAACAATCTTTACATCTTCACAAGGAATAGATTCCGTCTTAAGAAACCACTTTCTTTGTTCATTTATAAGAAGCAACTCCTTATTCATTCAAGTTTTACCATGAGAATGCAGCAAGCCAGTCAAACCTTCAGGCTCCACTTCTAATTCTAGTTCTTTTGCTATTTCCACCACATCTGCAGTTACTTCCTCCACTGAAGGCTTAAATCCCTCAAAGTCATCCATGAGGGCTAGAATCAGCTTCTTCCAAACTCCTTTTCATGCTGATATTTTGACTTCCCCATGAATCTTGAATGTTCTTAATGACATCTAGAATGGTGAATTCTTTTCAGAGGTTTTCAATTGACTTTGCCCAGATCCATCAGAGGAATCAGTATCTATGGCAGCTATAAGTTTACAAAATGTATTTCTTACAAAGTAAGACTTGAACATTGAAATTACTCCTTAATCCATGGGCTGTAGAATGAGCTTTACATTAGTAGGCATGAAAACTACATTAATCTCATTGTCCATCTCCATCAGAGCTCTTGGGTGACCAGATGCATAGTCAATGAGCAGTAATATTTTGAAAGGTATCTTTTTTTCAGAGCAGTAGGTCTCAACAATATTAAGTAAACCGTTTGTAAACAGGCGTGCTGTCATCCAGGCTTTGTTGTTTCATTTAAAGAGAATAGTCAAAGTAGACTGAGCATAATTCTTCAGGGCCCTAGGATTATCAGAATGGTAAGGGAGCATTGGCTTCAACTTAAGTCACCAGCTGCATTAGTCCCTAACAAGAGAGTCGGCCTGCCCTTTGAATCTTTGAAGCCAGGCATTGACTTCTCTCTAGCTATGAAAGTCCTAGATGGCATCTTCTTCTGATAAAGGCTGTTTTGCTTACAGTGAGAATCTGTTCTTTAGGGCATCTACCTTTATTAATTAGCTTAACTAGATCTTCTAGATAACTTGCTGCAGCTTCTACATCAGCACTTGTTGCTTCACCTTGCACTTTTATGTTATGGACTTGGTGTCTTCCCTGAACCCTCATGAACCAACCTCTGCTAGTTTCAAACTTCTTCTGCAGCTTCCTCATCTCTCTTAACCTTCACAGAATTAAAGAAAGTTAGAGTCTTGCTCTGGATGAATTTTTAGCTTAAGAGAATGTTGTGGCTGGTTTGTTCCTCTTATCCAGACCACTAAAACTTTCTCCATACCAGAAATAAGGTTGTTTTGCTTTCTTATCATTCATGTGTCCACTGGAGTAGTAAAATAGAAGTTCATAGAGAAGGTTCCACATATTTACCATAGGAGTCCTTACATGAAAACAAAGTCAAGGAAATAAAATATACTCTAACAACTAAAAATATTTTAAGTTCCTGAAATAAAAGTTTATTTGAAACTTAGTAAAGTGTATGTCACATACCTGGGAAAATCTAAACAGAAAGGCAAACATCAAGGCACAGTCTAGTAAAAATATTGGGTTAAAAAAATCCCTTGGGCATTGAGATAAAAAACAAAACCATTCATAATAAAGGCAAATAGGATTGTCATTGGCATTTTCAACAGCAACACTTTATTCTGTAGATCAATAGAATAACATTTAAGATACTCAAAAGAAAGAAAATGTGAGCCACATTTCCTATGTAGACAAACTGCCAACATAAAGACTGCTAACAAATGGTTATGACCTGTAGTAATTCAGAAAATATTTTTCCTATGAGCTCTATCTGAGTAATTTGTTAAAGAATGAGCTTCAACCAACCAAAAGATTGGAGAGACATTGAAGTTAACAAGGTAATGCTTGTACTTTCTGACAATGTAGATATGGGACAATGATCAAAAATGGGGAGAAAATAGGGAGTATTTATGAAAAGAAGAATAAATTTGCTGTTTGCTTTAAAGGTATTAACTGGGAGTAAAAGAAGTGTTACTCCATGTAGGGTATTGTGTAAAAGGGGAAGGGGGAAGGAAAGGTCACTAGTTAATTTCAACATAGCTCATAGTAGGGAATCAATAAAAAATAGCCAAAAATAAAACTACGGGTACTATAAAAAATATTAGTACATATTTTAAGGTATTAGTTTGATGTGTTTGTGTATACATATATATGTATATATACATATTTATTTATGTATGAAATGGAACTCAGGCAAAACTCATTGACATATTGATCATGTCAATAAATGTAAATACACTTAACTCACCTATTGAAATAAAAAAAATTTCAGACTAATTAACAAATTATAAATTGAACACTATGATAAATACTAGATATCAGAGGAAGTAGAAATAAGACCAAATGCATTAAGAGATACAAAATGAGACTTTATAGTGCTAAGAGCTACAATTCATCCAATAATATAGTACCAACTTCCATAAAGCAGAAACTACACCAGTAGGGAAGTCTTTAACACCCTTCTCTAAATTCAGGTCCCACCGAGTGAACAAGATATTGGTAAAGCTATAGAAAAGCACAGTGTATTCAGTAAAGTAGATCTTAGCGATTCATACCAAAATCAATCCCAATAATGAAAGAGACATTTTCTATGAAGTACACATGGAACATTTATGAAAATTGACTATGTCAATGTACAGAAAAAGAACTCAATAAATTCCGAAGACTAGAAATAATATAAACAATATTTTAGACCATAATAAAAAATACTAAAAATTAATAACAAAATCAAAAACCCAAAAGATGCTTTTATTTAGAATTAAAAAAAAATCCGATTAAGCAAATAATGGGAAGTGAAAAATTAAATTACAAAATTTCTTTAAAATTATGATTTAAAACATGACATATCTGAATCTGTGGGAAACAAAGAAGTTATTAGAGGAAATTTATAGAATTAATTATTATCTAAATAACACTGTATACATCCCACCTCAAAATCTTAGAAAAAGAAAAACAAACACACAGAGAAAACAAAACAAAGTGGGAAAGAATTAATGAAGATAAAAACAAAATTGGTGAATTAAAAAACTGAAAGAAGTGAAATTATTAAATAAAATTATATGGTAGTTCTCAGGAAAACATCCTCAACAAAATGGGCAAACATTATATAATGTAACAGCAAAAGGGAGAAAGTACAAATATGCAAAATGATAGCCATAACAAAAGAAATTTAAAATAAGAATTATGAGAAACTACTTTTATTACTTTATCAAATAAGCTTTAAAACTTTGAGCAAGGTTCTGTAAAATGTAGGCTATGAGCCTGTTGACAAAAAATTAATCAATAGTCTAAGAAAGAAATAGAAAAATTTATTCAAGCCAAACTGAGGATTCTGGCCCGGGAGACAGTCTCTCAGAGAGCTCTGAGAACTGTTAAGAATAGGTAAGGTGGGGGGGGGGTGTCAGTATATATGTGATTTTGGCAAAAGGGTTACATACAATCAAGCACACATCTCTGTAAAAGGTTGCTGATAGTTGCGGGGAACAGACATCTTACTAAATGGCGTTAGTGCTTTTCTAAATATGGGAAGATGCAATAATTTCATTTAAAAATTTTCTCCTGAAAATATCTATCTGAGGGCCAGTTTTGCCAGTCTTTCCACAGCACAGAGCACCTCATCATGATCTTCACCCTGAATTCCTGTAGGTCAGTGCCCACAGTGGTTAATGACTTGATTCTTGTAGAACTGGGTGATGGGCAACATTCTTTATTTTATGATTGGATCCCCTCCTTTTCAGTCTTAATTTCAACCAAGGTTTTGGAGACATTTCGTGACCAATTTGTCCCATATGGCTAGGAATGCTTATTCCCAGGTCAGGTGAGGATTTTGTTGATAGGCCGCTCAATGTGCAATTACTGGACTAGGCCCTGTTAACAGTAACCAAAAGCCTCTGGGCCACCTATCTTACTAGTCTGTTATGGTTCAGGAAATAGTTCCCTCTTGTTGCTTCTTCCCACATCTAGAGATTATGCTATTACAATTATTGATCTTATAGAACTATATATTTGGTCAATAGTTTCAAGTTATATAATCATCATTAATTTTATCTGAGACTCAGTCACACACTTGTTAATGCAAGAAACAATAATCTTGTAAAACAGGCAGAATACAAGTAATATCATTGGTAGCATTAATAAGGTCATAAGTAAGTATTTAAGCTAAGAACTTCCATTAGGTGCACCCAGTATTTCCCCAGGTCATCTAAACAGTCTGTTCAGCACCAATCACCATCTTTAAGGGAATGATATATTGGCATTGCACATAAAGCTCACCAGAGATATCTGCATGTACAAGGTGAATGGTGAGTCTTTGTGATCCCTTACATGATTGAGAAAGGAATGTTATGTTTTTTTTTGTTTTTGGCCATGCCCTGCAGCATGTGGGTTCTTAGTTCCCCAACCAGGGATCTAACTCATGCCCCCTGCATTGGGAGCATGGAGTCTTGACAACTGGACTGCCAGGGGAGTCCCAAAAGGAATGTTATTTTGTGAGGAGTAACATGGTTGGTGCAAGAAGGAGAAAAATTTATCCTTTATGGTTGATCAGGTATTTCTGCCATTGGGGAGGTCTGGTTAATGCATATTGCAGATGCACAAAGCAAATTGAGGGGAGGGTGGAGGCCAAAGGACAGAGAATATGTTTTCTGTGTAAATTTTTCTTGTCTTGCCTTAAAATGTGAATTTTTATTTCATCAAGCCAAATCTGGCCAGTGCCTGTTTTTGTAAGTAAAGTCTTATTGAGATACATCTGTTCTTTTATACATTGTATATGGCTACTTTTGCTAAAATGGTAGAGATGAGTAGTTGTGACAAAGACTTCAACATCTACAAAAACAAAATATTTACTATCTTACCCTTTACAGAAAAAGTCTGGGGACCCCCTGACCTAGAGCAGTAGTTTTCTTTTTGGAAAAAGTAAACTTCAAAATGACCTTTACTTGAAACAGAATTTCACTGATTATCAAAGAAGTAGAGAAAGTAGTTAAAACATTACTCCACATCCTTCCTTCCCCATGGAGAGACACCAGGAAACCAAGGGTTATCAACAAGGATGATCTACAAGTACTCAGCCCACAAAGACTTTTTCTCTGCATTCCTGAGACTCCCCTTTCCTACCAAGAGACACTGGTGGCTGGGTTCCCTCATAAGGTGGATCTCACCATAACAAGCAGACTGTGAAGTCTCTATCTCTGTGGACTAGAGACTTCCTTCCTCTACTTAGTGGCACCAAGTGCCTGGCCCAGCCCTCAGAAGCTCCTTCTCTCTCAAGCAGCAATCATCAAAGACTAGTAGCAACCTCATAGTACTAAATAAATCAAGCAGATCAAAAATAGCACCTCAAATGGAAATGATATTGTTGTTGGAACCACAGTCTATGAAATTAGGTCAGGATCTGCTTGCTAAACCTAAACATGGTGAAGACCTCTTAAAATAAAAGATTTAAGTAGGACCCAGAGACTTCTAACATAACAGCTAAAATGTCCAGGATGCAACTGAAAATCTTCCATCAGACCAAGAGCCAGGAATTCACAAATTGAATGAGAAGAGATAATCAATTGATACCAACATGAAGGTGAATTGAATATTAGGATTATCTGAAAAAGACTTTAAAGCAGCCATCATAAAAATGCTTTAAGAAGCAGTTACAAATTTCCTTGAAACAAATTGAAAAAATAGGAAATCTCAACAAGGAAATAGAAATTATAAAACAGAACAAAGTAGAAGGCAAAACTGAAAAATACAACAGAGAATTGGATTTAAACAAGTGGAAAGATATACCATTACTTTGGATAGAAAGTCTCAACATCCATAAAGATGCCAGTTTTACCTAATGTTTAAGTTTAATACACTTCAGTTGAGGAAATGTGAATGTTGATTTGATGTTTACTTTTATTATGAAATAAGTATCACTTTTTTAAAGTATGGTCATTGTTTTTATCTCTTGGGGATAAATATTGAAATACAGAATAGACAATAGAATGTTTGAGATTTGCTTCAAAATAATGAAAGATGGTAGTGGATGTGAGTAGGGATGAAACAAGGTCAGCAAAGTATAAATTTATTGATAACTGTTGAAGCTGAATGACAGGTATGTTGAGTCTATTACACTATTTTCTCTACTTCTGTATGTGTTTGAGATTTTCTAAAACTAAAAAAAAATATTTTAATGTCCTCAAGACATTAAAAAATGTCTTGCTTATATCTTGTTTTGGTGGAAAAAAAAATAGAGGTGAAATAGAAGAGACTGGAATTTGAGTGAGATGAGGGTAGAAGAATAATCTCAAATAAGAGGAAGAGTAGTTAATCGGAGCCTGAAGAGGAATTGGCCTAGACGACCCCACCAGAAGTATCTAGAATACAGTTTTTTAAGAATATAACTTCAGAATAATGACCCACCCAGTCTTCCCTATAAAAAAAAGGGTTTTTGAAAGAAAAGAGACTCAAAGGAAATAATATCAAAATCCCCTGAAATACTCTAAATTCTATTTCAAAATCACCCTTAATATTTTCTTCTTCTATCTTCTTTATTTTTTCTTAATTAATTATTCCTTTTCTCTGAACACATAAAAGTAAAGAGATAAACATTTTAGAGTACTCTACTCATTTTCTGTTTTGTTTGATTACTTCTGGTGGACAGTAGTATTGCTTTCTGATTTATTTATGTTTTTAGTGTTAATTAGTTGAATATTTGTGTGTTAGAGCCTGTTTTCTGAAGATATATTGTATAGATTTGATTCCAGCCTCTATTGTTTATGAGTTGTGCAACTTTGGGCAATTGTTGACCCTTTCTATGTCTCAGTTTCCTTATGTGTAAAATGGGGAAATGCTAGTACCTAAGATTGTGGTTAGGATCGAGGATATCACACACTTATTGTGGAGCTGAGAGAATGTTAGAAACAGTCTATTCCTATGTCTGTGGTCTTTGGTTAAGCTCAATGCATGGAAGATGTGAGCGATTTATTTCTTTAACTAACCTGAGGCTTGGGACTAAGCATGTGATGGTTTGGTATTTGATTCTGTAATTCTCCACTGTCCATTAGCATTCATTTCCTATGGCTACTGTAACAAATTATCATCAACTTGATGGCTTACAACAGAAATTTATTCTCTCAGTTCTGGAAGCCATAAATCTGAAGCAAGGTGTAGTCAGGGCCATACTCCCTCCAGAGGTTTTAGGGAAGAATCCTTCCTTGCCTCTTCCAGCTTCTGTTGGCCCAGGCATCCCCTGGCTTGTAACTGAGCTGCGTCCCTCCACTCTCTACCTACAGCTGCCTTCACATGACTTTTTCTCTGTCTCTTTTTATCCTTTTCTGTCTCTTATAGATATTGCATTGGATTTAGGGCTCACCCTAATCCAGTATGATCTCATCTCAATTCTTACTGTAAATAGATTTCCAAATAAAGCCACATTCTAGGGCTCCAGGTAGATATGAAATTTGGAGGACATTATTCAATCTCCTACAGCATCTAAAGATACATAGGGACTAATTTGGTTTGGCTTCCTTGGCTTGTGGTTGCATCACTCCAATATCTGCCTCCATTTTTTTTTTTTTTTTTTTTTTTTTTTTTTTTGCGGCACACAGGCCTCTCACTGTTGTGGCCTCTCCCATTGCGGAGCACAGGCTCCGGACGTGCAGGCTCAGCGGCCATGGCTTACTGGCCTAGCCACTCCGCAGCATGTGGTATCTTCCTGGACCAGGGCACGAACCCGTGTCCCCTGCATCGGCAGGCGGACTCTCAACCACTGCACCACCAGGGAAGCCCCCTCTGCCTCCATTTTTACATCACCTCATTTTCTGTCTTTGTCTTCTCCTCTGTGTGTGCTTGTTGCCAAAATTCCTTTGTGTCTTTCTTATAAGGATACATGCGATTGTATTTAGGGCTCAGGATGATAATCCTGGCTAAGCATCTTTTCTCAAGAACCTTAACTTAATCACCTCTTTTGCCACATAAAGTAATGTTCACAAGTTCTGGGGATTGGGATATAGACATGTATTTTTTTTGGGGGGTGGGGGGAGCACCATTCAGCTCACTACACAATCTGAAGAAGACAGTCCTGTCAGAGGTACCTATTGAGGAGCCTAGGTAAACACAGGTGAAGACTCAAATTCAGAGGGATCAGCTTTGCAGGAAGATGACGAGGCAACAGAATTGTTCAGGAAACTGCTGGAACAGTGTTTGTTACCTACCACACCAGGCTGTGACAACCCTGGATTCAGAAAATGTTGCTGTTTTGAATTTCTATTGCCAGAGTCAAGGTTCACTGAAAGAATGCTACATCAAAGAGCATTACCTTTGTTTGGCTACCTGACTTCAAGGTGCCTAAGCCTGCCGGACCACATTCCTGACTTATTCTGAACATCTAGAGCACTATTTAGATGAATGACCTTGACATTTTTATATTATTTTACATTTAATTCCAAAGGTAAACCATGATCCTTGTTAAACCTTTAAACAGTTTGGACATATATAAGTAAAAAGTGAAAAATCTTTATTTCTGAATTACTTTTCTTACCCCATCACCACTACATCAATCTCCAATGGAACTATTATTGTCAGCTTAGGGTTTGTCTTTCCATACCTTTTCATGTATAGGTAAATGCATATAACCAAACTAAACTCATACCATACATATTATTCGGCAAATTTTTTTCAGCTGTAATTTCTTTACCCTTTATTAATAGTACTGTTTGATTTTTCCAGGAAACAATATTGTTCTGAAAACTAAATTACCACTTCTAATATCACCCATCTATTATAACAGTCCAGATAAGAAATGATAGTGGATACTCTTAGCAATAGAACTATGAAAAATGGCCAAATAATGGAGATCTAGATGCTTACTGTGATCCAAACACCAAATCCACAATATTCTTTTTATCCTAAAAATTAAATTGCTGCTTCTAATATCACCCATCTGTTGTAACAGTCCAGGTGAGAAATGATAGTGGATAGGGTTAGCAATAGAGCTGTGAGAATTGGCCAAATGATGGCAATCCAGATGCTTACTAAAATCCAAACATCCAACCCATAATATTCTTTGAAACACTTTTGTAAATTAGGAATTAAGTGATTTGTTGGTTTCTATTTACTACTTAGGAAGTCAAGTACATTTTCTTTACTTTTGCTTTGACAGGAAGCAATCAACTACTTTACTTCCAATTTAAAATGATATATTATAACCACTAAGATAAACTCTGAAGCCTTTCCACTCCTGTTAAATACTTCTAGCTCTGTTATTACACGCATATGGTTTAAATATGGAATTTTCACCAACAGCAATTTCGTGTTGTTTCTTTGTCATGAAAATATTGTTTCACTATTACTATCTTTCAGCATCATCTCCACTGTTATTTTCATCAACAGCATATGCTGTTAGTAAGGCCTAAGACCTCCACATGTGCTGGGAGATAGAGAAAGATATGAACTATCCATCCTTTTCTTAAGGAACTGAATATCTGGATGGGGAGATAGGCTATGGCTATAGTAGTTTGAGTATCACAAGTTGGTGAATTCCTTTATTATTCAAGTTTTGTCTTGAATACTTGTATATTAAATAATTATGTATCAGGCACTGTTCTCAGCTCTAAGATAAAGCATTGAACGAGAGAAAGATTTCTCCCCCTATTAATTTTATATTCTAGAGGGAGAGCAAGACAATAAACCAGAAAAATATAAGGTATATTAGGAGATTATCAACACTCTGGAGACAAATAAAAAAGGGTAACAAAGGTGCAGAGTGCTGGGGGTTATATACATGCAATTTTAAATTAGAAGGGCAGAGTGGACCTCACTGAAAAGGTGATATTCGAGCAGACTTGAAGGAAGTATGGGAGTAAGTCATGCCAGTTTCTGGGGTAAGAATATTTCATGCAGAAGAGATAGAGCAAAATCCTTGAAGCAGAGCCAAATCTGATGGCCCTGCTTACCAGCAAGGTGGTCAGTATGGCAGAGTAGAGTGAACAAAGGGGCAGTAAGAGATAAGAGTTGTCCAAAGGAGTCAGTACCTTGGCTTTTACTCTGCTAGAAACAGGGAGATATTGGAGGTTTCAAGCAGATGAGTAACATGCTGTGTTGAGAATTGACTCAAGTATGAGCTATGTGAAGTTGAGTGATCAGTTAGGACGCTGTGGCAATAATTCAGGTGAGGGGTGATAGCAGCTTGGACCAGGGTGGTAACAGGAGAAAAGTCATCAATAGATATATTTTGAAGGTAGAGACAGCAAGATTTTCTGATGAATCGGTGATAGAGTGTCAGACCAACTGAGGATTACTTCAGAGTTTACTGGTCTGGGGAACTGGAATAATGGAGTTGCTATCAACTGTATGGTATCAATGTTAAACATTCAGTTTGGCACACGGTAAGCTTAAGATGTTCATTATGCATACAAGTCGAGATGTTACATAGGCAATTGGATATAGAAACTAGAGTTTAGTAAAATGATTGGCTAGAGATAGAACTCTTTCAATCTTCAGGGTATAGATAGTTTTCCCAGTGGTGACATCAAGAAGAGAAAGAACATCAAGGTAGAGAATAGGTCTGAGGACTGTACCCTGGGGCACTTGTATGTAAAACTGAGAAAAGGAGAAACCTGTAAAGGAACCAGAAATGGTTAGTGAGGTAGAAGGAAATCTCAGGAAGCCATGAAAACTTGTTTCAAGGAAGAGTGATCAATTTTGTTGTGTGTTGTTGATAGAACAAGAAAGAGAAGAAAAATAAATACATGTTACTATGGAAACTCTTTATAGGAAAGTAAAAGGAGCAGAAATATGGGGAAGGACCTGGAGGGAAAGGGGGTGTGTGTCAAGGACTTCTTTTTAAAGATGGGAGAATTAGCAGTGTAGATGAGACATTTTGTTTAGTCGTCCCTGTTTTAACACATTTTGAATGTGATTGTGTAGGGGAGGAAAACATTTCTTTTTCTCCTACCCATCTTACATTCATTGGCTGGGGCCCTGTAAATTAGACTGACAAAAGACAGATTAATAAGAGAAAAACAAACAGAAGTTTATTAACGTGCACCTCATATACACATAGGAGTGCTCAGTGATGAGTAAATCAAAGGGGTGGTTAAAACTTGGGCTTATCTTAAAGAAAAAACAATAAATTTTTAGAGAAATGATCAAACAAAAGAAAAAGGTTTTGTTTCTATGGTGGCAAGTTGTGGGAAGGTAAATACATGAGGGAACTAATGAAAGACAAGGGCAAGTTGTAAAGTTTGTTATGTAAATTCCTCTCCTGCTGTCTCTGGGTTGATAAGGGTCTGGAGTTATCTCTGGTGAATAACTTCTGTCTTCTTAGAAGAGCAGGGAGGGGAGACACTTTTACAAATTTATGTCCTGCTTTTAGGGAAATATGGGAAGAACAAAGAACTTTCCTTGTATCTATTTCTTCTCGATTGCTTTCAGCTCAAAATTCTCCTTATGCCAAAATAGCATAATTTGAGGTGGCATATTCTGCTACCCTTCAAATGCCTTTGAAAGGGCATGTTCTCTTCAGTTCTCCACACTTATCACTTACTATCTTTCTCCAACCCCTATAGGTATTCAGGTTTGCAACTCCTGTAGGAAACTGTGCCATTGTGGATTTAATATTGCAGTTGTGGTATTTGTAAATAACCCTGAAAGACATGTAGTCATTTGTAACTATACTAGTCACTTTTTGTTGATTTTTTAAAATATAAAATTTTTTTTTATCCTTTGTAAAGTTATGAAATAAAAAATTGTTTATGGTATACAATTTAAAAAAACATATAAAATCAGAAAAGGGAAATAAGTGTTAATCACAATCTACCAACAGAGATAATCTCCTGTTTACACTTGGGCATATATACTTACATACAGTCTTTTGATTTTTTTTTTAATGAAACTCTATTTAAGAAAAATGGGGTCCATACTATAAAAAATGTTGTGTAATTTACTTTTTACATTCAACATAGCATAAAGTCTTGTGAAATCACTAAATATTCTTATTATATCTTCTTTAGTGATCTACAATATCATTTTTATAAAGACATAGACTTTCATTTTACGATGGATGAATCAAAATTTGTTTAATGATTACTTGTTTAGATATTAAATTATCTCTTTACTTACTGTGAATAAAATAATGTGACAATGAATATCCTGGTAGCAAATTTCTGCATGCACTTTTTCCTAAAAGAGGATCATAAGTGCCTCAAGGCTGGCATGAAAATGAATCATTTGGCTGGAGAGTGAGCTAGCTGACTTCCTCATGCATGGCTCCATAAAATTCTGTTGTCATATTAAAATAAATTGTCTCACTCAATCTTCACCAAATGAGGTAAATATTATAAAGTTTTTCTTTTAAAACATGGGGAAAGTTTGGGGAAGTCACATGTGTACTGAGATAAAAACCCACAAATGTAGGAAAACATCAATGATCTAAATAAGAAGGATGCTTTGCATATAACTTTTCTGAATCTTTCTTTAGAGTTTTTAAATACATAGCACCATGTCTAACTGGGTCTTTTCATGCATCAAGTCTTTAGTGACAATATATTTCAAGGCTTCTTTTTGCTGCCAAGCATTAAAACTCATACTTTTTTATTATTTAGGCTATATGCATCAGTATAGACTACTGCACATGTTAGCTTGGCTTTTTAATGCAACTTCTCACACCCATCATTTGTTTAATTAGGTGAGTTGATTACTTTGTCATCTCTACTTTTCTCAGATATGGCATAAATTCCCTTTCAGCCATTCTGGAAGTACTTTAATTAAAGTCGTGGCCCTTCCACACTAAACTCCATCAAAGTTTTTAACTTTGTAGATTCCTTATATGATTTTCGTGTAGTTGGTGCCCATCTTTTCTTTGTAAATTCCACTTGAAGCTCTTCATTCAAAGACAGCAAAAAAGAAAAAATGCATTAAAGACTCTAAAATATAAAGCTTTTCCTTTTTGCAGCAGAATCCCTCTCAACTTGTCGTGACTCTTTTTATTTGCTTTTTAATGTCATTCTAGGTAAAGAAAAATTAATATTTAAATTATCAGTATGAATATTACTGTTAATCTTTATATTGTACAATGCCAGTTTTATTTTTTTCTTTTTTTTTTTTTGTGGTATGTGGGCCTCTCACTGCTGTGGCCTCTCCCGTTACAGAGAACAGGCTCCGGACGTGCAGGCTCAGTGGCCATGGCTCACAGGCCCAGCCGCTCTGCAGCATGTGGGATCTTCCCGGACCAGGGCACGAACCCATGTCCCCTGCATCGGCAGGCAAACTCTCAACCACTGCGCCACAAGGGAAGCCCTGTACAATGCTAGTTTTAAAGGCAAATATAAAAATCTTCACAGCAATCAGAGAAGAAAAAGGAATCCAAATCAGGAAAGAAATAAAGCTGTCACTGTTTGCAGATGACATGATACTATACATAGAGAATCCAAAAGATGCTACCAGAAAATTACTAGAGCTAATCAATGAATTTGGTAAAGTAGCAGGATACAAAATTAATGTACAGAAATCTCTTGCATTCCTATACACTACTGATGAAATATCTGAAAGAGAAAATAAGGAAACACTCCTATTTACCATCACAACAAAAAGAATAAAATACCTAAGATTAAACCTACCTAAGGAGACAAAAGACCTGTATGCAGAAAACTATAAGGCACTGATGAAAGAAATTAAAGATGATCCAAACAGATGGAGAGATGTACCATGTTCTTGAATTGGAACAAGCAATATTCTGAAAATGACTATACTACCCAAAGCAATCTACAGATTCAATGCAATCCCTATCAAACTACCAATGGCATTTTTCACAGAACTAGAACAAAAAATTTCACAATTTGTATGGAAACACAAAAGACCCTGAATAACCAAAGCAATCTTGAGAAAGAAAAACGGATCTGGAGGAATCAGGTGTCTGGACTTCAGACTATACTACAAAGCTACAGTAATCAAGAGAGTATGGTACTGGCACAAAGACAGAAATGTAGACCAATGAAACAGGATAGAAAGCCCAGAGATACACCCACACACCTATGGTCAACTAATCTATGACAAAGCAGGCAAGGATATACAATGGAGAAAAGACAGCCTATTCAATAAGTGGTGCTGGGAAAACTGGACAGCTACATGTAAAAGAGTGAAATTAAAACACTCCCTAACACCATACACAAAAATAAACTCAAAATGGACTAAAGACCTAAATGTAAAGCCAGACACTATAAAACTCTTAGAGGAAAACTTAGGAAAAACAGTCTATGACATAAATTACAGTAAGATCCTTTTTGACCCACCCCCTAGAGAAATGGAAATAAAAACAAAAATAAACAAATGGGACCTAATTAAGCTTAAAAGCTTAAAAACAGCAAAGGAAAACATAAAGAAGACGAAAAGACAACACTCAGAATAGGAGAAAATATTTGCAAATGAAGCAACTGACAAAGGATTACTCTCCAAAATTTACAAGCAGCTCATGCAGCTCAATAACAAAAAAACAAACAACCCAATCCAAAAATGGGCAGAAGACCTAAACAGACATTTCTCCAAGGAAGATATACAGATGGCCAACAAACACATGAAAGGTTGCTCAACATCACTAATCATTAGAGAAATGCAAATCAAAACTACAATGATGTATCACCTCACACCAGTCAGAATGACCATCATCAAAAAATCTACAAACAAAAAATGCTGGAGAGGGTGTGGAGAAAAGGGAACCCTCTTGCACTATTGGTGGGAATGTAATTTGATACAGCTACTATGGAGAACAATATGGAGGTTCCTTAAAAAACTAAAACTAGAACTACCATATGACCCAGCAATCACACTACTAGGCATATACCCTGAGAAAACCGTAATTCAAAAACATTCATGTACCACAATGTTCATTGCAGCTCTATTTACAATAGCCAGGACGTGGAAGCAACCTAAGTGTCCATCAACAGATGAATGGATAAAGAAGGTGTGTCACATATATACAATGGAATATTACTCAGGCATAAAAAGAAATGAAATTGAGTTATTTGTAGTGAGGTGGATGGACCTAGAGTCTGTCATACCGAGTGAAGTAAGTCAGAAAGAGAAAAACAAGTACTGTATGCTAACACATATATATGGAATCTAAAAAAAAAAAAAAAAAAAAGTTCTTAAGTACCTAGGGGTAGGACAGGAATAAAGACACAGATGTAGAGAATGGGCTTGAGGACACAGGGAGGGGGAAGGTTAAGCTGAGATGAAGTGAGAGAGTGGCATGGACATATATACACTACCAAATGTAAAATAGCTAGCTAGTGGGAAGCAGCCACATAGCACAGGGAGATCAGCTCTGTGCTTTGTGACCGCCTAGAAGGGTGGGATAGGGAGGGTGGGAGGGACACACAAGAGGGAAGAGATATGGGGATATATGTATATGTATAGCTGATTCACTTTGTTATAAAGCAGAAACTAACACACCATTGTAAAGCAATTATACTCCAATAAAGATGCTAAAAAATAAAAAAACCTTGAACTCATGTGCAATCACTGAAATTGCACAAGTCCTACTTTGTGGCTCATATGTGTAAACTTTTTTGTACTTAGCACAACAGTAGAAATGCCTCACAAAACTAACTCAGCTGATCTTTTTTCTCACTTTGTGATATGTACACATTCTCCTAATACTCTCTCCTTTGGGGTTACTCATTAATAAGGAAGGACTGAAAAGGAAGAGGACCTATCAGTTGCTTTACCTTTTCCTTTCCTGCTGTGCCATCAATTTCAGCCTAAATTGTTGGCTAATACAGGGAAGCAACACAGCAAGAAAAGAAACGATAAACTTCCTTGGCCCTTTATATTTCCTGGAATGACACTGCCTTCTTCCACATTTGCAGCAAATTTTGGTTGCACCAGAAAGCATGCCCTATCTGGGCTGTCAGCTTACTCAGGGAAGACAGTACATGCTCACCTCTTAGTTGCTTTGAGTCTCCCTGAATTCCTACAGGGAGTAAGTCCACCAGCATTCTTTGTTCATGGCCATCACCCACACTATGTGGAAGAGATAGATGCCACATAAGGCATCTATCTCCTCTGCTCAGAGTTATGCTACATTGTTCTATCAGCTTTCACTTTCCAAACACAAGTTCAAAAACAAAATCAGTAAGAATTTCAAGACCGGGATCACAAAGCATAAAATCAAGCATGAGGTCGTTCTGACCATCAGGTCCTGTGTGACTGCCCAGATCATATGCCCATGAAGCCATCTCTGTTTCCAGTCTTTTCAAATATCTTCTTGATCTTCACAGTGCAAAAATGTTAGGAAATTAGGTTCTCTTCTCATGAAAGACTCTCTTGCCTGAAAAGTTCATCTCTCCTCAAAGCTTCAATATCCACCTCTCTGTTAGGGATTGATGCCCATTATCTCTATCTTCAGCCTCTACTGTCCTTCTGAATTCCAGAACCACATATCAAACTGTCCACCTGACATCTCTACTTGGATGTCTCAAGGGAACCTCAGGCTTGAAGCGGCTAAAACAAAATGCATACGTTTTCTTTTCATTGCTCCCTTCCTTCTATCTTGCCCCCAACACTTCTAGATTTTATCCTCTTCCAGTGCCATGGGTCTTAATGAAAGAGATCACCATCCAATCCATTACTCAAGCCAAAATTCAGGCAGTCATCTTTGTACCTCCTTCTTAACTTCAGTACAGATCCATCACAATTTCTGGTCAGTTTTATCTCCTGAATATCTTCCTCTTTCTTTACTTTTCTCTCTCTCCATTAACACCGTCTCCATTATTACAATAGCCTCCTAATTGCACTTGCAGGATTCACTCCTACCACATCTGGTCTATTTTTCTTGTTGCATCCAGAATATTTGTTTATTTGTTTGCTTGTTTGTTTAAACACAAATTGGATTTTCCTACCTGCTTAAGACTATTCATTTATTTCAGTATAAAAAGAAAATTCTTTAATGTGACATGCAAGGCCATTTATAGACTGACACCAACCACAACTTTATTATATTACAGTTCCATCTTCCTTGCATTCTGTATTTCAGGAACACCAACCTGTTAAAGATTTAAATACTCCCTGTTTCCCAGCACAACTTCTGGGGTTTTTAAACATGGTTCCCCCTTGTCTTGGTATGGCTTTCCCTCCAACTTACATTTTTGTATCCTACTCTTCTTTTAAATCTCTGCTCAATCTTAAATTTTATAGTATAGAATTCCCTGACCCCCAGTTGGGTCAATTCTTTCTGTTATATAATACTGTAGATGTCACATGTATAATACTTTTACATATGTACATTTATGTACAACAATTTATAATATATCCTTTGTAATGTGTCTTTGATCAAAATCTATCTCCTTCCCTAATGAGTAGACGCTGTCAAGTCAGAGAGTATGTCTGGCTCACTAAGCTCAGTTCCTTGCTTAGTATTTGACTTGTACAAGAGACTTGTACAAGATAAATATTTGTCACATCATTGAATGAATACTTACTTTCTTCCAGGCACAATACTTGGCACTTTACATGTTTTATCCCATTTAATCCTCTAACAAACATATGGGACAGATTCTATTATTATCTCAGTTTTATGGAATTTGAGATTTACAAGCTTAACTTATTTGTATAAGGTCATATAGACTTTAAGTAGCAGAATCAGAATTTGAACTCAAATAGTGTACTCTGTCTTGAATTGTAGTGTAGGAGACAATTTAAAACTAGATTTAAAAGGGGTGAGGAAAACAAGAAATTGAAATCTGAGTCAGCATTATGGAATGAACCATATATGTTTTACCAAACAAATCTATTACAACTTCAAATAATAAAGAAATGAATATATGATTCCAGTGTTAATGGCCAACCCTTTCTACCAAGATATTGTGACTCACTTAGGCAGGACTGACAGAGGAAGAAGGTGTGTCTGCAAGGCTCTGGAACAAACTTTTTCTTTCTCTTTCTTGCCATTCACTCCTTTTCTGAGCCTTTGATAAAGTGTGTCCCAACCAGATCTCCTTCACCCTTTTCATGTTTCCTGCTTGATAGGTCCACTGCTCGGAGGTCTAAATATCCATCAACAGTTGCTCAAGAATCAGGCTTTAGAGTACAAAGTTTTCATCAGCTAAAGTCCTCCAGCTGTAGCTATTTCTCCTACTGAACAAATGCTGAGCCTGGAAGAGTACAGCTCTCCCCCAGAGCCTGCCCTGCCAAATATGTCTGGCAAAGCTGCCTGGGAATATCCTTTTGGTCTGCACACTGAAGTGATGGGAGTGATTTCAAGTATCTTCTTAACTTTTTGCAAGGAGAATGTAATTTCTATGCCTAGTGCCACCTCAGCACAGAGGTGGTTTCCTAGACCACATAAAATATGTAAAATACCATTATTTTCTAGGCACCTCCCAGGCTCCACTCTTCAACAGCTTCTTTGTCAGTAACAGGGCATTTAAAGCTGTCACTAACAGCCTGACTTGGGGTTTGTGCTTTAACAATTTCATGACTAATTTTGGCGTGTGTTTGGGAGGGGGTCTATGAATTTAGCAATTGTCTAAAAATATTTTTCTTTGGCTCTTTAAAATATTGATCTTTGGTGTAGCCCCCCTTCCTCATTCCCTAAATAATTATGATTATCCATATTGCCTGGTTTGCCCAGTCATTACAAAGATCTTACAGCCTGGAAAGTTAATGACAAAACTCATAATAATATATGGAAGCTTTCTTTTGAGAATGGGTGTAGAAAAGAAAGATGGAAAAGAAGAGGTTTAGAAATAATTGAGGGAATAAGGTTGGCCTCAATGGATATACACACACATATAGTTACTCATGAAATATAGTTTTAACCTCAAAGTAGAATCCTCATGAGTGGACTTGGGGGAGGGTGGTGATTCAGCAGTTAAATATTTTGTTAGCAGATTGAACTGGCTGAAAGAGAACTTAGAGGTTGGAAAACCAGAAGAAGAAAACACACACACACACACACACACACACACAATAAACAGGTGGCAGGAGTTAATATGAGGCAAAGATGAGTACAGTATTCTTTTAAATAAAAGCCCAGTAAATATTTCTTTTTTGAAATGTGAGATGTGGCAAAGCACGTATTGCTTTGACACTGACACCTTCCAGCATTGGTAATGCCATTTGTAGTCTATGAAACAAATAAGTGGTTTCTGATCCATGCTGGCATTAACATATAGGGAAATAGTCAAGGCAAAACACAAACACAAAGGAACTACTGTAACAATATTGTATTATTTGGATTCAATCACCACCAATCTTGCCAAATCCCTGTAAATTCCCATTGTCCTGCATAACAAGAATAAAGGAAAATACAGAGGTAGGTGCCAAATTGCTTTAAGTTGAACGTTTTCCAATTTTTTTTCTTAAGCTGTCAGTCATTATTTAAAGCCCAGTTAAGGGTTTTGTAACATTCTTATTTTCCTCATATGTACTTAACAAATATATACATTTTAGACTTGCCTTAATTTTTTTAGCTATCATTCTCAAGGAACTGATTTCATTTGTGAATATGATGAAACTCAAAAGAATGGAAAAGAACAAACATTGGTGTGAAAATGATGCTTTGAATGCATGGTTGCCAGACAGGAAAAGCTCTTGGTTTTTTCCTATATTTAATCAATTAGCTTGTCTAATCCATTTGACTGTGGAAGGTTGGCCCGACATGACTTCCCATCAGTTTAATAAGGATTAAGGTAGCATGAAGTGTATAACACTGTGCATTTGCAAGTACAAGCATGCTTAGAAATTCATTTGTCTTTGTGGGGAGGCTGGTTCAAACTCCAGCTATATTTACAAACAAGATTCTAGCCACAGCTGAACAGCTTGGAGCTGGGGAAAGTAACTATGCCTGCTTTTCCTTAAACCCACAGGGCCTTTGATTCCTACCCAAATAAAGCTGGCCTTTGGCATTCAGCTCTCTTAGCTGGCAAGATATCTGCATAATGTCTGCAGAATTTAGAATGGCCAGGAGGGACAGGTCAAAGACAGCCAAATTATGATATCACACCCATAAAACCTCATCAGTAGTGACATACAGAAAACACTCAGTGAATTGTTTTCATTAACTTACCCTTATTAAGATGTTCTAAGCAGTGTCTTTATTCCTTGGCAGGTTTCAGATTCTGCCCTTTCTCCTTCCTTCATTCATTGCTTTTCCTTAAAAAGAATGGGCTACCATGGGCATTGATTGACAGTAGCTGAAGAA
This sequence comes from Mesoplodon mirus, assembly GCF_964341445.2. Taxonomy (NCBI): domain Eukaryota; kingdom Metazoa; phylum Chordata; class Mammalia; order Artiodactyla; family Ziphiidae; genus Mesoplodon; species Mesoplodon mirus. The sequence goes on along the minus strand of NC_138977.1, from coordinate 6,302,925 downwards.
ATGTAGCTCAGGAGAGTCAAGGATACTCAGACAGCCCAGGAAGAATGTTTTATACATGCTTTGTTTTCCTTTGGGAAAGACAAAAACTTTCCAGAATCTTCTGGGATGGGTTAGGATGAGAGCTGTTCATGCAGTGAAGTAAAGGGAAGCCTGACTATAGAGAAAATCCTGTATCTCTTCTCTGGGAATCAGTATGGGGGCTCTGCCATACCACCCGACCAAATCCTAGCCTGGTCCTGGGTTGCAGTGGGCAGACTCTTCCAGAAAGAGAAAGCGGGGATGGTTGTCAAGCTGTCAGGATAGAGAGAATCAGGGAGCAGGGAGGGGGGACATGCAATTGAACTCAGGCCCAGTTTTTCTTCAGGTCTCACATGTTTCTAAAGCTGAAAAACCTGGCTAGTCTACAAAAACGACATCAGGAGGAACTGAGGGATGTGAGGAGAACCGACAGGAAACATTTCCTAATAACCGGCTGACCCTGTCGGGAGTTTAGAGGATCATCACGTGGGGGCAGATAATTAGAAGACTCAGATGCTTGTCTGCCTGTCTGAGTGGGACCTGAGAATCTTGACCTGAAAGCCTTACTTATGGAGCAGAATTTAAAAGCTATCACAGTGCCACGTGGCAGAGAACTTTTGCATAAAGATAGGTAGTAAGAGAAGGAGAGTGTAAGAAAGCCAAAACCAGGAGAAACAGAAAGGAGGAAAGAAGACTTATCAAGGGGCGTTTAAGATTGGAAGAAATGGAGAAGATGTTTTGAATATAAAAGAGAGGAGCAAAGATATTACATTATTTCACAGGCAAATTTTAAAATTGCGAAGACATAATTTATGTACTACAAATGAATCCTTGTTCTTTTGTACTTTTTCCTTGTTGTGCTAAATTTCATTTCTCAGATATGTATACTCTGAAAATTTAAGTTCTTAAATATATTTTAATTCCTTTAGATATAATAGGAACTAAGTGAACCATGGGGCATTTTTGGATAGTTGAAAGTATTCTTTTACTATAACCTTGCTAGTCACTGGCATTCTTGAGGATTTCCATGTTGAATAAGCATGTCAGATGGACCCTTGTCAATGATGGTCATTGATGTATGATGGGGAACTCCATGCCCTGAGAGTCATGCAGGCAGTGAACCTCAATGAGGGAAGTGCCCAAGTGTGTACCTTATCTACTTCAAGAAGAGATGAGAAAAAAAAGACCCCCAAAGCGTAACTCAAAGAAGGAAATCAACTGTGAAGATAGCAGCTCTTCCTCACCCTCAGCATCTGAATCTTATTGATTTGACCAAAATGTTGCCTGGAAAAAGCAGTCCTGTACCAAGCTAATGAAGAGACAATCATAACTCTCATCCCGATTCAATGTAAATGAACCAAATTAGAGCTATGCTGTGCTTTCCTAAGGATGTCAGAGTCTTAACTGTTTTTGACATTACCATATGAAGACTTAAACACATCCATGCTAATTCCATCCAGGTAAAGAGTCATGATATTCAGTAATGGGAGGTAAAACCAAAAGATGAAGAATGGACACAGCTATTTAAAACAAAACAATGCAAACAAACAAATGTAAGTAACTGAGAGAAAGGCACCCTGGTGACCGGAAGTCTGGGGACTTGAAGTCTAGTGCAAACTCCACTGCTGACCAGCTGAAAAGGAAGGGAATAGCTGACCTCCAGGTTTCCTTTTAACTCTGTATTTTTATGATTCTGATTCATCTTCCTAAGAAATACAGTTAAGTCTCAAGAGCACTGAGCAGCAGTGAATAGTGGGGGAATCCAATTTCTTTTAGTGATGGAAAAGTTCTGCAATTCTGTACAAAGAATTATTTGGGCTTTCTTTTGTGCCTACAACTTTTATTTTATTATCTTGAAGACCAAAATTGTTGGTTTGTTATATTTGGAAAGTTCAAATGTAAAATGATTATACTGCTTAGGTGTTTTTTTTTTTTTAAGTACAAGTGATGAATCTACTTCCTGGTGCCAGTCCATATTATTTCTTCACTTTGGCCAGTTAGATCTGGTGTCAGGTCATTTGAAGAGATATGATCTAAATTTGTTAGTATGTTGAGATTTTCTGCTTATGGTCTCTCCCTTCAACAAACAAATGAAAACCCATGTAAGCTTGTGAGAGCCAGTATAACAATATTTTTGGTTTTAGTATTTCTATTTTTCTCCCTGGTGATAGGGAAGAATAAATTAGAGAACTCTGGGTCAAAGTCCTCAGATTTTTACAACTAGCAGTTTATTCTATTCAACTGTTTAAGCACATTTAAGTAAAATGAAAGGAAATGAAAATGAATCACAGGCTAAAAGCAAGCTCTCGGCTTTCAGGGGTCTCTGGGCTGCTGATTCCAGGCAGCACTGAAATAGAAACACTGGAAGAGATAATAACCATGAACCAGTGCCTACGGCAATTCCTGCCTCTCCAGAAGAATGTAAAATTGTCTTGCTCTTGTTGATATCAATATGTGTAAAATAGCAACGAAAAAACACCTCACCTTTCAATCTCTTTGAACACTTCTGTATGTTGATTGAAAAGAGAATTTGATTTAAAAAATGACAGTTTCTCACCACTCGAGATAGAGAAGTGTAAAAATAAAAACAATGTGCTTGTATACGTGTGTGGGTGTGTGCTTGTGTGTATTCACACACGTGGGCGAGAGGTGAGGAGATATCCACACGTAGGTTCTCTTGGTGTGAATCAGGAGACTAACATCTGACCCTTCTGAAGTTTAGAAGGGCTTCCATCTCCAGAAGAAATAGAAGCAATATCCACCATTATTTTGGCCCTGTTTATCTCTGTACAGGTTCTCCAGTCAGTGTGATCTGTCTAATAAGGCTTCTCTTATCCCCAGTTGAATTGTTCTTGGAGATCTTTCTCTATGTACTGCCAAAAAGCTCCAACTTAATTTAGATAACACTCCGGGGATTCTGATTAGTTGTACTGTCTGAAGGTGGCACAACCTGTCATTTTGTCCTTCTCTGCATTTGTCTTTCAAATCTAGGATTTCTCACATTCTTTCAGTTTGGATCCAGAACGTGAGAGAGGGAGCTGGTTGTGCTTGTAAACCACCGTGTCAAGTCCCAGACTCCCAGATGGTTACACCCACGCCTGGAAGAGAACTCATTAAAGACCTAATCAAACAGGCTTCACTGTGCTATACTGTTGCTGGTGTTGGGATTTTTTTTTCCTCTAGCTCTTTTATTATTTCCTTGGCACTTCTAGCATGGTGTTGAAGATCATCTGAGACTGAGACTGGATGTTGCATGATGTGAGGAGATTGGAACCAAGTGTATTTACTGTACTGGCATATGTATCATGCATTTCTAAAGCTGACAGTCTTATCTGAATAGCCTATCTTTCTAGGTCAGAGCATATTTCTTTAACCCCTGGATGCCTACACTTCCCTCCTCCCAAAGCAAGAATGTCAGAGGAACTTAAAGAACTTACCTTAGTAGTTGTATTCATTCTGTTCAGATTGAATATCAACGGTGGCTTTCAACAAGAGCAAGCATACCAGAGGTAAAACACTGAATTATTTAGAACAGATTATGTAAATGAAAGAATAAGGTATTTTCTGTTTGAGGTAGTCTGAAAAAACAAAACAACACAAAACAAAGCTAAACATGTACCAAAATGTTATAATTCTACTCTCCTTTGTACAACTTTCCTGGTTTTGGAAATGTGGGTATCATTCTCATCTTTTCCAGGAATATATCATAAAGCTGGATTTAGACAAGTTGATGTCAGGTTGGATGTGGTGGCATAAGAAAGTCTGAACAGTCAACTCTGGTGGGCTGGAGAGTTAAATTACATGAGAGTGTCAACCACTCTACTGAGTTTTGTACAAAGCAGGTAATAAGAAGCTAGAAGCAGAAAACATTTCTATGCAGACAAACTTTGGGTATGGGTTCCAATTCACACTGCAAAAGCAAAGAGAACACAGTAGCTTGCAAGACAGTAACCTGGAGCTCCTTCTAGTTCCTGGCTTTAAATAGATTAATAAGAATGTTTGTTTTTAGGGCCTCCCTGGTGGTGCAGTGGTTGAGAGTCCGCCTGCCGATGCAGGGGATACGGGTTCGTGCCCCGGTCTGGGAGGATCCCATATGCCGCGGAGCGGCTGGGCCCGTGAGCCATGGCCGCTGGGCCTGCGCATCCGGAGCCTGTGCTCCGCAACGGGGGAGGCCACAACAGTGAGAGGCCCGCATACCGCCAAAAGAAAAAAAAAAAAAAAAAGAATGTTTGTTTTTAAATGAGGAAGGCAGGCTTTTCTGGTGTAAATGACATTTGAGGGGTCTGAATAGCAAAGAAACTAAGAAGCTGAAGGATGGCTGGAAGTGGTGAGTAGAAGGAGGATATATATTAAGAAAGAAAAGTCCAGATATATACAAAATTATTTGGGTCTCTGTTTGCTGAATCACACCCCAAAAGGGAGTTGGAGAGTAAGACAAGGTGACCCTTCTTCCATGGGGTGACCTCAATTTCTGTATATGCAGAAGTGGGTCAGCTGGCATCCTGGGGAACTTCATCACTGGATTGGCTGGATTGGCATCATGGGAATTTGCCCATCCTGTGCCAGACAATTTGTTAAATCCCATTCATGTGTCCAAATGCATGATTAGGGACTTCTAGTAACCACCCATATTCACACATTTATCATTCAGACACAAAGCAAAATACAAAACACCAAATGTCTCTAGAGTTGAGCCAGATCTTTCTTATCTTTGAACAATCAAAACTTATAAAAGCCTTAGGGAACTGAAATGATTTATGTATGTTCAAAGTTGCTAAACTTTTGACAATTGTTCTTGCAAAAACAAAACTGTCTACATTATCTTGTATTACCATACTGATTTTGAACAAAAAAAAATTTGTTTTAAAAACAGAATGTTGTTTTCTTGTCATTTTTTCCCCTTCTATTTAGACTTTGTGTTAAAAAAAAAACTTTCTTTGGTTCTTTTCTTCTGAAAGCTGTTCTAAGTAAGAGCATCTGGGGAAAACATAAACTTCTCAATACTGTGTTAGTAAAATCTCTGTCCTGATCTGGGGTACAAATTGCATCTTGTCACCGGGCTGACCAAATAGACATTTATAACCTCTTCAACTACCAAGGAAAATTGTAGATTCTAGAATATGTGGATTCAAGTCTGGCAAAAAGAACATGTCAGTTAAAAAGCCTAGACAAATCTTGCTCTATCATGAATTGCAATGAGAAAGAATCAAGATTTATATTCTCTTTACTCATTTCTAAGGTAAATTCAAAAGGTGTGAAAAGTGGTAAACTAAAAACAGAACTGATCCACTGTGGTTAAAGACAGACTTTTTTCCCTTTCAGCATTAATTGTTTGGTATGGTTTCATTCTTTGTGAGATATTCAGGATTAAGAAATAATTGTGTTTCATTAATGTCTGATGAGTATCTTGTCAACCTCAGATGACAGAAGGTAAACACCTTCAAGATCTCTAGACCATCATTGATATCATTGCTGACAGCTCCATTCTGTCAGACTTCAGTTACAATAGTCAGTGTCTTTAGGCATCCTTGTCCAGTGATGGTGGGATTAAAATTGGTGCAAGCATTTTGAAAATAGCTTGGCAATATATTGTAAGAATCTTAAAACCATATCCCTTGAGCTAACCATTCCTCTTCTTAGAATATAACATAAGAAAAAAGTACCAGATATAGAATAAATAGATCAATTTGTTGATTTTTATGTAACTTGAGGACCCCCAGGTCCCCCAACTATCTGGGATGATTTTTTGCTTTTAATATCCAAGTAAATAAGTCACCCACATTAACTTCAGAAGGTCCAATGACTTTCTAAAATGTCTAAGAATGGGGGGGGGTAGGGGAGAGGGACAAGGTATACTATCTTGGTTTTCTCTCATGCCTTCTCCAAACTCCTGCACCAGGCCTTTACTGAATCCCCGGGGTATCTCGTCTCTGCCTTTCCGTGTCACTCAAGTCTTACTGTCCATTTCATGCCATTTCCATCATTCTTCCCAGCACCCCTAAGATAGCTGAATATTTGGGAATGGTGGAAAGGACTTACAGCACAGGATAGGAAGTAACTTAAAAATGGATCTTGGTCACATTGTGTTGTTAAAGGTAGTTGGCCATCCCGGAGAGTCCCTTCCTGGCTGGCTCTCAGGCTCTAGACTGTCACCCTGTTGATGGCACTGGTCTCTCCTTTCAAAGCAGCCTCCTTCCCATTTCCTGGTTTCTCTGAGTCCTGCCACCCCAGCCTCCTGTCACCCCCCACCCCCACTCCCTCAGCCTCAACTCCTTTCTCTGAGAATCAAACAGAGGTGCTTCAAACTATTTTTAAATCTCAAAACAATTTTCCCTCGGAGGAAATACACTTTTACTTTATTTTGCAAAGCAGTTTAGATTCCTTAATTTTAACATCCTCATTCGAAACTTTGCCTGGGGCCTATATTAACTTTTAAACCAAAGTGTCTGTTAAATGTTTTTTATCAAATACAAGAGCAATCTTTTTCTAAAGTTGGGGTCTGTTCTCATTTTCCCCTGAAAATTCATGAAAAAGAAATTCTTTTCCTGATGAACTGGTAAATTGATAATACAGAAATTAATATCCCTCAAAAGGAAAATGAATGAGCAAGTTATAGTAAATCCATAGAGTAAAATAATATCTTATAATTACAAATTGTATTCATAAAGAATTTTTTGGTTTATATGTCACTATTTTAAATGACATGAATGATATATATTAAACTATGATTTTAACCATGTAAAAATACTTAAATAAGCAGAAGGAAATATACTAAAATATAAAGAGCATCTATTCTACGTGGTGGAATTATGGGTGATTTTTATTTTCCTTTAAACATTTTTTAATAGTTTCCAGTTTGTCTACAATAAGCATATACTAGCTTTATGACTTAAAATATACATTTATGTAAAATTCTCAAAAATTTGGACTTTTAATCTATGTCTTCCTTTTTCCTTTCTCCTGATACTGTTCATTGTCTATTCACAGTGATGGTGTTGGTCTGGGCAGCATGAATTCAATTACAGTTCATCTAGGGTGAATGGGGGAGGGCAATAATCAAAGAACTCAGATTAATAACTGTTTAGCTTATTATGAAAAAAGAATGGAAAACCATATGTTCTCTAGGGACATCCATTTTGAAAATTCTCCAGAAAGAATATTCACCAATTAACTACTAAGAAGTCATCATCTATATATAATTTTCTAAATTGCTAACCTTGCCCCAAGTTAGAAACTAATTACAATTATCTCACAGACTGGTCACATTCTGTTCATGAGGATACAGGCAAACACTCAACTCTCCCACTGCTTACTCATATATAGATTAAGACCCCTGAATTTTATATGATGCAAGCCATCTATTATGATTAAATTGTCCCTGATCTGGCATTTCAGGCTGCTATGCAACCACATGCTACATGTTCCACCAGATTTGTGATGAAAAGTCTCACCAAGATCTGAGGACGAATCTATTGAGTCTTGTGTAGCCTGTTCAGTCTTGGGAAATGCTTTTAAACTGTTCTCATAACCTCCATTAAATGCAGCTGCAAACACATTATTCTCACAGTTCAACATCTTTCTTCCTAAGTTCAGGCACTGCATCTGATGATATTCTCAACGAGCCGAGTAATATAAAAATCAATGATATAGGCGACCTATTTATTGCACAAGGGTAAGTGTGCACTTGGACATACTACAGCACCAGAACACTTTACAAGAGTAGGTGCCCCTCACAGGCAACTACATTCTCCTTAGATGGGTCTTTCTTTGTAATATATTCTAACTGACCTCTTACTAGATAATAGATGTGTACTATTTCCTTAATTATTCAGACATCCTTAGCAATAAATAATGTAAGACATGATGTCCTTTTTTGTTTTGTTTTGTTTTTTATTAAGAAGAAACGCCTTCCATCAAACATAGGATATCTGATTTGAAATGATGTATCTCTTATCCCTCTCCCTTGGATCCACAGGTCTGAGGAACAAGACAGTAAAGACTTTTTCTAATAACAGATATTTGATGGCTCACTTTAACTTGCAGTTTGAGACAGCAAACTCCTCACCTTCTGCACTCTGAGTTATACCTTATATCTCACAGTCACAAAGAAAATTAGTGTGTAGCTATGTGGAGGCCATGATAAGGTTTACTTTAAGGAAATTTATGTCATGAAGGTGGCAGGATTGTTTTAGGGAGGGAGTAAAGTTTAGAATTGAACACAGGTAAAAGTATATTAAAGGATTAATTTTGCAAAACTTTTTTTCAGTTGAGAAGGTAGCATAACTGAAGCATACCTTTATAATTTAATTTTCATTAAGAAGAAGAAACTATCACTACAAGGTCAAATACATGTACCAAATCTTTAAAAGCCTATTTGACAAAACTAAAAATAATGGAAATGATTGTGCAACAGGCTTAATTTTAGCATGTGTGATTGCTGGGTAGCTATATGACAATGATACGAGTTCCTCATGGATAATGGTTAAGAAAACAGACTTTGGAGTTAGATGGCCACCAACTAGCTGTGTGAATTTAGGTTTATTATTTAACTTCTTTAAGCATCAATTTCCTCAGGAATAAAATAACAGCTATGACACTGTTTATTTCACGGTATTTTTGTGAGAATTGAAGAAAAGATAATATGCATAGAATACTTAGAACAGTGCTTGGATGATAGTAAATGTTCATTAACTGGTGGCTCTTGACTACCATGATTTCCAAGGGTATGTTTGTGAGTGGGGAACTAAAAGCTACATATGCTATAAAAGCCAACTCCTATTTCTGAAAGCCATATGACCATTTTCTTTTCACTTCTAAATATTCCCTATGCGCATCTTGCCCTAAATACTTAGATGTTATCTCTGTGGTTAATAAAGTAAATTACTTTCTTATTTAAAAATATAAGTAAGAGAAGTTAAATGGTGAAGTACAGAATGAAATGCAGATTTATTTTCCCTCCAGAAAATACCAGCCGTTGTCACCCACAGAATATCAACTGCCACTATATCCATGCATCAAAGTAAAAATTGACAAAATATATCCTCTGCCAGGGCTCCAGAGGTACAAAATAAATAATACAAGTATCTGTCCTCAAGAAGTTTTCTTCTGTAGGGGAAATAGAACAAATATTAAATCACTCCACTATAAGTTATAAATGCCTGAAACATAGGGATAAAGTGTTTTGGGGGTTCAGACGATGGTATCATCCCTTGAATCTGTTGATAAAAGAAAAATTCATGGCACAGGTAGATTTTGAACTAAGCTTTGAGAGCTATCAAGATTTGTGTACTATTATGAAGAAAATGCAGCAGTAACAACAATGGATTAGTATATTTTTTGTTTTGATTTTTCTAGACATAGGTTTGTATAGCAAGTTATTTTCTGCATGCATTTTGCCTAAGAGATAACTCACATTTAAGATAATCAGATTCTCCATGCTGCAAATTGTGGAGAGACTGGTGGAGGAATGGTTTCTTATTTTATCTGCCTCCCCTCAAAATTCACTCAGAATGGGTCAGGAATAGACATACAAAAGTTAAAACTATAAAATTTCTAGAGGCTGAACCAAGATGGTGAAGTAGAAGGACGTGCTCTCACTGCCTCTTGTGAGAACACCAGAATCACAACTAACTGCTGAACAATCATCGATAGGAAGACACTAGAACTCACCAAAAAAGATACTCCACATCCAAAGACAAAGGAGAAGCCACAATGAGATGTTAGGAGGGGTGCAATCACAAAAAAATCAAATCCCATAACTGCTAGGTGGGTGACTCACAAACTGGAGAACACTTATACCACAGAAGTCCACCCACTGGAGTGAAGGTTCTGAGCCTCCTGTGAGACTTCCCAACCTGGGGGTTCCACAATGGGAGGAGGAATTCCTAGAGAATCACACTTTGAAGACTAGCAGGATTTGATTGCAGGACTCTGACAGGACGAGGGGAAACAGAGACTCCACTCTTGGAGGGCACACACAAAGTAGTGTGCACATTGGGGCTCAGGGGAAGGAGTAGTGACCCCAGGGGAGACTGAACCAGACCTACCTGCTAGTGCTGGAGGCTTTCCTGCAGAGGCAGGGGACAGCTGTGGTTCACCAAGAGGACAAGGACACAGGCAGCAGAAGTTCTTGGAGGTGGTCCTTGGTATGAGCACTCTCAGAGTCTGACATTAGCCACACCAAAGAACCTGGGTTGGCTCCAGTGTTGGGTTTCCTCAGGCCAAACAACCAACAGGGAGGGAACCCAGCCCCACCCATGAGCAGACAAGCATATTAAAGTTTTTCTGAGCTCTGCCAACCAGAGCAACAGCCAGCTCTACACAACACCAGTTTCTCCCATAAGGAAATTTGCACAAGCCTCTTAGACAGCCTCATCCTCCAGAGGGCAAACAGCAGAAGCAAGAAGAACTACAATCCTGCAGCCTGTGGAACAAAAACCACACTCACAGAAAGATAGACAACATGGAAAGGCAGAGGGCTATGTACCAGATGAAGGAACAAGGTAAAACCTCAGAAAAACAATGAAATGAAGTGGAGATAGGAAAACTTCCAGAAAATGAATTCAAAATAATGAGAGTGAAGATGATCCAGGACTTCAGTAAAAAAGAATGGAGGCAAAGATCGAGAAGATACAAGAAATGTTTAAAAAAGACCTAGAAGAATTAAAGAACAAACAAACAGAAATGAACAATAAAATAACTGAAACGAAAACTGCACTAAAAGGAATCAATAGCAGAATAACTGAAATAGGAAAATGGATAAGTGACCTGGAAGACAAAATGGTGGAATTCACTGCTGCAGAACAGAATAAAGAAAAAAGAATGAAAAGAACTGAAGACAGCTTAAGAGACCTCTGGGACAACATTAAATGAGACAACATTCACATTATAGGGGTACCAGAAGGAGAAGAGAGAGTGAAAGGACCTGAGAAAATATTTGAAGAGATTATAGTTGAAAACTTCCCTAATATGGGAAAGGAAATAGCTACACAAGTTCAGGAAGTGCAGTTAGTCCCAATACAGGATAAACCCAAGGAGAAACATGTCAAGATGCATAGTAATCAAATTGGCAAAAATTAAAGACAAAGAATAATTATTGAAAGCAGCAAGGGAAAAATGACAAATAACATACAATGGAACTCCTATAAGGTTAACAGGTGACCTCTCAGCAGAAAGTCTACAAGCCAGAAGGGCGTGGCATGATATACTTAAAGTGATGAAAGGGAAGAACCTACAACCAAGAGTACTATACCCATCAAGGATCTCATTCAGATTTGATGGAGAAATCAAAATTTGTACAAACAAGCAAAAGCTAACAGAATTCAGCACCACCAAACCAGCTCTACAACAAATGCTAAAGGAACTTCTCTAAATGGGAAACACAAGAGAAGATAAGGGCCTACAAAAACAAACCCAAAACAATTAAGAAAATGGTCACAGGAACATACATATCGATACTTACCTTAAACATGAATGGATTAAATGCTCCAACCAAAAGACACAGGCTTGCTGAATGGATACAGAAACAAGACCCATAAATATTTTGTCTACAAGAGACCTACCTCAGACCTAGGGACACATACAGACTGAAAGTGAGGGGATGGAAAAAGATATTTCAAGCCAATGGAAATCAAAAGAAAGCTGGAGTAGCAATACTCATATCAGAGGAAATAGACTTTAAAATAAAGGTTGTTACAAGAGACAAGGAAGGACACTACATAATGATCAAGGGATCAATCCAAGAAAAATATATAACAATTATATATGCACTCAACATAGGAGCACCTCAATACATAAGGCAACTGCTAACAGCTCTAAAAGAGGAAGTCAACAGTAACACAATAATAGTGGGGGAATTTAACACCTCACTTACAAGAATGGACAGATGATCCAAAGTGAAAATAAATAAGGAAACAGAAGCTTTAAATGACATAATAGACCAGATAGATTTAATTGACATTTAAAGGACATTCCATCCAAAAACAGCAGATTACACTTTCTTCTCAAGTGTGCACAGAACAATCTCCAGGATAGATTACATCTAGGGTCACAAATCAAGCCTCAGTAAATTTAAGAAAATTGAAACCATATCAAACATCTTTTCTGACCACAATGCTGTGAGATTAGAAATCAATTACAGGGGGAAAAAAAGTAAAAAAAACACAAACACATGGAGGCTAAACAATACATTACAATATAACCAAGAGATCACTGAAGAAATCAAAGAGGAAATCAAAAAATACCTAGAGACAAATGACAATTAAAAACATGCCAATCCAAAACCTGTGGGATGCAGCAAAAGCAGTTCTAACAGGGAAGTTTAGAGCAATACAAGCCTACTTCAAGAAACAAGAAAAATCTCAAATAAACAATCTAATGTTACACCTGAAGGAATGAGAGAAAGAAGTACAAACAAAACCCAAAGTTAGTAGCAGGAAAGAAATCATAAAGATCAGAGCAGAAATTAATGAAATAGAAACAAAGAAAACAATAACAAAGATCAATAAAACTAAAAGCTGGTTGTTTGACAAGATAAAAAATATTGATAAACCATTAGCCAGACTCATCAAGAAAAAGAGAGAGAGAATTCAATTCAATAAAGTTAGAAATGAAAAAGGAGAAGTTACAACAGACACCAAAGAAATACAAAGCACCCTAAGAGACTACTACAAGAAACGCTATGCCAATAAAATGAACGTGGAAGAAATGGACAAATTCTTACAAAAGAATGAACCAGGAAGAAATAGAAAAGATGGACAGACCAATCACAAGTAATGAAATTGAAACTGTGATTAGAAGTCTTCCAACAAACAAAAGTCCAGGACTGCATAGCTTTACAGGTGAATTCTATCAAACATTTAGAGAAGAGCTAACACCCATCCTTCTCAAACTCTCCCAAAAAATTGCAGAGGAAGGAACACTCTCAAACTCACTCTATGAGGCCACCATCACCCTGATACCAAAACCAGACAAAGATACTACAAAAAAAGAAAATTACAGATCAATATCACTGATGAATATAGATGCAAAAATCCTCAGAAAAATGCTAGCATATAGAATCCAACAACACATTAAAAGGATCATACACCATGATCATGTGGGATTTATCCCAGGGATGCAAGGATACTTCAGTATATGCAAATCAATCAATGTGATACACCATAGAAACACACTGAAGAGTAAAAACCATGTGATCATCTCAATAGATGCAGAAAAAGCTTTTGACAAAATTCAACACCTATTTATGATAAAAACTCTCCAGAAAGTGGGCATAGAGGGAAGCTACCTCAACATAATAAAGGCCATATATGACAAACCCACAGCCAACATCGTCCTCAATGGTGAAAAACTGAAACCATTTCCTCTAAGATCAGTAACAAGACAAGGATGTACACTCTCACCACTATTATTCAACATAGTTTTGGAAGTCCTAGCCACAGCAGTCAGAGAAGAAAAAGAAATAAAAGGAATACAAATTGGAAAAGAAGGAGTAAAACTGTCACTGTTTGCAGATGACATGATACTATACATAGAGAATCCTAAAGATGCCACCAGAAAACTACAAGAGCTAATCAGTGAATTTGGTAAAGGTGCAGGATGCAAAGTTAATGCACAGAAATCTCTTGCATCCCTATATACTGATGGTGAAAAATCTGAAAGAGAAATTAAGGAAACCCTCCCATTTACTACTGCAACAAAAAGAATACAATACCTAGGAATAAACCTACCTATGGAGACAAAAGACCTGTATGCAGAAAAATATAAGACACTGATGAAAGAAATTAAAGATGATACCAACAGATGGAGAGATATATCATGTTCTTAGATTGGAACAATCAATATTGTGAAAATGACTATACTACCCAAGGCAATCTACAGATTCAATGCAATCCCTATCAAATTACCAATGGCTTTTTTTTACAGAACTAGAACAAAAAATCTTATAATTTGTATGGAGACACAAAAGACCCCAAAGAGCCAAAGCAGTCTTGAGGGAAAAAAGCTGAGCTGGTGGAATTAGACACCCTGACTTCAGACTATACTACAAAGCTACAGTAATCAAGACAATATGCTAGTGGCACAAAAACAGAAATGTAGATCAATGGAACAAGATAGAAAGCCCAGAGATAACCCCACACACCTGTGGTCAACTAATCTATGACAAAGGAGGCAAAGATATAGAATGGAGAAAAGACAGCCTCTTCAATAAATGGTGCTGGGATAACTGGACAGCTACATGTAAAAGGATGAAATTAGAACACTCCCTAACACCATACATAAAAGTAAACTCATAATGGATTAGAGACTAAATGTAAGACCAGACACTATAAAACTTAGAGAAAAACATAGGAAGAACTCTCTTTGATATAAATCACAGCAAGATCTTTTTTGATCCAGCTCCTAGTGTAATGGAAATAAAAACAAAAATAAACAAATGGGACCAAATGAAACTTCAAAGCTTTTGCACAGCAAAGGAAAACATAAACAAGATGAAAGGACAACCCTCAGAATGGGAGAAAATACTTGCAAATGAATCAACAGACAAAGGATTAATCTCCAAAATATATAAACAGCTCATGCAGCTCAATATTAAAAAAAAAAAAAACCCAATCCAAAAATGGGCAGAAGACGTAAATAGACATTTCTCCAAAGAAGGCTTACAGATGGCCAAGAAGCACATGAATAGCTGCTCAACATCACTAATTATTAGAGAAATGCAAATCAAAACTGCAATGAGGTATCACCTCATACCAGTTACAATGTGCATCATCAGAAAATCTACAAACAACAAATGCTGTAGAGAGTGTGGAGGAAAGGGAACCCTCTTGCACTGTTGGTGGGAATATAACTTGATACAGCCACTGTGGAGAACAGTATGGAGGTTCCTTATAAAAACTAAAAATAGAATTACCATATGATCCAGGAATCCCACTACTGGGCATATACCCAGAGAAATCCATAAATCAAAAAGAGTCATGGGGCTTCCCTGGTAGCGCAGTGGTTGAGAGTCCGCTTGCTGATGCAGGGGACACGGGTTCGTACCCCGGTCCGGGAAGATCCTACATGCCACGGAGATGCTGGGCCCATGAGCCATGGCTGCTGAGCCTGCGCGTCCGGAGCCTGTGCTCCACAACGGGAGAGGTCACAACAGTGAGAGGCCCACATATCGCAAAAAAAAAAAAAAAAAAAAAAAAAAGAGTCATGTATCACAATGATCATTGCAGCACTATTTACAACAGCCAGGAAGTGGAAGCAACCTAAATGCCCATCGACAGATGAATGGATAAAGTAGTTGTGGTACATATATACAATGGAATATTACTCAGCCATAAAAAGGAACAAAATTGGGTCATTTGTTGAGACGTGGATGGATGTAGAGACTGTCATACAAAGTGAAGTAAGCCAAAAAGAGAAAAATAAATATCATATATTAATGTATATATGTGGAACCTAGAAAATTGGTACAGATGAACCGGTCTGCAGGGCAGAAATTGAGACACAGATGTAGAGAACAAACGTATGGACACCAAGGGGAGAAAGCGGCAGGGGATTGGCTTGGTGGTGTGATTAACTGGGCGATTAGGATTGACATGTATACACTGATGTGTATAAAATTGATGACTAATAAGAACCTGCTGTATAAAAAAATAAATAAAATAAAATTTAAAAAAAATTTCTAAGACAAAATCTCAGATAATACTTGGCAACCTAGGGGTTGATTTATCAATATTTATACATTATACTTTATACAAATTAAAAATATTTGCTATTGGAAGACACCATTAAGAAAATCAGGCTAGGAGAAAAGTACATCTATTCTGAATATATAAAGAACTCTTCCAATGTGATATAGACAACCCAATTTATAAAAGGGCAAAAGACTTCAACATATACTATGCTAAACAACATATGCAAGTGGCCAATAAGCCTATGAATAGATGTTCAACATCATTAGTAAAGATAAGGAAAATAACACCTCAGTGAACTACAACTGACTAAAATTATAAAGGAGGATTATATGAAGTGTTGATGAGGATGTGGAACTGAAAATCTCATACATTGCTGCTAGGAATGAAAAATAGTATGGCCACATTGGAAAAACAGTGTGGCAGTTCCTTATAAAGCTAAACACGGGCCTCCCTGGTGGCGCAGTGGTTGAGAGTCCGCCTGCCGATGCAGGGGATACGGGTTCGTGCCCCGGTCTGGGAGGATCCCATATGCCGCGGAGCGGCTGGGCCCGTGAGCCATGGCCGCTGAGCCTGCGCATCCAGAGCCTGTGCTCCGCAACGGGAGAGGCCACAACAGTGAGAGGCCCGCGTACGGAAAAAAAAAAAAAAAAAAAAGCTAAACACATCTTATATGTGACCCAGCAATTCCACTCTTAGGTATTTACCCAAGGGAAATGAAGACACCTCTACAAAAAACTTGAACAAGAATAGGTTTGATATAACATATATTAAAAATGACCTATAAAAACAGAGCATGTATATTTTTTTCAAGTATGTATGGAGCATTTGTAAAAATTGACTATGTATTAGGTAAAAATGGCAACCACAACACAATTTCAAGGATGGATATTACATAGATTACATTCTCTGATCACTAGAAAACAACAGTGAACTGTATCTCCCTCAACCCACATACCTTTAGTAATTTAAGTACCCACTGATGGGTTAAAGGGGGAAATATGGTGAAAATTAGGAAATGTTTTGACTATAAAACTACTACATATTAAAACTCTAGGGATGCAGTTAAACAATACTTAGGAGTTAATGTACAACTTTAACTTTATTCATTAAAAAAGAAAAAGAAATAAGAAAAGTTAAACTTTCAATTTAAGAATCTACAAGAGAACATCAGAATAAACCAAAAGAAACTGAAGGAAGGGAATAATAAAGATAAGAGCAGATTTTTAATAAAGTGGAAAACAAAGAAATAACAACCGGTATCAGCAAAACCCAAATCTGGTTGCTTGAAAAGATGACTAAATTGACAAACTTGAAGCAAGTCTAATTTAAAATAAATAAGCAAAAATAAGATTAGGAATGGAAAGGAGGCTACAATTGCAAATGCACTGGGCCTTAAAAATCGTAAGACTATATCATGGACAACTTATTTCAAATTTATTGAAAACTTAGAAGAAATGAGAAATTTTCTGGAAAAAAGCTTTTTTTATTTGTTTGTTTGTTTGTTTTTAAGAAGTAGCATAGCATAATGATTAAGAGTGTAGCATCTGAGTCATACTGCCTGATTCCGAATCCCAGTTTGCCACTTACTCTGGCTATGATCTTGAGCAAATTAATTAAACTCTCAATTTTTCCATCTGGACAATGTGAATGAATAATCATAGTACTTTGTAGCATTGATATAAAGGTTGAAATAATGTTTGCAATATGCATGAAATACTACCAGGCAAACATTAAGAGCTTATTTATAGTAATGTTTATTATTTTTATTAATATTAATTATCAACTCTAACTCAAGATTAAAAATAATGAATAAACCAATAGTAACTAAAAATTGAACAGTAAAAGTATACTTCTTCTACAGTCACCATTTCCACTGTCATATATGACTTTTATCAGACTTTTATATAACAGTAGTTCTCAATTTTAATAAACTGCTTCAGATAATTGCAACACAGAGTAAGCTATTCCATACATTTTACAAGGCAAATATAGTCTTGATAAGGACAATAACCTGGATAAAAAACAGCACAAGAAAAAAATAAACCATTGTCATTTAACAATGTAGTTGTTGAATATAATTGCAAAATACTAAACATCAGAAAGTCAGATTCAAGAGTATGTTAAAAATACATTCTGACAAAGTATTCTGTGAAAGAAAAGGAAGATAGAATATCAGAAGAATCTATTAATGTAACACATATAAGCTCAAAGAAGTCAGAAAAAATAAGTTGATAAAATTTAACAAATTCATGATAAAAATGTTTCTCTCAGTAAGAATGTAAAGAAACTTCATAAGTTTCTTAACTTTAATTTCTGACAAAACAGATTTTGATGTTAAAATACATATTTCAGAAATTTGCAGTAAACATCATACTTAATGTTAAGATTCTAGCAGCATTTCCATTAAAGTAAGGAGTAGGGCTTCCCTGGTGGCGCAGTGGTTGAGAGTCCACCTGCCGATGCAGGGGACACGGGTTCGTGCCCCGGTCCAGGAAGATCCCACATGTCATGGAGTGGCTGGGCCCGTGAGACATGGCCACTGAGCCTGTGCGTCTGGAGCCTGTGCTCCACAACGGGAGAGGACACAACAGTGAGAGACCCGCGTACCACAAAAAAAAGTAAGGAGTAAATGTTAATTCCTACACTCAACATTTCTATTTAATATTGTTCTGAGGCCCTACTTATTACAAAAGGAAAAGACAGAGAAAAACTATAAGAATTGGAAAAGAAGAGATACAATATCCTTTATTAGATGATATAAACATCATTTAATTGGACAATTTACAAACTATCAGAACTAATATGAATGATAATGTCACTAGATATGAACCCAACATACCCAAATCAATGGTTTTCTCATACACAATAACCCTTGAGATAGCATAATAGAAAAAAATCTTATTTTTTAAATTATAAAATATAAAGGGCATGTCAAGATAAGTGTAACAAAATCTGTAAGAATTTATGAAGAAATTTTAAAAAAAATTTAATGACATGAAAGAAGACAGTAAGTAATGGAGCAATATATATGGCATTAAGTTAAATGTAGACTCAATATTGTAATGATAGAAATTCTATGCAAAGGAATCAGTATATTTCAATAAAAATCTCACCAAAGTGTTTCATGGAACTAGACAAGATGTTTTTAAAATTAATACAGAAGAGCAAAAGGCAAAAGCAAGAATTAGGCAAATTTGAAAAAGAATAAGTTGGAGAGGGGCAGGTCCTACAAGAAAGCAAAACTTAGAAAGCTGTGGAAATGACAGTGTGTATGAATGCAGAGACGAACAGACCAAGGGAACAGAATAGAGACACAGAAATAGAATCAGTGTATATGGAAACTTGACATATGACAGAGTTGTAAACCAGTGAACTAATGAATCAATGATGATGGGAAAATTGGTAATCCACATGGAATGTATAATGCTAGTAATAATAATGGATTCCTCAATCAAACGATATCCAAGAAGAAAAATTATTCCTAGGGAGAGGTTCTGATCAAAACATTCAAGGCAAAACTTTAAAATTTTTAAAGAAAATAAAGGATAATACCATTATAATGCTGATGTAGTGACAGATTTTTTTTAAAAAAAAACAAGCAAGATGTTAATAGATTTGACTATGTTAAAATTTATTAAAAAAAAAGAGAACAAAGTCTGCATTCAAACAGATAATATAAGCAAAGTGGAAAGGGAAGCCAGAAACTGGGTGAAGAAATTTTTTTAAATAGATCAAATAAAAACAGGATTGAGAAACAGTAAGGAATAGTCTCTGGAGCTTAACACCCAGATTTCACCACTTATTAGCTGGATGACCTTTGGCAAGCTACTTCACATCTGTGTACCTTAGCTCCCTATGTACAAAACAAGGATAATAAGTTTCTCCAACCCTCAGGGTTGTTGTAAAGATCAAATGAGTTAGTCATTGAATATAAGATTACCCAAACAGGACGAAGCATATCATAAGCATTCAATAAATTTTAGCAATTATTTTAAAGGATTAGTATTAAAATATGGAGAGAAATCCTAAAAGTAAGAAAAAGATAATTTAATAGAAAAAATGGGCAGATACTAGTGTTTCAGGAGGACACCCAAATGTCCAAAAAACATTAGAAAATGTGATCAACTCAGTAGTAATCAGAGAAACACAAATTAAAACTACAGTGAGATGCCATTTCATGCTCATCAGATTGGCATAATTCAAAGTGTAGGGCTATGGAGCAGTAGAACCCCCACAAACTGTTGTTAAGAATATAAACTACTACAACCAATATTGAGAATAATTGACATTATCAAGGAACATTGATGATGA
The DNA here is from genome assembly GCF_964341445.2 of Mesoplodon mirus. Taxonomy (NCBI): domain Eukaryota; kingdom Metazoa; phylum Chordata; class Mammalia; order Artiodactyla; family Ziphiidae; genus Mesoplodon; species Mesoplodon mirus. Next base: position 6,282,907 of record NC_138977.1, on the reverse strand, counting down.
TTATACTAGGCAATTCAGCAATTGTACTTCTGAGATATAAACCCTAGGAAATTTTTAATAAAGGTGCTCCAAAAAAACATGTACAAAACTATTTTTAACAATATTGTTTGTAATAGTAAATTAGTGGAAGCAAACTAAATATCTTTCAGTAGAGGAATGGATAAATGATACTGTGTTATTGCCATATAAAGAACTACTACACATGATTATAATGAATGAACAAGAGCTACGTCCATCAACATGGACAAACATCAAAATGTAATGTTAATCACAACTTGCTGCATTATATCCCATCTCTTCTCACCTACTCAGACCACTCTAAGAATTTCTTTCTTTCCTGCATGAGCAAATTTTCCATTTCTACTGGGTTATCCCCATGAGCATGCAACTTGCTATCTTTACCATTTCTTACGTTCCCTTCTAGCTACCATCCAATTTCCTGCTACTTTACAGCAGAATTCTTTGAAAGGGTTGATTATACTTGATACCTACAATTCCCCTGCCCTCATCTCTTTTTTGGGGGGGGGAGGGGGCGGTGGCCACACCCGTGTCATGGGGGGATCTTAGTTCCCGGTCCAGGGATCGAACCCATGCCCCCTGCCTTGGGAGCAGAGAGTCTTAAGCACTGGACCACTAGGGAAGTTCCCCCTCTTCTCTTTCTTAATCTTTCGAAATTCTCTTTCACATTTCAACAGCAGATGCCTCAAAGTATCATTCCCAAATTCTGTGTCTGCTTCTTTGATCAATTTTATATTTTCAATAGATAATAGAGTCAAATCTTTCTGAAATTAAAAAAAATATTTTATATGTTGTGAAAACACTTTTCTATCCTACTCTTTTTCTCCACTCTTTTCACTCCTCTCTCCAAACTATTATTTATTTCTTGTGTATTATTCAGCTTATTTGTGCACACACAAGCAAATGCAAATTTATTTATACTGGCTGGTCGTTGCAGAATTCTTTTTTCACTTGATGTATCTTGGAGGCTATTTCACATCAGCACATAAGAGCTTTTCAATTATTTTTTATGTGTCTAGTATTTGATTGAATGGAGATACCATATAATTTATTTTACCACTTTATTATTGATGAACATTTTGAGTTTCCACACTTTTACATTTACAAACAGTGCTGTGATAAATGACCTTGTATATGTGCATTTTGCATGTGTGTAGATGAAACATATGTAGATGAATTTCTAGAAGCTGAACTCCTAGCTCAAAGCAAAAAAAGTGTTTATTTTTGAAAGATATTACTAAATTTCTTTTCTAGTAATATGTGGGAGTATCTGCTCTCCCTAGACTCTCAAAGAAATTCTATTGTCAAATTATTACAATATTTCCCTCATTATTTCAAGTAGAAAATAGGAAGTAGTTTTAACTTATGTTTCTTTAAGTAAACAAAGTTGAATATTTTTTCATAGGTTGAAAATTCTGTATTTATTTTTCTGTGAATTGTCCGTTTTTATCCTTTGTAATTTTTTTTCAGTTGGGTTATTGTTCTTATCAGTTTCTAGGAGCTCTTTAAATATTGGAGATATTAGTCATTTTCTCTCACATATTTTTCCTTTTTTGTCACTGGCATTTAACTTTGTGGCTTTTTATCCCATGCAGAAGTTTATTTTTTATTTTTTATTTTAACTGAAGTATAATTGACTTACAATATTATGTTAATTTCAGGTGTACAACATAGTAATTCAATATTTTTATAGAGTATACTCCAAAATTATTATAAAATATTAACTATATTCCCTGTTAAATCCTTGTAACTTTTATTTATTTATTTGTTTTATTTTTTGGCTGCGTCGGGTCTTAGTTGCAGCACACGGGATCTTGGTTGAGGCGTGTGGGATCTTTTTCGATACGGTGCTCAGTCTGCTTGGGTTTCTCTCTAGTTGTGCATGTGGGTTTTCTCTCTCTGGTTGTGTCATGTGGGCCCTATTTCTATATTTCTTTATACTTATATAGTGGCCTGTTTGTCTATATATGTACCAGTATCACGTTTTAACTGCAGGACTGAGGCTTTAAATGCTAGGTTTTAATATCTGATCAGGCTAACCTCTCCATCATTGCCCTTCTTCATCAGAATTTCTTTGCTATTATTGTTTATTTTTCCAGATGAACATGGCATCCATTTTTCTAGTGCTTCAAATCCCATCGGTATTTTTATTGGGAATCCATTACATTTATAAATTAACTTTAGAAATTAACTTTCAGAGAATCAACATCATTGTAACATTGAGGTTCTAACCCAAGATCTTGGAATGCTATTCATTTGAGAAGCATTTCTTTCATATGGTTTTGCATGTTTGTTTTGGCAAGTTTCTTTCATATAAGCTTGCATATTTCCTTTGATTTCTAGGTATTTTATTTTATTTTTTTATTGCTCATGAAAAATGAGTCATTTTTTATCATAGCTGCAAATTGTTTATTGTTAGTTTATATGAAATCTATACTTCTAATATTAATTTATACTGTATCATCTGATGGAATCATCTTGTTTGTATTAGTTTTTAGTTGATTTTCTTGGCTTTTACAGGTATACAGATAATAACATCTGCAAAAACTCATAATTTTACCCCTTACTTTCCAAATTTTATGCCTCTAAATATTTCCTCTTTTCTCATTATGTTGATGATTATGGTGGGCTTTTTTTTTTTTTTGCGTGATTTCTGTGGCAATATCTCTAGTGTTTACCCATCAAGTATGATGTTGCCTTATTGGCTGATATAGTTAATACATATAGTATTAAAGAAATCTACATTCATTTTCATTACCTCATGTTTGACTCATCTTTGAAAAGTTTACTCAAGATAGCTTCATGGGAACAGCATTTGTTGATTTCTTGAAAGTCAGAACTGTTTCTCCGTAGCCTTTAAAATTGGATATAATTCTGGCTTAATATAAATTTGTAAGTAATCCTTTACTTACTCACTACTGTAGAGAGACATGATTCCAATCTGATGTTTCCCTTGCTTATAAATATGGTGATTGTAAGACGTATTGTTCAGACAGTGGCAATTCTAAGAGTAAAGGAGTATTCTATCAGTAATTATACTGGAAAAAAAGCCATAAACTGGGACTGCCCTCCCAACATCTGCCCCTCACCAAAAAAGCCTGAGATATATGGTACACTAACAATAAGTGATTTCTTCTCTGTTCTTGGTTACCCAAGATTTATTTCTTTACAATTAAAGTTTAACAACTTTATTTAAAATATATCTCAGTGCTGAATATTCTGTGTTAAGTGTTCTAGTTTCTAAGGCACATGGGAAATTTCAAAGTGTAGATTCAAGTGTTCTTGGGTCTCAAGAAAGTTTTCCTGAGTTATACTGTTTCAGTGTTTCAGTGTTATATTTTTTCCCATTAATTTGCTTTTATCTCTAATCCTCTTTAACCCGTAATTTCAATTTGATTGCTTTTCTCATTTCTGGTGTCTGTCCCTTACTGTGTTCCCCCATGTATGATCTATTTTGTGTTATTTTTAATTGTGCTTTATTTCTGTAATTAAGATATATTTATATATTTCATTTCTGAGTACTGCCAGATCACATTTTATCTTCTATTGTTCATCATTTGTTTCTTTAGATTTTTGCATTTCTCGTTTATAATATTCCTTCAGAGATGTAATTACCTCATCGAGTTTGAAAATTTCCATGGGAAAATCCTTAGAGGTAATTTGTGTCAGTCCACAGCACCACATTTTTATGAGTGTTCTTCACCTGCTGATAACATTTGCAGCTTTAATCAAATTTTTTTCTTAGGCTTTTATTGATACTGTGTCATTACATTTCATTGAATGAATTGTAGCTTCCTGGACTAATAACTATTGGTAGAAATTTTCTGTGAGGAGTTCAATAAGGTGAGGGTAGTCTTCTAAGAAAGAGTACCCAAAGGTCTCTTATTTTGGTTTTGTTTCTACATAGGCAGGCTGTTTCTGATAAATAACACCCATCTTTATCTACCTGTGTCTCCACTGATCTTATGAACTAACTACATCCAAGAGGATACTGCCCCAAGTCTTGTTCATTTCAGTTATCATACTTGAAAGCAAATGCCATGGGTTTTATAATTCAGGATGAGCTCCTTATTTTCAGAAAATGTATTTTATCCAAGACAAGTAGGGAAATGCTGATTTATAAAGTTGTGTTTCTACCAGAAATTCTCCTTTCCCTTTTTATTTATTTTTGTGTGTGTGTGGTTGTTCCTGTAATTTGGCAACAAAACAGTCAATATACAATACAGCTCTTCTTATTACAAATATATAGGCAGTCAATACGTATGTTCACTGATTGGTTTTACTTTTAAAAAGCTATTTCTGTGGCCCACTGTTGATCTGATTATAATAAATTTTATACCAGAAATAATCTTAACACAGTGTTTTTTTAGACCCTGTCAACAGTTACTCTCCATACAGACAGATCTTGATTGAATACTGTTTTCCTAATAGTGATAAGGAGGAAAGCTAAAATAAACTTAGTCAAGCCTTTCTGTAGTACTTTAATTCCCTTCATTTTATATAATTACAATCATCTAGAAAAAAGACAACCAAACTTTAACCTGTCACCAAAATAAAGATGCGAAAATTAGATTCAAAATCCTGGAGGATGAAATGAAATGTGGCATGGAGGAATAAATGATATTCCCTTGCTCCTATTTTCATAAACTACTTCTTAATTTATTTATGTAATACAAAGATATTAGAAATTTCTAATAATACACCACATTAAATTTAACAAAATTTGATTGTAAAAAATGTATTTCCAATGCTGTATACTCTAAAGTGACATGGTTCCATTTCTTAAACTGCCCTGTGCCTTAATATGTTCTTTTTTTTTTTTTTTAAGTTTCTGCTTTATAACAAAGTGAGTCAGTCATACATATACATCTGTTCCCACATCCCTTCCCTCTTGCATCTCCCTCCCTCCCACCCTCCCCATCCCACACCTCCAGGCGTCACAAAGCACCGAGCTGATCTCCCTGTGCTCTGCGGCTGCTTCCCACTATCTATCTACCTTACATTTGGTAGTGTATATATGTACATGCCTCTCTTTCGCTTTGTCACAGCTTACCCTTCCCCCTCCCCATACCCTCAAGTCCATTCTCAAGTAGGTCTGTGTCTTTATTCCTGTTTTACCCCTAGGTTCTTCATGACATTTTTTTTTAATTCCATATATATGTGTTAGCATACAGTATTTGTCTTTCTATTTTTGACTTACTTCACTCTGTATGACAGATTCTAGGTCTATCCACCTCATTACAAATAGCTCAGTTTCATTTCTTTTTATGGCTGAGTAATATTCCATTGTATATATGTGCCACATCTTCTTTATCCATTCCTCTGTCGATGGACACTTAGGTTGTTTCCATCTCCGGGCTATTGTGAATAGAGCTGCAATGAACATTTTGGTACATGTCTCTTTTTGAATTATGGTTTTCTCAGGGTATATGCCTAGTAGTGGGATGGCTGGGTCATATGGTAGTTCTAGTTTTAGTTTTTTAAGGAACGTCCATACTGTTCTCCATAGTGGCTCTACCAATTCACATTCCCACCAGCAGTGCAAGAGTGTTCCCTCTTCTCCACACCCTCTCCAGCATTTATTGTTTCTAGATTTCTTGATGATGGCCATTCTGACTGGTGTGAGATGATATCTCATTGTAGTTTTGATTTGCATTTCTCTAATGATTAGTGATGTTGAGCATTCTTTCATGTGTTTGTTTGCAGTCTGTATATCTTCTTTGGAGAAATGCCTATTTAAGTCTTCTGCCCATCTTTGGATTGGGTTGTTTGTTTTTTTGCTATTGAGCTACATGAGTTGCTTGTAAATTTTGGAGATTAATCCTTTGTCAGTTGCTTCATTTGCAAATATTTTCTCCCATTCTGAGGGCTGTCTTTTGGTCTTGTTTATGGTTTCCTTTGCTGTGCAAAAGCTTTGAAGTTTCATTAGGTCCCATGTGTTTATCTTTGTTTTTATTTCCATTTCTCTAGGAGGTGGGTCAAAAAGGATCTTGCTGTGATTTATGTCATAGAGTGTTCTGCCTATGTTTTCCTCTAAGAGTTTGATAGTGTCTGGCCTTACATTTAGGTATTTCATCCATTTTGAGCTTATTTTTGTGTATGGTGTTACGGAGTGATCTAATCTCATACTCTTACATGTCCCTGTCCAGTTTTCCCAGCACTACTTATTGAAGAGACTGTCCTTTCTCCACTGTACATTCCTGCCTCCTTTATCAAAGATAAGTTGACCATATGTGCGTGGGTTTATCTCTGGGCTTCCTATCCTGTTCCATTGATCTATCTTTCTGTTTTTGTGCCAGTCCCACACTGTCTTGATTACTGTAGCTTTGTAGTATAGTCTGAAGTCAGGGAGCCTGATTCCTCCAGCTCCGTTTTTCGTTCTCAAGATTGCTTTGGCTATTTGGGGTCTTTTGTGTTTCTATACAAATTGTGAATTTTTTTGTTTTAGTTCTTAGAAAAATGCCAGTGGTAGTATGAGAAGGATTGCATGGAATCTGTAGATTGCTTTGGGTAGTAGACTCATTTTCACAATATTGATTCTTCCAATCCAGGAGCATGGTATATCTCTCCATCTATATGTATCATCTTTAATTTCTTTCATCAGTGTCTTATAATTTTCTGCATACAGGTCTTTTGTCTCCTTAGGTAGGTTTATTCCTAGATATTTTATTCTTTTTGTTGCAATGGTAAATGGGAGTGTTTTCTTGATTTCACTTTCAGATTTTTCATCATTAGTGTACAGGAATGCCAGAGATTTCTGTGCATTAATTTTGTATCCTGTTACTTTCCCAAATTCATTGATTAGCTCTAGTAGTTTTCTGGTAACATCTTTAGGATTCTCTATGTATAGTATCATGTCATCTGCAAACAGTGACAGCTTTACTTCTTCTTTTCCAATTTGGATTCCTTTTATTTCCTTTTCTTCTCTGATTGCCGTGGCTAAAACTTCCAAAACTAAGTTGAATAAGAGTGGTGAGAGTGGGCAGCCTTGTCTTGTTCCTGATCTTAGTGGAAATGGTTTGTTTTTCACCATTGAGGACAATGTTGGCTGTGGGTTTGTCATATATGGCCTTTATTATGTTGAGGAAAGTTCCCTCTATGCCTACTTTCTGCAGGGTTTTTATCATAAATGGGTGTTGAATTTTGTCGAAAGCTTTCTCTGCATCTATTGAGATGATCATATGGTTTTTCTTCTTCAATTTGTTAATATGGTGTATCACATTGATTGATTTGCGTATATTGAAGAATCCTTGCATTCCTGGAATAAACCCCACTTGATCATGGTGTATGATCCTTTTAATGTGCTGTTGGATTCTGTTTGCTAGTATTTTGTTGCGGATTTTTGCATCTATGTTCATCAGTGATATTGGCCTGTAGTTTTCTTTCTTTGTGACATCCTTGCCTGGTTTTGGTATCAAGGTGATGGTGGCCTCGTAGAATGAGTTTGGGAGTGCTCCCCCCTCTGCTATATTTTGGAAGAGTTTGAGAAGGATAGGTGTTAGGTCTTCTCTAAATGTTTGATAGAATTCGCCTGTGAAGCCATCTGGTCAAGTGCTTTTGTTTGTTGGAAGATTTTTAATCACAGTTTCAATTTCAGTGCTTGTGATTGGTCTATTCATAATTTCTATTTCTTCGTGATTCAGTCTTGTCAGGTTGTGCATTTCTAAGAATTTGTCCATTTCTTCCAGGTTGTCCATTTTATTGGCATAGAGTTTCTTGTAGTAATCACTCATGATCTTTTGTATTTCTGCAGTGTCAATTGTTACTTCTCCTTTTTCATTTTTAATTCTATTGATTTGAGTCTTCTCCCTTTTTTTCATGATAAGTCTGCCTAATGGTTTGTCAATTTTGTTTATCTTCTCAAAGAACCAGCTTTTAGTTTTATTGATCTCTGCTATCGTTTCCTTCATTTCTTTTTCATTTATTTCTGATCTGATCTTTATGATTTCTTTCCTTCTGCTAACTTTGGCGGGATTTTTGTTCTTCTTTCTCTAATTGCTTTAGGTGCAGGGTCAGGTTGTTTACTCGAGATGTTTCCTGTTTCTTAAGGTAGGATTGTATTGCTATAAACTTCCCCCTTAGAACTGCTTTTGCTGCGTCCCATAGGTTTTGGGTCGTCGTATCTCCATTGTCATTTGTTTCTAGGTCTTTTTTTATTTTCTCTTTGATTTCTTCAGTGATCACTTCGTTATTGAGTAGTGTATTGTTTAGCCTCCATGTGTTTGTATTTTTTACAGATCTTTTCCTGTAATTGATGTCTAGTCTCATAGCATTGTGGTCGGAAAAGATACTTGATACAATTTCAATTTTCTTAAATTTACCAAGGCTTGATTTGTGACCCAAGATATGATCTATCCTGGAGAATATTCCATGAGCACTTGAGAAAAATGTGTATTCTGTTGTTTTTGCATGGAATCTCCTATAAATATCAAGTAAGTCCATCTTGTTTAATGTATCATTTAAAGCTTGTGTTTCCTTATTTATTTTCATTTTGGATGATCTGTCCATTGGTGAAAGTGGGGTGTTAAAGTCCCCTACTATGAGTGTGTTACTGTCAATTTCCCCTTTTATGGCTGTTAGTATTTGCCTTATGTATTGAGGTGCTCCTATGTTGGGCGCATAAATATTTACAATTGTTATATCTTCTTCTTGGATTGATCCCTTTATCATTATGTAGTGTCCTTCTTTGTCTCTTCTAATAGTCTTTATTTTAAAGTCTATTTTGTCTGATATAAGAATTGCTACTCCAGCTTTCTTTTGATTTCCATTTGCATGGAATATCTTTTTCCATCCCCTTACTTTCAATCTGTATGTGTCTCTAGGTCTGAAGTGGGTCTCTTGTAGACAGCATATATATGGGACTTGTTTTTGTATCCATTCAGTCAATCTGTGTCTTTTGGTGGGAGCATTTATTCCATTTACATTTAAGGTAATTATCGATATATATGTTCCTATTCCCATTTCCTTAATTGTTTTGGGTTCGTTATTGTAGGTCTTTTCCTTCTGTTGTGTTTCTTGCCTAGAGAAGTTCCTTTAGCATTTGTTGTAAAGCTGGTTTGGTGGTGCTGAACTCTCTCAGCTTTTGCTTGTCTGTAAACGTTTTAATTTCTCCATCAAATCTGAATGAGATCCTTGCTGGGTAGAGTAATCTTGGTTGCAGGTTTCTCTCCTTCATCACTTTAATTATGTTCTGCCACCCCCTTCTGGCTTGTAGAGTTTCTGCTGAGAGATCAGCTGTTAACCTGATGGGGATTCCCTTTTGTGTTATTTGTTGTTTTTCCCCTGCTGCTTTTAATATGATTTCTTTGTGTTTAATTTTTGACAGTTTGATTCATATGTGTCTTGGCGTATTTCTCCTTGGACTTATTCTGTATGGGACTCTCTGTGCCTCCTGGATTTGATTAACTATTTCCTTTCCCATATTAGGGAAGTTTTCAACTATAATCTCTTCACACATTTTCTCAGTCCCTTTCTCTCTTCTTATTCTGGAACCCCTATAATTCGAAGGTTGGTGCACTTAATGTTGTCCCAGTGGTCTCTGAGACTGTCCTCTGTTCTTTTCATTCTTTTTGCTTTATTTTGCTCTGCAGCAGTTATTTCCACTATTTTGTCTTCCACCTCACTTATCCGTTCTTCTGCCTCAGGTATTCTGCTATTGATCCCATCTAGTGTATTTTTCATTTCATTTATTGTGTTTTTAATCGATGCTTGATTCATCTTTAGTTCTTCTAGGTCCTTGTTAACTGTTTCTTGCATTTTGTCTATTCTACTTCCAAGATTTTGGATCTTGGAAATAGAATCTTGGATCATCTTTACTATCATTATTCTGAATTCTTTTTCAGGTAGACTGCCTATTACCTCTTCATTTGTTAGGTCTGGTAGGTTTTTATCTTGCTCCTTCACCTGCTGTGTGTTTTTCTGTCTTCTCATTTTGCTTATGTTACTGTGTTTGGGGTCTCCTTTTTGCAGGCTGCAGATTCGTAGTTCCCGTTGTTTTTGGTGTCTGTCCCCAGTGGCTAAGGTTGTTTCAGTAGGTTGTGTAGGCTTCCTGGTGGGGGGGACTACTGCTTGTGTTCTGGTGGTTGAGGCTCGATCCTGTCTTTCTGGTGGACAGGTCCACGTCTGGTGGTGTGTTTTGGGGTGCCTGTGGCCTTATTATGTTTTTAGGCAGCCTCTCTGCTAATGGGTAGGGTTGTGTTCCTGTCTTGCTAGTTGCTTGGCATAGGGTGACCAGCACTGTAGCTTGCTGGTCGTTGGCTGAAGCTGGGTGCTGGTGTTGAGATGGAGATCTCTGGGAGATTTTCGCCACTTGATATTATGTGGAGCTGGGAGGTCTCTTGTAGACCCGTGTCCTGAAGTTGGCTCTCCCACTTCAGAGGCACAGCATTGACTCCTGGCTGCAGAGAGCCTTTCATCTACCCAGCTCAGAATAAAAGGGAGAAAAAGTAGAAAGAATTAGTAGAAGAAAGAAAGAGAGAGAGAAAGAAAGGAAGAAGGAAAGAAAGGAAGAAAGAAGGAAAGAAAGGAAGGAGCGAGGGAGGGAGGAAAGATGGAAAGAAAGAAAGGAAGGAGGGAGGGAGGGAGGATGGACGGAAAGAAAGAAAGGAGGGTGGGAGGGAGGAAGGAAAGAAAAAGAAAGAGTGAAAGGAAGAAGGGAGGGAGGGAGGGAGGAAGGAAAGAAAAAGAAAGAGTGAAAGGAAGAAGGGAGGGAGGGAAGGAGGAAGGAAAGAAAGAGAAAGAAAGAAGGAAAAACAGGAGGGAGGGAGGGAGGAAGGAAAGAAAAAGAAAGTTAAAGGAAGAAGGGAGGGAGGGAGGGAGGAAGGAAATAAAGAAAGAGCAGGTAAAGTAAAATAGAATAAAGTATAAAATATAGTAGCGTTTTTAAAATTAAAAAGTAATTATTGGAAAAAAAAACGGACAGATAGAACCCTGGGACATATGGTGGAAGCAAAGCTATACAGAGAAAATCTCACACAGAAGCATACACATACACATTCACAAAAAGGGAGCAGGGGGAAAAATCGAAAATCTTGCTCTCAAAGTCCACCTCCTCAATTTGGGATAATTCGTTGTAAAAAGAGGAAAAGGGGAAAAAGTCGGAAATCTTGCTCTCAAAGTCCACCTCCTTAACTTGGGATAATTCGTTGTAAAAAGAGGAAAAGGGGGATAAGCCTTAAATCTTGTCCTCAAAGTCCACCTCCTCAATTTGGGATGATTCGCTGTCCATTCATGCACTCCACAGACGCAGGGCACATCAAGTGGACCGTGGAGCTTTAATCCGCTGTCTCCGAGGCTGCACAGAGAGATTTCCCTGTCTTTGCTCTCACAGCTCCTGGGTCTCGGCCTTGGACCGGGCCCCGTCTCTGCGCATAGGTCGCCAGAGGGTGTCCATTCTTCGCTCAGACAGGATGGGTTTAAAGGAGCCGCTGATTCGGGGGCTCTGGCTCACTCAGGCAGAGGGGAGGGAGGGGCGTGCAGTGTGGGGCGGGTCTGCGGCGGCAGAGGCCGGCGTAACGTTGCACCAGCCCGAGGCGCTCCGTGCACTTTCCCTGGGAAGCCGTCCCTGGGTCCCGGGACCCCGGCAGTGGCGGGCTGCACAGGCTCCCCGGAAGGCGGGGTGGACAGTGACCTACGCTCACACACAGGCCTTGTGGCGGCGGCAGCAGCAGCCCCAGCGTCCCACGCCCGTCTCCGGGGTCCTCGTCTTTAGCCGCGGCTCGCGCCCGTCTCTGGAGCTTCTTTAAGTAGCGCTCTTAATGCCCTCTCCTCGCGCACCAGGAAACAAAAGGGAAGAAAAAGTCTCTTGCCTCTTCAGCAGCTCCAGACTTTTCCCCCAGACTCCCTCCGGGCTAGCCGTCATGCACTAACCCCTTCAGGCTCTCTTCCTGCCGCCAGCCCCAGTCCTCTCCCTGCGCTCCGACTGAAACCCGATACCCGAGCCTCAGCTCCCAGCCCCGCCCGCCCCGGCGGCCGAGCAGACAAGCCTCTCGGGCTGGTGTGTGCCCGAGGGCACCGATCCTCTGTGCGGGAATCTCTCCGCTTTGCCCTCCGCACCCCTGTTGCTGCGCTCTCCTCCGCTACTCCGAAGCTTTCCCCCTCCGCCACCCGCAGTCTCCGCCCACGAAGGGGCTTCTAGTGTGTGGAAACGTTTCCTCCTTCACGGCTCCCTCCCACTGGTGCAGGTCCCGTCCCTATCCTTTTGTCTCTGTTTATTCTTTTTCTTTGGTCCTACCCAGGTATTTGGGGAGTTTCTTGCCTTTTGGGGGGTCTGAGGTCTTCTGTCAGCGTTCAGTAGGTGTTCTGTAGGAGTTGTTCCACGTGTAGATGAATTTCTGATGTATCTGTGGGGAGGAAGGTGATTTCCGCGTCTTACTCTTCCGCCATCTTCCTCTGCTCCTCTCCTTTCCCTTTTGAACCCATTCCAATCAACATTTCTCCCCACCATCCCACTGAAAGATTTCTTGCCAAAAATTATCAATAACCTTTACATTGCTCATTCCAATGGCCAAATTTTAAATGTTACTTTATGTGACTTACTGAGAGGTACATAGAAACCCTCAATTATATACATGATGCTTAACTTCTTAAAAATTATGAGAAACAAATGTAACATAATGTTAAGATTTGATAAAACTGTCGTTCGTACACTAGTGTTTTACTTATTCTCTATTTTTGTCAATGCATTTGAAATATTTCATTTTATTTTTTAAGAAGGGGGAAACAGATTAATCTCTTAAGGGAATATACAGAAAATATATAGAATAAGAAGGACTCATGGAATTGTAATAGGGAAGAACAAATCTGACCCTCTGTTGGATCTGCTTCTTTTATTTTAACCTTTGTATTCTATTGCTGTTGCTACAAGTTAAGAATGTTGCCTATAGCCTGAAATATACAGGACAGCTCATCCTCAATACTCTTACATTTAAAGGTATAACACTTCCATTCATATAGAGATTAAAAGTTGCAGAACAGACAATAACATTTGTCTTGTTGAAGATTTTTTTTAATTGGAGTACTGTATAGTTGATTTACAATGTTGTGTTACTTTCTGCTCTACAGCAAAGTGAATCAGTTATACATATACATATATCCACTCTTTTTTAGATTCTTTTCCCATATAGGTCATTATGTTGAGAGTTTATAGGGACCTTGTGACAAGACACACATGGACAGCTGCAAAAACAAAGGATTCTGGTACCAAGAAGTTTGCAGCAACCAACAACACCATCTCCCTTTTTAGTATAAAAGAAGCCTGGATTCTAACTTGGGCAAGATGATTCTTGGGACACTAGTCCACCATCTTCTAGGTCTGCTGGCTTTCCAAATAAGGTTGCTATTTTTGGCCTCAATAGCTCATTCCTCAATTTATTGGCCAGTAGTGTGATGAGCAGTACTGTACTGGACTTGGTAACAAGATGAATACAGAACTTATTGTGCCTGAGGAACTGATTGAAGTAATTGGCAAAGATTAAAATCCACTGAAATTTAAACAAATCTGAGGGCAAAAGAATTTTACCTATATCCTTATTTCATCAGATGCCTAGTAGTGACTCAAGATGTTACTGATGTCACCTAGAAAAGGCAGTTTAGTCTATCATTTTAGAGACAATTGTACTTGATTATTTAAAAAACCACATACACACAATAAATATATAATAATTTTTCTATGGATCAGACTTATATGTTAGTTATTAGGACTACAGTGATGAATAAGACGAAAATGGGGAAAAAATATCTAGCTTCAAAGAGTTCACAGTCTAGTGGGGAAGATAGACAAATAAACAGTTATATTTTTTAAAAAGTGCTATAATAATGCCATAATAGCAATGTGTGGGGTGCCATGGGGGCAGAGAGCTGTGAGAATGAGCCTCCCATATGTCAATAGAGATCTGTGCTCACAGAGAAACTTTAACCAGAGCCATGCTGTCAGCAACTATGTTCCCAAATCTACCATAATTATTAGTCCTAACTGCCAAATCCAGGGCCTCCCACTAGAATTTATTATACTCCAGGTTTTGTGATTTTTTTAATAATAAGGCTTTTGTTAAACTCAACACATTCTTAGGAAATTTTTATACTCCAGTTTAAGTGGCTAACTTAATCAGGTTTTTCCCTCTGCCTCTAAAATATCCTCATCAAAACGACAACCAGCAAGTAAGGACTTTGTTAATCAGAATGTGGGGCATTCAGAAAAAAATTTGTCCTCTCAATAATCTAGTTGATAAGAGATACAAATAAAAACCTCTCTCAGGAGAAAGTACTGAAATGAGTTTCTCAAGCAAAAACCAATTTGTTAGATATTAACTGGCTCCATCTGATGATGCTATGAGTTTAGTTTTGGGTCAAAGCAAGTACAGCAGCAGCTATAATGAGGATCAAGAGGAAGGCAAATCTAAAAATGTCCATCCAAATGGTGGCATTAAACAGAAATGGTCTAACTATTAACAGATCAATAACAGGTTTTTTTTCCTGGACTGCTATTCACAAGTGTAATATTGTACCTGTATTTAAGTAGCTATTTTCCTCTTGGATTTATATCTGTCCTCAAAAAAAAAAAAATTTAAAAAAAGCACCATGGGGCAAAATCCTTCTGGTTGAGAAGATTTATACCTTTGGCATTGCCATTATTGCTCCAAGACTTCAGGTCTTCTGCCATCAGGTAAATAGATTTTATAAAGGTGAGATGGCTTTTATATTGGAAACTGCAATAGAGAAAACGTGTGCCCCTTTTGGGAAGGAATGCCATCAGCATTTCTTGGGGTAGCTTAATAAAAATGGGAATACCAAATTGCTATTCTGTGAACTAGGAAACTCACAGAAGAATGGTTTCTGTATTTAGAGATCATTTCCCTTAAATTAATTAATTAGTTAATATAACTGTCAGCATCACCCTTATTTTAACCACAATGTTTTTCTCCCTATTTAGGTCCTAAAACCTTAAAGTTGAGAGAAGTAATTTCCTAGAATCAATGTTTCATTTAGGCAAATCATGCTATTACTAATCATGTTATTGCTAAGAGGAAAGTCGATATTTACCTGTAGAACCCAATTGTACGTACATTATGGAAGAGGAATTTTAGTAATTAGGTGTAAATTCCAGAGAAAATAAGGTTCTATCTGGGAATATCCCTGGTCTCTCTGCTTGTAAGAAGTAGAAATGGCATCATAATTCTAGTTTATAGGGTAGAATAATTGCCTCAGTTTTCTGAATTGGATTTTAGCTAAAAGTTCTATAGGATCATTTAGACGTTTGATAGATAACATATCTAGGGAAAAAATGTACATAACATTTAATCAGTTTCATTCCTCTACAGTATATGCTCTTGCCAGGACAGTCTTTTTGATACAATTCATTTCATGTCTCAATCTCTGCTGAAAACCATTAAATAGGGCCTTATTGATTGTAGAATAATGTCAAAATCCCTAAATACAACACTGAAGGGTGTTCATCATCTTGCCCACACTACTCTTCCACTCCTTTCCTCTACTAACTTCTTAAGCATCCTATTTTCTGTCTACACTTGCCACTTGGAATTTCTCTCAATACTCTCTGCTTTAGCTGTCTGAGTGACTCTCTCATTCCCTATCATCTTTTTTTCTCCTCTCACACACATACTTCTAAACACAATGCAAATCTGCCTTCATGAAACCTTCCCTGATAATTCTGGTTAAATGCAACCCATCGCACTTTGAACTTGATACTTTTCTTTAGAGCTTTCACATGATAGATTCTTCTATAATTTTTGTAAAATATATTTATGGATTGTTTTCTCAAAGATATTTCTTGGACACCTACTATAGGCCAGGCACAATCCTGGTATTAGAACAGGACAGAGAACAACTTCACAGACTTCATATTCTAGTAGGAGGAATAGATCAAAAAAATAGAAAGAAGGAGAGATGGAAAAGAAGAAGAAGAGAGAGAGGAAAAGAAACAAATAAGCACAAATAAATAATATGTTTTAAGAAATGCTATGAGTAGAAGAAACAAACAAGGGGCTGATTTAAAACTATCACAGAATCTGAGGAATTTGACATAGGGGCTATATTAGTCAAGGTTCTCCAGAGAAACAGAACAGAGAGGGAAATTAAAAGGAACTAAGTCATATATTATGGCGAAGGCCCACAGTCTGTCTTCTGGAAGCTGGAGACACTTCCAGAGGAAAGCCAATGGGGTAGTTTATTCTGAGTCTGAAGGCCTGAGAACCAGGGAGTGATGGAGGAAGTCTTGGTCTAAGGGCTGGAGAAAACCCATGTCCCAGCTTAATTGGTTATTCAGAAATGGAGTGAATTCTCCCCTTCACCTTTTGTTGTATTCAGGCCCTCAGTGGATTGGATAAAGCCCACCCACATTGAGGAGGACAATCTTCTTTACAGAGTCCACCTATTCAAATGCTCTTCTCATCTGAAACACCATCTCAGACACATTCAGAAATAATGTTTAGTCAAATATCTGGGCATCTCATGACCCAGTCAAGTTGACACAAAATTAACCATCATGGGTGGTCAGGGAAGGCCTTGCTGAGAAGGTGAAAGTTAAGCTGAGAGGTAAGGTTATGAAGAATACAGCTATGGAAAGAGTGGAGGAAGAACACTTCAGGCAGAGGCAAAGGCATACCAAAATCCTAAGGAGGAGAAAAGAGCTTGCATTCTCGAGGAAATAGAAGACTGCATAAAGCAAGAAGAGAGAATGCAGACTTTTGTGGGCCAAGGAAAGACGTTTAGATTTTATTCTGAGTGCAATGGAAAGCCATTGGAGGGCTCTATGTGGGGAGATGACAGTTTCTGTTTTAAATGTTGTCATGTAAAATGAACGATTACTCAGTCTTTGGTAGGGAAAATGGACTGAGGCAAATAGAGGATAATAGCGAAGATTGTTAGAATGTTACAGTAATCCAGATTTAGGATATCTTGTATCCCACATGCTTTGAGTCTACTTCCATGGAAGGGTGAGGTCAATGTTCCTTCCAGTGGAACTGAGTAGAGGCTTGTGACTGCTGTAAACTGTAGAGTGTGGCAGCAGTGACATCATGGCTTGGATGCTAGACAATAAAAGGATACAGCTTCCTCCTTGCTCTTTCTCTTTGAGACACTCACAATGTGGGAAGCCAGCCACCGTGCTGTGAGGAAGCCCAAATTACCTTCTGTGGAGAGACCCCATGGAGAAACCCAGATGGAGAGGAATGGAGATGTCCAGCACCCAGCCAGCATCAACCACACAATGTGTGAGTGGATCAGATGGCTTTGGCTTCCAGCATGTCTCTGTCATGCCCTGTCTGAATTCCTGATCCACAGAATTTGTGGGCATTAAAAAAAAAAAAAAACAAGTCATTTGATACAACTAAAGTTTGAGAGTAATTTGTTTTTAGCAATAGATAAGAAATGGGTGGTGACACAGAAGTTGACAAGAAGGCAAATTCATGATACATTTTGGAAATACAATGTATAAGAGTTGCTCATGAAATGGATGTATGGGTTAAGAAGAGGGAATAAAGGATGACTCCTAACTATTTGGCTCTAGTAACAAAGTGGATATAGTTGCTTCATTTACTGAGGTCAAGAAGACAGGAGGATTTGGATGACAGATCTGGAAGGGGCAAAGCTGATCTTTTCTACCAGATTTTAAGCTCTATGAGAGCAGAGAAGAGTTTTACCTATTTCCTCCATGGCACAAAGCACAGCGTCTTTTGAGTAATAAGTGTAATAAATATCACTTAAATTGAACTGTGAAGAAGCTACTGCCTACGAACGTCCCAATGAGATCATCCTTCTGAAAGCATTTATCTAAAATATATATGGATATAAATGAAGATGCACTTTTAACATTTATATAAAGGGAATTGATATATTACATCAATTAATCACACTTGGCAAGAGAAGCATACATAAATTAACTTGCTGTCTTTCAGACTTTGGCTGCACACAGTCAAGTGATATAAGGAACTGGAAAACGTACGGTTAATTTGGCTCATGGAGACGTGCATATATTAAAATGGGTCATATCAGTCCCCCAAATGAGGAATTGTTGCTCCACATTGTGTTCTGTAAACAAAACCTTCATGCTGGACTTCCCTGGTGGTGCAGTGGTTGGGAGTCCGCCTGCCAATGCAGGTGACACGGGTTCAAGCCCTGGTCGGGGAAGATCCCACATGCCTCGGAGCAACTAAGCCCATGCGCCGCAACTACTGAGACTGCGCTCTAGAGTCCGCCAGCCACAACTACTGAGCCCACATGCCACAACTACTGAAGCCCACGCACCTAGAGCCTGTGCTCTGCATGCAACAAGAGAAGCCACTGCAATGAGAAGCCTGCGCAATGCAACGGAGAGTAGCCCCTGCTCACCACAACTAGAGAAAGCCCCAATGAAGACCCAATGCAGCCAAAATTAATTAATTAATTAATTAATTAATTTTTTAAAAAAACCTTCATGCTTCTTGCTTATGGCTAATTCTACCTCATGCTTGCACGACCTTGGCCTTTTCTTTACATCCTGTTTGCTTAGGTGTGTATGAGCCAAGACTTCTTTATAAAGTGCCTAATTGAATATATTCACTCCAGAATTTCTGGGAACTTTCCTGATCGGTCCAGGACTTTAAATAGATGCAATATCAAAGGTAACAGAGCTCCAGTGACAGAAGGGCTACTCTACAGGGAATTCTCCAGAATCACACCTAAGTGGTAGCTACGTTTTTCTGGGCTCCTTCCGTTTCTGTAGTGTCCAAGGGGAAAGCCATTCCACCTGAATTCTTGGTGTTTGACCCTGTGCTTTACTCAAACTTGCCCACTTTGTAAATACCTTTACAGGATCTGGCTTTCCTTTTCTTTCTGGCACCTAAGTTAAGAATTTATCCCTCTTAAAATATTTGCCAATCTCATTTATATTCAAAGGGCAAATATGAACTCTGGAGACATGTCCTCTGGCCACATTGTTTACCTATGAGTTTCTGGGGAGGGTGAGGAGGGTTATGTGTGGGAAAAGGCAAAAGTCTTGAAAATATTACTCACAGCCCCGGACACTGGGCACACAGACACTTTTTCTAAAGTGCCCCTAACTATCTCAGGGAAAAGCTTTAGCTCTTCAATGTTAAAGATGCTTAATGACAAAGATGTCCCTCTTTCGATTATTTTCCTTTGGAAAGGAAGTTCATATAATCAACTCAGTTGGCTTGGCTTTTAAAAAATGATAGTCCTGTGTAAGTTGTGAATCTTTATCCCTTATTAAATGCTCATTCTAATTAAACAAGCTCTCCACCTTGAACAAGAAAATTGATTTTCTGTTTAAGATTTTTGTCAATAAATTCTTGGTGATTAGGGAGGTTAGTTAGTTATTAAGTCTTAATATACAATTGTAACTTAAAGGCCATTGTTTTTCAAATAATGTTCAATGACCTATCAGGTTTCCTGAGTCTTCACTGTTCATAATCCTCTATTTTATTCAGGGGACTATGAGGTACTCCAGGGAGCAAGTGCCAGTGGCCAAACCAGTTTCTATTTCCAACAATGGGAAGAGTTTTCATAAAGGATTGAAAAACCCTACTTCTATTGGCCTTCAGGACATCCCATGCCCAATGAGTATAACACCCCCAGCATCTTTCTTTTTTTTTATATATATAGAAGATGGATCCAATTTAAAAAAAATCTTCTCAATATAAGATGGAGAAAGCTTGGTATCAGGTAGAGTGGAGGAAAGAGGCAGCTACTAGAGGTAAGACCCTCTTCTACTCATTGCTGCCACTCTACTGCCTCTCTGACTTAGCAGCTGGAGGCTTCAGAAATTAAGGAAACATCTTTAAAGTTTCTTTTAAATTTACAAAACCACTTTTGTTCACTGCAGACATTTGAAACAACATCAAGGTGTATACATAGTGTCTTCAACACAATGAAACCTCTGTTCTTCCTGCCCTACTTAGGGCTAGTCACTGGTATTGGGTTAGCATGTACCTTTTCAGCCCTCTTTTTCTATGCACACCTACAGGCACACGTGTACATGCACATGAGTACATGTACCACAAAGAAGCATGTGTGGCTGCGGCATTAGTGTTGTTATTATTGTGGTCATAATGGAATCATGCAATTCAGTATCCCAGCTAACTTTTTCACCAATGCATCATGGACAGTAACATGTTAATACTCTTCCATATTAGACATGACCAAAGATATTTAGAGAAAACTGATTTATTATTTAAGCAAACTAATCAGCATCCAAAATTTTTGTTCTCTTTACACTAATTCCATTGGAAGTCTAGCTATATTCTTTCTAAAATGCTACCATTTTCTGAAATCATTTTCTCTTTTTGATCTGCTTTAGATAATCTATCTCTTTGCTTTGGGACCTCAGAGAAAATGGGGCATATATTTTTTGTTTTACATATATTATGTTTTTTGAAAAATAGGCCCATTTCAATAGGCAGAATTCAGTTTTTCGTAGGATGTGTGTGTGCCACCCATGGCAAGTCAGTTTGTTGACAAAGGAAGCAGGAAATAAAATACTTGTGAGGTCTGTTAGAAGGGTGCCTAAGGTAACCGGATTCTTGCCTCAAGACACGCAATATCCATCAGTGTTTGCTGGGTCATCCGGAAGAGTTAAATGTTATTTCCTTTCCTTTTTTTCACTTATTTAAAATATTTTATTCATTCTGCTAAATCACTTGATAAAGGGAGGTGTCAAATATTCATTTTGGATAACCTTAGAAGAACATTCTAAATTTTTCAATTAAAAATTTTACAGGTTTGGTTATGGACTAAGGGCAGGTCTAAACACTTTCTTATTACAAACCCACTCCACTTTCATATTTTCCGCATTATCTTTTGCGGCTTATTTATTCATTACTCAAAAGTAAAAACAAACTTGTGCAGTGAATAAGGGACCATTTTCTTTTGTGGGTGTTTCATTTTTGGCTTCTTAGAACACTGCCAGGGCCAACACTAATTATTTGCCATTGTTTGTTTTAGTTTTCTACCGAGGTGGGTGGATAGAAGACCAGCTTTTCTATTGATGTTTTATGTATTATTTTCTTACTTTTCCTTAGGTTGAAAACCCTGCCTCTGCTGTTTTACTCATTGTGACAAAAAAGGGCCTACTTAAACATAAGATTTTATAAATGCTTCAGCAAGTGTCCTTTAGTACAGACACACCTACCTGGCTAAAAGAAGGCAAGCCTTCCCTTCCAACTCCTCCTGCATTATAGAAAATAAAATCAACTGGTGATATTGCTTCAGTCCAAATGTATATGTATCTGGAGGCATGAATGTAGGCTACAACCAAAAATCAAATTCTCCTGTTTATTTTGAAATCTCATGAATGCTTAAAGAAATACAACCCAAGAGGATATTATACAAAGGTATTACTCTATTGTATATGTATATAGCTATTGATGCCAAGAATGATACTGAGGACAGTGGAGACATACTTTATATCCTTCAGAAGGTAGTGTATAATGGCAAGTGCTATCTGACAGCATTAAACGTTAGTGAAAGAAAATGTTGAAAATTTATTTAATGGAAATATAGGTTTTATGTTTTGCTTGGAACATTTTCTTTCAACATTAGAATTTTAAATACAAAGTTGAGCATGTCATTGCAATGAATAACTTATCCCCATGGTTTTCAGGTCCCTGGTCCTTGCCTCCCTCTCCAGCCCAGCCTCCCTTCAGGACACCACATATATCCTTAACTCCAGGCTACAAGATGCAGATTACCATCCATTCTCTCCACTCTCTTTTTCTTTTTATTTTCCCCCTTTTTTCTTCCTTTTTTTGCATTGTCTGACAAATTTTCTATATTTGTCACATTCATTCCTGCTTTAAAACCCTTCTCTTTGAATATAACCTTATAATTTTATGATTGACAAATAAGATAATTAACTTTTTAATTCATTTATATTGCATATAAATTGCCATTGTACCTGCAACTGAAAAACTGGAGTTTGTGACCAGCTCATGATTAGAACAATGTTCATTTGGATTGGAAAAATTCCTATGTGGAGAGATTGGCCCAATATTCTATCAGTGAAGCCCACTCCAAAATGTACAGTTAATTGCTCTGGTAGTAGAATTAGTTTATGTAGGTTTATTTTCTCTAAGTCAATCCCTGACAATGACCATTTCAACAGATGATACAGATAAAATGCCTCAGACATAAAATGTCATCTCAAAAACAAAAAATGTAAAACCACATGTTTTTTCCTTTATTGTTGACACAAATGATAGCATGAAGTTTTCTCCTTGCTTCATTCTAGCTGACCTTTCTTCAATCATAGAGAACTGTATTCAAATTGCAGGATGATTGGGAGTTTGGGATTGACAAGTACACATGGCTATATTTAAAATAAAATGCCTTTCCATGAAAAAAAGCAAAACATATAATTAATAAATAAGCATGAGGCATGAAAAAGAAATTGCATGATGATGTCTCAAGTCACTCCACCTTCAACATACAGTCCCTTCTGCCTAAAGTGTCCTTCTCTGTTTCTTCATCTTATCAAATTTTACTCATCTTTCAAGACATAGATCTAACATCATCTCCTCAAGAAAGCATTCTCTACCCACCCCCAATCATTAGTGTACACCCCTCTTAGCTCAGATAGCATTCTTCATGAGTATTTAGCATAGGAAGTGTGTGCTGTTATAATTTTGATTTATTGTCTCTCTTTTGGACCACAAGCTGATCTCAGGAGAAGACCATATCTTTTTCAGCTTTGTATGCCTAATACTTAGCAAAGAGCCTGTCATAGCAGTGGTGCTAATACTAATTTGTTGAATGAATGAACCTGCTAATGTATTTGACTTATACCATTTCAGATGCTAGTTGGCCAAAGAAGCCAATTAATATAATGAGATGAAGTTCATGGCTTTTTATCTAAAAATAAATCTGATCTTAGAAGTCCACTTAAATTACACTTTTCAAATGAAAATCATGAAATTCATTTCTCTGCTTTTTACGTACAAACTCTATGTTTAATAACCATGTCATACCGTCTACTTATGGGAAACTTTAGTTCCTAGGTTTATGCCTTAATAAAATTATTTCTATAGTTAGTTTCATATTTTAACTCCATATTCTGGCCAATTATTTAACAAATATTTATTGATAGCTTATTGAGGGCCAAACTCTCCCTGTTTTGGGCTCTGAAGATAGAGCAGAAAACAAAGTCCCTGCTTTCGTGGAACTTACATTCTAAAGGGGGGTAGACAGGTATTAAACCAAACAAATATATATACAGAGAGAGAGAGAGACTCTCTCTTTAAATAAATGCATTTTGTGAACTTTGGATTTAGCTTGAAACTAGCTATTATGAAGAAGATATTATTTAACAGAAGAAGCTGCTAAAATACTGAAACACCTAATTCAGACCACAGACTCCTGTTTGCTTCTCCTGGGGATGCTTAACTGCAAAATTTGGGAGAGGAATCATGACCAGAAAGACTGAGACTTCTTTTTCTATGAGAAAACAAACATGGATATTTTGAATTCTTTACCATAAAATAGACTGAGTGTGGTTCTGAATATGGTCACAACATTTTTGGCTGTGTGAATCCACAGCAGTATAAAATTAAGCTTTCTGGTAAAAGGACTGGCGTTTTTTAACCTTAAAAAATTGAAAAGGGGGGGCTTCCCTGGTGGCGCAGTGGTTGAGAGTCCGCCTGCTGATGCAGGGGACACGGGTTCGTACCCCGGTCTGGGAAGATCACACATGCCGCGGAGCGGCTGGGCCCGTGAGCCATGGCTGCTGAGCCTGCGTGTCCGGAACCTGTGCTCCGCAACAGGAGAGGCCACAACAATGAGAGGCCCACGTAACACACACACACAAAAAAAAAATTGAAGGGGTATTTTCCTTTTTTTTTCCCCATCATAATCCCCCTTCTCTCCACCCCTTTCTTTGGTTCTCTTGGCAACGAGCCAATTACTACACAGGTTTTCCGGCAGGTAGTATCTATTATTTTTAGCCCAGTTAATGGCTTACTTACAAACCAGCGAGTCTAAATCATAAAAAATGAGGAATGACTCACATTCTTTAAAGTGTATTCTGATACATTTGGCTCCTCGTATAAAACAAAGGTACATAATGGGGTGTTTGGAGGACACAGAATTCATTAATCCATGAGGTGGCAGTGATTCCAAGCAGAGACAGACAGAAATTTCTCCTAGGTCTCTATGGGCAAAGTAATTATGTCTTTAAAAGATCTGCATTTTGTGAACATTTGTTACCCTTGGGGGAGTTCCTCTTCAGAATTTAGAGAAAGAAAATTATCTGAGGAGCTAATCCAGACACATGAGTTATCATAGTTTGTAGCATCCATTTTATTCCCCAATCCCTATTAGATGTCACTCTGCTCCTGTGGATCCAGCTGTTCTTTCCCTTCATTTGGATTTAAACAGGAGAGCTGCCAGGGCATGAGGAGAAAAGTCTAAGACAACCCTCACTGGCTCCAGTAATGGCTTAGAGACATCTTGGGTCTCGACATTCTGCACAGATTTGGATTGTTGGATAGTTTTGCTCATTTACTTCAGAGAATGGAAACAATAATAATCAAGGCAAAACTCTCTGTTTAGCAAAAAGATGTTTGTTACATGGAAGAGCTCTTGACAGAACCCATGTTATTACTAATCAGGCCATTTTTCCAAAATATGTTCTCTGTACAATTCAATCTTGGAGAAAAGTATAATAAAATAAGTCAGTTAAGTCAGACTATTGGTTTAACTCAAGTTTTTCAGTCTGAACTAGTTTATCTTCTAAAGGAATTTAAGGACCATAAGAGTTGATCTGGTCACATGGGTAAAGAAAGTCATAGATAGGGACCCAGATATCAGTTTTCCCCCAAAACAACCTCTTTTTGGAAGAATGTAGATTTACTCATGTGGCTGAGCCACAAAGAGATAAGGAAGCTATCTTCTTACTGTGTCTAAAATTTCAGCTATATTTTGGCTTTCAGTTAGCATCTAAATAATTCAAACAACCCTTGATTCAAGATAAACTTTACTCATCCTCCAAAGCAGAAAGATGTTGAAATTCAAAATATAAAGAACAATATACATGAGGAAATGAATCAGGGATGACCTTATAAGGAATTCCTGCAAATGATTTCTATCTGCTATTTTTCTGGACCATCCAAATTCATACATATGTGATAACTGACATTGAATACTCACTGATTTGGATAATTCATTAAAAAAACCCTTAGACAATATAACCCTTAATATACATTTTTATTTATGTGTAAAATTTGAGTTATAATGCTTATGAAAACTTTCACTGAAGTGGTCATTTAGACTACATGCTGACATAAGAGTATATAATAATTCACATTTACTTTATTTAGAAAGCAAGTGCAAGAAACTTAGTACTTGCTCTACTGAAAAAACACAATTGACAAGAATTAATGACTTGTCTTCACCAATAACTGTCTAGAGAAATTGCATATGAGCAGACTGGCTGGCAACTGAGAAGAAAGCTAGTTAGTTCCCAGTCTTGGCAAACCACTTCTTATCCCCTTCCTTCTTAACTCCCTCCCATCTAACTTACGGAAATAGGGTTAACACGGTCATGTGTGTCTTCTCCTCTATCAAATGTATTAGAGATTCAAACCTGAAACTGTGTAAGAATGTGAAATCCTAAAAATAAATCATCCCCTTTCAGACATTTGCAAATCACCTCGATGGTTTCTTTTTTTTTTCTTTTTTTTTCATCTTTATTAGAGTACAATTGCTTTACAATGGTGTGTTAGTTTCTGCTTTATAACAAAGTGAATCAGTTATACATATACATATGTTCCCATATCTCTTTCCTCTTGCATCTCCCTCCCTCCCACCCTCACTATCCCACCCCTCTAGGTGGTCACAAAGCACCGAGCTGATCTCCCTGTGCTCTGTGGCTGCTTCCCACTAGCTATCTATTTTACGTTTGGTAGTGTATACATGTCCATGCCACTCTCTCACTTTGTCACAGATTACCCTTCCCCCTCCCCATATCCTCAAGTCAATTCTCAAGTAGGTCTGTGTCTTTATTCCCGTCTTACCCCTTGGTTCTTCATGACTTTTTCTTCCCCATAGATTCCATATATATGTGTTAGCATATGGTATTTGTCTCTCTCTTTCTGACTTACTTCACTCTGTATGACAGACTCTATCTAGGTCCAACCACCTCACTACAAATAACTCAATTTTGTTTCTTTTTATGGCTGAGTAATATTCCATTGTATATATGTGCCACATCTTCTTTATCCATTCCTCTGTCGATGGACACTTAGGTTGTTTCCATGTCCTGGCTATTGTAAATAGAGTTGCAATGAACATTGTGGTACATGACTCTTTTTGAATTATGGTTTTCTCAGGGTATATGCCCAGGAGTGGGATTGCTGGGTCGTATGGTAGTTCTATTAGTAGTTTTTTAAGGAACGTCCATACTGTTCTCCATAGTGGCTGTACCAATTCACATTCCCACCAGCAGTGCAAGAGGGTTCCCTTTTCTGCACACCCTCTCCAGCATTTATTGTTTCTAGATTTTTTGATGATGGCCATTCTGATGGTGTGAGATGGGTTTTTTTAAAATGTTTTTTTAAATTGTGGTAAAAGTCACATAATATAAAACATACTATTTTAACCATATTTAACTGTAGAGTCCAGTGGCACTGAGTACCTTCACATTACTGTGCAGCTCTCACCATCATCCATCTCCCAAGTTTTACACTTTCCTAAACTGAAACTGTGTCCCCCCCTCCACCCCCCCCAACTCCTGGCATATACCAATGTGCTTCCTGACTATGAATTTGACTACTCTAGGCACCTCATATAAGTGGAGTCAAACAGTATTTGTCGGCACCTAAGGTAGATTGGAATGCATCTTTAAGGTTAACTTAATATAAGTCCTGCAAATAGATTGTACCTTCTTTTTATTCTTTCTTTTTTCCCCTGTGCTATACAGTAAACCCTTACCTACCACCTACTTCATACATAGTAGTGTACCTAGGTCAATCCCAATCTCTCAGTCCATCCCACCCACACCCCCTTGTCCATACGTTTGTTCTCTATGTCTGTTTCTCTATTTCTGCTTTGAAAGTAGTTTCTTTTACTGGCTTGTTGGAAAGCCTTGTAAGAAACATAGAACCAAAAATATTTGAGAGTCACAGGTCTGATAAAGCATTACAACCATGGACCATCTCCTTCCTGATACCTTCTTTTTCTTCCTTCCCTCCTGCCAACTTTTCTGAGAAAATATAGTGAAGAGATTTAGATGTGGATTGTCTTGCTTCTTATTGCTAGCTCATTTGGGGGCAAGTCAGTGTTCTTTACTAAATGGGATATTTAAAAGGCTATTGGCTTAGACAACAGCAAACCAAGAATAAAGATAGTGGCAGCACCCAGAGTGGTTCAATGGCAAATTTAGGGTCACTCATGACCTCTATAATTTCCTTACCCTTGATCTTCTTTTCTCTCAATATTATGTAAAATGCCATTTCAAGAAGCTCCAGACTCCCTCTTCCAATCAGCTTTCTCCTGCACAGAAATATTGGACCTGACATCAGACCTAGAAGTTCCCATCTTCTGAGATTTTAAAAGAAAATATTAGGGACCAACTAGAGTTTTGTTTGAACTGAATAAATAAAACATTCAGTAATTTTTCAGCCATTGCATGAGGATGCAGCAAGGGATCTCACTGAGGGTGTTAAAATATGTATCATATATCTGAGAAATTTTTCTCTTCAGCAGACTATGTCTGCACATAAATGTGCTTTTGAAATCCACATGCAAAAATGATCATGATGTAGATTGATGAGAATCCTGAAGAAGACTGAGGCCGTGTATTCATCTGGGAAACCTTGGCCACAGTCAAAGATTTTCATTGGCAGCTCAAATCTGAAACTTTGTATTATTTCTTCTGAAACCATATAAATGCTGGATCCAATAATCAAGCAAGAAAATAAAAGAATTAAATCAGAATTCAGTATGACATTGAGAAAGGAGTTGCCAGAACTTGATACTTGATGTGAATCAAGTTCAAACCAAACAGAAAAAAATGTTTCTAATATCACTGTGTATGTGGGTATAAGCCCACATTAATATGGATATGAAATTGTGATGATATTCTTTCCTTACTGTATCAACCTAGTTAAGTTGGGGCTATGTTTTCCTGAATTCTCTTCCTTGTGTGGTTCAGTTTAGGAGAAATGTACATGAGATTGGAAAAGCAGAACAGCCATTATACCCTAAATATTCGTGTGGGCCTCGGGTACACCAGCAGAGGATGATGACACAAGTTCTCACTATCTGCTGGCTCACTGGGTGGGTCTGGGGAAGCAGCAGGGATTGCAGCTCCTCCAGCTCTTGCCTGATCTCCTCCTGTAGCTCTTCCAGGTCTGGAATAGGAGTCATGTATGGTTCATGGCAAAGGATATTGGCTTCCTCAGTGACTAACCCACATTTACCAAGTTCTCTGACTGAGGAAACTGGTCAGCCTCCCTCCCCTGAAAACTTGTATTGGCCTCCCCTGTGGAACTTGCTTGTCTGGGGACACCTGATCCTCTTCAGAAACTGGCTCAACCATTTCTCTTTACTTTCAGACTCATCACCAGAATCCAGGTTTGGCAGGCTTCAGGGCCATCCACAAACAAAATAATTACCCATAACAACAAACTAGCAAAATTATTGCCACTAAGACAAAAAACATAACAAAACAAAAGAATACAAAGTTTTTCCAACTTATATTGCAACATCTGGGAATGTGTATGTTAGAGAATCCTAAAGTGTATTGGATAAAGGTAGAAAAATATATTAGACTGAATTTTTTTATGTAAGTGTACTTGGGAGTTTGGGATTGACATGTACATACAACTATATTTAAAAGAGTAAACTAACAATGAACATTTTTCTGTACAGAGGGCCCTATCAGCAGGTCTATTACCTATCCTTTTCCTCCAGAAGTCTTCAAAGCACATTCCTCTGTATAGAGTGCCCTTTCAGCAGTTCTACTCACTGTCCTATTCCTCCAGAAGTCTTCAAAGCAAATTTCCCTGTATAGAGTGCCCTATCAGCAGGTCTATCCCTTTCCTATTCATCCAGAAGTCTTCAGTGTACATTCTCCTGTATAGATCACCCAATCAGTGGATTTAGTCCCTGTCCTATTCCTCCAGAGGTTTTCTATGCAAATTTCCATGTATACAGTACCCTATCAGCTGGCCTAATCTCGGTTATATTCCCCAAGAAGTCTTCAATGCACATTTCACATTATAGAGAGCCCTATCAGATGGTCTAGTCCCTGTCTTATTCCTCAAGGAATCTTCAATGCACATTTCTTTGTATAGAGCACTATATAAGCAGGTATAGTTACTGTCCTTTTCCTCCACAAGTCTTCAACGCACATTGCCCTGTATAGAGCGCCCTACCAACAGGTCAAATCCTTGGTTTATTCCTTCAGAAGATTTCAGTGTACGTTTCTCTGTATAGAGCACCCTATAAGTGGGTCTAGTCCTGGTCCTATTCCTCCAGAAGTCTTCAATGCACATTTCCCTATATAGAGGGCCTTATCAGCAGGTCTAGTCCCTGTCCTATTCCACCAGAGGTTTTCAATGCACATTTCTCTGTACAATGGCCCTATCAATAGGTCTAGTCAATGTCCTTTTCCTCCAGAAGTCTTCAATGAAAAATTCCTTGTATAGAGCACCATATCAGCAGGTCTATCCTAGTCCTATTTATCCATAATTCTTCAGTGCATATTCACCTGTATAGAGCCCCCTAAGAGCAGGTCTAGTCCCTGTTGTATTCCTCCAGAAGCCTTCAATGAATATTTCCCAGTATAGGGGTCCTAACAGCTGGTTTATCACTCTCTTATTTTTCCAGACTTCTTCACTGCACATTCCCCTGTATATAGCACCCTACCAACAGGTCGATCCCTGTCCTGTTCTTTCAGAAATTTTCGATGCACATGCCCCAGTACACAGTGCCCTACCAGCAGGTGTAGTCTCTGTCCTATTCCCCCAGAACTCTTCAGTACACAATTTCTTGTATAGAGCACCCTATCAGCAATTCTAGTCACTGTCTTATTCCCCAGAAGACTTTGACGAACATGCCCCTCTATAGCACGCCCTATCAGCCAGTCTAGTCTTTGTCCTATCCCTCCAGAAGTCTTCAAAGCATATTTCCCTGTACAGAGCACATTATCAGCATGTCTAGTCCCTGTCCTATTCCTCCAGAAGGCTACAATGCACATTTCCCTGAGCAGAGTGCCCTATAAGGAGGTCTCAACCGGGTCCTATTCATCCAGAAGTATTCAATGCCCATTTCCCTGTACGGAGCTCCCTATCAGTTTGTCTAGTCTCGGTCCTCTACATGTAGAAGTCTTCAGTGCACATTCGCCTGTATACAGAGCAATAGCAGTAGGACTAGTCCTTGTTCTATTCCTCCAGAAGACTTCAATGCACATATCCCTTTATTTTTTTTAACATCTTTATTGGAGTATAATTGCTTTACAATGGTGTGTTAGTTTCTGCTTTATAACAAAGTGAATCAGTTATACATATGCATATGTCCCCATATCCCTCTTGCATCTCCCTCCCTCCCACCCTCGCTATCCCACCCCTCTAGGTGGTCACAAAGCACCGAGCTGATCTCCCTGTGCTCTGCGGCTGCTTCCCACTAGCTATCTATTTTATGTTTGATAGTGTATATATGTCCATGCCATTCTCTCACTTTGTCCAAGGTTACCATTCCCCCTCTCCGTATCGACAAGTCCATTCTCTAGTAGGTCTGCGTCTTTATTCCCATCTTGCCCCTACATACTTCATGACCATTTTTGTTTTGTTTTTCTTTTAGATTCCATATATATGTGTTAGCATACAGTATTTGTTTTTCTCCTTCTGACTTACTTCACTCTGTATGACAGATTCTAGGTCCATCCACCTCACTACAAATAATTCAATTTCGTTTCTTTTTATGGCTGAGTAATATTCCATTGTATGTATGTGCCACATCTTCTTTATCCATTCATCTGTTGAGGGACACTTAGGTTGCTTCCATGCCCTGGCTATTATAAATAGAGCTGCAATGAACATTTTTGTACATGACTCTTTTTGAATTATGGTTTTCTCAGGGTATATGTCAGTAGTGGGATTGCTGGGTAGTATGGTAGTTCTATTTTTAGTTTTTTAAGGAACTTCCATACTGTTCTCCAAGGTGGCTGTATCAATTTACATTCCCACCAACAGCAATACACATATCCCTTTAAAGAGCACTCTATCAACAGGTCAAGTCCCTGTCCCATTCCTCCAGAAGTCCTCAATACACATTTCCCTCTATAGAGTGCACTGTCAGCAGGTCTGTCCCTTTCCTGTTCCTGCAGAGGTCGTCAATGCACATGCCCAAGTATAGGGGCCATATGAGCATGTCTAGTCTCTGTCCTATTCTCCCAGAAGTCTTCAATACACTTTTCCCTTTATAGAGCACCCTGTCATCCGGTCTAGTCTCTCCTATTCCTCCAGAAGTATTCAAAGCATATTTGCCTATACAGAGATCCCTGTAAGCAGGTCTACTCCCTGTCCTATTCCTCCAGAAGTCTTCAATGCACCATACCCTGTACAGTGCACCCTATCAGGAAATCTAGTCAGTGTCTTATTCCTCCAAAGTCTTCAATGAACATTTCCATGTACAGAGCTATCTATCAGGAGGTCTTTTCATTGTCCTCTACCTAGAGAAGACTTCAGTGCACATTCTTCTCTATAGAGAACCCTATCAGCAGGTCGAGTCTCTGTTCTATACCTCCAGAAGTCTTCAGTGCACATTTCCCTGTGTAGAGCGCCCTACCAGCAGTGTATAACTGTCCACTTCCACCAGAAGTCTTCAATGCATATTCCTCCTCTACAGAGTGCCCTATCAGCAGGTCTAGTCCATATCTTATTCTGGCAGAAGACTTCAATGTACATTTATCTGTGTAGAGTGCCCTGTCAGCAATCTATAACTGTTCACTTCCTCCAGAAGTCTTCAATGCACATTACCCTCGACAGAGCATCCTATCAGAAGGTCTAGCCTCTGTCCTCTACCTCCAGAAGTCTTTAATGCACATTCTCCTGTATAGAGTGCCCTATCAGGAGGTCTAGTCACTGCTGTCTACCTCCAAAAAATTTCAATGCACATTTTCCTGTGGAGACCACCCTTTCATTAAGTCTACTCTATGTCCTACTCCTCCAGAAGTCTTCAATGCACAATCCTCTCTTTAGAGTGCCCTATCAGCAGGGATAGACAGTGTCCTATTAATCCAGAAGTCTTCCTTGCTCATTCCATTATACAGAGCATCCTATCAGCAATTCTAGGCCCTGTCCTATTCCTCCTAAAGTCTTCAGTGCACATTCCCCTGTATAGACGACCCTAACACCAGATCTAATTTCTGTGCTATTCTTCCAGAAGTCTTCAATGCACATTCCCGTGTAAAGAGCACCCTTACAGCAGTTTTAGTTCCTGTCCTATTCCTCCTGAAATCTTCAATGCACATTTCTCTGTATACAGCACCCTATCAGTAGGTCTATCTGTGTCCTTTTCCTCTAGAAGACTTCAATATGCATTTCTCTGTATAGAGGGCCTTGTTAGCAGGTCTATTCCTGTCCATTTCCTCAGACGTCTTCAATGAACATGCCCCTGTATAGAGCACACTATCAGCAGGTCTAGTCACTGTCCTATTCCTGCAGAAGGCTTCACTGCATATTTCCCTGCATAGAGAGCCCCATCAGCAGGGCTACACCTGTTCTATTCCTCCAGAAGTCCTGAATGCACATTTCCCTGTATAGAGTGCCCTATGAGAGGATCTAGTCACTGTCGTATTCTTCAGGAAGTCTGCAAAGCTCATTTCCCTGTCTAGTGCACCCTACCAGCAGGTCTAGTACCTGTCCTATTCCACCAGAGGTTTTCAATGCACATTTCCATGTACACTCGCCCTATCAGTAGGTCTAGTTCATGTCCTATTCCTACATAAGGCTACATGCATATGCCTCAGTACACAGCGCCCTACCAGCACTTGTAGTCTCTGTCCTATTCCCAAAGAAAATTTCAGTACACGATTCCCTATATAGAGTGCCCTATCAACAGGTCTAGTCACTGTCCTATTCCTCCAGAAGACTTGGACATACATACTCCTCTATAGAGAGCCCTATCAGCACATTAAGTCACTGTCCTATTCCTCCAGAAGTCTTCAACACACATTCCCCTGAACAGAGTGCCCTATCAGGATGTCTGAGCCGTGTCCTCTTCATCCAGATGTCTTCAATGCACATTTGCCTGTACAGAGCCCCCTATCAGTATGTCTATTCTCTCTCCTCTACCTCCAGAAGTCTTCAATGCACATTCTCCTGTATGGAGAGCCCTAACAACAGGACTAGTCTCTTTTCTATTCCCCCAGAAGTCTTCAATGCAAGTTTCCCTGTATACAGTGCCCTATAAAAATGTATATCAGCAAGACTACTCCCTGTCCTATTCCTCCAGAAATCCTCAATGCGCATTTCGCTGTTTAGAGCACCCTATCAGCAGGTCTTTCCCTGTCCTGATCAGACAGAAGTCTTCAATGCACATGTCCCAGGGTAGAGGGCCCTCTCAGCCTGTCTAGTCTCTCTCCTATTCTTCCAGAAGTCTCTAATGCACATTTCCCTGTACAGAGCACCCTATCAGCCAGTCTAGTCTCTGTCTTATTCCTCCAGAAGTCTTCAGTGCACATTCTCCTGTGTAGGGCACCCTATCAGCAGGTCTCGTGTCTGTCCTATACCTTCAGATGTCTTCAATGCACATTTCCCTCTAAAGAGTGGCCTTTCAGCAGGTCTAGTCTCTGTCCTATTCCGCCAGAAGTTTTCACTGCACAATCCCCTATTTAGAGTGCCTTGTCAGCCTATTTTCTGTCCTTTTCCTCCAGAAGTCTTCAGTGCCCATTCCCCTGTATAAAGAGATCTATTAGCAGGTCTATCCCTGTCCTATTCCTCCAGAAGTCTTCAGTGTACATTCTCCTGTATAGAGCACCCTAAGAGCGGGTCTCTTCCCTGTTCTATTATTCCAGAGGTTTTCTATGCACATTTCCATGTATACAGCACCCTATCAGGTGGCCTAATCTCGATTCTATTCCCCAAGAAGTCTTCAATGCACATTTCCCTTTATGGAGCACCCTATCAGACAGTCTAGTCCCTGTGTTATTCCTCAAGAAGTCTTCAATGCTCAGTTGCTTGTATACAGTGCCCTATAAGCGGGTATAATTGCTGTCCCATTCCTCCAGAATATTTCAATGCATACTTCTCTGTATAGAGCTCCCTATAAGCGGATCTATTACCTGTCCTATTGTTCCAGAAGTCTTCAATGCACATTTACCTGTATAGAGCGCTCTTTCATTGGGTCTAGTCCCTTTCCTATTCGCCCAGAAGTCTTCAAACAAATTTCCCTGTATAGAGCGCCCTATCAGCAGTCTAGTCCCTGTTCTGTACCTCCAGAAGTCTTCAATACACTTTTCCTTATAGGGAGCACCTTATCAGGATGTCTAGTCATGGTCTTATTCCTCCAGAAGTTTTCAGTGCAGTTTCCTGTATAGCGGGCCCATTCAGTCGTTCTAGTCCCTGTCATATTCCCCAAGAAGTGTTCAATGCACATTTCCCAATACAAAGTGCTCTATCAGTATGTCTAGTCTCTGTCCTCTACCTCCAGATATCTTAAATGCATGTTATCCTGTATAGAGAGCCTTATCAGTAGGACTAGTCTCTGTTCTGTTTTTCCGGTAGTCATCTATGCACATATCCCTGTAAAGAGAACTCTATCAGCAGGTCTACACATGGCTTGTTCCTCCAGATGTCTTCAATGCATATTTCCATGTACAGAGCGCCTTGTCAGCAGGTCTATCCCTGTCCTATTCCTCCTGAAATCTTCAATGGACTTATCCCTTTACAGAGAACCCTATCAGAATGCATCGTCTCTGTCCGATTCCTGCAGAAGTCTTCAAAGTATGATTGCATGTAGAGAGC
The DNA here is from genome assembly GCF_964341445.2 of Mesoplodon mirus. Classification (NCBI taxonomy): domain Eukaryota; kingdom Metazoa; phylum Chordata; class Mammalia; order Artiodactyla; family Ziphiidae; genus Mesoplodon; species Mesoplodon mirus. Next base: position 6,247,916 of record NC_138977.1, on the reverse strand, counting down.
TCCCTATAAGCAGGTCTACTCCCTGACCTATTCCTGCAGAAGTATTCAGTGCACATTCTCCTGTATAGAGCTCCCTGTGAGTGTGTCTATTTCCTGTCCTATTACTCCAGAAGTCTTCAATGAACATTTTCTTGTATAGAGAGCCCCATCTGGGGATCTAATCTCGGTTCTATTCCCTAAGAAGTCTTCAATGCACATTTCCCTTTAGGGAGCACCCTATCAGATGGTCAAGTACCTGTCTTATTCCTCAGGAAATCTTCAATGCTCATTTCCTTGTATAGAGCACCCTATAAGGGGGTATAATTACTGTCCTATTCCTACAGAATATTTCAGTGAATATTTCTCTGGATAGAGCGCCCTATTAGCGGGTCTAGTACCTGTCTTATACCTCCAGAAGTCTTCAATGCACATTTCCCTTTATAGAGCACACTATCAGCAGGTCTGTCCCTTTCCTGTTCCTGCAGAGGTCGTCAATGCACATGCCCAAGTATAGGGGCCATATGAGCATGTCTAGTCCCTGTCCTATTACTCCAGGAGTCTTCAATGCACATTTCCCTATATAGAGCACCCTACCATCAGGTCTAATCCTTGTCCTATTCCTACAGAAGTCTTCAATGCACATTTCCCTATATAGAGCGCCCTATCAGTGGGGCTGGTCCCTGGCTTATTCCTCCAGAACTCTTCAATGCACATTTCCCTGTATAGACACCCCTATCAGCAGGTCTACTCAGTGTCCTATTCCTCTAGAAGGTTTAAAAGCAAATTTCCCTGTGTAGAGCGCCCTATTAGCAGGTCTATCTCTTTCCTATTCTTCCAGAAATTTTCAGTGCACATTCTCTTGTATAGAGCGCACTATGAGCGGGTCTAGTCCCTGTCCAATTCCCCCAGAAGTCTTCAATGCACATTTCCTTGTATAGAAAGCACTAAAAGCAATCTAGTCCCTGTCCTATTCCTCCAGAAGTCTCTGAAGCATTTGCCTCTACAGAGATCCCTATAAGCAGGCCTACTCCCTTTCATATTCATCTAGAAGTTTTCAGTGCACATTCACCTGTATAGAGCGCCCTATCCGCAGGTCTATTCCCTATTCTAGACCTCTAGGAGTCTTCAATGCACATTTTCCTGTAAAGAGCACCCTTTCAGCAGGTCTAGTTTCTGTCGTACTCCTCCAGAAGTCTTCAATGCACAATCCCGTGTTTAGAGCGCCCTATCAATCGGTCTAGTGTTCTTCCTATTAATCCAGAAGGCTTCAATGCCCATTCTCCTGTATAAAGCTCCATAACATCATGTCTAATCCGTGTCCTATTACTCCAGAAGTCTTCAATGCACATTTCCCTGTAGAGAGCGCCCTATAATCTCTGTAACTGTCCACTTCCACAGAAGTCTTCAATGCGCCTTCCCCTGTACAGAGCGCCCTATAAGCCGGGCTGGTTGTTTCTTATTTCCCCAGAAATCTTCAGTGCATATTTCCCTGTACAGAGCACCCTATCAGCAGGTCTAGTCCCCGTCCTATTCCTCCAGAAGTCTTCACTGCATATCCCCCTGTATAGAACGCCCTAGAAACTGGTCTAGTGTCTGTCCTATACCTGGAGATTTCAATGCACATTCCCCTGTATATACCGCTCTATCAGCAGGTCTAGTCCCCGTCCTATTCCTCCAGAAGTCTTCACTGCATATCCCCCTGTATAGAACGCCCTAGAAACTGGTCTAGTGTCTGTCCTATACCTGGAGATTTCAATGCACATTCCCCTGTATATACCGCTCTATCAGCAGGTCTAGTCCCTGTCCTATTCCTCCAAAAACATTCAAAGCACATTTCCCTGTACAGAGCACCCTTTCAGCATGTTTTGTCTCTGTCCTATTCCTCCAGGAGTCTTCAATGCACATTCCCATGTACAGAGGGCGCTGTCCGCACGTCTAATACTTGTCCTATTGCCCCAAAAGTATTCAATGCACATTCCCCTTTACAGAGTGCCCCATCAACAGGTCTACTCCCTCTCCTATACCTCCCGAATTCTTCAATGCACATTGTTGTATATTGAGCACCCTAACAACAGGTCTAGTCCCTGTACTATTCCTCCAGAATTCTCTATACACATTTCCCTGTACAGAGCGAGCTATCTCCAGTCTATCCCTGTCTAATTCCTCTATAAATGTTCTTTGCACAATTCTCTGTATACATCGCCCTATCACTAGGTGTATTTTTTACTATTTCTGCAGAATTCTTCAGTGCACATTGCCCTGTATAGAGCACATTAACTGCAGGTGCAGTTCCTGTGCTGTTCCTCCAGAATTGTTCAATGCACATTCCCATGAATAGAGTGCCTACACAGCAGATCTAATCTCTGTCTTATTCCTCCAGAAAATTCAATGCACAGTTCCCTGTAGAGAGCGCCCTATCAGCAGGTCTCTCCTTGTCCTATTCCTCCAGATTTCTTCAATGCAATTTCCCCTCTATAGAGCGCCCTAACAGCAGGTTTAGTCCCTCTCCTGTTCCACCAGAAGTCTTTATTACACATTACTCTGTATAGAGAGCCCTATCAGCAGGCTCTAGTCTAGTTCCTTTTATATTCCTAGTTCCTCTTATATTCCTCCAGAATTCTTCAGTGTACATTCTCCTGTAGAGATCTCCCTAGCAGCAGGTCTCTTGCCTCTCCTATTCCTCGAGAAATCTTCAATGCACATTCCGCTGTATATACCACCCTATCAGCACGTCTAGTCCCTGTCCTATTCCTCCAAAAGTATTCAGTGTACATTTCCCTGTACAGAGTGCCATTTCAGCATGTCTTGTCACTGTCCTATACCTTCAGAAGTCTTCAATGCACATACCCCTGTACAGAGGGCCTGATCAGCAGCTCTATTCACTCTCCAGTTCCTCCAGAAATCTTCAATGCCCATCCCCCTGTATAGAGAGCCCCATCACAAGGTCTATCCATCTCCTATTCCTCTCGAATTTTCAGTGCACATTTCCCTGTATAGAGTGCCCTACAAGGAGCTCTACCCCAGTATAACTCCTCCATAAATTTTCATTGCATAATTCCCTGTATATAGCACCCTATTAACAGGTCTATAATTGTCCTATTCTTCCAGAATTCTTCAGTGCACATTTTCCTTTATAGAGTGCCTTAACAGCAGGTGTAGTCCCTGTGCTGTTCCTCCAGAATTGTTCAATGCCATTCCCTGTATAGAATGCCTTAAGAGCTGAACTAGACTCTGTCCTATTCCTCCAGAAGTTTTCAATTCAGAGTTACCTGTAGGGAGTGTCCTATCAGCAGATCTATCCCTGTCCTATTCCTCTAGATTTCTTCAAGGCACATTCCTCTATGTAGAGAGCACTAACAACAGGTCTAATCCCTCTCCTGGTGCTCCAGAAGTCTTTCAAACTCATTCCCCTGTATAGAGCATTCGATCAGCCAGTCTAGCCTCTGTCTTATTCCTCCCGAAGACTTCCATACATATTTCCCTGTACACAGCACCTTATCAACTGGTCTAGTCCTTGTCCTATTCCTCCAGAAGACTTGAATGCACATTCCCCTGTACAGAGTGCCCTATCAGGAGGTCTGAACCGTGTCCAATTCATCCTGAAGTCTTCGATGCACATTCTCCTCTATAGAGAGCCCTATCAGCAGGACTAGTCCCTGTCCTAATCCTCCAGAAGTATTCAATGCACATTCCCCTCTATAGAGCGCCATCTCAGCAGGTGTTGTCCCTTTGCTAATCAACCAGAATTCTTCAATGCGTATTCCATTGTATAGAGAGCCTTATCACCAGTTCTATTCCCTTCCCTATTCCTACAGAAGTTTTCAATGCTCATTTCCTTGTATGGAGGGCCTTATCAGGGGTCTAGTCCCTGTCCTATTCCTCCTGAAGATTTCAACGCATATTTCCCTGTATAGAGCACCCTTTCATCAGGGCTCATCCCTTTCCTATTTCCCTTGAAGTTTTCAAAGCAAAATTCCCTGTATACAGTGCGCTATCAGCAGGTCTATCCCTTTCCTATTCCTCCAGAAGTCTTCAGTGCACATTCTCCATTATAGAGCACCCTATGAATGGGTCTATTCACTGTCCTATTACTCCAGAATATTCAAAGAATATTTCCTTGTATAGAGCGCCTATTGAGCGGATGTAGTCTCTGTCCTATTCCTCCATAGGTGTTCTATATGTATTAACGTGTATAGAGCGCCCTATCAGGTGGCCTAATCTCGGTTCTATTCCCCCAAGAAGTCTTTTTTTTTTTTTTTTTTTTTTGCCGTACGCGGGCCTCTCACTGTTGTGGCCTCTCCTGTTGCGGAGCACAGGCTCCGGACACGCAGGCTCAGCGGCCATGGTTCACGGGCCCAGCCACTCCATGGCATGTGGGATCTTCCCTGACCAGGGCACAAACCCATATCCCCTGCATCGGCAGGCGGACTCTCAACCACTGTGCCACCAGGGAAGCCCCCCCCCCAAGAAGTCTTAAATGCACATTCACCTTTATGGAGAGCCCTATAAGACAGTCTAGTCCCTGTCTTATTCCTCAAGAAGACTTCAATGCCCATTTCCTTGTATAGAGTGCCCTATAACCGGGTACATTTACTGTCCTATTACTCCAGAAGATTTCAATGCACAATTTTCTGTATAGAGAGCCCTGTAAGCAGGTTTAGTACCTGTCCTATACCTGCAGAAGTCTTCAATGCACATTTCTCTAAACAGAGGGCCCTATCAGAGGGTCTAGTCCCTGTCCTATTCCTCCAGAAGTTTACAGTGCACAGTACTCTGTATAGAGTGCCCTTTAAGCGCATCTATTTCCTGTCCTATTCCTACAGATGTTTTCAAAGTACATTTCCCTCTATAGAGTGCCCTATCAGCAGTCCAGTCCCTGTCCTATACCTCCAGAAGGCTTCAATGCACACTCCCTTGTATAGAGCGCCCTATCAGGATGTCCATCCCTCTCCTATTCCTCCTGAATTCTTCAATGCACATTCCCGTGTATAGAACCCCCTAACAGCAGGTCTAGGCCCTTACTATTCCTCCATAACTCTCAACGCACATTTCCCGGTATAGAGAACAATATCAGCAGGTCTATCTGTGTCTAATTCCTCTATTAGTTTTTTTTTAACATCTTTATTGGAGTATAATTGGTTTACCATGGTGTGTAAGTTTCTGCTTTATAAAAAAGTGAATCAGCTATACATATACATATATCCCCATATATCTTCCCTCTTGCATCTCTCTCCTTCCCACCCTCCCTATCCCACCCCTCTAGGTGGTCACAAGGCACAATTCCCTCTATAGAGTGCCCTACAGCAGCTCTATCCTTGTCCTATTCCTCCAGAAATGTTCAGTGCACATTGCCTTGTATAGAGCACCCTAACAGCAGGTTTAGTCCCTGTGCTGTTCCTCCAGAATTATTCAATGCACATTCCCATGTATGGAGCACCCTAACAGTAGATGCAGTCTCTGTCATATTCCTCCAGAAATATTCAATGCACAGTTCCCACTAGAGAGTTCCCTATCAGCCGATCTATCCCTGTCCTATTCCTCCAGATTTCTTCAATGCACATTTCCCTATATAGAGCACCTTAACAGCAGTTCTAGTCCATCTCCTATTCCTCCAGAAGTCTTCAATGCACATTTTCTTGTACAGACATCCCCAGAAGCAGGTCTACTCCCTGTCCTATTCCTACAGAAGAATTCAAGGCACAATTCCCTGTACAGTGCACCTTATCAAGAGGTCTAGTCCATGTCCTATTCCTCCAGAAGTCTTCAGTGCACATTTCTCAGTAGAGAGAGCCCTAGTAGCAGGTCTAGTCACTGAAAGAAAGACCTATTCGTTCAGACATCTTTAATGCACAATCCCGTGTTTAGAGCTCCATTCCAGCCATTCTATTTTCTGTCCTATTCCTCCAGAACTTTTCAGTGCCCATTCCCCTGTACACAGGGCACTATGAAAATGTCTGGTCAATGTCCTATGACTCTAGAAATCTTTTTTGCACAATCAACTGTACAGAGCCCCCTATCAGCAGGTCTAGTCCATGTCCTATTCCTCAAGAGGTCTTAAATGCACATTCACTGTATAGAGCTCACTATCTACAGGTGTAGTCTCTGTCCTATTCCTCCTGAAGTTTTCAATGTACATTCCCTGCTACAGAGCTCCCTATCAGCAGGTCTAGTCTCTTTCCTATTCCTCCAGAAGTTTTCAATGCACATGTCCCTCTACAGACTGCTCTGACAGAAGATCTAGGCCGTGTTCTATTCCTCCAGAAGTCTTCAATGCATAGCTCACAGTACAGAGCTCCCTATCAGTAGGTCCAGTCTCTGGTATCTACTTATAAATTTCTTCAGCACATATTCTCCTATATAAGGCACCCTATCAGCCAGCCTAGAGTCTTTCCTATTCCTCCAGACGTCTTCAATGCACATTTCCCTGTATAGAGTGCCCTATTATCAGGTCTTGCCTCTGTCTTATTTCCTCTGGATATCTACAATGTCCATTCCCCTGTACAGAGTGCTTTATCAGCTGGTCTACTCTCTGTCCTATTCCTCCAGAAGCCTTCAATGCACATTCACCTGTATATAGCGCCCTATGAGCAGGTCTAGTCTCTGTCTTCTTCCTCGAGATGTCTTTAGTATGCACACCCCTTATAGAGCACCGTATCAGCAGATCTACTACCTCTCCTATTCCTTCAGAAGTCGTCAATGCATATTTCCTTGTATAAAGTGTCCTATCAGCAGTTCTAGTCTCTGTCCTATTCCTCCTGAAGTCTTCAATGCACATTTCCCTACATAGAGCGCTCTTTCAGAAGGTCTACACCCGATCTGTTCCTGCAGAACTCTTCAATGCACATTCCCCTCTATAGAGTGCCTTATCAGCAGGTCTAGTCTCTCTTCTATTCCTCCAGAAGTTTCCAATGCACATTCCCCTGTATAGAGCATCGTATTAGCAGGTATAGCCTCAGTCCTATTCCTCTAGAAGTCTTCAATACACATTTCCCTGTACAGAACACCCTATCATTGGGCCAAACCTCTGTTCACTACATCCAGATGTCTTCAATGCACATTCTCCTCTATAGAGTGCCCGATCAGCAGGTCTAATCTCTTTCTTATTCCTCCAGAAGTTTTTAAAGCACATTTCCCTTTGCAGAAAGCCCTTACAAAAGGTCTGGTCCCTGTCCTATTCCTCCTGAAGTCTCCATTGCACATTTCCTTCTATAGTGCACATTTTCAGCAGGTCTTTCTGTGACCTGTTCCTCCAGAAGTCTTTAATGCACGTTCCCCTGTATAGAGCACCCTTTCAACTCGTCTAGTCTGTGTCCTATTCCTCCAGAAATCGTCAATGCACATCTCCTATACAGAGCACCCTGTCAGCTGGTCTAGTCCTTGTCCTAATCCTCCAGAAGTGGACAATGCACATTTCTTTGCATAAAGTGCCCTATCAGCAGTTCTAGTCCCTGTTCTATTCTGCCTGGAGTCTTCAATGCATATTTCCCTCCATAGACACCCTTTCAGAATGTCTACACCCGACCTGTTCCTCCAGAATTCTTCAATGCACATTCCCCTCTATAGAGCGCCCTTTAAGCAAATCTAGTCTCTGTCTTATTCATCCAGAAGTCTTCAATGCACTTTCCCCTTTAGAGCACCGTATCAGCAGGTCTAGTCTCTGCCCTATTCCTTGAGAAGTCTTCAAAGCAACTTTCCCTGTACCGAGGGCCCTATCAGCAGGTCTAGTCTCTGTCCTATTCCTCCACAGGTCTTGAATTCATATTCCCCTTTACAGAGCACCCTATAAGCTGGTCTAGTCCTTCTCCTATTTCTGGAGAAATCTTCAATGCACATTTTCCTGTACCGAACACACTATCAGCCAGCCTAGTCCCCGTTCTGTTCCTCCAGAAGTCCTCAATGCACATTCCCCTGTATATAGAATCCTATTAGCAAGTCTACTCTCTGTCTTATTCCTCCAAAAATCTTCAGTGTGCGTTCCGTTGTATAGAGCGACCTATCAGCAGGTCTACCCGCTGTCTTATTCCTCCAGAAGGCTTCAATGTACATTTCCCTGTAGAAAGCAACTGATCAGTAGGCCCAATCTCTGTCCCCTACCTCCAGATGTCTTCAATGCACATTTCCTTGTATACAGCACCCTATCAGCAGGTCTAGTCTCTTTCCTATTTCTCTAGAAGTTTTACATTTCCTTTTGCAGAGAGCCCTACAAGAAGGTCTAATCCATGTCCTATTTCTCTAAAAGTCTTCTATGCACGTTTTCCTGTGCACAGAGCCCTATCAATAGGTCCAGTCTCTGTCCTCTACCTCCAGAGGTCTTCAATGCACATTTCCCTGTATACAGGGCCCTATCAGCAGGTCTATCCCTGTCCTGTTCCTCCAAATGTCTTCCATGCACATTCTCCTGTATAGAGCGCCCTATCAGCAGCTCTAGTCTCTTTCCTCTTCCTCCAGAAGTCTTCAATACACATATCTGTGTATAAAGCTCAGTATTAGCAGGTCTTGTCTTTATCCTATTTCCTCCAGAAATCTTCAGTGCACAATCTCCTAGACAGGGCACCCTATCACCTGGTCTAGTCTCTGTCTTATTCCTCCAGAAGTCTTCAATGCACATTTTCCTGTACAGAGCACCCTATCCGCTGGTCTAGTCCCTGTCCTATTCCTCCAGTAGTCTTCAATGCACATTCACCTGTATATAGAGCCCTATCAGCAGGTCTAGTCTCTGTCTTCTTCCACCAGATGTCTTCAGTGCACATTCCCTGTATAGAGCATATCAGCAGGTCTACCCTCTCTCCTATTCTTCCAGAAGTCGTCAATGAACATTTCCTTGTATAAAGGGTCCTATCAGCACTTCTAGTCCCTCTCCTATTAATCCTGAAGTCTTCAATGCACATTTGCCTCCATAGAGTGCCTTTTCAGAAGGTCTACACCCGACCTGTTCCTTCAGAACTCTTCAATTCACATTCCCTTATATAGAGCGCCCTATCAGCAGGTCCAGTCACCTGTCCTATTCCTCCAGAAGTCTTCAATGCACATTCCCCTGTATACAGAGCCATATCAGCAGGTCTAGTCCCTTTTCTATACCTTGAAAAGTCTTCAATGTAAATTTCCCTGTATCGAGGGCCCAATCAGCCTGTCTATTCTCTGACCTATTCCTCCAGAAACCTTCAATGCACGTTTCCATTTACAGAGTCCCCTATCAGCAGGTCTAGTTTCTGTCTTATTTTTCCAGAAGAATTCAATGCACATTTTCCTGTACAGAGCGTCCTAGGGATGGTCTATTTCATCTCTATTCCTACAGAAGTTTTCAACGTACATTTTCCTGTACCGAGCACCCTATCAGCTGGTCAAGTCCCTGTCCTGTTCCTCCAGAAATCCTCAATGCACATACCCCTGTATATAGCACCCTATTAGCAGGACTAATCTCTGTCTTCTTCCTCCAGAAATCTTCAGTGCACATTACCCGGTATATAGCACCCTATCACCAGGTCTACTCTCTGTCGTATTCCTCCAGAAGTCTTCAATACCCATTTCTTTGTATAATGTGTCCTATCAGCAGGTGTAGTCCCTGTCCTATTCCTCCCGAAGACTTCATTGCACATTTCGCTCTATAGAGCGCCCTTTCAGCAGGTCTTCCCCTGACCTGTTCCTCCAGAACTCTTCAATGCACAATCCCCTGTATAGAACACTGTATCAGCATGTCTAGTCTCTGTCCTCTACCTCCAGATGTCTTCAATGCACATTTCCCTGTATAGAGCTCCCTATCTGCAGGTCTAGTCCCTGTCCTAGTCCTTGAGATGTGCTCAATGCACCTTCCTTTGTGTAGAGCACTCCATCAGCCGGTCTAGTCTCTGTTAATACTCCAAATATCTTCAATGCACATTTCCCCATATAGAGCACCCTATCAGTAAGTCCAATCACAGTCCTCTACCTCCAGATGTCTTCAATGCACATTCTCCTCTATAGAGCGACCTATCAGCAGGTGTAGTCTGTACCCTATTCCTCCTGAAGTCTTCAATGCATGTTCCCCTGTATAGAGCACCGTATCAGCAGGTCTAGTCTCTGTCTTATTCTTCCAGAAATTTCAATGCACATTTCCCTGTACAGGGCACCCTATCAAAAGGTCTAGTCCATGTCCTATTCCTCCACAAGTCTTTAATGCACATTTCCCTGCACAGGGCACTCTGTCAGCAGGTCTAGTCCCTTTCCTGTTCCTCAGAAGTCTTCAATGCACATTCCTCTGTATAGAGCGCCCTATCTGCCGGTCTAGTCTCTGTGCTATTCCTCCAGAAGTCTTCAATGCACATTTCCCTGTATTGTGCATCCCCAGTTTTCCTCTGCTGTGTTTCCTGGAAGCTATAAATTTTTGTAGTTGAACTTCTGTCCTTTTAGAAGTTTCCTTGTCTCGTCTTATTTCTCCCAGATGTCTTCTATTGCTCCTCCTAAATCAATAACCTACAGAAACTCGTGTTCTTATCACGTATGCATTTAACTGGGAGTGAGCCACAGTGATTCTCAACTGTCACCCTGACATCCTCTGACATATTCTCATATCAATCTTCACTGAACCTTTAATAAATACTATTGACATATAATTTAAGCTCCACGAGTGCAGGATTATGTTTCTCTTATTTACTACTCTATTTCTGGAGTGTAACAAGTGCTTAATGAATAAGTGAAGAGTTGGATAGATGGTGAATATTTGAAAAGATTGGTGGATGGATGGATGTCCAGAACTTCTTAAAATTTTTTCTTTCATCTTTAATTCTATTCACTGTTTGTTGCAGCAAAGAATCAGTTCAGCCAGTGTTCTCACCAAAATATACTTAGTCTCCTGTAGGAGAATGTAAGGGAAATAAAAGAATCTCAATAAAATCAAGGTGGCTTTTTATGGCTGAGTAATATTCCATGTGAGGTGGATGGACTTAGAGTCTGCCATACAGAGTGAAGTAAGTCAGAAAGAGAAAAACAAATACCATATGCTAACACATATATATGGAATCTAAGAAAAAAAAGCAGTCATGAAGAACCTAGGGATACGACGGGAATAAAGACACAGACCTACTAGAGAATGTACTTGAGGATATGGGGAGGGGGAAGGGTAAGCTGTGACAAAGTGAGAGAGTAACATGGACATATATACACTACCAAATGTAAAATAGATAGCTAGTGGGAAGCAGCCACATAGCACAGGGAGATCAGCTCAGTGGTTTGTCACCACATAGAGGGGTGGGATAGGGAGGGTGGGAGGGAGGGAGATGCAAAAGGGAAGAGATATGGGAACATATGTATATGTATAACTGATTCACTTTGTTATAAAGCAGAAACTAACACACCATTGTAAAGCAATTATACTCCAATAAAGATGTTAAAAAAAATCGAAGTGGCAATTTGATACCAAATTTAATAATATTTCAACCAAAGACTTCACTTCATTCTCTTCCATCCTGATTTGCTTTCCAGACTCATGGAAAAACCTGTCCATTCCCCTAATGACTTCATGCTAGATCCTTCATCTCGTGGTGTGTCTGCTAGTCCCTGTCTACTTTATGCTGACAGCTGCATACTTGTGTGACTCCTCTGTGGACCATCACAGAGCATCTTCCTCACATGAACACTTCCTTGGACTTCTCCCCTCTGAATATGCCAGTGGTCACATTTTCTCATCAAATTTATGAACTGGGTTTTCCATGTGCCTATGGTCACTCAATTCCTCACACTTTTATCTAAAATATCATCAACCTAATGTGGGAAGGATATTCTTCCTGCTTTGGAATCTATGACACTTATGTCCATTCTTTCTTTTTTAGCACCCACATTCTACTGAAACAACTCTTGATCATAAGTTCATTTCTTTAAAAAAAAATATGTCCCCTAATTATGCTCTTTCTTCTTCATATCCCTTGCCCTTGGTCTCCTTACATCCAGGCTTTCCCAAGGCCATCCTGCATAATATTTATTTTATGGCTAATGTGTCTTAGTCCATCCTTTTATGAGGACATTCTTTTTGAAACCTTCCAAAGCCTCATATTGTCTTAGAGCCTATAAATATATTACTATCCACATCTAACTAGGCACTCTGTAGTGAAACTGTAGTATCCATATACAACCTGTTTCCCTCCAATCCTTAATATTGAGTCTTGACTACAATCATACTATGGGCCCCATCCCTGTCTTCCTGAATTTACTACTGCTGCTATTACCTTCTGCAGAATGGCCCTCCACTCTGCTCTTGTCTGATCCAAATCCTATTAACTTTGACCACATCAAATTCCATATACTCCATGGAGCCTTCTTTTTATTTAGCCCATACCAAATTTTTGTTTCTATGAACTCCTCTTATATTTTATATTTGATCTCAGCTCATTAATCTCAACGTTTCATGTGTGTTAACTCTACCTCCCAAAGTTGACTCTATGCTTCCTCATGGAAATATATATTAGACTTCTTCTGTATCACCTGTTGTACCCACAACAATGCCACAGGCGTAGCAAAACCTAATAAGTGTAGTGTTGAATGCAAGATAAAGATAACTTCCTTCCCCTGGTTGGACTTTTGCAAGTGGATACTGTAAGAAAAAAATTGAGTTAGGAAGACAGTAGAGAAACAGTGAAAAGTAAATGAAGGAAGCAGATCTGAAGATTAGAGTTTTGAAAACTATTTCAATCCTGCACCATTTTTACCGTGACCAAGCTTGTCAATAACGGCAAGTGAATTAGCTACCAACCCGTTGCAGTAAGGAAGCATTTGGAGCTCAAAGAGAGTGAGTGGTAGCTTCAGATAAAAACACTAAACACCTCTACATTTATAAATATAGTTTTGAGAGCCCCTACCTTCTTTCTGTGCAGGCTTTCATGGCAAGGAATGTGAGGGTAGGGATTATGAGCACTTTGACATAAGAAGACAGACACAGAGAGAAATGCCTTGCCAAATTGCTAACAGTGATACAACTGGGAATAGAACCAGGTCCCATGCCCTACCATCTGGTGTTCTACCAGTCAGACCACACTGTCTTTCTAAATTGCCAACCTGGATTAATAACTGTGCATGTGACATAATTCTGGCCTTAACCTTTCTGTGTTGTTGAAGATGAGACATTCTTCCACTGGGCATGGTGGAAATTTTATGTCTATCTATATAAATTTATAATTAGTGATGTGGCTTCTGTTTACACAACAGGACAAAGGCGAAACAATTTATTTCAATGCTGTAAGAAAATTAAGAAATTCTTGGTGTAAGATAGGGAGATATTAAATTACAAATTATTTAAAGGAATGTATTTTGAAAACTGGTTAACCTGTCTTACTCACTTGTACACACACCTGTGTCTTTCTGCCCAAGTCTGATCTACTCAACAAAGCAGGATTCTGTGCACATAGGACTTGTGTAGCTTCATGTTTATGGCAAACCACAATTACAGAAATAAGAATGCTGGTTCTTTCCACCCACTCTTCTAGGCATGTAGCATATACCTGATCAGGTGCACACTGGCATTCTTTGTTCAGCATGGTTCAGACATTGTGTACCTTTGACAGACTGAGATGAGTATTTTCTATTTAGTGCAAGGAAAATGAAAGTTTAAGATGAGAACTCTATTTGGGATTGTAGAATAGAGGCAACACTTGATTCACTAGTATTTCAAACTTGACTCTTTTAAGTATCTATGTATACTTCACACCAGCTCTTACACTAAAGACTGACTTACAGCCACATTGGCTGTACTTATGAAAACATTTTTTTAATTGAAGTTAGTTAATTTATAATGTGTTAGTTTCAGGTGTACCTCAAAGTGATTGTTATACATATATATATATATATATATATATGAATATATATATATTATATTTATATATATATTCTTTTTCAGATTCTTTTCCATTATAGGTTATTACAAGATATTGAGTATAGTTCCCTGTACTATATGGTCCTTGTTGCTTATCTGTTTTATATATAGTGGTGTGCATCTGTTAATCCCAAACTCCTAATTTATTCCTCCCACCCTTTCCCCTTTGGTAACCATAAGTTTGTTTTCTATGTCTGTGAGTCTGTTTCTGTTTTGTGAATAAGTTCATTTGTATCATTTTTTTTAAGATTCTACATATAAGTGATGTCATGTGATATTTGTCTTTCTTTCTCTGGTTTACTTCACTTAATATGAAAATCTCCAGGTCCATCCATGTTGCTGCAAATGACATTATTTCATTCTTTTTATGGCTGAGCAATATTCCATTCCATTCCATGGTGTGTGTGTGTGTGTGTGTGTGTGTGTGTGTGTGTGTGTGTGTGTACCGTATCTTCCATGACTATAGAAATAAAGTGGATCTGGAAACTATTCCTGCTGTCGAGCGGCAGAGAGGCTGAGTTAATTCTCTAAAATTATTTCTCATCCATAATATTTTCTTTCCTTTACACCTTTAAGAATTGTCTGAATTATTGGCCTCGATAAAGAGAAAAATTGTGGAAAATGAATTCTTCGCCTGACAGGAAATAAGGGTTGAAGCAATGTGGGGTGACTGAGAAGGGATATCATAAAACATGGATCAAGGGGGACATTTAAGGTCAGCAAGTACCAGGAGGTGGTGGAGAGCAGAGGAGGAAATGCAACAGCAGGATCCAGGGAACTTACCCCAGAGCTGACCTCCAGAAAATAACAGTACCACTGCCCTCCGGTTCACTGCTGCCCTCGTTCCTAAACATGGTTTGCCTTACCCACCACTGCTTTTTAGAGGAAAAGGTAAGGTTTTTATACTTCTCTCAATAGTGAACTTGAATTAGACATAAAACATAAAACACCAAGAACTATTTCATCCCCGAATTAATTCACTGAAGTATAAAATGGGGCCTGTAGGGTTGGCAGTGATCCAAATACAAAAGAAATCTGAAAAAATAAGAAATATATATTTTATATGCATATATAATCTCATTTAGGAACATAAAGCTATGTAAAAGAGGCTATGGGAAGAGAGAGGCAAGAAGAAAAAGGCAAGTGTACTTGATAAAGAAAAATAACCCTAAAATCTTTGTCTTAGAATTTAGGATAAAGAATGATTTGGGGGGAAAAGCAAATTATAAAGTCAATAGATGAACACAGGAAGGGAATATTTATAAAATCTTAGTAAATACACTGAACAGGAAGAGAAAGATGCATTTGAGATAGAAGAGAATAATGTTCCAGGGAACAGAGCATATCCATATACTTAGGCTACTGGAAAAAGTCATTGTTCGAGATCTTTAACATATAAGCAGAGAAGGATTTGCCTGGTTGATGAAAATGCTGATACTTTTAATTGTATTTTCTTATTATTTTTATTTTCAATATTTAAAAAAAATTTTGTTGGAGTATAGTTACTTTACAATGTTGTGTTAGTTTCAGGTGCACAGCAAAGTGAATCAGTTATGCATATACATATATCCACTCTTTTTAGATTCTTTTCCCATATAGGTCATTACAGAGTATTGAGTAGTGTTCCCTGTGTTATACAGTAGGTTCTTATTAGTCATCTATTTTATATTTAATAAAAACAAGACATAAAATGCTGAGAGAAATTTGGGGACGAGGCAGCAAAGGAAATCCTCATCATCCCACCTGCACCCGGGCCTCCCCTCTGTACTCACCCCCAGAGCCTGCTCAGTTTCACTGGGATGAGCAACAAAAAGCTTGACGGGCATCCAAGCTCTTTCCCTCTCCTCACTTCTCTCCCTTGCTTCCCTTGCTTCTGTTTTTCAGCCGGACTGACCGATTCACTGGCTGCTTCTCCCTGGGGAACTCACCACCACTCCCTCACATTTCTCAGGCCTTTCTCCTCAATGGGAATAGCTTTCTCCCACCTTCCCTCAGTCACATGTCATAGCTTTGTGCATATTTCTAAATAGTCACAACAATCCAAGAGGTGTTGTTTGTTATTTTCTTCAGAACATCCAATGGCATATACTTAGGTTGAATTTTTATTTTATTTTATTCTGTTTAATCAATTTTTCATGTCATGTTTTGTATTTCATAAACTAAGATTGTAATGAGAAGTGTGAATGCAGAGTCCTTTTGACATTATATAGGCTTCCCCAAGTTGATTAGATCGGTGATAGATACTGATGGCTGAAAGGTGAGACTTCATAAATGTCTGTTGTTTCATTAATAAGAAGGACAGCTATCACTGAGCATTTATAATGTGCCAGGTTTGGAGCTAGATGCCTGAGTTTTATAATAATAATCCTAAGAATCATTATTATAATAATACCTTTCCTTTCTTTTCTTTTTTTTTTTCTTTTTTCTTTCTTCCTCCCTCCCTCACTTCCTTCCTTCCTTCCTTCTATTTTTCTGAGGAGAGGAAGCTTGGTAAGTATCATCATTTTTCTGTGTGTTGCATTTTATAAATCAAGTTCAAACTGATGCAAATTTTAGGTTTGTACAAAGTAGGCAGTAACTTGACATATAGGATATTTTTAAAATAAAAGTTATTCAAGTGCTAACTATGTGTTAAACCTATAGGTTTAACAGATATTTAAACATCAGATTATAGAGTCTGGACCTCTTTCCTGCCAAACTAAAACCTTGTAAATCAGTAGGCAACTTGGAATAATTTACTAAGCTGGATCCTGGACTCAGTTATCAATGACTTCAGGATATTATTCAGAAATGCTTGGTGAACAATTAATAACCACAGAATTCAGCCCTGCTTTTAATCTCTGCTTCTTTTAGGTATCTACTTTTATGGTAGAGTATGGGTCCTACAACTGGTGATCTCCATGACTCTGAGAAAATCACTAACTAAAAATCTGAGCTTCTCATTTGTGTTTCAAATTTGGCTATTTTCATAACATGACAGTCACAGACCAGTTGTATATATAGCCTTTGGGTCAGGCATGTGCTCAGTCTTTTCACCTCTATGTTATGGCTAGTTGATAATTCTTAGCATGCTACACATTTTCACTTGGTTATTCAAATTCTCTTAGTGATTTTTATTTTTATGACAACAAATGACATGTAATGCTCAGCTATCTAGTTCCAAGAGGCAAACTCTTCAACTGCTTTTGTGCTTTAATTTTTTTCTCATATCCTTAGATTACTTTAGCATTCACCAGTACTTTCTTATAATTTTTAAAGATTTATTTGTAACACTTAATTCTGGTAATCCAGTTCAGATTGTATCTATCTATCTGATGAAAAGTAAAAACACAATTTATTTTGCCCCAAGTGACCAATTAACCAACACTAGTAGTTTGTGGTATTTTCTGACTCTTGAATTCCAGCATCGTTTTAGGGTTATCTGTTCTGTTCCCTTGATTCTTATGCCAATATCACACTGTTTTTTAGTTATTGGCTCTTTGAATAGAATAAGCCTACTTGTTTCAGCATTTAATTCTTCTTTTTCATTATTTTGGACAGTTCCCCACTGTTTTTTTTTTAATGTATTTTTGAATCATTTTTTCAAAGTTATGAAACAAATTCCACACGGATTTTGTTTGGAGATTGCATTTTGAAGATACAAACTGATTTGGTAAGAATTGGCATCATTACAATATGAATGTTCCCAAAGGGGTCATCTAAACTTTGTGTCTGTGAAATGTGAAAACTGTTTCCTTTTTGATATTATTATTTTGGGAAAAAGTAGCTGTGAATGTCTTAAATATTGCAATACTGCTTGTCAGGTTTATGGATGAGCAAGATTTTTAGTTCTCTTGTATCTCACAGCATGCTGTTCATGATGGAACTTGCTTTTGAGGTGAACAGGAATCTAAAGATGAACCCAGATCAATAGTTTCAGGTACAGGCTTGGTCAAGAAGTGAGCTGACACACCTGGACATGAAGAGGACTCCCTTATGTCTGACCAGAGGTCTATCTATCCATGAGGTTGCTAACCATGCCCCTTCTTGTCTATTTTCCTGTCCTTTTGTGGCTGCCTCTCCTCCGTCTCCTCCACACCGCCAGGCACATTGGCTCAATATACATCTGCATTGAATTAAGGTGTCAAACGAAGCTTAGCTCTGGGGCTTCACAGTTGGTTTTTCCTCTGTTAATGAGAGACCACACCAGAAGGAGGGAATCAAAAATAAACTTAGGGTCTAGTTTGGAGGGAAATGTCATGCCTTTCATAACTTTTTTAGTATTTAGAAGAGGCTTCCTTACCTCTTCATTGTCATTGTTATCAAAGTCCTCTGATCCACCTATCTTTTTTTTGTTAGATTAAAAAATTTTTTTTAAAGAAAAACACTTCCCACAAGTCACCTTGTACTCCTTGCAAACACTGAACATTTCTACTTTGTGATGAAAATAATTTCATTTCAAGGAGACAGCTGGAAAGATACAAGCTCAACCCTCAACAGATTGCAAGCCTTGTGGTTGAAGAGGTTGAGAGGTCTGTGGCTTCCATTTCTGTCCTCCCACAGTTCCATCAGTTGTTGGTAATATATGTGACATCACCAGTCTCTGGTGTCAGCCCATGAGGCTATGAGAAATAAATAGATTTTAAAGTTCAAGTTTGGGTTTCAGAGATCCAGCAGATCCCTGAGTGGGGGTTGTTTTGCATGGTTCTTGCCTGTTATGCCTGGTTCTTACACTCTCTGCTATCTCCCTCTTATGTTTGCTAACCGGAAATTGTCCTTGAGAAACATTTGGAAATTTGCATCGAAGCAATATTACAGATACAGATACTTTCCCCTCAATGGCCGCATTTAAAATATCCATTTAAGGCTGCTCCATATACCTATTTTAAACATTTGCCTATGTCGTATTTATAATAGAAAAGCAGCACTGTATTTTCATACAGCTACAAATAGTCCACATCTTTCCAAATGAAAAGTGAGATAATAAAATCTTCTAGTGTTAACCTATTGTGTCAAGAAATAGCAAGAGGGAGAAGAGACAGTGAGATGTGGATATCCTATCCTCCTTATTAGTTTCCTTAAGGTGACTCTCAAAGTTGAGAGGGGTGAAGTCAAGTTATCTGAGTGTCAGGGCTGCTCAGTCCAGACTAACGGGTGAGTGCGTGCTCTGTAACAATGGGCAGTGCAATTTGGAGGCAATCCAGTGGTGGCTTTTCTGAGCAGTCTTCAATTAGATGTTAACTATTGTCTAATTTGTCTAACCCATCTGCTTACTATTCCAAAAGTGTGGCCCTAGTCTCTTTGGATGCCTCTATCACATTTTCACAGCCTTCTACAGCCACTGTTTGTTTTAGATCCATTTTTCATGACAGGATGATAACTTTTTCTCCTTGCTGTGGCTTCAGAAAAATGCTGTGAAAAATGTTTCATAAGATTTTCTTTTTTTCCTCTTAAAATTTTTTTTTGGTTGCCCTTTGGGGAACTCCTGTATATGCCTTTCACATGCAGCATGAGATTAGTTTTTTTTTTTTAGAAATTACACTGCATGTCAGTTATATATTAGAGCAATCTGTCATCTTCACATAAGAAACCCTGGACACCGTCTCCATCAGCTGGTTCTCTAGGACTTATATTTCAGAAAGTATGGCAAGGGGTGTTATGAGAACAGTGTCAGCAGGCCATTATTCTTAATATGATGTTCTAAATTATAAATATTACCAGACATCCCAGTGAGGCATGAGGAGATTATTCTGTGGTTCAAACAGGAGAATGTTCACACAACTACCAGGCAGAAGCAAATGAAAAGACTAAATATATATATATATATATATATATATATATAAAATAAAAATAAATAAAATAAAAAAATAAAAATACATATAATTTTTATATATATATATATATATATATATATATATATATATATATATATATATATATATATTGCTTCTATTAGTTTTAAAAGCTGACTTGGATAGCAGCAGCAACTTGGTCTTATATAGCAATAGTTTCGGGCTGTATTTAATAGATTTTCTTTCCACTTGCCCCTCTAGGTTGGCCAGTACTCAGCTTGGGAGGCTACCAAAATGGAGGTCAGTAATTCTTCCTAAACCTTTGCTAAAGGTGGGAGCCCAGTGGTAGCTTTATAATATTGATAGCATCTATTATTAACGCACATTCATTTTGCAAAAAGGATCCATGCCAGGAAGCACCCCAAAAGACCCAGTCACATTTTATCTTAAGGAGGCTGGTATTTAAAACATCAAAATAAAATAGCTCACACAGCTGAAGGGAAAACAGTGAAAAAGCAGGTAAATGGGCTGTGTGATCTGAACTTCCAGGGGCTTCTCACACTCAGACACTGGGTGCCATTCAGGAAATGGTTCTTTCTGCAGCCATCTAGACTGTGGAATAAATGATTATGGAATTATGAAGATACCTAATTGTAAACAAGCCTCGTTCCTTCATTCCCCCATGTTTCTATTTTTTTTAACATCTTTATTAGAGTATAATTGCTTTACAATGGTGTGTCATTCTGCTCTACAACAAAGCGAATTAGCCATACATACACACACGTCCCCATATCTCCTCCCTCCTGCACCTCACTCCCTCACACCCTCCACATCCCACCCTTCCAGGCGGTAACAAAGCACCGAGCTGATCTCCCTGTGCTATGCGACTGCTTCCCACTAGCTATCTATTTTACCTTTGGTAGTGTATATATGTCCATGCCACTCTCTCACTTTTTCCAAGCTTACCCTTCCCCCTCCCCGTATCCTCAAGTCTGCATCTTCATTCCCGTCTGGCCCCTAGGTTCTTCTGACCATTTTCTTTCTTTCCATTTTTTTTTTTTTAATTCCATGTATATGTGTTAGCATACAGTATTTGTTTTTCTCTTTCTGACTTACTTCACTCGGTATGACATACTCTAAGTCCTTTGCTATTGTTTCCTTCATTTCTTTTTCATTTATTTCTTTTTTTTTTTGCTTAACATTGGTGTGTTAGTTTCTGCTTTATAACAAAACGAATCAGTCATACATATACATATGTTCCCATATCCCCTCCCTCTTGCGTCTCCCTCCCACCTTCCCTATCCCACTCCTCCAGGCAGTCAAAAAGCACCGAGCTGATCTACCTGTGCTATGCAGCTGCTTCCCACTATCTATCTACCTTACATTTGGTAGTGTATATATGTCCATGCCTCTCTCTTGCTTTGTCACAGCTTACCCTTCCCCCACCCCCCGTGTCCTCAAGGCCATTCTCTAGTAGGTCTGTGTCTTTATTCCTGTCTTACCCCTAGGTTCTTCATGACATTTTTTTTCTTCTTAAATTCCATATATATGTGTTAGCATACAGTATTTGTCTTTCTCTTTCTGACTTACTTCACTCTGTATGACAGACTCTAGGTCTATCCACCTCATTACAAATAGCTCAATTTCATTTCTTTTTATGGCTGAGTAATATTCCATTGAATATATGTGCCAAATCTTCTTTATCCATTCATCCGATGATGGACACTTAGGTTGTTTCCATCTCAAGGCTATTGTGAATAGGGCTGCAATGAACATTTTGGTACATGACTCTTTTTGAATTATGGTTTTCTCAGGGTATATGCCCAGTAGTGGGATTGCTGGGTCATATGGTAGTTCTATTTGTAGTTTTTTAAGGAACGTCCATACTGTTCTCCATAGTGACTGTACCAATTCACATTCCCACCAGCAGTGCAAGGGTGTTCCCTTTTTTCCACACCCTCTCCAGCATTTATTGTTTGTAGATTTTTTTATGATGGCCATTCTGACTGGTGTGAGATGATATCTCATTGTAGTTTTGATTTGCATTTCTCTAATGATTAAAGATGTTGAGCATCCTTTCATGTGTTTGTTGGCAGTCTGTATATCTTCTTTGGAGAAATGTGTATTTAGGTCTTCTGCCCATTTTTGGATTGGGTTGTTTGTTTTTTTGATACTGAGCTGCATGAGCTGCTTATAAATTTTGGAGATTAATCCTTTGTCAGTTGCTTCATTTGCAAATATTTTCTCCCATTCTGAGGGTCGTCTTTTGGTCTTGTTTATGGTTTCCTTTGCTGTGCAAAAGCTTTTAAGTTTCATTAGGTCCCATGTGTTTATCTTTGTCTTTATTTCCATTTCTCTAGGAGGTGGGTCCAAAAGGATCTTGCTGTGATTTATGTCATAGAGTGTTCTGCCTATGTTTTCCTATAAGAGTTTGATAGTGTCTGGTCTTACATTTAGGTATTTTATCCATTTTGAGCTTATTTTTGTGTATGGTGTTAGGGAGTGTTCTAATCTCATACTTTTACATGTCCCTGTTCAGTTTTCCCAGCACCACTTGTTGAAGAGGCTGTCCTTTCTCCACTGTACATTCCTGCCTCCTTTATCAAAGATAAGGTAACCATATGTGTGTGGGTTTACCTCTGGGCTTTCTATCCTGTTCCATGGATCTATATTTCTGTTTTTGTGCCAGTACCATACTGTCTTGATTACTGTACATTTTTAGCATAGTCTGAAGAGAGGGAGACTGATTCCTCCAGCTTCATTTTTCTTTCTCAAGTTTGTTTTGGCTATTTGGGGTGTTTTGTGTTTCCAAACAAATTGTGAATTTTTTGTTCTAGTTCTGTGAAAAATGCCAGTCATAGTTTGATAGGGATTGCATTGAATCTGTAGATTGCTTTGGGTAGTAGAGTCATTTTCACAATGTTGATTCTTTCAATCCAAGAACATGGTATATCTCTCCATCTATATGTATCATCTTTCATCAGTGTCTTATAATTTTCTGCATACAGGTCTTTTGTCTCCATAGGTAGGTTTATTCCTAGATATTTTATTCTTTTTTTGCCATGGTAAATGGCAGTGCTTTCTTAATTTCACTTTCAGATTTTTCATCGTTGGTGTATAGGAATGCAAGAGATTTCTGTGCATTAATTTTGAATCCTGCTACTTTACCAAATTCATTGATTAGCTCTAGTAATTTTCTGGTAGCATCTTTAGGATTCTCTATGTATAGTATCATGTCATCTGCAAAGAGTGACTGCTTTACTTCTTTTCTGATTTGGATTACTTTTATTTCTTTTTCTTGTCTGATTGCTGTGGTCAAAACTTCCAAAACTATGTTGAATAATATTGGTGAGAGTGGGCAGCCTTGTCTTGTTCCTGATCTTAGTGGAAATGGTTTTAGTTTTTCACCTTTGAGGACGATATTGGCTGTGGGTTTGTCATATAGGGCCTTTATTATTTGAGAAAAGTTCCCTCTATGCCTACTTTCTGGAGGGTTTTTATCATAAATGGGTGTTGAATTTTGTTGAAAGCTTTCTCTGTATCTATTGAGATGATCATATTGTTGTTCTCCTTCAGTTTTTTAATATGGTGTGTCACATTGATTGATTTGCATATATTGAAGAATCCTTGCATTCCAGGGGTAAACCCCACTTGATCATAGTGTATGATCCTTTTAATGTGCTGTTGGATTGTGTTTGCTAGTATTTTGTTGAGGATTTTTGCATCTATGTTCATCAGTGATATTGGCTTGTAGTTTTCTTTCTTTGTGACATCTTTGTCTGGTTTTGGTATCAGAATGATGGTGACCTCGTAGAATGAGTTTGGGAGTGTTCCTTGCTCTGCTTTATTTTGGAAGAGTTTGAGAAGGATAGGTGTTAGCTCTTCTCTAAATACTTGATAGAATTCGCCTGTGAAGTCATCTGGTCCTGGGCTTTTCTTTGTTGGAATATTTTTAATCCCAGTTTCAGTTTCAGTGTTTGTGATTGGTCTGTTCATATTATCTATTTCTTCCTGGTTCAGCCTTGGAACGTTGTGCATTTCTAAGAATTTGGCCATTTCTTCCAGATTATCCATTTTATTGGCATAGAGTTGCTTGTAGTAATCTCTCATGATCCTTTGTATTTCTGCAGTGTCAGTTGTTACTTCTTTTTCATTTCTAATTCTATTGATTTGAGTCTTCTCCCTTTTTTTCTTGATGAGTCTGCCTAATGGTTTATCAATTTGTTTATCTTCTCAAAGAACCAGCTGTTAGCTTTGTTGATCTTTGCTATCATTTGCTTCATTTCTTTTCCATTTATTTCTGATCTGAACTTTATGATTTCTTTCCTTCCGCTAACTTTGGGGTTTTTTGTTCTCCTTTCTCTAATTGCTATAGGTGTAAGTTTAGGTTGTTTATTTGCGATGTTTCTTGTTTCTTAAGGTAGGATTGTATTGCTATGAACTTCCTTCTTAGAACTGCTATTGCTGCATCACATAGGTTTTGGGTCATCGTGTTTTCATTGTCATTTGTTTCTAGGTATTCTTTGATTTCCTTTTTGATTTCTTCAATGATCTCTTGTTTATTAAGTAGTGTGTTGTTTAACCTCCATGTGTTTGTATTTCTTACTGATTTTTTCCTGTAATTGGTATCTTGTCTCATAGCGTTTTGGTCAGAAAAGATACTTGATATGTTTTCAATTTTCTTAAATTTACCAAGGCTTGACTTGTGACCCAAGATATGATCTATCTTGGAGAATGTTCCATGAGTCCCTCAATACATAAGGCAAATACTAACAGCCATAAAAGGGGAAATAGACAGTAACACAATCATGGTAGGGGTCTTTAACATCCCACTTTCACCAATGGAGAGATCATCCGAAATGAAAATAAATAAGGAAACGCAAGCTTTAAATGATACATTAAACAAGATGGACTTAATTGATATTTATAGGACATTCCATCCTCCATGTTTCTTGCCGATGAATATTTACAGGTCCAAATAGTGGGAGTCCTTCCTTAAATACAGATGCATGTTGCCATGATTTCTTTGTGGTGTGTTAGCATAACTCGCATTTATGCCCAGTTAAATACACAAAAATCTTTGTAGGGTCACAAGTGAACGTTACAAACATCTCACTCAGGTGCCCATATTCTTTTTTAATATAGAAACGTTATGTAAAATAAATATATGTATTAAAATTCTCCCATTACACGATTGCTTGTCAGTTCATAGACAATTACATATGAAGGGTTTTCTAAAATACACACTCCCTATATAAAAAAGATAACCAACAAGGACCTACTGTATAGCAAAAGGAACTCTACTCATTATTTTGTAATACCCTATAAGGGAAAATAATCTGAAATATATATATATATATATATATATATATATATATATATATATATCACTGTGTTGTACACCTGAAACTTAGACAATGTTGTAACTCAACTATACTTCAATAATATATATATATATATATATATATATATATATATATATATATATCAGTGGTATATATATATCACTGTGTTGTACGCCTGAAACTAACACAATATTGTAACTCAACTATACTTCAATTAAAAAAATACTACGTGGCAATTACATGTATCTATGGAAACAGATCAATGCAATTACATTGTCTTTAAAATCTGCTGTTTTACATAGTATGGAGTAACCATGAAAATGAGGTCCTACCCACATATGCCCAGGCAATCCAAGAAATATTCTCCTTTCACAAAGTATATTTCTCATAATTTTAATTCACAATCTTAATATCTTCTCTTCATTATTTATTTGATGTGAGTTTTCTATGCTTTGAAATATTTGAACATTTCCTTTCCTCACACTACAGAAAGGCAAGCATACAAATTTTTCAGGCTGTGACAAAAACTATTGAAAAAGTACATCTTGTTTATAGCATTCATTTGTTAACATTCAGTAGTATAATAATTACAAAATGAAAAAATCTTTCATTTCTTATATGCCTATGTAGTTTTAGAAGACAGTTTTGAATTTCAGATATTTTACTTTCATGGTAAAATTTGAAAATGAACTACATACCATTTGGTATTTATACAATATCCTGATTCTAACTTGAGCTCTTAGGCATGGATGTTCACAGAAATATTTGTTTTTTTTCCAGATATCTATTTGTCGAGATATAAATGCATTGATTACACCATTTTCCACATCATGGAAGCAGTCAATCAGTTCTTGGTATCCATCCATCTCATCAACCTTAACTGGTGTTTACTTTCTCTTAACATACTGAGAATATGGCACTGTGGTGAGTGCATGGAATGGTTTAACTTTAATTAAACAATTTGAGTCAATAATATTGCATGTGTGCATGCATACAGACACACACACACACACACATACATGCACACACCAACCTAATGCAATCTGCCCATAGTATAGGTCTGACTTATTGGTCCAACAGTCTCTGGGGTGCAGGAACTTCTGTTCATCTGTGAATATGAGACATGATATTTGGTGAGCATAGAAGCTTTTCTACCAGCTACACTACATTTCAACATTTATGCCATGGAGCCAGAAGGATATTGGGATCATTTGGCTGCTTTATTTTCAGAGGTCATGTGTCAGTTTCATATGTATACTTTCTTAAATTTTTAGAATTCACTAACTACACCCCTTAAACTCCAAAGGATTAAAATAGATTTTTCTTATCTTAAAGCAGAATATAATATTGATGTTTTTACAAGATTTTGTAATTTGTGGTGTTAATAATATTCATCAGTCCATCCTGGTTATCTCAAGAAGGTATGCTGCTTCCTCATGAAACCTTCACTGAATATTTTTATTTATTCTTTCAGTAACTCCATCTGTTTGCATGAAAGGCATTCTTATCAAATCTTTAGAGTTGTTTCCAGAATTTAGGAGGCAGAACATCACAGCATATGGAAGAACAATGAAAAGATTGAAGAATAATTGCCATATTGAAAATACTTCTCTTCCCTAGTCCCCATCCCTGTTTATATACAGCAAAGAATAAAAACCCCAGGCATGTCTAGATAAGTATAGTTAGCTACCTAGCTGTTAAACAGACATGATGTCTTTGAAACTTGTTAACAGTTGTCATGTGGTTGATAATTTATATTCCCAATGCTGTAGCCCAGCCCACCCTTTAAATCTTCACCTTTGTATTTAACATTTTAGTTCAAGGTAAATGTAATGATGAATGTGAAATCAGGGGGGAAAAGTCCATTCGTTTGGAGTCAGAGAAGAAAGGAAGAATAGGGGTATCACGAGAGACAATGAGTGCAAGTCAGTAGGGAAGACATGAGTAGATGACTCGGTTCTAATATTCATGTCTTATTGCATTTTTTATAAATGGCCAATAACTAAGGTATGCTTTAGCTAAAAATTTATACAGAACACATTTCCCTCAGGCCTAAGAATACCTTTGATATACTTTCTCAAGAAGAAAGAAATTCCACTTTTGCTAGTTTATAAGTGTGCTGCACTTTTGTTCTCTTCAAATCAGCCAAGAAGTACAGATAAACAAATGTGGGGGGAAAAAAGCCTCCCTTTATAGAATGCAAATTTTTTTTACATTTCAGATTTTAAAACTTGTTTTATGATTCTGCCATTAAGTCAAGGTAATCAAAAATAACTACTATTATTACATGATCTAAATGGAGTAAATTAACCTTTGCTTTAAGGTTAAAATCGTGCATGGAGACTAGTTCTTGAAACAACAAAACATGAAACAATGCATTTTTGTACTAAAGGACTGCTTGAGAAACCTCCAAAATTCATTCATTCTCAGCAAAAAAAAAGTGTCAGGTGGTATTATAATCTATAAAGGAAGCAATATGATTCAGTAAATAGCATTTCTACCACCTCTGAAACACCTGCTATGCAGACCACTGTCTATCTGCTCTGAACTCTTTGAAATAGAAGGACGGAACAGGCTTCCAGTTTTTGTTTATTGATGTTTGTTTTACTGTTCCTGAGTTTCATTGAAGTGACAGATTTTAAATCTATAAACCTATTGCAAATCTTTTCCCAGTAATACAGATGTTATCAATGGAGCAGGTGACCAAAGGTGAGTTCAACAGGGGCCACAGAAAATCCCACCTGTCTTTTCATGCTTTCTGGGAAGAGAAGACGCAGTACAAGACTTCAAGCCCTCACGCCCCACGCAGCCCGACCACACAGCCAAGAGAAGCTCAGGTCTCAAGCCTTCCTGAACCGTGGGTGCCTTCCTTGCCATCTGATATCATGGATCTTTACTAGGCCAGCTTCCAGTTGTTGGTAAAACACAGGAATTGTGGCTCATTTCTATGTTGTTTGTCCCCTGCTTTTTTCTTGTAACTGGTGTTCTGTCTCTGATTGTCCTTCAGCCCTCAGCTCTGGCCGTCATCTTTCTTGATTGACATCTTTGCCTTCCTCTGTCGCCTTCTTTCGCCAGATGCCTGAGTTCTCCTCCAATGTGGGGACTCAGGGTGGTGTGTGGTGTGGAAGAGAAGCCTCAGGCCTAAGATTCCATCTTCTCTCCCTCCTGGATCCCAGAGGAGGGAAGAGGAAGAAGATGACATCCCCAACTCCCAAGCACTAAGGGAGAATGGGTCTCCTAGGGCCTGCACTCTGACTGCCCCCTTTTCCCAGCCCCCAGAACTGGGCTACTTCTGGGTGGTGCAGTGTGTTCTAGCTCAGCTCATACTGAGACTGTAAGAACTACAAACAAAATTTCTATTAAATTAAGTTTTGTGTCTTAAAAAAACCCCAAGATGACACACTAGAAAGAGGACCAGAAACAAGGGCTGCCAATCCTAAAGTTTGAGCTCGTTTCAAATTAGATTGGCAGGGAGGAAATATGTGAATGGCCTTCTGAAGATCAAGTTCTTTCTGTCCATGGGGACTTAGTATGTTCAGAGCCAGAAGAAGGAATAAACCAGCAGAACTAGCACCTGGGCATTAAAATGTCACGAGGCCACTGCAAAGTGACTGAAAATGCTGGGAGCTGTAGCAAATGGCATCTTCCAGAACTCCTTACAGAGGGAACTGCAGATGAATGGAAGAAATGCCAATGATATGCCCCTTGCTAACTCCTGTAGCCCCAGCCAAACAGGTGCCTGAAATGAAGTAGGTACTAAATAATATTCATGAAAGAATGTTCAGGAACCAGAAATGATAGGAAGCATGACCTCCAGAAGACTGGTTCAAAGGAGGAAATGACCACTTGACAGCCTCTAAAATGCTTTCTAAAGAAGGGTCCCTCTAAGGAACATTTCTTTTCTTCTAAAATGCCTGATAAAGAGACTTTGTTCCTCGAGTGGGGAATGCAAGCTAAGTGACTCTAAACATTTGAGAAGACGCTGATTTCTGAACCAGTACTGCTCTTGCCCTCTCAGTGCTCCACCCATCTGCTAATACATGTTTGTATTCAAAGAATATCAGTTTGAAGAAATATCAAATTATGAGTTACCCCTGTGTATCCATGTATCTCATTTTAACTCTGAAAGTGACACTATGACTTTGAACTTGCTGGTGGGTATATTGTCTTGGAAGTCTGGCCCTGGTTCTGTTAGAACATTCATCGTGGTGTCTGCACAAGAAGCACTGTTCAGATTCACAACTCAATGGTTCATTTTGTTCCAGTGAAAACTGTCCTCACTTTCTCTTCCCCACCAAAAAAAAGAAAAATTCTGCAGGGGGTTAGAGCTGGCTGCACTGTTTCCAATGAAATAATCAATAGAGTTTATGTAAGGCAGCATGGAGGAAATTGTTCGTTATATTTCATTAGAGATTAATTCAAAATGTAAAATATCTGAGACATGAAATTATTTGGGGACATCAGGTATTTTTAACCCAAAGGCTAAAATGGTTGAACAGTGTGTATATTTAGACACAGTACACATTTACACAATTTTATTTCAATGCTTTAAAACAATTGGTACCCAGTAAAACATCCAATTTATTTTAACAAGTCATGAGTTACACACGAGATGACTGAGAGATTGCCCAGTGGTAATCTATATACCCCTGTCTCCTGCAATTGTTATTGAAAACATTTGGCCATGAGGACATCTGGTGGGGTGTACCATCACCATGTGTAACAGACTATAGAAATTTTCTCTACAATAATTCCAGAGGTTAGATTTAAACAATGGATGATTAAAAAAATAAAACTTCAGGGAATTCCCTGACGGTCCAGTGGTTAGAAATCTATGCTTTCACTGCCAAGGGCCTGGGTTCAATCCCTGGTCTGGGAACTACGATTCTGCAAGCTGTGTTGTAAGGCGAAAAACAAACAAACAAACAAAAAACAACAATAACAAAAACCTCCAATGTTTAAAAACAACCATAATTTTCTAAAGTAAGTTCATCCTGGAGCTATTTTCAGTGTTTAAAAAGTGGAATTTCCTCTCTTTGCCTTAGGGAATTACCACTAAAGAATCTAATGTGGTATCTTTTCAGCTGAACCAATAAAAGCGTGACTCTTTTTAGAGATGGTCTCTAAATGTACAAGTCTCTACAATTCTGGTCATGTTTGCTGCTAGTGAAAGAAAGGAAACTGTGAAGAGTTACACTCACATAATATAATGGGCGATTGTTAGCCCTGTTCTTTACACTTTGCATCCTCTTGCGATGGGAAGACCTCTTGCAAGAGACCTG
Organism: Mesoplodon mirus; assembly: GCF_964341445.2. NCBI lineage: Eukaryota > Metazoa > Chordata > Mammalia > Artiodactyla > Ziphiidae > Mesoplodon > Mesoplodon mirus. The sequence goes on along the minus strand of NC_138977.1, from coordinate 6,217,702 downwards.
TTTTGCCTCTAATGCCACATAAATGATTTTCTTTTCACTGTAAAATTAAGACATAGAGATCAGAGAGATAGAGGGAGAGGGAGGGAAAGAGATAAGGAGAGGGAGGGAGAAATAGAGATATTGAGGGAGAATAGAGACAGAAATAGAAAATTAGACAAAGAAGAGAAAGTTATAATATGTCACAGGCAAAGTGATATAATTGCTTTGCTTTCAAATTACATATTGGTAGAATTGCCTAGTGATGGAATGGTTAAAAATATGCTATAAAATATGTCTATTGTCAGACAAATTAGAGAAGAATAGTATAATTTCAGGAAAACAAAACTGTCATTCGGGACACTGAGAAGGTGAATAGAGAATACAGGTAAGTTTCTGTTTTGACTTCACTCAGTATGAAGAGTAGTTTAAAATAGCATATTCACATTTTCAAATTTGAAAATAAGTAGTCCGATATGCTTAAAATCATTGTTTTTTTCTTCTACTCCAGTATCTTTCCTTCTTTAAGGCACAGACCGAAGCAAGACCCACAGACCTTATCTTCCTGTTTGTTCTTGTTTTAATTATGTAGTGCAAAGTATGGCTTTGTGGTACCCACCAGCCTGTGTTATTTTTCCTTTTCTCTCTCCCTTACTGTCCCTTACTCTTCTCTTTTTCAACATCTCACACCCCAGGGACAATCACAATGAACTCGAATATCTTCCTCACCTTCCTCCTCGTTAGTATAGTGGTGAGTATCCCCGCCTGTCAATATCTTCCTCAATTACTTTTCTTTTCAGAATTTACTTCTAAGTCACACCAGTCACCATTATACCATTTGCAAAACAAATTCCAAATTATCTTAAAACAGAAAACTATCTTTGAGCAAACTGGATGAATTTAGGAATTTTTATGAATAAATTCAAATAAAAACCATTTTAAGGCCCCCATGGACCTGCTGAACACTGTATAACCTTGTGGAGATGTGAGAGAGAAAAATCAAAAGGAAAATGTCCTCTCTAACAATGACCAAAGCAGCAAAGACTACCTAGTATGGCCCCTCTGAGCATGAAGATGAAAGTATTAGTGAAATCCTTCCCCCGCAATAATTGTAAATTGATCCCATACCAATATGTCTTATTTTGACTTAAGTTATATTATCTCTCATTTATTGCCCAAGTACAGAAGTAGGCAGTGGTTAGTTCTTCAAAGGTCAGCTTCAAAGTCTTTCCAATCAACTTCACTTCTTTACTATTGGCCTTTTTACATGAATACTTATTCTTCCCTTGTTTTGACTTTCCTTTTCCTCTTGCTTCCTGGGTTCCATAGTTTTAAATCATCTGTAAGTTGTTGATTGTTAATTTTATGTTTGCATACTTCATTTCAACACTTTATAGATGTTACTACTCTGTCTTCTCCTTTATATGGTCTCTAATGAAAAATCTGGTGTCATTGTTATATTTGTTCTTCTGTGGTTAATATATCCTTTTTCTCTAGCTGTGTTTAAGATGTTTTCTTGAACCTTGGTTTTAAACAATTAGATTATGATGTACACAACTGTATTTTTCTTCATATTTCTTGTACTTAGGGTTTGTTGAGCTTATCCAATATATGGATTTATATAATTTTCATCAAATTTGGAAATTTTTTGTCCATTTTTTTCTAATATTATTTCTATTCCACTATCTTTAGGGACTTCCATTAAAGGTAAATTAGGCCATTTGAAAGTATTCCACTCAATAATTCTCTTTTCACTAATTTTTTCTCTTTTTTCTCTTTTGTTTCTTTTTTTTTTTTTTTTTTCCCGTACGCGGGCCTCTCACTGTTGTGGCCTCTCCCGTTGCGGAGCACAGTCTCCGGACGCGCAGGCTCAGCGGCCATGGCTCACGGGCCCAGCCGCTCCGCGGCATATGGGATCCTCCCAGACCGGGGCACGAACCCGCATCCCCTGCATCGGCAGGCGGACTCTCAACCACTGCGCCACCAGGGAGGCCCTTGTTTCTTTTTTTAAATTTTTATTTTATATTGGTGTATAGTGGATTACCAATGTTGTGTTAGTTTCAGATGTACAGCAAAGTGATTCAGTTATTATACATATACATGTGTCTCTTATTTTTCAAATTCTTTTCCCATTCAAGCCATTACAGAATATTGAGCAGAGTTCCCTATGTTATACAGTAGGTCTTTGTTGGTTATCTATTTTAAATTTAGCAATGTGTACATGTCAATTTTGCATGGTTTCTATTGCTATGGCTTCAAGTGCATGAAGCTTTTCTTCTATAATATCAAATCTGCCATCAATCCCATCCAGTGTAATTTTTATCTCTGACATAGTAGTTTATATGTCTGGAAGTTTTATTTGAGTCCTCTTTAATTTTCTGTGTCTCTGTAACTTTTTGAACATATGGGATACAGTTAAAATAACTGCTTTAATGTCTTTGTCTCATAATCCTAACATATGTGTCTATCTTAGTTGGTTTAGATTGATTGTTTTCTCTCCTCTTTAGGGGTCACTGTAAATTTTAACTTGTTGGGTACTGGATATACTTTATTCCAAACGATTATTCTTTTTATCTATCTATCTATCTATTTATTGAAGTATAGTTGATATACAATGTTGTGTTAGTTTCACGTGTACAGCAAAGCAATTCAGTTATATATACTTGTAGTGTGTATATGTGTGTGTTACTCCCAAATTCCTAATTTATCCCTTCCCCCATCTTTCCCCTTAGGTAACCGTAGTTTGTTTTCTATGTCTGTGGGTTCCTACGAGTATTCTTGAGCTTTGCTCTGAGACACAGTTACTTGCAAACAATTTGATCCTTTCAAAACCTGCTTTTAAGATTTGCTAGGTAAGGCCAAGCCAGAGCTCACCCAAGGGTTTATTAATCTTTGCAGCTGAGGTAAGGCCTTTCTGAGTACTCCACCCTTGCCTCATGAATCATGAGGGTTTTTCAACCTGGTTAGTGGGGGCACACACTACTTTTGCCCTGTATGAGTTTCAAGTACCCTTCAAGTAGTTCTTTCCCCAGGCTTAGAAAATTTCCTCGCATACATACACTGATCTGTACTTTGCTAAATATTTGAGGGGATCTTATGCATATCTCTGAAATTCCCTCTCTGTGCAGCTTTCTCCTCTTCAATATGCTGTCCTTTGAACTCTACCTCCTTGGTCTTCCAGGACTCTCAGCTGCATCTCCTCAACTCAGAGAGTCAGCCAGGCTCTACTTGTTTTCCCCTCCTTGTACCACAGCATGTAAACTCTCTCAAGAAAGTAAGTCATGGAGATAACACAACTCAGCTCATTGGTTTCTTGTCTCTCCAGTATTGCTGTCCTTTACTGCCTGGTGTCAGCTGTGTTAAAAATTGTTGTTTCAGATATGTTTGCAACATGTTTGTTGGTTTAGATGAAACTCAGCCCCTGTTACTCCACTTTGCCTGGAATTAGAAGCTCTGTAGTTCCAACACTGACCTTTCTCTTGAGCTCAAACTACACACTCAGCATTCAAATTTGAATATATAACAAACATTCCAAATGTGTCATGCATGTAACTAAACTATTTCCTCCTTGCAAAAGCTGCTTTTAAATTCTCCTCTGTGCTCTAGACATTCAAGCCAAATATTTAAAATCATCCTTTTTCAGTTCTCTTACACCTCCCTCAGTCTAGCCTTCATCAAATACCATTAACTCAGGCTTCCCTGGTGGCACAGTGAATAAGAATCCGGCTGCCGGTGCAGGGGATATGGGTTCGAGCCCTGGTCCAGGAAGATCCCACATGCCGTGGAGCAACTAAGCCCGTGCATCACAACTACTGAGCCTGCATTCTAGAGCCTGTGAGCCACAACTATTGAACCCACGCACCACAACTACTGAAGCCCACGTGCCTATAGCCCATGCTCCGCAACAAGAGAAGCCACTGTGATGAGAAGCCTGTGCACTCCAGTGAAGAGTAGCCCCGCTCACCGCAACTAGAGAAAGCCCGTGTGCAGCAATGAAGACCCAATGCAGCCAAAAATAAATAAATTAAATTTAAAAAATACCATTAACTCTACTTTGCAAATACATTCCAAATCTAACTTCTTTTTACCTTAACTGAGACCACTCTACTCTAAGACATCAGATTACTGTAACATTCCTGTGTGTGGCAGGGGTCTGGCATGCATGAAAGATAGTATACTCAAACTGATGAACTAGGAGAGAATTTAATAAAGAGATTATTTTAAAGAACAGTTTCTTTGTTTTCTTCACTTGTTTTTTTTTTGTTGTTGTTGTTGTTTTGCGGTATGCAGGCCTCTCACTGTTGTGGCCTCTCCTGTTGCGGAGCACAGCCTCCGGATGCGCAGGCTCAGCAGCCCTGGCTCACGGGCCCAGCTGCTCCGCAGCATGTGGGATCTTCCCAGACCGGGGCACGAACCCGTGTCCCCTGCATCAGCAGGTGGACTCTCAACCACTGCACCACCAGGGAAGCCCTAAAGAGATTATTTTGAAAGGTAAAGTGTGGGTTAGGGAAAACAACAGAGATACGTTTTATAACTCAGAGCTAGTTATTAATGGGGAAGCATTTCCACTCAAAGACCTGAGTCAATAAAGAGAGGGAGTAGGAACCAAAATTAGAGAAATTAGGGGCTACTTGACAGTAGCTGTGGCCCTTGGTAGAGAGATTCAGTCAATCTTCAGAAACTTTGCAAGTAGGAAGCTGAGGAATTAAATATACAGACTTCACTCTCCTCTCAGTATTCTCTTGGTGGCTCCCACTGGCTGAACACAACTGGAAGCCAGAAGTCAAAGAAACTTTTGATGCAGCACAGAAAGGTCAGGCTGTAGGGACCCAGGATGGAAAGAAGTAGAGTAGCTCTGGAACACAGTTCCCTAAGGGGTCGCCGCACTCCTGTGCAACCCCTCCTACTTTCTGCTCAGAGCAACCAGAAGGACCCTTTGAAAATATAAATCTGGGGACTTCCCTGGTGTTCCAATGGATAAGACTTTGCCTTCCAATGCAGGGTGTGCGGGTTCAATCCCGGTTGGGGAGCTAAAATTCCACATGGATTGCAGCCAAAAAACCAAAACATAAAACAGAAGTAGTATTATAACAATTTCAATAAAGACTTTTAAAGTAGTCTACATCAAAAAAAGAAAAGGAAAATATAAATCTGTTCATGTCAGTCCAGTGCTTAAAACACTGAAGTGACTTTTCCTGACACTTAGAATAAAATTTAAAATCCTTACCATGATCTAAAGTTCCTACATTATCTCATCCTTGGCTACTTTTCCAATGCAATCTCTAATTACTCTTCCCATTTCTTATTCTGCTCCAGCCACAAAGGCCTTCCTGCTTTTCCTTCACACTCCAAATTCCTTTCGGCTATGCACTTGTTCTCCTGAAATCTCTGAAAGGTCTTTTACATTCCCTCATTGTACTGTCTTTGAGAGATCTTCTCAGATTCACTCCCCTAAAATAAGAGGCTATGTTACTCTTTATCTCTTCACCCTATTTTTTTCAACATTTCTTCATAACACTTATTTCCACTGGTTTATTATCTCCCTCCATTAGAATATAAGCTCTATGAGGGCAAGAGCTTTGGCTGGAGAGTTGAATACTATGTCTCTGTGGCTAGAACAGAGCCTGTCACATTATAAGAAGTAAATATACATTGAACAAGTAAGGAAATACCAGATACTTCTCTCCCTCTTTTTCTGATCCACAGAAAAATTTTAATTCCCCTTCCAATCATCTCATCTCACTGCAGTACTCTAGTTTCCCCATTTTATTTCCCTAAATATTTACAGATAGTGTATTAATTTGCTGTGGCTGCTATAACAATAAACTATACTCTAAGTGACTTAAACAACAAACTTTATTTTCTCACAGTTCTGGAGGCTGGAAGTCTGAGTTCAAGGTGTCATCAGGGTTGGTTCTTTCTGGGGGTTATAAGAAAGAATCTGTTCCATGCCTCTGTCCTCTTTTCTGGTGGTTTTGCTGGCATTCTTTGGCCTTCCTTGGCTTCTAGAAGCATTGCCTCAATCTCTGTCCTAATCTTCACCTGGCATTCTCCCTGTGTGCATGACTATTACAAAATTTCCTCTTTCTACAACGATCGTAGCTATGTTGGATTAGGAGCCCATCTTACTCCAGTACGACCTCATCTTGACTTAACAATTGCATTTTCATTGACCCTACTTCCAAATAAGGCCACATTCTGAGGTACTGAGTGTTAGGACTTCAACATATGAATTTTTAGGAAGCACAATATAACCTGCAACGCAGCTTGTCATATGAATCAAATAGATAACAATATATAAGAATGAATAAGTAAAATAATATGTTAAAAGCTTTAATAATTTATTTTGAAGTAACTTTATATTTTCTGAAAAATTATGACAGTACAAAGAACTCCTGTATCCCTCTCAATTAGACTCCTCAGCTAACACTTTATCAGATTTATCACCTTTTCTCTCTCCCTCCTTCTTTCTTTCTCTCTTTCTCACTCAATCTATTGTTATTATTCTTTTCCTGAGCTCTTTGAGAGCAAGTTGCAGTCATAATACCTCATTCTCCCATAAATACTGTGGTATATAAATCTCCAAAACGTGGTATAGAGACTTGACAGACACCTACATAACCATAATACAACCATCCAAATCAGCAAATCAATATTGATGTAATACTAACTTTGAGTCAATGAAACACATTAAAAATTTTCCAAATCTTTCCGTGGTGTCTCTTTTTCCAAGATTCAGTCCAGAATCACATGTTGCATTTACTTGTGACTTGCCTTTAGTATCTTCCAACCTGGAATGTTCAAAGAATTACTATTCTTTTATGTTTTCTGATATAAAAAATAAAATATAGGAAACACATGGATGGTGTATAAAATACATTCTTCCTTGAGCTTTTCAGGAGACTTTCTAAATTTCCCTTTCCAGATGGAAAATATTTACATAGTATCAATAAGCATTTATTGATTATCCCCAGATTTTGTGGGTTTCCATTTCCCATGGTAATATATTCCATTTTTAGGTTCAACTCTCTATTGAATACCTATAATATGTGAGATGTTCATGTTATATTATTTTTAATCCTCAAAATAGCTCTGCATGTTAGGTATCATTATACACATTTTATAGATCAGGAACTGCATTTGTTACTGCTGTATAACGAATTACCACAAAATGTAATGGCTTGAAACAACACTTATTATCTCATAATCAAGACAAGATATAATACATGGCTGGCCTGGTCTAGAAGTGGAGAAATCAAGATAAAGTTTGTAGGTGGTATTGGCAAGATGTGTTGAGGGATTAAATATGGGGTAAGGAAGGAAGTGAAAGAGATCAAATATAACTCTGAAATTTGACTTTAACAACTAGATGCCCTTTACTAAAATGGAGAGGAATAGAAATAGGTTGGGTGGGGAGAATGAGAGTTTTATTTTGGACATATTAAGTTTGAAGCACCCATGAGACAGCCAAATGGAGATACCAAGGATGAGACAGGCCTTGGAGTTGTGGAGTTCAGAGGAGAAGTCTAGACTAGAGATTGCCCTTGGCCAGGAAATACTTGTTTTAGTAGTTAGGGGCTTGGGCCCTAAATCTCAGTGCAATTTGGTAGTGACCTAGTCTAGATACATGCAGAAGACTAGAAAAGAGGCTGGAGAAAGAGCAGGTCAGAAAGTTCCCTCTCAATGGCTAGTTCAGAGCTAGCTCAATTTTATGCCTTGGGCTTTTATTAATATTATTTATTATTATTATGTTATCATTATCATCATCATAATCAATGTTTTTGGAGGATGGTGCAGGAGGCATGCATCTCTCAGATGATGGCAAAGAAACAGAATGCTTTGAGTGAGAGAAAACCCAGATACCAAGAGCTGTTCCTACAAGGGTTCTGGAAAGCCTCACAACACGGATTACCCTGAAACACAGTGATGGGAGTGAAGAAGCCCAAGAGAGAACAGATCTGGGGTCTTGTCTTACCTCTCATGAAGCATAGGAGAAGCAGTTCAAAGAGAGAGAAAAGGAAAGAAAGATTGCCCTTCTTCCCAGATCCCTGCTGTTTTGCTTTAAGTTACTATCTTCACATAGTGAAAGCTTCTATCTACTGATACAGCCTCTGTTTAAAAATATTCTTAATCCTGAGCAATTCGGAGCTGCATTCATCCTTCTTGGGACTGGAGAAAACTGAGAGATAAACCTTACAGGTCTTTTTCCTGGAGGCCTCGGTAGTCCATGGGCTGACTGGGAACATCCAGGTTGTCACAGACATACCAAGCGCTCTAGCTTTTTCTGACCAGGAATTCTCAGGGAAGGGAAAGGCAGGGGCTTGTTACTAAGATCTCTGAGTGTCATCTCTCAAGCACTACCCCTAATAAAAAAAAAATACCTTCATTCTATAAAATATTTCATTCTCTATCAGGAGGGATTCTGGCTGCTGGGTTTCTCTCACTCTCTTGTCTGAAGTTCATATGCCCTTTTTAAACTACAGTGTCACTAATAGATATCAAAATGAAGACTGGGTTGACAATGCATTTGTGGCTTGGTGGTTTTTAGATTTTAATCAGGTATAGCCATCCTTCCTCAGCGGCTCTTGAGCTTACAGTAAAAAAAAAAAAAAAAAAAAAAAAAAAAGTAGAGAATGTGATTCTGATATATTACAAAGCAATACAATTATATTAAACTACAAATGCAATTTTTATGTCAAGCTTCCTCTCTTTGATTTTTTTTTTTTAAATGAAGAGGGGAGGTGTTACTTGAACCTGATTGGTACTGATTACATCTTCAAATATACTGATTTGTTTTCTTTTGCAATACAGAAAGATATGAAATTTCTCTTTTTATGAAATACAGCTTCGGTGAAACCAGTAGACTGCCTGTGAATTATGTTTCCAAACATGGTCAATGAGAGGTTCAGGCTGCTCATCAAACTAAGAATCCAAGAACCAGAGATCACACGCTTGTCCAGTATATATCAACAACTGCTCCCATCATCAGTGAATGACTGATAATGTTACTAAAGTCTGTGCAAACTGTACTTGTTTTGTCACTCTCTTCTGTTTTGCCCACTCTTTTTTAGCTTAGTAAATGCTTTGATTGCATCATTCCACCATTTCTTGATATTTTGCATCATTTTCTGCTCCTGGCCACAGCACTAATCAAATTCAGTCTCAGAATTGTCCTGCTTTTGACATACAGCTCATCCACAAATAAGTTCCTTATTTCCTTCATTTAGTTTTGAAGCGACAATATATGACTATGTCACTGGTAAAGTTATTTGAAAATAACTGTAAAATATTTTTCTCTTGCGAATTCTTTTCTCTGGAGTTTCATGTGTGTCTTTAACTTCCCTCAGAGGCCTTTGTGGTTACAGCATTTTTTTCCTAAAGAAAGGCAAGATTCAGGCCATCTTCATGGCTCAGAGTTTAAAAATCTCAATCTGGTCGTGTACTTTGATTTACTTCTTCCGTCTGGACTCCCACTCTGTTCTCACCAGATACCCTGAACAGTATTTCAAATTCATCAACAGCTTTCCCTATTGAGTGGTTCTTTATATAGCCTCCTATGGGTCCAGAGCTGTCAAAGTTTCTCTGCAATATTTGTTTTGTATTCAAAGATTACCTGCTGGATATCCTTGAAGTGTTTTGCTGGTGATGGATAATAATGGCGGCAGTAGTCCAATCCCCATGCTGTCCTCCATAATCAAAGTTGACAGTGCAAATATGGGGCTGTCTGTTTTTCCACTTGTGAGAAACCTATTACAGACAGGCTGTAAACAGCTTGGGTGGTATTGGCATGACACTGTCTAACTTTTTTGCCTACTCTTTTTAGATTTTTCTGCTTGTTAATTTGCTCACGTGTACCCATGTGTCTAAATATGTTACTGAGGCCCTGGAAGATAGTTTTAATTCAACTTCTATGTTGTTAATTTTAAAAATTTAGGTAAAATTTGCATACAGAGAAATATATGCATCCTATTATACAAGTCAATGAATTCCAACAAATTAAACATTCCAGTCAAGATATAAAATATTTTCATCACCCCAAAATGTTTCTTCCACTTTTGTCCAAGAAATCCATACACCTCATAAGCAACCACTGTTTTGAATTCCATCTCCACATTCTTGAAATTCATATAAACTTAATCAAACAATATCTACTCTTCTGTGTCTGGCTTCTTTCAGTTCTGACTATTTTGATATTCATCAATGTTATTGGGTATATTGGTGGTTTATTATTTTCTTATTGTTGAGAAGTATTCTGTTGTATGAATATGCCATAATTTGTTTATATGTTCTCCTGTTGATGGACCTTTTGGGTTATTTCCAGCTTGGGGCTATTATAAATAAAGTTGTTATGAACATTCATATAGAAGTCTCTTCTGGACCTTTGTTTTAAACTCTCTTGGGTAAATATGTAAGGGTATAATTGCTAGGTCATGGGCTAAGTGTATATTTAATTTTGTAAGAAACTGACAAAGAGTTTTCAAAATAAACTGCACCATTTAATATTCTTAACAGGAGTGTATGAAAGGTCCAAGTTTTCTACTTTCTCACTAACATTTGGTATAATCTCTCTTTAATTCTTCCCTTTTGGAGCAGGTATGCAGAATGTGATTCTAGCAGGTGTGATATTCATTTGCATTTCCCTAATAATGCTGGGAACCTTTTTGTGTACATTTTCCTCCATTTGAATGTCTTCTTTTGCAAAGTGTCTAAGTCTCTTTTTCACTTTTTTATTCTGTTATTTACCTTTTTATTTTCCATTTGTAAAACTTCTTTGTATATTCTGGATAAAACTGATTTCTCAGCTCTTTATATATTCCCAGACAGTGGCTTGTCTATTTATTGTCTTCATGTTGTCTTTTGATGAGCAGAAGGTTTACATTTTCATGGTCTAATTTCTCATTTTTCTCTTTTACGGTTAATGGTTTCTTCCTGCTCCCTAACAAATATTTGCCTACCTCAGTACGGTGAAGATATTTGCCTATGTTTATTTTCTAAAGATTTATAGATTTAGATTTTATGTTTACATCTTTAATCCTTCTTGAATTAATTTTTGGTTGTGATGGGAAGTAGGATTTTTGTTTCATTGCATTCCATATGCTTGATCCATTTTTAGAGCACTATTTATTAAAAAGATTGATACCTTGATAGAGAAAAAATTTACTGTGTAAGTGCGGGTCTATTTTTAAACTTTCTTTTCAGTTCTCTGATCTATTAGCCCACTTATATGTCAGTACCACATTGTATTGATTACTATAGCTTCAGAATAAATCTTAAAGTCAGGTAGTATAAATCTTTCAGCTTTTCACTTCTTTTTCAAATTTGTCTTGGCTATTCAAGCTCCTACATTTCCATATAAGTTTTAGAATTGGCTTGTAAGTTTCCTTTAATTAAAAAAAATAAAAACGGCCTGCTGGGATTTTGACTGGGATTTTATTTTAATAAAAAGTAAGTGTAGAATTTTGTTAAATATTTTTGTACCTATCCAAGGTGATCATATTTTTTTTTCTTCTATTTTGTAAATTTGGCAAATTACACTGATTGTTTTTTCAAATGTTAAACCAACCTTGCATTTCTGGAATTAACCTTGCTTGATCATGACACATAATCATCATCTTATCCTTTCCATAAACTGCTGGAATCAATTTGCTGATGATTTATCAATATTTTTAAGAGATGTTGAACTGTAATTTTCTTTTCTTGTAATGTTTGTGTCAGGTTTTGGTATCACAGTTACATTGGCCTCATAAAACTAGTTGGGAGGTAATCCCTGTTTGTTTCCTGACAGAATTTGTATAAGGGTGGTACTATTTCTTGCTAAAAGATGTTATTAAATTTACTAATCAAACCATTTGTGTCTGGATTTTGGGTGGAGGAGGAAAGAAGACTTTTTATTACATTTTCAGTTTTTTTTTTTTACATTTTAATCTCTGTAGCACTCATAGCCCCTCTCTCCTTACTTTATATTTTCTCTTTCACTGATTTCTCTTATGTTTACTATTTCCTTCTTTACTCCTTTGCTAACTTTTTTAGATAGAAATTTGGATCATTTTATGCCATTTTTCTTTGATAATGTAGACATTTAATGTTATATATATTTTTCTAAGCACTGCTTGAGCTGCATTTCACAAATTTTGATATGTTGTGTTTTAATTATCATTCTACTCAAAACATCTAATTTCTATTATACTTTATTTTAAACCTTAAATTATTTAGAAGTGTGTAGTTAATTTCCAAATAGTTGGGGCTTTTTAGAAATAATGTTGCTGATATGTAATTTAATTCCACTCTTGTCAGAAAATATTCTTTATGATTTTAATACTTTTAATTAATTGAGACTAGTTTTATGGGCCAGCATATGGCCTATCTTGGTGAATTTTTCATGTTCACTTAAAAATAATGTGTTCTTTTGTTGTTGGATGGAGTGTTCTATGGATGTTAATTAAGTCAATGTGGTTCATAGTGTTGTCCAAATCTTCTATATTCTTGCTGATTTTTGCCTACCTGTTCTATCCATTGTTAAGAGGAGGGTATTAAAATTCCTAATGATGATTGTGTATTTATCTATTTCTCCATCCAGTTTTGTCAGTTTTTTGTTCATGTATTTTGAGGTTCTCATATTTAGTGTATACACATTTATAATTTTATGTCTTCCTAAAGAAGTGACCCTTTTATTGTTTTGAAATGCCTCTCTTTATTTCTGGTAACACAATTTGCCTTGATGCCTGTTTTTAATCTACACACACCACCTTTCTTATTATTATGGTTTGCATTGTATGCTTTTTCCCAATTTTCTTAGTCTGTTCAAGCTTACATAAGAAGAAAAAAAAAACACCATAGACTGGGGACTAAACAACAGAAATGTTATGGAAGCTGAAAGTCCAAGATTAAGGTCCAGCAGGGTCAGTTACTGGTGACAACTTTCTTCCTGGTTTGTAAATGTCACCTTCTTGCCCTGTCCACCTGTGGCAGAGGGAGAGATTCTCTGGTGTTTCTTCATTTTTTTTATAAGGACACCAGTTATATTGGTGATTTTTATGCAGTATGACAATCTTTCCTTTTTAAATGGAGTGTTTAGTCTATTTATATTTAATGAAATCATCATTTTAGCTAGATTTAATTCTACTATATTCCTCTTTGTTTTCTAGCTTTTCTAGTCTTTTTTTTCCCCTCCTATCCTGCATTCTTAACTATCAGACCATACAGAAACAGGCTGTGAGCTGGATTTGGCCCATGGGCCATGGAATTTGCCTGCTTCTCCTTTAGTAAGTCAGTTGTCTTTAAAAAAAAAATTAAAAAAGGATGTTTTCATATTTATCCTTTTCAATGTTCTTTCTTCGTTGATGCAAATGTTAATTTAAGCTGACATTATTTTCCTTCAGCCTGAATAACTTCTTTTAACATTTCTTGTACTACAGGTCCCATGAGTTCTCCCTGTTTTTAGTTATCTGAAAATGTTTTCTATTTTACCTTATTTTCAAAAGATATATTGCTGGATAGGGGAATCTAGGTTTCTTTCTTTTTTTTTTTCTTTTCCTTCTTTCTGTCTTTAAAGTGTCATTTCATTGTCTACTGTCACACATTGTTCTGATAAGCAATAAGGCAAATTTTTGTAATGTTTATGCAGTGTTTCTTTTCTGTCTGACTCCTTGTGGTATGTAGAATCCTGAAGTACCTCCTTCCCAAGATTTGCTATCCTAATTCTTGGGACTGTGAATATGATGAGATACTGTGCCCTGACCACATTACAAGGCAAAAGGGATTTTGCAGATGTAATTAAGGTTACTGATCAGTTGACTTTAAGTTAATCAAAAGGGGGATTACCTGGGTGGGTCTGATGTAAATATGTGAGACCTTTAAAAGCAGAGAATTTATCCAGCTGGGAGGGGAAGAGGAAGAGAGATTCGATGTGTAAAGGAGTTGATGCATCATTGCTGGTACTGGAGATAGAAGGGACAATGTGAGAAGAAATGTAGGTGGTTTCTAGGAGCAGACATTAGCCTCTGACTGACAGCTCTAAAGGAAACAAGGACCTGAGACCTACAACCACAAAGACCTGCTTCCTGCCAACAACCTGAATGAATCTGGAGTGGATTCTTCCCCACAGCTTCCAGATAAGAGCCCAGTCCAACCAACACCTTGATTTCAAACTTCTCAGATGCTGAGTAGAGAACCCATTTCATCCCACCTGGACCTCTGACCCAAAGAACTGAGAGATAATAAATGGGTATTGTTGTAAACTTCTATGCTTGTAGTGATTTGTTACACAGCAGTAGAAAACTAATAAACTCCTATCAAGATATTTCTCTTTATTGTCAGTTTTCAGGAGTTGGACTGTGATATCCTTTAGTGTGGTTTTCTTAGAATTTTCTTGTTTGAAGTTCAGTGCACTTTTTGAATCTGTAGGTTTATGTTTTTCATAAAATTTGGGAAATTTTCAGCCATTACTTCTTCAAAAATCTTTCCCCTCAGATGCCCTCTCTGCTCCTTTGAGACTCCAACTGAGTGTATCCTAGACCATTTGACATCTCACAGATCTCTAAGGCTCTCTTTTGTTCCCTTCTTTCTTTTTTCATTCTTTTTCCTCCCTGTTTTTCAAATGTGATTATCTTTATTAATCTCCCTTCAAGTTCACTAAACATTTCTTCTGCTATCTCTAATCTGTTAATCCCATTCAATGAAATTTTCATTTCAGATATTGTACTTTGAAGTTGTAGAATTTCCTTTTGGCTTTTTAAAAAATGTGTTCCATTTCTCTGCCGAAATTACATACCTGTGCACGCATTATGTCCATCATTTTTCATTAAGTACTTGCACATATTTATTAAAGTCCTTATCTGCTTATTTCTGGACCATCTTATAGTCTGTTTGCATTGACTACTTTTTCTGATTGCGAGTCTCACTTTCCTCCTTTTTCAGCTATATAGTATTTTTTTCTTTTTTTAAGATTTAGTGTTGTAACTGATATAAAAAGTTACACACATTTAATGTATACATTTCGATGAGTTTGAATATATGCATACACCTATGATATTATCACCACAATCAAGGTACTAAATATATTCATCACCTACAAAAATTTCCTTGCATTCTTTTCTGTTTTGTGTTTGTGTTTGTGTGTGTGTGTCTGTGTCTATGGTAATAGCATTTAACATGATATCTATCCTCTTAACATATTTTAAAGTGTACAATACTGTTTTGTTAACTATTGTTACAGCAGATCTCTAGAATGTATTAAATTGCATAACTAAAACTTTATAACTATTAAATAACAATTCCAATTTTCCCGTCTCCCTACAACCCGAACCCAAATGTCTATTGATAGATGAATGTATAAAGAAAATATGTTATATACATACAATGGAATAGTATTCAGTCTTAAAAAAGAAGGAAATCCTGTGATTTATGACAACATAAATGAACCTGGAAAACATTAGACTAACTGAAATAAGGACGAATACTGCATAATTCCACTTAAATGAGGTATCTAAAATAATCAAATTCATAGAAGTAGAGAATATATAGTAATTTAAAATTTTTATCCTGGATACTATGAAACATGCACTGGAGGAAGTCTGGATTATGTTGTCTTCTTAAAGAATGTAGAATTTGTTCTGGCAGACATTTAAATATAACAGTATATGTATATGTAATTATAACTATAATTTAACAATACTGTATTGTGTATTTGAAAGTTGCTGAGAGTAGATCTTAAAAGTTCTCTTCACAAGGAAAAAGTGTAACAATGTGAGATGATGGATGTCACCTAAATTTGTTGTGGTAATCGTTTTGCAATATACATATATAAAATCATTATGGTGTACACTTTACACAAATACAAATGTTACAGTCAATTATATCTCAATTAAACTGAAAAAAATTTTTTAAAAATGACTGCCAGCTCATTTAGAGTCCCCAGGCTTTGCTTTATTATTTATTTGGGTGGGATTCTTTAGGTTTTGTTCTTAGTCCAAGGGTGAGTCCCTTACTCAAGGGTGTGGTTTTTACTCTTAAGATATGGTCTTTTTGGGATCTAAGATTAATGACCAAGGAGTTCAGTGTAGTCCTGCACTCTGATTGAGCTGCAGTGTCCAATGTCTTCTAGACTTGAATAAACTCTGTTATCTGTTCTATCTTTTCTAACTCAGCAGTCTTTGTTCAGTTCTCAGCCTCAGAGCAACTACTCTCTACTAGGTTTAAAATTATCTGGACTTGTATATGCACAGCCAAGCCTTTGGCCAAAGATCCACAGGGAAGCCTCATGTGGATTTGGAACAGTTTCTACATGGCTCTCTACATTCTGGTACCCTTCCCAACAGGTTTCCAGTACTTTAGTAGCTCTGAACTATGACTTTTGTCCCACTCATCTTACTTTGGACTACCCCTCCAAAAATTACTCGCAGGCAAAAAGCCAAGACAAATATGGGGCTTGACTCCTTCCTTTTCTAAAGGAGTACAGTTATGGGCTGCCTATTATCCAATCCCTAAAAAATTATTTTTCATATAGTTTTTCCAACTTTATAGTTGTTTGTGGTGAGAAGGCAAGTCTGGCATCAGTTATTCAATCATGGCTAGAAGCAAAACTTGCCATATTGGCTCTTTCAGAATATTGCCTATGAATTAGGAGTATCCAAACGGCAGGTCATGGACTTGTGGAGTTAATAAAAGGAGGCAATCAATAAATATTGTCTAGTGGCTGAATGAAAAAAAATGTATTACCCTGTTTGTCAGCCTTCTCCACTGTAAAGTTACTCTTTTTCCCATTCTTCATACTGTCCTCTTTGGAAAAATTCACTATGCACAGCCCACACTTGAGTGGGCTGTCACCTCATTAGAAGCAGTGTAACTATATAAATTACTTGGAATTATTCTGTATGGGAGAGTTTTCTTCTCTTCCCCATTTATTGCTGGACCTAATCATTGGTATTCAGTCTGGAACTGATTATTTCTGTTTGGAAGACACTTGATGTAGACAAAGGGGCTTTAGGTATGTACTTGTATGTTGGGTTTGAGCCCTAGATCACCCACGTGATTGTTCTGTAGCTTATGGGATTTCTTTTGTCATTAATGCTAAATTTCTTCATATGTGAAGTGGGGATAATAATATTTACTTCTTGTATTATCATAAAGTTAAGGAAGAAATAGGAAAAAGACCTTTAAAAAAATCTTACATTTTTGTCTTCCTGCATCTCTTCTAGATAAAGAGGAAGTGGGGTGGTTTAAAGAAATGGTATCTGAAAAGCAATAGTGAAAGTTATGTATAAGAAAATATTCAGATAAAGAACAACAGATTAAATTACTGAAGTGTGTGTGTGGGTGGGTGTGTGTGGATGTGTGGGTGATGTCTATAACAAACGTTTATACTGTCATAAAAATCTAGACTATGTATTCAATTTTTACTTTTCAAATTTTTGGCACTACTCACAGTTGAAGCCAGAGAGATAATTGGCCATCTTCCTTCATTTAGTATCACCCATAAACTTGAAGATGATTATTAATTTATCTCTTAGCACTGTCACCTCTAAGATAAAGCAAGTACCACTTTTTTTAACCTTTCACCATATACTATATTTAAATTCTTTAGTAAATAGTCCTAAAATACATCCAAATTTTATAAATCCCTCTACTTCCTTGCAGTCTGGGATTAACATACTTTTCTCATAGGAGTCTAACAGAAAGAAGATGTGTGCACTGAGAATCGTATACATAATTGGGATTTACAAAGATTGTCAACAACTGAAATAAATTCTAGTCTGAGAAGAGTTAGAGAATTCTTATCACCCCAACACTTGATCTATCTGTTTTGATTAAAATAGAAAATGGGATGAGAAATTAAGATGTTGTAAATTTTCTTTTTGAAGGACAATGAAATGTTTTGAACAATTACATCCCAGATGGTTATCCTGGTAGAGACAGAAAAACACAGGACTAAGGGTAGACAATCTTTTCCCTTAGATCAGGGCAAAAGAGACCCCTGCTTTAGGCCTCTGCATTTTACAAGCCTCCAACTCTGATCCTCCTGTATCTATATTTCACTATGACAAGCAGTCTGCAGGGCCAATAGAACATGCCCAGCCAGAGGCAGCACGCACTTCTCCACCACCACCACTAGACCAAGTTCTGCTTTGTTGGGATTCTGAAATGCACTGAGCAACAGTTATGAGCCAGCTTCCTCCACCCAAGCAGGCCTCTCGCCTTGGTCTGTGATCCCACAGGCAGACTCCATCTCTGGAAAGTGCACCCCTAGGCCTTAGAGTTGGCCAAGAGTGTATGAGGAGTGTAGATGGGGCTCGGACGTGCCTGGACATGCAGACTGGGCTGTGCAAAGGTATGCCTGGGAGGCCTGTAGTGGTGTGAGATGGAACCAGGAATGAAAAAATGGTGGTGAGTTGCAGACCAGGGGCTGTATGCTCGGGGTTAGGTCTTTTCAAGTGCTCCAAGGAGCACAAGAACTGAGAACTTCATTCAAACCGAACATTTCAGGTTATGATGAGGTATGTTTGTCAAAGTAGAAGTATACAACATATTTTTTAAACAATTTTCCAGCTTGATTAATAATGTTTAAGTGTACATGTCATGTAGCTTCCATAGGTACTCTTGCCTTGAGTTCAGAATATATTTGGGACAGGCTGGAAGTGACCCACACTTTATTTCTGGTCCTTCCACCAACCAGCACATGCTTGAAGAAATGACTTAAAATATTAGGGTTCAACTTTTTTTTTTTTTTTTTTTTTGCGGTATGTGGACCTCTCACTGTTGTGGCCTCTCCCATTGTGGAGCACAGGCTCCGGACGCGAAGGCTCAGCAGCCATGGCTCATGGGCCCAGCCGCTCCACTACATGTGGGGTCCTCCTGGACCGGGACATGAACCCGCGTCCCCTGCATCGACAGGCTGACTCTCAACCACTGCACCACCAGGGAAGCCCAGGGTTTCACTTTTTGTATTTGTAAAAGTAAGTGCCTGATTTAGTTTCAGCATTATTTCTATCACTTATTAACTGTATAACTTTGAGCATATTGCACAAAACTCTGGGTCTCAGTCTTCTCATCTGTCAGATTTAAGGTTTAGTTCAGGCAACTATATGGTCTGTTTTAGTTCTACTCTTGGAAGACAATTTTAATTAGACATTTACTAGATATCAGACAATTTTTATGTAGATATTTTGTTAAAAGAAGGAAGCATGTTAGAATAATAATTAAAGCTGATAAAAGTTACCTTGCATTAAATCGAGTTCTTTCTTCCTTGCCATGCCCTCTCTGCTGGTTCATAGTTATCTGATAGCTCAGGTTTTTTTTAAGTTAAAATTACAAATGAAAAATATGGCTCAAGGTCAAAAATCAATTAAATGGAAATTGGTTATTTGTTTTAAAAGTTCAGGTAGTAATTTACACCATGAGTCTGTTGGATGACAGTTGATATGGATTAATCAGCAACCTGCTTTCTTTTTGATCATGATTCAAATCTGCTCTGGACAGGAGTAGTAATAAGGAAATAATTATGAGCCATTAACTTGGAGTGGTGTACTTGGAAAGCTTTGGATAAAAAGCCTCTCTGAATGAAAAGTGAAGCCTTGTTGTTATGTAGAAAACTCATATTAATGGTATCAATCCATGTCCTAGAGCACATAGGGCAGCCCCTGATCAGTCACATCAATCCTTCTCTGCCCTTTATTATTCATTGATTACCTGTGAGGCAAAGGTTGATATGTTACCTTTTGTTTTACAAGGGGAGAGGAGAGCCAGTGATATTTTCTGGGCTATGCAATGGGCTGAAAACTCTGGAGCTGTGTGTTCTACCTCTAGTTTTCTCTTGAACCATTAGAGAGCCTACGAAAATCATAGAATTTAGTCTCAAAGGATTAAGCTAATTGGGGCAATAATTCCTAGGGGAGAAACAGGAAGAGTATTCCAACTGCAGCCACAGGGACCACAGGGATGGATCATGGTAAAATCTTATGTCCTCAGACTTTGTTTCTGAACAGTAGGTGTCAACTTCAAATTTTCTCTCTACCATTTGTTTCACCTATAAAACTAGCTTTTACTTCTATTTCACTGAAATACTGTGATGTATAAGAATGATTAACAACACTTAAAACACCACTTAAAAGGCTCACATGCAGACTCACTTGCCCCAGTATCTGTCACAAGAGGGATAATTTGGAGGCTTCCCTGGTGGCACAGTGGTTAAGAATCCACCTGCCAATGCAGTGGACATAAGTTTGAGCCCTGGGCAAGGAAGATCCCACGTGCTGTGGAGCAACTAAGCCTGTGTGCCACAACTACTGAGCTGCACTCTAGAGCCCACAAGCCACAACTACTGAGCCCACGTGCCACAACTACTGAAGCCCATGTGACTAAAGTCTGTGCTCCACAACAATGAGAAATCATCACAGTGAGAATCCTGCACACCACAATGAAGAGTAACCCCCACTCGCCACAACTAGAGAAAGCCCGTGTGCAGCAATGAAGACCCAATGCAGCCAAAAATTAATTAAATAAATAATTAATTTTAAAATTAATTGATTGATTATAAAAATTAATTAATTAATTAATTTTTTAAAAGCCAGAAAACAATTAAAATGGCAATATGTGCATACTTATCAATAATTACTTTAAATTTAAATGGACTAAACTCTCCAATAATAAAACATAGAATAGCTAAATGGATTAATAAAAAAAAAGACCTATCTATATGTTGCCTACCAGAGACTCACTTCAGATCTAAGGACACATACAAATTGAAATTGAAGGGAAAACGATATTGTATGCTAATAGATATAGAAAGAAATCTGCCATCCTTACTTACATCAGACAAAGTAGACCTCAAAACAAAGACTGTACTAAATGCAAAAAAAAAAAGCATTGTGTAATAATAAAGGATTCAATCCAACAAGAGAATATAACATTTGTAAATACTGTATTTATGCATAGGAATACTGAAATATATAAAGCAAATACTAACAGACCTACAGGGTGAAATTAATGGCAGTACAATAATAGAAGAGGACATCAATACCCTACTTACACCAATAGGTAGATCATCCAAACAGAAAAACAGTTAGGAAAAGTCAGGATGAAAGACACATTAGACCAGATAGATCTAATAGATATTTATAGAACATTCTATTCAAAAGCAGTAGAATAAACATTCTTCTCAACTGCACTTGGAACATTCTCCAGAGTAAATCATACATTAGGTCACATAGCAAGTCTCAACAAATTAAAGAAGATTGAATCATATCAAGCATATTTTCCAACCACAAAGGTATGAAACTAAAAATCAATTACAGGAAGAAAACTGGAAAAAAACCCATAAATATGTGGAGATTAAGTACCATGCTACTGAATAACCAAAATGTCAACAAAGAAATCAAAAGAGAACTCAAAAAACATGTTGAGAGAAGTGAAAATGGAAATACAGCATACCAAAATTTATGGGATACAGCAAAAGCAGTTTTAAGAGGGAAGTTTGTAGTAATAAAAGCCTACCTCAAGCAAAAGGAAAAATATCAAATAAGCAATCTAACTTTACACCTAAAGGAACTGGAAAAAGAAGAATGAAGCCCAAAGTCAGTAGAAGGAAGGAAACAATAAAGATGGAGCAGATATAAATGAAATAGAAACTGAAAAGACAGAAAAGATCAATGAAAGTAAAAGCTGGTTCTTTAAAAAGATAAACAAAATTGACAAACCTTTAGCTAGACTTACCAAAAAAATAAAATAAAAAGTGGGGTGGGCTCAAATATATGAAATCAGAATTGAAAGAGGAACAGTTACAACTGATATCACAGGAATGCAAACAATTAAAAAGATTTCTATGACAAAGGAGGCAAGAATATACAATGGGAAAGGGACAATATCTTCAACAATGGTGTTGGGAAAACTGGGCAGCCATAAGAAAAAGAATGAAACTAGACCATTATATAATATGCAAAAAATTAACTGAAAATGAATTAAAAGACTTGAACGTAATACCTGAAACTGTAAAACTCTTGGAAGAAAATGTAAGTGGTAAGCTCCTTGACATTGGTCTTGGTGTTGAATTTTTGGATCTGACTCTAAAAGCAAAGGCAATTAAAGCAAAAATAAACAAGTGAAACTACCTCAAACTAAAGAGGTTCTGCAGAGCAAAGGAGCCATCAACAAAATGAAAAGGCAACCTACTGAAAGGGAAAAAAATTTGCAAATTTTATATCTAATAAGGGGTTAGTATCAAATATATATATAAAGAACTCAACTGAATAGCAAAACCCCCATATATTCAAATAAAAAATGGGCAGAAGATCTAAATAGACATTTTTTCAAAGAAGATAAACAGATGGCCAACAGGCACAAGAAAAGATGTTCAACATCACTAATCATTAAGGAAATGCAAATCAAAACCACGGGATATCACGTCATACCTACTAGAATGGTTATTATCAAATAGGCAAGAAATAACCTGTGTTGGAGAGGATGTGGAGAAAGGTGAACCCCCATACACTGCTGGTGAGAATGTAAGTTGGTGCAGCTCACTATGGAAAAACAGTAGGAAAGTTCCCCCCAAAAAAGATTAAAAATAGAACTACCATATGATCCAGCTGTATCAACTCTGGGTATTTAACCAGAGAAAACAAAAATACTAATTCAAAAAGGTATATGCACCTCAGTGTTCACTGCAGCATTAATTACTATAGCCGAGA
Source organism: Mesoplodon mirus (assembly GCF_964341445.2). NCBI lineage: Eukaryota > Metazoa > Chordata > Mammalia > Artiodactyla > Ziphiidae > Mesoplodon > Mesoplodon mirus. The sequence goes on along the minus strand of NC_138977.1, from coordinate 6,195,047 downwards.
TATGGAAACAACTTAAATGTCCATCAATGGATGAATGGATAAAGAAGATGTGGTGTGTGTGTGTGTGTGTGTGTGTGTGTGTGTGTATGTATATATATATATATGTATATATATATATATACATATATATATACATACATATATATGTATATATATGTATGTATATATATATATATATATATACACACACACACAGTGGAATCCTACTCAGCCATAAAAAAGGAAATCTTGTCATTTGTGACAACATGGATGGAAAGAAGTCACACAGTGAAAGAAAAATACGATACAAGTTCACTTTATTTGGAATCTGAAAAACAAAACAAACCAATACAACAGACAAACAAAAAATCTCATAGATACAGAGAACTGATTGGTGGTTGTTAGAGAAGAGGTTTGCAGGATGAACAAAATGGGTGAAGGGGGCTAATTTTATGATGACGCATAGTAACTAGACTTATTATTGTGATCATTTTGTTGTGTACACAAAGATCAAATTATTGTGTTGTATCCATGAAACTAATACAAATTTATATACCAATTTTACCTCAATGTAAAATTAATTCATTCATTAATTTTAAAAAACCCAAATAATGAGAATATTGTTCACCTTATTGCTTGGTTGGGAGTGAGGGGGTGAGCGATGATGGAGGGGAGGGAGAGCTGAATTCAGTAGTGTTCTTTCAAAGGTACATAGAGGGATTTTGCAGCCTACTCAAGTTTAATTAAAAATAAATGTGGAAAATTGTTTTACAAGATTGTACACAGTGATTATCTCAAATTACCATGGGAAATACAGAAACGTCTCATTAAAAAACACATTTAGACTTTTTTATGTATACACTCCATCATTTATATTCTAGCTTAGAAAAACCTCCTCACTTCTAAAAAATAATAAATAGCTGAAATATGTCATCATCATTTTTATGTATCCCAGAATCTTATGTATGTGTGTTCCGATGATTTTTGTATACATCTACATCATAGAAATCATTTTAAAGGAGAATTGCAAAGCTTTGTGAAAATGAATCAAAACCACTGGACAATTAAAGGATTACAGAATTATTCACAGAAGTGAAACCAGGATTAAGATTGAGTCAATCCTGGGTAACCTACAAAAATTAGGCTGCCTGGGTATCATGTTGCTGCTTCCCTGTGTAATTTCTTGGCATCAGGCAGAGGTTTTACCTCTTCCCAATTCTATGCTATGTTTGTACACTACTTAAATGTCTTGATGTTTTTAACTGAAAGATTTAGTTGAACAAAAAATATAAATTTTAGTGATGCTTTTGTCATTGAGTTGAAGAATAGTTTGGTAGTGTATAAACATATCAAAGAGCTACACAAAGTCAGGCTTTCCTCAAAAGCCAAAAAAGAAATACTTAGGTAATTTCTGCATTTTCCTTTCTGATCCTAAAGAGACCAAACATCTCAAATGTAGTTGAGTAGTTGAAGATGTGAGCAAGAGGTTATGGAGTGGACATGATGTGGAAAATCAATAAACCAATAAAAAATTTTGATTGCTGGAGTAATTTGTTCCACATTTTAAAGAATGTAAACTTAATTTCTGTGGTTTCACAGAGAAAATATATCTATTATTAATAGGCATGAATAGCTTTAGAGTCAAGCCTGAATGATAGTGCAGAAAAAATAATGGCACACTGTACAATTAAATTATTGTTCCTAATAACATATTGTTTCCTTTTAATTATGTTTTTTGTGATGATGACTTTTTATGAGCCAGATTATCTATGACATATTTCTTCCTTGAAATTCCCCCAAATTATCAGCGTATATGATGAATATAATATGCATACAAGTGAAACTGTAAAATATTAAACACTAAAAAAATTTCCTTCTTAGGTAGCACTATGCATAGACAATTTTATCACCAGCAGGGTGCCTTGGGGAATAAAGTTTCTAAGCAATTATTATATTTTGTGTCAACAGCTGCTTTTTTATGCACTATAGTGTTAACAGAACTCTAGAGATGAGTGATAGAAAATTTCAGAGGCCAGCAAAATGTATTGTTTCTTTTTTCACCCTTGGTAACTCTGTGGTAGGGATTGTGTTTGTCCTGGGGTATTATTTGCTTAGTCAACTCAGACTCGGGCAAGTTGTCTGCCTCTTGCAGTTTATCTGAGGCAAGTCTTGCTTTCAAGTATTTACAGACAGTTAACACCTGCCAGGGGAAATTAACTGCTTGGTTATCATCTTACATTGGCTCTATGAACCCAGACTTTCTAAAGACTAAAACCTAAATGGTAGAATTTGAAATTGAAGTACTTCCCTACATTAGCTATGGTGGAGGAAGTTTCAAAGGGAAAGATACACTGTGCTAGGGATGTTGCTTTGGACCAATATTATACCTTGCTTTGGGGGCACAGCTAGAGGATTGGCATAAGGGGAGGAAGTGGGAATAATCAGGAACATGTCCCCCCCTCATCAAACATTTGACTTCCCCCTTCAACTAATTCATCTACAAAATATGCATTCAGTAAAAGGAATATAAGCAACAGAAAATATTTAAAGGTGGAACCTACTCAAAACAGGGCATGACAAAACTACCCAAGGAACATCTGAATAAGCACCACCTTAGCAAGAGATCTTTATGAGAAAACAGTCAAACCATCAGGCAATGTAGAGACCTGTATGTGCTTTCCAGCTCTTCCTGAATCAAAGTGTCATAGAATACCATGTGACCATTTGATTGGCTAAGGTAAAACAAAATCTGACAATACCATGTGCTGCTGAGGATGTGGATCAATGGAGTTCTTGCACACTACCGGTGGCAATGTAAACACAGAACCACAATGGACAGTAGTTTCGCATTATTTACCAAGTTGAAGGTACAAGTGCCCTATGATCAAACAGTTCCACCCATGGGTAAATACCTAATAGAAATGCACACCTAAATATTAAAAATATGTACAAGAATTTTAAAAGCAACATTATTTGTAGTATCCACAAATGGAAGACAATCTAAATGTACATCAGCAGTAAAATAAATTAAATTGTGCTATTTTTAATAAGGCAAAGTTCTGTAACCAATAAAATTAAAAATAAACAAAGCATATAAAATAATATAGATGATTCTTACATACATAATACTGACCCCCACATAACAAGACCCCAAATTATATATCTAGTTAAGATTTTATTCTTATAAAATTCAAAACAGACTAAACAAAATTATATTCTTTACTGATGGATGACAGGAGATAAATGTATGTATATCACAAAAGTCAAGGAGGTGGGTTATTACTGTACAGGAGACAATGAAATAGTAACTCAAAGAGTGGATCTGGGTAGGTTTAGGGATACTGGAAATGATCTATTTTTTAAGCTATGTGATAGTATATGGGTGTTCACTTTATAATTATTTGTTTAACTGTATATTTATGTTTTGTGCCTTCTTTTCTGAGTGAATACTATTTTTCTCAGTTAAAAAGAAAAGCATCAAGAAAGACTTTATAGTATGATTTAATGCTTTTTTGGGAGGCATTCTGTGTTCCTGGAATTCAAAACACAACTACAATCATACCTAAGTAAAAAGAAAAATTTGTAGCATAGGAAATTTTTACTAAAGTTATATTTTGAGGAGACCATCAACATGGCAGAAGAGTATAACGTGGAGATCACCTTCCTCCCCACAAATACATCAGAAATACATCTACATGTGGAACAACTCCTACAGAACACCTACTGAACGCTGGCAGAAGACCTCAGACCTCCCAAAAGGCAAGAAACTCCCCACGTACCTGGGTAGGACAAAAGAAAAAAGAAAAAAGAGAGACAAAAGAAGAGGGGTGGGACCTAGGAGGGAGCTGTGAAGGAGGAAAGATTTCCACACATTAGGAAGCCCCTACACTGGCAGAGATGGGGGGATGACGGGGGAGATCTTTGGACCCAGGGAGGAGAGCACAGCAACAGGGGTGCAGAGGGCAAAGCAGAGAGATTCCCGCACAGAGGATCGGTGCCGACCAGCACTCACCAGGCCTGGAGGCTTGTCTGCCCACCTTCCAGGATGGACGGTTGGGAGCTGGGAACTGAGGCTCTGGCTTTGGAGGTCAGATCCCAGGCAGAGGACTGGGTTTGGCTGCGTGAACATAGCCTGAAGGGGCTAGTGCACCACGGCTAGGTGGGAGGCAGTCCGGGAAAAAGTCTGGACCTACCGAAGAGGCAAGAGACCATTGTTTCGGGGTGTGTGAGGCGAGGGAATTCAGAGCACCACCTAAATGAGCTCGAGAGACGGGGCCTCAGCTATCAGCACGGACTCCAGAGACGGGCATGAGACACTAAGGTTGCTGCTGCAGCCACCAAGAATCCTGTGTGCAAGCACAGGTCACTATCCACACCTCCGCTTCTGGGAACCTGTGCAGCCCACCACAGCCAGGGCCCTGTGATCCAGGAACAACTTCCCCGAGAAAACATACGGCGTTCTTCAGGCTGTGGCAACGTCACGCTGGCCTCTGCCACCGCAGGCTCACCCCACATTCCATACCACTCCCTCTCCATGGCCTGAGTGACCCACAGCCCCTAATTAGCTGCTCCTTTAACCCCGTCCTGCCTGAACGAAGAACAGACACCCTCAGGAGACCTACACGCAGAGGCGGAGCCAAATCCAAAGCTGAGCCCCGGGAGCTGTGCGAACAAAGAGAAAGGGGAACCTCTACCAGCAGCCTCAGGAGCAGCGGATTAAATCTCCACATTCAACTTGATGTACCCTGCATCTATGGAATACCTGAATAGACAATGAATTATCCCAAAATTGAGGCAGTGGACTTTGGGAGCAATGATATATATATTTTTTCCTTTTTCTCTTTTTGTGAGTGTGTATGTTTCTGTGTGTGATTTTGTCTATATAGCTTTGCTTTTAACATTTGTCCTAGGGTTCTGTCTGTCCATTTTTTGTGAGTGTCTTTTCATTTCTTTGGTGCAGTTTTTTAGCACTTCTTATCATTGGTGGAATTGTTTTGGTTTGGTTGCTCTCTTCTTTCATTCTTTCTTTATTTTTTGTTATTACTTTTTAATTATTATTTATTATTTTTTATTTCAACATCATTTTATTTTATTTATTTTATTACTTTTCTTTCTTTTTTTCTCACTTTTATTCTGAGCCATGTGGATGGCAGGGTCTTAGTGCTCTGGTCAGGTGTGAGGACTGTGCGTCTGAGATGGGAGAGCCAAGTTCAGGACATAGGTGCACCAGAGACTCCCAGCTCCATGTATATCAAATGATGAAAATCTCCCAGAGATCTCCATCTCAATGCCAAGACCCAGCTCCACTCAATGACCAGCAAGCTACAGTGCTGGACACCCTATATCAAACAACTAGCAAGACAAGAACACAATAACACTCACTAGCAGAAAGGCTGCCTAAAATCATAATAAGGTCACAGACACCACAAAACACACCACCGGATGTGGACCTGCTCACTAGAAGACAAGATCCAGCCTCATCCTCCAGAACACAGGCATCAGTCCCCTCCACAAAGAAGCCTACACAACCCAATAAACCAAACTTCACCCCTGGTACAGACACCAAAAGCAACAGGGACTACAAACCTGCAGGCTGGAAAAAAGAGACCCAAACACAGTAATTTAAGCAAAATGAGAAGATAGAGAAACACAGCAGATGAAGGAGCAAGGTAAAAACCCACAGACCAAACAAATAGAGAGGAAATAGGCAGTCAACATGAAAAAGAATTCAGTAATGATTGCAAAGATGATCCAAAATCTTGGAAATAGAATGGAGAAAATACAATAAATGTTTAACAGGGACATAGAAGAACTAAAGAGCAAACAAACAATGATGAACAACAGAATAAATGAAATTAAAAATTCTCTAGAAGGAATCAATAGCAGAATCACTGAGGCAGAAGAACAGATAAGTGACCTGGAAGATAAAATAGTGCAAATAACTACCACAGAGCAGAATTAAAAAAAAAGAATAAAAATAATTGAGGACAGTCTCAGAGACCTCTGGGACAACATTAAATGCACCAACATTTGAAGTATAGGGGTTTCAGAAGAAGAAGAGAAAAAGAAAGGGACTGAGAAAATATTTGAAGAGATTATAGTTGAAAACTTCCCAAATATGGGAATGGAAATAGTTAAGCAAGTCCAGGAAGGGCAGAGAGTCCCATACAGGATAAATCCAAGGAGAAACATGCCAAAACACATATTAATCAAACTATCAAAAATTAAATACAAAGAAAAAATATTAAAAGCAACAGGGGAAAAACAACAAATAACACTCAAGGGAATCCCCATAAGGTTAACAGCTGAACTTGCCGCAGAAACTCTGCAAGCCAGAAGGGAGTGGCAGGACATATTTAAAGTGATGAAGGGGAAAAACCTACAACCAAGATTACTCTAACCAGCAAGGCTCTCATTCAATTCTATGGAGAAGTTAAAACCTTTACAGAAAGTGCAAAAGCTAAGAGAATTCAGCACCACCAAACCAGCTTTACAACAAATGCTAAAGGAACATCTCTAGGCAGGAAACACAGAGAAGGAAAAGACCTACAATAACAAACCCAAAACAATTACAAAACCAGTAACAGGAACATACATATCGATGATTACCTTAAATGTAAATGGGTTAAATGCTCCAACGAAAACACATAGACTGACTGAATGGATACAAAAACAAGACTAGTATATATGCTGTCTACAAGAGACCCACTTAAGACCTAGGGAAACATACAGACTGAAAGTGAGGGGATGGAAAAAGATATTCCATGCAAATGGAAGTCAAAAAAAAGCTGGGGAGGCAATTCTCACATCAGACAAAATAGACTTTAAAATAAAGACTATTACAAGAGACAATGAACACTACATAATGATCAATGGATCAATCCAAGAAGAAGGTATAACAATTGTAAATATTTATGTACCCAACATAGGAGCACCCCAATACATAAGGCAAATGCTAACAGCCACAAAAGGGGAAATCAACAGTAAAACAATCATATTAGGGGACTTCAATACCCCACCTTCACCAATGGACAGATCATCCAAAATGAAAATAAATAAGGAAACACAAGCTTTAAATGATACATTAAACAAGATGGACTTAATTGATATTTATAGGACATTCCATCCAAAAACAACAGAATACACTTTCTTCTCAAGTGCTCATGGAACATTCTCCAGGACAGATCATATCTTGTGTCACAATTCAATATTTGGTAAATTTAAGAAAATTGAAATCGTATGAATTATCTTTTCCGACAACAACGCTATGAGACTAGATATCAATTACAGGAAAACATCTGTAAAAAATACAAACACGTGGAATCTAAACAATACACTACTTAGTAACCAAGAGATCACTGAAGAAAGCAAAGAGGAAATCAAAAACTACCCAGTAACAAATGACAATGAAAACACAACGACCCAAAACCTAGGGGATTTAGCAAAAGCAGTTCTAAGAGGGAAGTTTATAGCAATATAATCATACCTTAAGAAACAAGAAACATCTCAAATAAACAACCTAACCATACACCTAAAGCACTTAGAGAAAGAAGAACAAAAAAGCCCCAAATTTAGCAGAAGGAAACAAATTATAAAGATCAGATCAGAAATAAATAAAAAAGAAATGAAGGAAACAATAACAAAGATCAATAAAACTAAAAGCTCGTTCTTTGAGAAGATAAACAAAATTGATAAACCACTAGCCAAACTCGTTTAAAAAAAAGGAGAGACTCAAATCAATAGAATTAGAAATGAAAAAGGAGAAGTAACAGCTGACACTGCAGAAATATAGATTATGACAGATTACTACAAGCAACTCTATGCCAAAAAAATGGACAACCTGGAAGAAATGGACAAATTCTTAGAAAAGCACAAAGTTCCAAGACTGAACTAGGAAGAAATAGAAAATACAAGCAGACCAATCACAAGCACTGAAATTGAAACTGTGATTAAAAATCTTCCAACAAACAAAAGCCCAGGACCAGATGGCTTCACAGGTGAATTCTATCAAACATTTAGAGAAGAACTAACATCTATCCTTTGCAAGCTCTTCCAGAATATAGCAAAGGGAGGAACACTCACAAACTCATTCGTCGAGGCCACCATCACCCTGATGACAAAACCAGACAAGGATGTCACAAAGAAAGAAAACCACAGGCCAATATCACTGATGAACATAGATGCAGAAATCCTCAGAAAAATACTACAGAAACCAACAGCACATTAAAAGGATCATACACCATGATCAAGTGGGGGTTTATCCCAAGAATGCAAGTATTCTTCAGTATACATAAATGAATTAATGTGATACACTATATTAATAAATTGAAGAATAAAAACCATATGATGATCTCACTAGATGCAGAAAAAGCTTTGGACAAAATTCAACACCGATTTAGATAAAAACCTTCCAGGAAGTGGTGATAGAGGGAACCTACCTCCACATAATAAAGGCCATATAAGAAAAACCCACAGCAAACATCATTCTCAATGGTGAAAAACTGAAAACATTTCCTGTAAGATCAGCAACAAGACAAGGTTGCCCACTCTCACCACTATTATTCAACATAGTTTTGGAAGTTTTAGCCAGAGCAATCAGAGAAGAAAAAGAAATAAAAGAAATCCAAACTGGAAAAGAAGAAATAATGCTGTCACTGTTTGCAGATGACATGATACTATACATAAAGAATTTTAAAGACACTACCAGAAAAGTACTAGAGCTAATCAATTAATTTGGTAAAGTAACAGGATACAAAATCAATGCACAGAATTCTCTTGCATTCTTATACACTAATGTTGAAAAATTTGAAAGTGAAATTAAGAAAACACTCCCATTTACCATTGCAACAAAAAGAATAAAATATCTAAGAATAAACCTACCTAAGGAGACAAACGAACTATATGCAGAAAATTGTAAGACACTGATGAAAGAAATTAAAGATGATACAAAGAGATGGAGAGATATACCATGTTTCTGGATTGGAGGAATCAACATTGTGAAAATAACTCTGCTATGCAAAGCAATCTACAGATTCAATGCAATCCCTCTCATACTACCACTGGCATTTTTCAAAGAGCTAAAACAAAAAAATTCCCAATTTGTATGGAAACACAAAAGACCCCAAATAGGCAAAGCAATCTTGAGAAAGAAAAATGGAGTGGGAGGAATCAGGCTCCCTGACTTCAGACTATGCTACAAACCTACAGTAAACAAGACAGTATGGTATTGGCACAAAAACAGAAATATAGATCAATGGAACAGGATAGAAAGCCCAGAGATAAACCCATGCACATATGGTCACCTTATCTTTGATAAAGGAGGCAAGAATATACAGTGGAGAAAAGACAGCCTCTTCAATAAGTGGTGCTGGGAAAACTGGACAACTACATGTAAAAGAATGAAATTAGAACACTCCCTAACACCATACACAAAAATAAACTCAAAATGGATTAAAGGCCTAAAGGTAAGGCCAGACATGATCAAACTCTTAGAGGAAAACATAGGCAGAACACTCTATGACATAAATCACAGCAAGATCCTTTTTGACCCACCTCCTAGAGAAATGGAAATAAAAACAAAAATAAGCACATGGGACCTAATGAAACTTAAAAGCTTTTGCACAGCAAAGGAAACCACAAACAAGACCAAAAGACAACCCTCAGAATGGGAGAAAATATTTGCAAATGAAGCACCTGACAGAGGATTAATCTCCAATACATACAAGTAAACCATGCAGCTCAATATCAAAAAAACAAACAACCCAATCCAAAAATGGGCAGAAGACCTAAATAGACATGTCTCTAAAGAAGATATACAGACTGCCAACAAACACATGAAAGAATGCTCAACATCTTTAATCATTAGAGAAATGCAAATCAAAACTACAATGAGATATCATCTCACACCAGTCAGAATGGCCGTCATCAAAAAGTCTACAAACAATAAATGCTGGAGAAGGTGTGGAGAAAAGTGAACCCTCTTGCACTGTTGGTGGGAATGTAAATTGATACAACCACTGTTGAGAACAGTATGGAGGTTCCTTAAAATATTGAAAATAGAACTACCATACGACCCAGCAATCCCATTACTGGGCATATACTCTGAGAAAACCATAATTCAAAAAGAGTCATGTACCAAAATGTTCATTGCAGCTCTAGTTATAATGGCCAGGACATGGAAGCAACCTAAGTGTCCATCAACAGATGAATGGATAAAGAAGATGTGGCACATATATACAATGGAATATTACTCAGCCAATAAATGGACCGAAACTGAGTTATTTGTAGTGAGGTGGATGTACCTAGAGACTGTCATACAGAGTGAAGTAAGTCAGAAAGGGAAAAACAAATACCATATGCTAACACATATATATGGAATTTAAAAAAATAAAACAAAATGGTCAGAAGAACGTAGGGGCAAGATGTGAATAAAGGTGCAGACCTACTAGAGAGTGGACTTGAGGATACAGGGAGTGAGAAGTGTAAGCTGGGACAAAGTGGGAGAGTGGCATGGACATATATACACTCCCAAATGTAAAATAGATAGCTAGTGGGAAGCAGCCACGTAGCACAGGGAGATCAGCTCAGTGCTTTGTGACCACCTAGAGGGGTGGGATAGGGAGGGTGGGGAGGAAGGAGATGCAAGAGGGAGGAGATATGGGGACATATGTATATGTATAACTGATTCACTTTGTTATTAATCAGAAACTAACACACCATTGTAAAGCTATAAAAGAAAAAAAAGAGCCAACTATGTTTGTGGATTTGTTTGTTTAGTTCTGCCAAATTTTACTTCATGTATTTTAAAGTCCCTTGTTTTTAAGTACATAAGCATTCATTATTGTTATATCTTTCTGGTGAATTGATATTTTATCATTATGAAATATCAATTTTTGTCCCTAGTAATAAATGCCCAGAGAGAACTCTTCAAGTTTATTTGATATTGATATAGTTACAGCAGTTATATTTTTTCTACCTTTTACATTTCAATTTAAAGCCAGTTGATAGACTGAATATAAATGCATGACCCAATTATTTGCTTTTTATAAGACATGGACTTTTTGAAGATGCAGATAAATTAAAATTAAAAGGGCAGAAAAAGATATACCATATAAACACTAAACTGAAGAAAACTTACTATGCCTTAAATGAGAAACAAATTTCTCTTTTTAAAAAGACTCTGCACAAGTTACCAGGGACCCAATCTTCTTCTAGTTTGTTGCTCTGTCATCCTCAGGGTATTACGTTCATCTTGATGTAAGGTAACTCATTTTCATGTTCATATACCAAGAGGAAAGATCAGGGTGGGGGGTGGAGAAGACCATCTTCTTTCTCTTTACGGGCATGAGAGAGGAATTTTCACATATTACTGGCACTTAGTCATATGATGGTCAGTAAAATGTTTACAATGTAAGGCTAAAGAAATGCTCCAGAAATGCAATAAAAAATAAGGGCATAGGAAAGAAAATATTAGATCAAAAATATAAGGAGCTCTGGGAAATAAAAGGAGGGAGTAGAAAGTTACCATATGTGTGTTTATGTATATAGACTCATATGATAACTGAAGGAAATGCATTTCTCAGACTGAAGGAAATGCATTTCTAGATTAAGAGGAAATTTCATAACTGTTGATGAAGGGAAAATCTTAATATTTTTTCAAAGAAAACTGGTCCCATGAAATAAATTGGAAATATGAATTACATAGGATTTCTCACAACAACAATGGAGGCTGGAAAGAAAGAGCAGTGCCTTTAAATTTTGATTTGAAATGCTTTCCAACTTGTAATTCTATTTCCAATGAAATAGCAACAATATCTGAGAATAGAGTAAAGCATTTTCAGATGTGGGAGTTTTGAAAAATTTTATCTAACATACATTTCTAAGTAATCACCTGAAAGATGTGCTTCATCAAAACTAGGAGGTAATCCGTGAAAAAACAAGTCCATGATCCAGGAATTAGGGATTTAGTCCAGAAGACAGATAAAAGGGTTGTGGTAAACATAGATCTGTGATTGAGAATGAAAGAAAAACCCCGGAGAATAATCACTTCTGGCTGTAAAAATGGAGCTGAATGATCTAGGAGACTTTGCAATAAGAAATTAAAACTGTGTTGCGAGGGGATTTTACCCTTCTGACGGAGAGTTTAGTGATGTATTAATGATAAGTATATAGAATTCTAAGCCATAAAAATTGAGATGATAAAAAGTTGTATATAAAACAAAATATAATAATACTATTCTACATGGCTCAGTATAAATGTTTATACATTAATAATAAAGTAAACTTGAAAGTGGACTTAAGAATTGTGAGATGATTGTGTTTGTGGGAGATGAGCAGAAAGACCTCAGAGAGCTAAATCTTTATCTTCTACAGCAGAAAATCAATAGATAATATATGAAAATGAAAATAATCAAGAAATAAGAGTATAAGCATGTTATTCAGAAATATGAAGGGAAAGGAAAACAGTGAATGTGGCTTCCTCCAGAGAATGGCAATGAGGCTTTAGAAGCTTTGGGGGCAGGAAACTGCTGTTTCTCATTATGAACCTGGTAGAACTATTTGACTTTCATAATTATTTTCATGTGTAATTTTGATGATAATAAAAACAACAATTTAAAAAGAAGTAAGTTGTGAATTAGTGTGATTAAATTCTACAGCTTTCTACTAGAACATTGTTTCTCCAGCAAATAGGACAGTGAAGTGTCTTTAATTTAAAACAAAAATTAGGGACTTCCCAGTGGTCCAGTGGTTGACTCCAAGCTTCCACTGTAGGGGACACAGGTTCCTTACGTGGTCAGGGAACTAATATCCTGCATGCCCCATGGCATGGCCAAAAAAAAAAAAAAGAGAGAGACAATGAGGTATTGGCAAAGGAATAGACAAATTGGGCTTCCCTGGTGGCACAGTGGTTAAGAATCTGCCTGCCAATGCAGGGAACACGAGTTTGAGCCCTGGTCTGGGAAGATACCCCATGCCATGGAGCAACTAAGCCCATGTGCCACAACTACTGAGCCTGCACTCTAGAGCCTGTGAGCCACAACTACTGAGCCTGCGTGCCACAACTACTGCAGCCCACGTGCCTAGAGCCCATGCTCTGCAACAAAGAGAAGCCATGCAATGAGAAGCCCCCACTTACCACAGCTAGAGAAAGCCCACTTGCAGCAACGAAGACCCAGTGAAGCCAAAAATGAAATGAATAAAATAAATAAATTTATTTTAAAAAAGGTTAATAAACATAAAAATAAGAATAGACAAATAGATCAATGGAAAAGAATAGAGAGCCCAGAAATAGACCCTCATGGGTATAAATCAACTGATCTTTGACAAAGGAGCAAAGGTAATACAATGGATCAAAGATAGTCCCTTCGATAGGGGGTGCTAAAACAACGAGACACCCACATACCAAAAAGTAAAAAAATAAAATAAAAGATAAATAAATAGGAAAATAAATAATATAAATGATCAATTTAGGAAATTTCCATGGACAAAATGCCTGCATCATTTAGCATTTCATAGGGCTCAGGATTTGCTCTCAGGACCATGGTGAAAGAGATCAAAGGCCTTCTTCCCTTTGTCCAGAGACAGAGAGAGAGGTGCCCTTCTTGGGAGCCCAGAATACTGAAACAGACACCTGGGCACATTTTATACGTAGAAATACCCTACTTCAGAGCATGTACAAAGCAATTAATCCCAAGGAAAGGTTAAAGCATCTTCTAACAGACGTTGGCAGATATGAAGAAACATAGCAAATATGGAGCATTTTACATTTTATAGAAGTAATAGTCATTTATCAGAAGTCTCTGGCAACACCACTACTGCATTCTCTGGCCTAGAAATATGAAGAGAGGAGAAAGGTACCTGGGAAGAACATTTTTTTACCCAACGGATGCTGCATTTATCCAAGCCTTAAGGCTCAACTCAATCAAGAGCTCCCAAAGGAATACAAAACAGAAAGCTGGAGCACCTCCAACTCTGTGAGAAAAGGAGAGAGCAGATGGAGAGGAGGGATGATTTAAACCTGCAGTGAGTCTCTTGAGATCCTTGAGAAAATTCTGGAAACTATATGAAAATAATTTGCAGATCATCCTGAAGAACATCAGATACTACCTGAGGGAGTTATGAGGGAGCAGAAACAGGATCTGTGCTGCTCCTTCCAGAGGGTTCTATCTAAGAAGTATTGGCGAATATCTGTAAACGTTCTTCATTGACACACATATGACCTTGAGATTGAATTTTAGAGGAGACAACTCATTCTTCCATGACAGGCTTAGGCATTGAATATGACAATCCTGCTTTTCTTCTACAATAAGGTCTAAGAGCTGAGGTGGTAAAACAACAGTGAGAATGCAATGGTAACATTGGAAAAAGAAAAAAATCACTTCTAACATTTCCACTTCCCAGAGATTTCTTATTCCTTCCATCTCTTCTCCTTCCAGGATTAGAGCTGTTTCTGGAAAAGGCAAAATTGGTCCTTGCTCCAAAACTCTTGATTTTACAACTAAGTCAAAATGCCTTAGCACTGCAGTTCTGCTTCATTCCATCTTCCTGGCATTCCCTCTCTCCATTTCCCCCACCACTCATGGGCTAGCTAGCCTGTTTTCAGCAGTCTGGGATGAGCACTGTTTCTATCTGAAATATTATTCTGCCCTCTTTGTAAAGCCAAGCTCAACACCACCTCTTTTCTGGTACTTTCCCTGACTTCCTTGGGCAGAGTTCATTATTTCTAGTGCAATGTCCCTATAGTTGACTATAGTGTCATTGCATTTATATAATTATATTTTGATTATCTATTTTTGTATATATTTCTCCCACTAATTTGTATTCCTCAAAGGTAGAAAACTTATCTTTCATATATATATATATATTTCATATATATATGAAAGAAATATATGTATATATAGTCCCCAGTACATCCAACAGATCCTGACACAAGTGAGGTGCTTCATAAAATTTTGCAGAAGTTATTAATGAATACATGAGGAATTGAGATTTTCATGTTGAAGGATGAGAAAGATGCTAGAGGGTATTCTGAGTGCTTGACAATAAATCATAATCAATCTGGATAAAAGTCTCATTCTGTTCTTCTGTTCTTAGTCCAGATGCATTAGAAATTTGTCTTTGTGTCTGTCCCAGTCATCCTTATAGCTGAATGTCCTTTGTTTCTACTACAACCATGGGCAACAGGCAAACATTTCCAACGGTGTTCTTTAGAAAGAGGTAAATAAACCCAATCCCAAAGAACAGAACAAAATAACAGAGGTTAGGAAAAGATAGAATTAAACCAAATACAAAGAAAATTGCTACCATGAGCATTTCATATTAACCTTTTAAAGGGATGGATTATCCATTCTGAGCACAAATATATCAATCAGCGGAAATTATAGAGGCAAGAGATGTGACAGCAGCTGTGTGGTTTGCCTAATGATTCTGGATTCCCAAAATTTCTCAGCTTGGTAGTACAGAGGATGAGGACCAGGAATTATGTGAGGTTGTGAGAAGAATACAAATGTCTTGCAGACCAAGGAAAAAGAGACCCTAAAGATTAAGACTTCAGGATGTTGCTGGTGAAATGACTTCCCCTGGATTATTGCAAGAGGTTTTTTCACTACATCATTACACTTCAATATCTGAGGCTTTCTAAATTGGAGATCTTACAACCCTTATTAAAAAAAATATGACAATCCTCTGTTCTTTGCTCTTAGATGACAGAATTGGAGGGAAAAAAAAACCAAAATCTACATTATACATATACATACACTTATTGAATACAAATACACATATTTAAGGAGCCATCAAACACAAGTCAACACCGAAGAGAACTGAGAATTACCTGTTATAAATGTTTAGAAAATTCCCCACCTGAGATTCTATGAGCTCACTTCTGTCTAACACAATACATGGTGGATATCTGGTTTTCAGCAAATGATAAATTGATTTGTGGAATGTAGACAGGATTAAGCTTAAAAAATAAACCTTTTAAAGTTCAATTTGCATCTGGTGATTTTAGATCCTCAAATTTGCTTTTCAACTTTCTGTTTTGTTTTAACAGACCTAGAGTATTTGAGAATTTGTAAGAGAATTTGTAATTAAAAAAAATAAATGAAAAAAGTTGGTTAAATCCCAGGCTGATGAAAGAGGGTAGGCAGAGTGTGATTTCCACAAATGAGCTGGAGTGTGATCCAGCTGTGTGATCACACCAAGAAGGCACTTTCCAGATCTCCTTTTGGCTAATCTTTAAGAGCAATAGCAGGAAAATTTCAAAGAACAGAGAGATAAAGAAAGAAACTTGTTGCCCTTAACAGACCATTAATAAATTACACACAATATTTAGTTGTGATATGATCTAAATGATTATTTAGTCATCCACTCAATGAGCAATTTTTGAGCACCTATTATGTGCCAGGAACTGCTGTTATAGGTACATGAGAGACATCAGTAAATAAAACAGATCCCTGCCCTCAGAGAGCTTACATTCTAGAGAAAAGATCATGATTTCTAGAGAGGCAAGTCTTTGGGATGTGTGGAAAGTGGGAAAAAAAAATTTTAAGTCACGTTGTATTCTCTTCCCAATTACCAATCCACCTATTTTCCTGAAGGCAAGAGATTCAAAACTGTCAGAGGTTATGTGAAATGTACACAACGTTAAGGTTAAAATATTTTTAAAGATTTCAAACATGACAGCAACCTCTTGCCCCAAAGGATGAAATCTTCTGCTGGCTAAAGTTAGATTTCTGTTAAATCCCAATCATTCTTTAAGGTGGGAGGACAACTGATAATTTATACATATTTTTATATTGATGAAATAGCCCATCATGGGATTATTTTCTTTAATCTTATTGGTTGCAAAACACAGGACAATTACAAGTCCACTCCTCTTCTGGATAGATGAAAATTCCATGAACAAATATTTATGGTGAATACTATATTAACATGTCCAAGGATCAGAAAAATAAAAACATCACAGAATAGCAACACAGAAGATTATCTGTTGCAACTGTTGCTCTCCTGAGATATTTGGCTAGAAGATATGTGGCTTATAATTTTAAAGTTTTGCATTCATCAGTTAGTAGAGCCAGTATAGAAAAGCAGTCTTTAAATATTTGATGTTTTTTCTTGATACCCATCACTGAAAATCTTTTCAAGGTCAAGAACTCTTGAAAATTTTAATGGGTCATTCGCCATCACATTGCAGGGCTGAGTTTGTGCAGACAGAAGAAATATGCATAGGATTCCAAATAGATCCTTGGAGTAAAGCTTTGAAAATATTAGAAATGACTAGTATTGATTAAGAGCCTATTAAGTACCAGTTAGTGGGCTTGGAACTCTGTGCCAGTTACTTGATTATACTCACCACAACCTTATGAGATTGGGTATTAGTATATACATTTTATGGATCAGGAACTCAACATTATGTGAGCACCAAGACTTGATTTGAACCTCAATCTAACTCCAAACTTTATGCATTTTTCACAATGCAACAGGTCCTCTCTCAATAAGAGTTGGAATGGATGACAAAATAAACAATTTACTTTCCCTTACTGATGCATGATTTTGTGAGAGCTGCTTTACTAATACTTACTACTTTTGTACTAAAACCAAAAACTGGTTGTCCAACTAAGAGCGTCTATAAATTATAAGAGACTAGAAAGCTTATTAGGTATTTTCAATACACCTTATAAAAAAAGAGATTTTTTTCTTTTCTCTTTTTGTTAACATAAGTAATCAAACAGAATATTCATTTCAATATATTCTGTTTCAAAATATTCTGGGCATCAAATCATACACAGGAGCAAAAGAAAATAAAATTCATATAAATACCTAATAAAGGTTCTTTGTTGAAATGAATTCATTTTAGGTCCACAGAATGATAAAAATCTTTAAAGTTGAACCCATTAAAATATTATATCTCTAAAACTGGTGTTGTTTGGCTTGCAGTGTGCACAAAATCAGTGGAAGGTAGAAAAGAGTTTGGCCAAAAAAAATAAGGGGAAACACACGTTTCTAGGCTGCATGATTCTGTGCTTGATGGCTTAGGTTTCTACTGTACATTTCATTTAAAGAAAACTCTTTTCTAACATAAAACCTCAGCAGGCATGCATTGTCTAACAAGGGGAAAATTCTGTCCCAGTTTTCCATAATACATTCATGAAGGGATTTGAAGCAACCAACAGTTACTGCAGAAGGAAAATGAAAAAATGTTGTCCCCTGGCATTTTTTAAACAAACACAAAAGTTCAAGCTCTGCAGCTATTAGGCTCTTTGGAGGCAACATAAACACCAGCTTATTTCTAACCCATTATAACCCCTGAAACAAACCCAGCCTTCTTTTTCTGTTGTAATTTTTGCTGCAATCCCCCAGAATGGAGGAGTTTGTGAGGCCGGGTCACCAGCCATGGGTCTGAGTTGGATTCCTGCAGTAGCAACATTGGAGTCCAGGTCTTCATTTTCTCTCTCCTGCTTGAGAGAGCTTCCATAATAAGTACCTTCTTTGCTACTCTGCTTAGTATACCAAGAAGCCCTTCTCTTTGGGGGAAAAGTATCATTTCTTCTAATGTTCTTTTTCTTCAGAAAAGGAAGGAGCGTATTCTGGTAGGATGTAGTTGACATGTTTGTCTTCCATGTGAGCAGGGGGAAGGAAATTCTTTTCAAGATGTAGTTTGATTTATGCAGAATCTCCTGGGATACTGTACCTGTCATGTGATCATTGTGCTTAAGGAAACCTCAAGGGAAACAAGGTCCATCCTCTGCCTCTCGACAGGCTGCTTACAAACCACTGCACAAGAAGACACAAAAAAGAGCTGATTTTATAGTTCTGAATGAAGTTTCCACAACTTCTGCAGCTCTTCCTGTCAAGAGATTTACCTAGTTTTGTCTGAAATCCTTTTTGTCATCATCAAACAGCTTTTTAAAGATTTCTCTCTCAACAGAGAAAGAGAACAGCTGGTCACCATCCCCTGAGTAATCTCCCCTCAGGTTATTTTTAAATACTGTTTTAACACAATAGACCTGATGCTATAGGGGCAATTTCCTAAATGGACACAGAAGTCCTGAAGAGGATGATGTATGGGCAAAAGTTACTCTACTGACTCCATTTATATGTCCACAGCCAGGCCCAATTATGACAGGTGAGCAGTGCAAACTCACAGCTAAATGCAAGGCTAGAGGGTTTTCCCTTCCATCCATAGTCTTACACCAGCAGTGAAATGCACACAGTACATGATCAATACAAAGGCCACCAGCCCTGATGATGCCAAGGCTCATTTATATAGAGATGAGTATTAGTAGGGTGGGTAGGGGAAGGAGGCAAAGTCAACCAGAAAGATCTACCAGCAAACTTCACTGAAGCAAGGGTAATTTTTTGTTTTGAATTTTCCTTGTGGGTGCTTAATACCTATTAACTATAAGTTATGAGAATTAATGCTTATCTACAGTGCAGTGGTGATTTGCACTTTAATTGATGGATGCCTGCAGAGCTCTGTGGATGAAAGCTGCAGTGCATGGTCCATGCAAAATATTGTTTTTAATACAATTCTAATTAGTTAAAATTTGAGGTTCACCTTCTGCTAAGAATTCCTTTAAAGGGACTTTGAGCAAGACACTTAATCTTTGGTCTGGACCTTGATTTTCCCATTTGTAATACAAGGAGGTTGAAATAGATGGTCTCGAAGGTCCCTTTTAACTCTAACATTTTGTGATTTTAATTAACTATACAGACGGAGACTGATAGAATTTTGGATCAGTAAGAGATTCTGAAGTGGGTTATATAGAATTGTTCTTCTAACAATCATGGAGGCATTTCTTTTAAGATTTCATTTATTGAATATTTATTATATGCCAGTCAGTACACCTTCATATATCCTCTCCTCTGCATCTCAGAAAAGTTCTGTGATCTAGGCAGTTATAGTCTTCATCTAAGGAAACCAAGGCTCAGGAAAATTAAATAAACTGCTGAAGAACGTACACCCAGGAAAGAGTAGAACAGAAACTTGAACCCAGCTCTCTTTGGCTCCAAAATCTATGCTTTTAACGATGACTAAACTGCTGTTGTCATGGCCTCTCCATAACCCCAGTGTCCTGGGGAAAGTCTGAACTTGCTTTCACACATTTCCTAGCCACCCTGTGATCTTCCTGCTTTCCCTCAGCTTGGAGCCAAGATTCCTTTTATCTCAGAGAAGCTAGTTTTCTGTAAGTGAGAAAGAAAAACCTCATTTCATCTCAATGTGCTTAAACATCTGTGCAGACAGGATGGGACAAGTGACTGTTCTGCCAGTTTTGAGTCCTAACACAATAAGATTTTTCTTTAGAATTTCATCCAGGGTCACATGGTATTCCAAGTTCCCCTTTCCTAGCAGAAGACTTTATGCACACCACCAAAGTGTGGGTCATTCTCCTACCCCGTGGGCTGACTAGTGAGGATCCTTCTGGTGAACCCTTACCTTTCTTTCTTTCTTCCCTCCTTCCTTTGTTCTCTGCCCACTCTGCAAGCAATTAATGCAGTCAAATCCTTAATAAGCCACTTTAGTTCAGCCCACATAGCTATTTGGCTCCTGATAAATTGATTAATTCAGCTCACATTGAGGAGACTGTCATGTTTACAACATCACAGTCAGTATCTACACAATTCTGTAAGAAATAAGACGCTGGGCTTCCCTGGTGGCGCAGTGGTTGAGAGTCCGCCTGCCAATGCAGGGGATGCAGGTTCGTGCCCCGGTCTGGGAGGATCCCACGTGCCACGGAGCGGCTGGGCCCGTGAGCCATGGCCACTGGGCCTGTGCGTCCAGAGCCTGTGCTCCGCAATGCGAGAGGCCACAAAAGTGAGAGGCCCGCGTACCACAACAAAAAAAAAAAAAAAAAAAAGAAAAGAAAAAAGAAAGAAAAGAAATAAGATGCTGAGGAGTATTTTTAGAATAACATCTCATCTTTCTCTCTGTGGAGTAGGGGCTGGTGGTTCTGCGGCTGTTGCTAGGATTTCCTTGTCTTAACCAAATGCTTTAGAAGCTGACTTAACAGTCATTTACAATATTTGTTTCACTGAAGGGGACTGAAACAGACAAAGTCCACGGTGCTGTTTATACTGGGTACAAGGGGCTTGGAAAAGGATGGAGCAAAACCCTTTTGTGGCAACACTTCTCAATGCTTTGTTTTCCACCATCCCATTGGGATAGGTGTGTCCTATTAAAGAACATAATATTAAAGGTTTATCTTCAAATGACCTTTATTTGGTAGGAATTATCACTACTTATCCAATCTTTTTTGATTGCTTCAACAATGCTAGCAAGGTTATTAAATTAAGATTTGAAACTGAGGTCCCAAATATTCCCATAGCTCTACCCTAGAATGGAGAAGGTTTAGGAACCACACATATAAACTGGATTTAAAGAATTTCCTTAGGGCTTCCCTGGGGGCACAGTGGTTGAGAGTCCGCCTGCCGATGCAGGGGACATGGGTTCGTGCCCCGGTCTGGGAAGATCCCACATGCCGCGGAGCGGCTGGGCCCGTGAGCCATGGCCGCTGAGCCTGCGCGTGCGGAGCCTGTGCTCCGCAATGGGAGAGGCCACAGCAGTGAGAGGCCCGTGTACCGCAAAAAAAAAAAAAGAAAGAAAAAGAAAAAAATATAGAATTTCCTTAATAAGTAGCACTAATGGATCAATAATGTGGTATGATTGCTCATATAACCTACTGATGAAATCCCTAGAGAGAGAAGCTGATGCTTGTGTTTTTCTCTACATTTTTCAGATAATTGGGCTCAGTCCTGGGAGTCAGTACCCTCCTATTAGACTATTATTAGGTAACTATTTTAAGGAAAATAGTGTCAAATCTTAGTCTACTCCAGGGAGAGTGTCAAAATGTCAAGTGGATAAGAAACTCTGACAAATAAGAAGTTGTAGGGAGATGTTAACATATTTGTTTAGAAAAGGGAAGGCAGGGAGTTCTGCCCTAAGAAAGGTCAAGGCATGTTGGATGATGTTAAGTACTTTACCTCGTTCATGTGGAAGAGGGGCCACACTTATTCAGTGTGACTCTAGGGATAGAACTAGTGTCATGAGTGAAATGAGAGGCAGCCAGATTACAACTAAGTAGAACAAAACACTTTCTAAAAGCTACAGCTCTGAGAAGATGGGCGACATTATATTCCTCATCTCTAGGGAGGTATAAGCAGAGACTGAGTGTCCAAGCTAGGGAGATATTACAGTGTTGGGTTTGGGGAAAGAGGGTGGGAAATAACTAATGCTTAAAGTTTCCTTCTATGAAAGACTACAATTCTATAGTTTATATTCTCACTGGAAACACGATCCATATTTGTTTGATTTCCTTGAAAAACAGTTTGAGCTTAATAAAGAGAGAGAGAAATCTAAGGATAGCTCAGTGGCAAGTCCAGATTTGATTGCAGTGAGAATGTATCTTGCACGCTTGTTCCTCAATCATCGGCAGTATAATTCCCTTCACTCTGCAAAAGTGCCTAAAACTCAGGGCTTATACATCTTGACATAGCATCAAATATTTATTTTCTAGAAACTACTCAGCAAATTTGCTTGCAGGATGCCAAATTGAGTAAGGCAATAGCACTGGGTTAGTTTAGGTAACTTGTGTGAAAAGTCATTCCTGTTAGAGTACAATGGAATAGCTATTTTTCATAACTTTTCCAACTAATTCAAAAATTACTATAATCTGTTATTAGGTAGAAGAAGCACGTGGAACTTCTTAGAGTTATAACATTGTAAGGTACAAATCTCTCTGAAAAGACACACCCAACATTATGCAATCAGAATAACAAAAAGCTTTGTCCCTTTTGAGAATAGTCATGATTTATTTTGCCTTCCTTTAGTTTTAATGACTGTCCTTCTTGTCTAAAAAGCAAAATAAATCATCCCAGTGTTCAGCTCTTTGTTCACACAAGTAAATGAAATCTCTTTGCAAATTCCATTGTTAACATAAAAATCTAATTTTGAATTCTTAGTTACACCCAATACCCTACCAAGATAACATCACAAATATCAGTTAATTGTATTCCTTTTACACTTTGGTTGAAATAAAGATAAAAATTTACAGATTACCAAAAGGAAATTTTTGTAATCTTGGAAATGTCAATATTATGAAGGTTTCCCAGGCAGCTAAGTTTTGTTAGGATTCTTATATAGTCTTTGTACTGTAAGCAGAATAACATGATTGCAACCTAATGTCTCTTTTTTTCAGATGGAGAAAATTTTCATCTCTGAAATAATGTGTGTTAGTTACCACATGCCAAGCTGAGCTACAGTAACAAATGACCCCAAATCATCTGTCATTTAAAACAACAAATGTTTACCGCTTGTTCTTATTACATATTCACTGTGGGTTGGCCCAAATGCGAGACCTCTCTGCTCCATCTCTTACTTATTCAGTGACCCAGGGTTGATTGAATAGCCCCAATCTCGATTGCTCGGTTCATGGCAGATGGAAACACAAAGCCACATTGTCACTTCTGCTCTCATTTCATTGGCCAAATCAAGTCACCAGTGTGATGTATGTCAATAGGGTAGGAGCATATAGGAAGGAGATGTATAAGCTCTTGGCTACTGAATGCAAAGCTAGAGCCATAAAAAAGATACATAAAATGCACCCGAAGTCATTGTGATCAAATATGTCCTGGAAATATTTTACCTAGTCTGCTTTGCTCCTTCTCCACTATTTGATTGATGTGATCAACTGAGGGATTTTGACCAAGTTGCCAATATTTCGTCATTTTGTATTGTGTCCTTAGCTTTTGGTAACCTCAGATTATTTGCCTGTAAAATGACAGTTCAGTAAATTTTCATTGTGGATAATCAAGGAATATGGATGGTACTTTGTGCAAGGTTTTCTTTGTTCCCTAAAGTAAGAGAATACAGTACTACAGGAAACTGCCACATGTATTTTCTCATTAACATGTCACAGTAAATGGATATTAACTCATATTACTATAAATTATAATGGAGTGTCTAAGCTGCTATGGAATTCCACCTCACAGCTACATGAATACCTAGAGAGTTGTTGGGAAGTAATGTGACTATCACAAGCAACACCAAGGAAATAATATAATTTGTTGCCTACTATAAAATGTTACCCCATCTTTCTTAGAAACTTGGCAGGTTGAAATAAATTCTTTTAAAGTCGATTTATTATATTAAAAAAAATCCCACCATTTCCTCCTTCCTTTTCTCACCCAGAAACCTTTAAGAAGCAGATGTAAAAATCAGCAGGCAACTAAGTGTAACTGAGACCTTTCTTGGAGAGAAGACTTTTGGGAATAGCTAGGATAGCTATCTTCTGAAGAACATTGATAAGATCACTGCCCCAATATTTGGAGTTAGTTATCTTGACGTACTCTGTACACTTTGAAATTTAAATTATGATTAGATAGATAAGTGGAGAGAGGAAAGAAGGGAGAGAAGGGAGCAAGGGAAGGGGAAAGAGATAAGAGAGAGAAAGGAAGAGGGAAAGAGGCACAAGATTGTGTTATCAGAGAACAAGATTATTTCACCTGGTGGTGTAGATTTATCAAAGCACGGGAGACTGTAAGAGATGCCAGTGCTGATATAAAGCCAATTCTTTTCTTCATCAGAAAGTAACACCAGTTGACAGTCACTTTTACTTAAAACAGTTTCCCACTAGAATCCCTCAACTTGGAAAGGTCTCTTCCCTCTCCTTTGGCCATCCCACTAACTTGAAAACATCGTTGCTCTATATAAGTAGGTATATTGGTTGCCTGGGGCTCTAATGTCCACCGTTGCTCAGACTGTGCTCTGGATCATTATTCTGTGCCTGGTTGCCCAGAACAGACAGATATCCTGGCTCCCTTTGAAACTATGTGTCCAAATGCTTTTTTGTCCCTCAGGATCCAAAACATTCATATATTATCTCTTTTTTTTCAAATTCCAAGTCACCCCTGTGTGTCTTCTACTACCTGTTTGCATATTATATTAACAAAGACTACTCTTTTGAATCAAAACATAATAACACAAAAACTAAAGAAATGCCTTAGTATGAAAAAGGAACATAGTACATTCATGGGCTCATCACTGAATTATAAGTTCACAATTATAAATGTAATTTGTGATTTCTTTCCATATGCAATCATTGAAATAACCTCAAGGATGAAGAGAACAGGGAAAATACATCTAGTACATCATCATTACTGTTTTTTTTTCTTTCATTTCTTACCTCAATATTCAGGTGCCTCCTTGTAATTTCTCCATTGCTGAAGCACCTCACATGTTCTGCCTCTGAACTACTAATAATTTTAAGTCTGGCACCATCTTGATCAGCTAATCTCCAGGCTGACAGTGTATCTTGGTATGATATGAACATTTTCCATATAACAAATTTTAGACAAAATGATTTTTTTCTCCTTGGATGCACAAATAATCATTCTTCTTAATTATTTCAGCTGTCATGTCAATAATAGTTTTCAATGATAAGAGAAACAACTAACTCTTCAGCCTCTAAAAGAGAAAATATGAACACCACACCAGTAAGACATGTTTTCTGTTATTATAGCAACATTGGAAACAACACAATAATCACCAGTGCTGGCTGAAGTATGATTTAAATTGACCCTTTCTATTTGCTATTACTGTTTTAAAGAAAAGTTTCAGGAGTTTTTTTTATTAGTAAAATGTATGCCTTTAGCCTAAGAAAAGATGTGGTTGTCAAAGGAAATTGTTCATATTTTTTTAAGTAATTTTGTGTGGAAAACACTGATTCCATAGTATGTGAATGATAATTAACCTTTGCTTTATAAGGGCTAGAAAGAAAATGTTGTTATACTTTGCCAAAATGATGTTCAGAGATTTCAAACAGAACATTCATATAGAAATAAAGAGTCGGACTTCTGAATTTGCTTATCCCTATGCTGTGGCTTAACATGCATGATGAAATCAGCATTTATCTAGGAAAAAAACTGAAAACTGGGGGACTTTAGGTCTATGAGTGCAAGATTATTACATATCCCTTTTCCTGAAATATCATTGTCAAAAACAGTAAGTTTAGGATTATTGCATTCATTGATTAATAATGATAAACATACTAAATCCCCTTCATTTTTTTCCTTTTTTAAAACACATTTCCATTGTTAGAATACATCTATTTTAAGTGGCGGTGACTTTTTTGAGTATGGAGAATAGATTGTTTAAATTGTAAAAGCAGAGCTTCATAATGACAGAACAATAAGGATAAAGGTATTATCTTTTTTACATACTTACTCCAATTGTATAGCAGAACACATGCAAATTTGTTTTAGTTGTTTTGTTGTAGAAGATGCTCACCAATAATTAGACAATAGTAAGCTACCGTTAATAATTCTATTATCAGCTTCATGTCTAGTGATGCATTTTGAGATACACCCTGAAGACAAAGTGATTAGGACTTGTTGGTGGATTTGGACTTGTTGGTGGATTTGGACATAGGTTATGAGAGAAAGCAAAGAGTCAAGAATGACTCTGAAATTGCCTGAGGGTCTGGGTGAATGAACACATGAAGGAGCTGAATGTGGGGTGGGAGGATGTCCAGAATTCTGGTTTGTATCTGCTGAGTTTAGGATGTTGAGTGAATAACTGGGTATACAAGTCAGAAACTCAAAAAAGAGGCTGGAAGTCGAGCTTTATCAGAAGAAAGATATTGCTTTAAAAAATGAGATTGGATGGAGTCACATAAGGAAGAGGGTGTAGAATTGAAGAGAGGAGGTCTGGGGACTGATGGGAAGAGCAGTCAACTGAAGGAAAGGAGCATCCAGTAAGTTAGGAGAGAAAGGAGGAGAGAGAAGGTCACATTTCTTCCAAGAAGTTTTGCCATAAAGTGGATCAGGGCAATGGGTGGAAGCTGAAAGGAAAACCTGGGTCAAGAGAGAGGCTGCGTTTTAAAGATGAGGCATTACATCCTGTCTGTCCACTGATGGAAATCATCCAAGAGAAGAACTTAAAGAAGAAAGCAGGATTCAGTGCAAGAGCAAAAGCTTTGCATATTTAAGAGGGGATGGGAATACAGTGCACAAGTGAAGGAGTTGGTCTCAGAGGGAGCAGAGACACCTTGTTCATTGTGATCAGAGGAAAGGCAGAGTCTATGGTGACAGATACAGATAGAATGGATTTTGTGGTGGGAAGATGAGGACACTGGCTTCTGGTTGCTTCCAACTTCTAGGTAAAACATCAAACAAGTTTTATCAGATGAAAGTGAGGATTGGAGAAGATGTGTTTGAGCAAAAAGGAACGATTGAAATAGTCGTGGAAGGCAAATTGACAAGGAAGCTAAAGTAGGATTTCCAGGCAATACTACAGATTGTAGTTGTAATTTTGAAGCAAGACCAGTCATCACAGTTGTGGACATTTTTTAAGCCACTTTCTACTCTGAGGATGCATTTTTAACTATGGCTGGTGTTTTCTTATGTGAGTTGATAGATGGAAGAATGGAAAAGCTGTTGAGGGAACTCTCAAAGAAAGACTGTAGTGAAAGACTACAATGGATCATATGGAACTGAAGCTTGGAAAGAAAGGATGGAAGTCATCATGAGTGGTACAGTGGATAAACATTCCCAAAATTGAATTCATAAGCTTTCTCTCCAAACCTGATTCTTGTGTTTTATTCTCTCCTCAGTGATGGATCACCTAGTTCTCTGAACCAAGAATCTGGAAATCAGCCTAAATTTCTGTTGCTTTTAACCCCCCGATCAAATTCTATCAAGTTGTTCTCATATTTTTCAAGTCTATTTCCTTTTCTTCTTCACTTGAATTTCCTATGATTATGTTCTTTGGTCACTTACATGCATATTGCAAGAAATTCCAAACTGATACTTTTACTCCCCTCCAGCCTTTCACCTTATTGATCCATGATCCGCAGTTACCAGAATGATTTTTAAGATCGGATCATACTACCTCTCTACTTAAAAATATTCATTGTCTCCAAATATCCTACAGAGTAAAGTCCCAGATCTTTAAATGAAGAAGAAAAATGGTAGTTAATGGGTCTTCAAGTGCTACTATGTGCAAAACACTGAGCTAAGCACAAAGGATCCTGATACTGGGATGACTGATTGATTGATTGATTGATTGATTGATTGATTATTCCATAGAGATAGTGTGTTATAGATAAAGAAATGGAAGGAAAAATAATTAAGTAATGTGAACAAGGTAATACTTGGAAGAGGAAGAGCCAGAGTTTGGACTTATGTCTGACTAATTCCAGAATGTGCTGTCATGACTGTAAGGCATTAGTGTCTAAGTCTTGGGGTGATCTGACACTTGCTTATCATTCAAACTTGTCTCTTGCCCCCTTTGACTGACCTTCTTCTGTAAAATCCAGTTTCCTAACTCCATGCCTGTATTTATACATCCTCTTGTGCTTACAATGCTTTCCCCAAATGTCCTTTCTTCTCTTCAACTCCATATACTGCCCACCTACCATCCATCCCTTGCTTGGACAGTCTTCATGAGTTGATCTAAAATTTACCTCCTTTCTGAGGCCACTTGATAGAACTGACTTTTTTTCCAATCCCCCATTTACTTTTGTATTATTTTGTCACTAATATTATGTTGCACTTTTATGTTTATCTGTCTAAATATCTATAGTGGGCTGAATTGTGTCACCTCAGTAAATTCATATGTTGAAGTCCTAAACTTTAGTTTTTTCAGAATGTGAAGTATTTGGAGATAAAGTCCCAAAGAGGTGATTAAGTTAAAGTGAGACCATTAGGGTAGGCTCTAATCCAATCTTATTGGTGTCTTCATAAGAAGAGGAAATTTGGACACCCAAAGAGACACCAGAAATGTGGTCACAGACAAAGCAAAGATCATGTAGATCATGTGAGGACACAGTGAGAAGATGGTCATCTATAAGCCAAGGAAAAAGTTCTCAAAAGAAACCAAACCTGCAACACTTGATCTCAGACTTCCAGCTGCCAGAACCAAGAGAAAATGAATTGCCATTGTTTAAGCCACCTAGCCCGTGATCTTTTATTATGGCATCCCTAGCAAACTAATACAGAATCTCTTCGACTAGCCTTCAGGGCAAGAACTAATCTTATTTGCCTCATTTGCCCTTAGGATTATTATCCTGCAGCCTCCTCCATCCCCCACACAATTTTTTCATCTGACTAAGGTTTCAGATATTCAATACTCTTTACCAGATGCATGAAAAAATAGGGGGGCATGAATGTGCTTGCCAACAGGAATAAATTATGGGCCTCCTGAATATGGGTCTGCATCCATTTAATTTACCAAGGTCAAGGGTGAGCTATTTTGTACCACTAATTTTCACACCTCTTCTTTCACATGTTATTGAGGAGAACTGTTGGATAGTAAGAAATTTGGCAGTGCTTGTAATACATAAACAGAACTCCAGTGTTTTATCTGCTAAAAATGTAGTAGACTGATGCCCATACCTTTTGACTTTGATCTTCAGAGTCATCACATTCAAACATGGCCCTTTCAGTGGTACACTGACAAAGGCATCATGATTGCAGGTGTAATCAGACATTGAGCTCCTACTCAAGTTTCTTGGTGTGGCGAGCATCAGGGTTACCTTTCCCCTCTCAAACCCCCCGTCCTTTTCTTAATGAAGAGAAAAAGAATTGCGTTTACCTGCCAGACATTTTCTTGTTCTCATAGTTCCAGTTAAAATATTCCAACTTAATGTTGCCATACTTTAACAAATAGCAGCATACTTAGTCAGGAGCCCTTGAATGAAGTTACTCAAATATTTGGGGTATACAACATACAAAACCAGCATCACATGTGTTAGAGGGATTCCATTCCTTATACAGAACTGTAATTTCACTTAATTTGATTTCATGGCAAAGAAAATAACTTCTTACCAAGCAATTATTTCCCCTTTTAGAAGAGCCACAGTTCTGGCTGAAGTGAGAAGAAAAAAAAAAAAAAAGTCTTGATTTTTGCATTTTGTAAGGCTACACCATATTGCTAGACCCTGAGGGCCTTTAAAGGACTTGAATTGGATTTTGAACCACTTTTGTTACCATATCTTCATTTTTCCTTAATTGTATACCTAAAGTCACAGGACTTTGTTTCTTCACCAGGAAATTTCAGACGGGGTCTGATAACTTTGGTCTAAATCAATGCAATGAACACAGCTTTTGTAATAACTAAAAGAACTACTAAGTGTGATTTTGATTTTTTTTCAGAAATTGAGTTGGGGCTAGGAAGAAGAGGGCACTGAAGCAGGAAAACATTTTCTGTTCAAACAAGCCATTAGTCTGTTCTTGTCAACTTCCCAGGGCCCTACAGAGCTAAGTGAGCAAAGATAGCTTTGAAGGCTCTCTTGCTCTCCCAGTTCTTTCTGTCAAACTCCTCTACCTGCTATGACTCTTACTTTCTAGTCTTCTATTAAAGATTTCTGGAAAAACACTTATACTGCAATTTTATTTCCAGCTTAATTTTTTTTTTATTAGAGGCTTACGATCCCATATCCATCATTGTTGAATTCTCCACTCTCCCAATCCCACTGTTGACATTTCCTTTCTGCTGACTTTGTGGAATTTGCCTTTTTCAACTACGCCATCTCCCTTTCTGTACCTACTCTTTCCTATTCCCTGAGGGAGTAGCAGGAATTGTATGAGAAAATGATTCAAAAGGCCAAGAAGTGAATGAGTCTCAGGGTAGAAATTTATGTGATATCATGGCTCCATCAGTGTTTCAATCTTCAAATAACCCAGAATGTATTACCCTGATTTAGAATATAGTATTCTTTAAATAAGGGTTTTTAGAAACTGTGCAAACCAGACACCTTATTTATACTTTTCTTATCGTTGTACAGGATCTCCATAAATTTTGCTGAAGAGTCCTTATAGCCTCTATACCTATTTAAATATCAGGATGCAAAAGAGAAGGACAAAGAGATTTGACTTCGTACCTTGTTACCTGTTACCCAAGGCATACACTAGGACCACACTGAGAATATTTCTGAAAATATCTGACGTAATAAAAGACTGATTTTTGTGATGGAAACTTTGGATCTGGGGAGAGGAAAGCTCAAAAAGAAGAAGGTCCCTTAATATGTCACCTTTTACTCATCCTTTCCTGAAAATTCCCAGCTCTTCCAAAAACAAACCCATTTTGTAAGAACAAGGAGACTTTTTCAGGTTTTGGATAGCTTCAACTCTTTGATGAAAACTGAGCAAAATCTAAACATTTCCATCTCTTCCACTATTTGATGATCGATACATGCCCCAAGATTCAGAAAAGAGGAAGGCCCCAACTAGCAAAGAAACACTTCTTCCCTGTGAAAATCAGAAATGGCTGGAGAACAAAACAAAACCACAATGACTGCTGCCACGATGCTGTGGATTCAAGTCTGGTCTGTATTATAAAGGCTGAGGGAGCTGTAACCTCCTTCTAACACTGCCCACTGCCTCCCACACCCCACCCCACCCCGGAGCCCACTGTCCTTGACTCACAAGCAGGGTCATGCTATACATTTGGTAGCATAGTCCAAATACTCTCCTCCTCTCTTGTCTATTAAAAAGAGTCTCTCTTGGGTAACATGTCTCTGAAAGTATCCACCCTCTTGTACAATTCAATTCAAGAAAGCTATATCACCTTATATCTCCACAGCTCTGAACAAAAGAGCAAAGTCATGGCATATGCAGCATTCTTCCACAGGACAAAAGGTCTTCCATGTTGGAAGACATGGTCCTGCTGTTGTGGAGATGGCTCAGGGAGTAGGGGTTGGGACCAGAGGTGAAGATATGAGAACAGGAGAAAAGACCTCCAAAGAGAGAGGCTGGGACTGGGATGTGTGAAGCCTTGGCCCCATTTTATGCACAGCTGTGTTATAAATGTGATGAACTCGTATTTCTTAGATCATGTTCAGCCTGGGTCACAGGATAGCTAAGGTGGGAATAAAATTAATGTTACCTTAGGCCTGCCCTCCTCCAAGATGTGTGTTGCTAAGAGCTGAAAATTGCTGAAATCTGTCCTCACAACTACAAGGGCTCAGAACTGTATGAATGATGTGCCTTTTGTGACACCTAGTTCCTAGCTGCCCAGAGTTGAGGGGAGGGGATCTCTCCATCTTCTTCTGCCTTTGTCTCCTTCACTCTCTGTTTCTCTCTGGATCATCTATCTCAGGATGGGTGGGCACAGAAATTCCTCAGGCCACCTCAAACTTCCTCCTGAGTTCAGACTTTGACTGAGGCCATTCGTCCATTCACTCCCACAATCATCAAATAATAGGCCTAATATTTGTGTGAATTGTTGAGTGACTGTGGTCCAACAGTTCTTGGATTGCAAGACAGCTTATGGGTGTCCTTATTCCACTGGAAAACCACGTTTGAAATTAACAAAATGCATATGCATCTTCTCAAATATCTGCTCGCCCTGTATCCCTGCTATATAGAATGTATCCCTCTATAGAATACTTTCCTTCATAGACCAGAACTCCACAGACATTATTTTATGTTTCATCTTAGGAGTTATGATTTATAGGGATGGAGGCCAAATTACGAGTGGAGAAGCTGAGTACTTCAAAAGAGGTGTTAACTATCAGAGCCTCACCACAAGGCAAGGGTGGGAACAAAGAGAGAACAGTGTTTACACATCTCATGGGGCTGCCTTCCCCTTGAGAAAAACAGCACACCCTCTATTTATTTCCATGTCTTAATGATCCAGATGTAATTATAAATATGAGGGTGGGAAAGACACTGAGGGAAATTGATTTTGAAAAGAAACAGACAGCTTTTTGTGTCAGAGGAAAGTTTCCCTCAGTGAAGACTGAGCAAGCAGGGGGTGGGGTAAACTTCTCATGTTTCTTGTCCACTGCACATAAGAACATTCTCTGAGTAGACCTCCGTTCAGAGTTTGCATCAGTTGTTGCTTGTTTGAGCTTTAATATTGAGCCTAAGTGAAAAGACTCACTCCAGGGATGATGTAAAAATGTTCACATCAAACAGGATGAACTTCTAACTTCCCTGTACTTGGATAATGAGTAAATTGGCCTAGAAATTACTCTCTAGCCAGAAACCCACTCCCTTATATAAGCCTTTGGTCTTAATGTTCAAATCCCTAGAAAACATGGATTTAAGCCTAATATATGTGATATGATCAAAAGTAAGCACACGAAATTCTTGACAACCTTACCCAAAGCAGCAACTATGCTAATAACCTCCTGATCCTTGAGATTGACAGGACACTAACTTGACTTAGTTTAGATGCCATTCCTTTAGAAATGGGACTGTCCAAGAGGGCAAGGCAAGTTGCTGGCTCAAGCAGATCCCCGGGGGACAGAGCTCTGAGAAAGCTGGCTTGTGGATCATCTGTGTCAATTCTTTATAGAATCCCAGACTAGGACACCAGTGACTGTCCCTGAAAATGCACCCAGTTGGATTTCTTTTCTGGGAGAAGTAATCAAAATTCCCCCTCCCAGCTGATAAAGTTCCATGTACTTAATCCATTTCATGTTCAATACACAATACATAAAAGGAGAACAAAAGGTTGTAGGAGACTGATACACTCAAAATAATGGCCACTCTACAGGGCCAGCACCCAGAAGTGCTTGTGGGAAAGCTGATGAAATGACCCTGAAGAATTAATGGAAATTTTCTAATGGATCAAAGTTAAGTTTAATATGCTCTCTGTCATATTTTCTTTCTCTTTGTATTTGAGAAACCCTTTGACAGAGAACTCTGTGTGCGTGTGTGTTTACAGGAGACTTTTTTTTAGTTCTAAAGATTATAGGAAGGAATAGAAATAAACAAGGAGCAGGAAAACAATGGAGTAAAACTGTGAAATGTAGGTTGTATCAATGTAAAACATGTCACATATATACTTTCACAGCCGATGATTTGATAAATGGAGTTTGCATTCCTTTAACCTAAAAATTAAGATCCTACACAAGTAACAAATTAATCACTTTTTTATAGTGGCCCAATGTTAACTGAAACTGAATTCATTTTAAAGCACACAGTATTTTCAGAGCCTCCTCAAACCCAGACCTACTCTCTCTTTTTTTCATAATGAAGTTGGAAGTGAACTTCATTTAGACTCGTTTCCCTGAAACAATTCAATTTTTGAAAGCTACTGAGACACAGGTTCTTTTTCCCCCCCACTGCTTTCTCACCCTCTTAATGGTCTTTTATTCTAAAAGCACTGCGACTGCTAGATTATTTTTTTATTATCTAGTTTAAAAAAATGGTTTCATCAAATACTTTTGCATAAAAGGGGCACTAAAACATTGTTTCTCTTAAACTTTGATCACCTTAATTTCTTCCAGTCCTATAAGACTTCTTCAAGTCTGTAAGAGTCAACAGAGCCCAAATTAATTTTGTTCAATCTCCATCATTTGTTTTACCACTTAATTCCAGACACTTTGAAAACTTTAATAGTAGTTGTTTTTCATTTTTGTTTTCTGCAATACTTTTCTCAAGTTATCATGCCTTCCATGTATTGCTATATTATTTCCATCATTTCTTTCCCATGACCTAGTCTTCTGCTTCTCCGTTTCCTCTTTTATTTTTCTTTTTTGGCTTATATGTCTGGGATCCATTCTAAGCATTTCCAAAATCATTTTCACCCATTATTCCTTTCACAGAGTTTTAGCCTGTTAGAGAAGGGAGAGTATCATTGTGTGGTATAAACAAGAATTCATACACAGTAAAGAAAACTGTGTCGGTCTTTCTTGGATGAGTGGGCTAATGACTCTTTTTAAGGCTGAATTAAATACTGTAATTGTTAATTAACTCTCTTGATAAGAAATAACTCAAAGCAAAACATGATTAAATAAAGCAGCAGTATACCAACTCTCAGTAGTACAGTATTCCTCTCAAGGTTTTTGCCCTCATTGGCAAACTCCTTATAAGAACTGAATTTATTAAAATTTTGACTCGTTTTCCTGCTTGATAGTTTCCTCCCTCAGAATGTAGAAGTTCCCAGTGACTGTGGTGGAAAAATGCTAACAAACTGAGAAAGAACTTTTTAGTATCAAAGTGTTCTAGTAGGTAAAATATTTTTTCTTTCAGTCTGTGACTGACACCAATACTAAGATTCTATAAAACTTTTTTCTTTCAGTCTCTGACTTACACCAAAACTGATTCTATTCTATAAAAATTCTATAAGATTCTATAAAAATGAGAAATAAGTTTCTTAAGCTTACTTCCTTAATATTAGCTTATGAAATAAACAATGTAGAAATACTAACAGTATCTTTAATTTTCTTCAGTAGTTCCTATCTGATTCCAAGGGACAAGGATATAACATTTAGAGATGGAAGGGAACTACTTTAAAATAGAAAGAGCAAGTAAGGCTCATGATTTACCCATTTTTATGTTTGGCCTACCTGGCATAATGCCATGACATTGTAGGTGCTCAGTAAGTATATTTTGAATGAATGAGGGTGAACATAAGCATTAAATATTTTAAATGGACCCAATCCTAGATAAATAAATTGGAAAGATATCTGTGACATATTTAAGTTATATCCCAAAATACCAATTAGAACTTTGTATATTCTTGGTGTTCAGGACATGAATTACTTAAAATTAATTGTTGTAGAATATTCATTCGATTTCAACTTCCATCTTTCCCCGATGTATGTGCTGAAAATCCTCTCCCTTTTTATTTCCCAATGAGCTGTCTAAAGAAAATTGAGTTAGTATCAGATCTTTTAAGGAGCATTTTACAATCAAAGAAATATAAGACCCTTATAATTAAGTGACAAGCCCTGCAGACTATCAGAGGTAAAATTAAGAAAATACACTAGCTTTCTAATTCTGGGGTATTTCTTTGTGATCCAAATAAACCCTGCATTAATGACATAGAATCTGGGTTGGGTCCTGAAGATCTCAACGTAGCAAATACACATCCCAGGTTTGCTTTAAGCCCATACATATTTTGCCAAGAGATTAGTTTTCATTGGAAGCAAAAACACTCTGAAAGTTCTAATACAATTTGAGATATTGAAGTCATCATGTTTAATTTTTAAGAATTATAGGATCTCCAGGAAGCCTTTAGAGATATATTTTGCCAAGAGCAAACTCATTTAAACACCCAAACACTCATTTTTTTTTTTTCTGTTCAAAACTACAAACCCTTATGAGGGTGGGACGATTTCTAAATTTGGCAAAGCTCCCTCTCGTGGCACTCCAGAAGCGAACATCTATCACCCCAAACAAGCAGCCCACAACTAATCAGCAGCCACCTAATGAGTCTCATTGAAAATACTTTAAGCTATTTCTTGTGTCAAGTTGGAAAAAGCTGGGGGGAAACATTCCACTTTTGATTAAGCATCACAAATGAGAATTTTATTTAAGCAAATGCTTTCTGCTAACTAATTTGGAGGATGCACAGGAGACTAACATTTTTAGTGAGGACATGGGGGGAAATACAGAAAGAAACATGAGTGTATTTATTGATGTGTTATCCTGAGATAAGTGAATATCTATCACAGCTAAAGACAACAGTTAATATTTACAAAAAGGATATATATTTTTTAATCCAAACCTCAACTCTCAAGGAGGAAAAGAAAAATATAAGTGTGATTTGACAGGCTCAAAAAACCCTATTTTGATGCATTAAAACCACACAGGAGTGGTGCTAAACCAGGCACCCTTACATCAGGACCACTCACCCTAAAGAGATCTTAGAATTCAAGGGGAGTTGCAAATTTAGTGGAAAAAAAATACATTTTTATTTTTACTAAACTGTAATTCAATTTTCAGCATTTCCTTCTTTTATGAATTTAGGAAACCAACCACATTATCGTTAGCAATATCTATGACTTTGTCCCCAATATAAATCACAGGTATTTTCATAAGATCATATTTTCATGTATTGTAGGTATCTAGAAATTTTATTATCCTCACCATTTTGAAATTATGGTGTTTATAAGACCAACTGCTAGATCCTGTTTTTTACTTAATGTTTAAATGAAGAAACATTATTTATCACAAATATTTTCTTAAAATTTTGACACTATTTCAATATAATGCATTTCCTATATAATGCTATGCATTATTTTATGTATTAAAAACACTATTCGAAATCAGTATCTTTTAACTTTTCCAGTCTGCAAAATGCATACATTTCTGATATAAACCAACCATTAGAGTTTGGAATAGTCACCAACATATTTTGTCCATATTTTGCGATTACTGTGATGGGAACAGACTTGGGCAGGTTGGGGGCAAAGATGAGAGATCAGTGGGACCAAATGGCACAGTTGTGAGTAGACATGGATACATTTTTTATATATTTTTAAGTAAACCAATAGGATTCGCTGATGATTTGATATAGGTTGTAAGAAAAAGAAAGGAACTAATGAGGTTTGGGGTAGAACATCTAGAAAAATAAAGTTGCCATGAACTCAGATAGGAAAGCAAGTTTAGAAATTGGTTGCTGGACATAGTTCACGTTTTAAGTTTGAGGTGCTTCTTACATATCCAAGGGGAGATGTCAAGTAGGTGGCTGGTTACGTCAATTTAAATTTCAAGGAAGAGGCTCACGCTAGTGAGATGAATTTGGGAGTCATCAGTTAGTAGAAGATAGTTAAAGACATGGGTCTGGATGAGATTGTCTAGGGCAGGGGTCCCCAGACTTTTTCACACCGGGGACTGGTTTCATAGAAGACGATTTTTCCAGGGACGAGAGGTGGGAGTGGGGGGTGGTTTTGGAATGATTCAAGTGCATTACACTTATTGTGCACTTTATTTCTATCATTATTACATTGTAATATATAATGAAATAATTATACATTTCCCCATAATGCAGAATCAGTGGGAGCCCTGAGCTTGTTTTCCTGCAACTAGATGGTCCCATCTGGAGGTGATGGGAGACAGTGATACCCAAAGTGTGTTGCTTATGTCCAGACTACTCCTTAATTGTCACTTGCCACTCACTTCACTGATAGGGTTTTGATATGGGTCTGCAAGTAACTGATTTATTACGGTCTCTGTGCAGTCAAACCTCTCTGCTAATGATCATATGTATTTGCAGCCTCTCCCCAGTGCTAGCATCTGCCCCTCAGCTCCACCTCAGATATCAGGCATTAGATTCACACAAGGAGTGCACAACCTAGATCCCTTACGTGCAGTTCACAGTAGGGTTCATGCTCCTATGAGAATCTAATGCCACTGAGCTGACAGGAGGCGGAGCTCAAGTTGTAATGTGAGTGATGGGGAGCATCTGTAAATACAGATGAAGCCACTTACCTCCTGCTGTGTGGACTGGTTCATTATAGGTCACAGACCGGTACCAGTCTGTGGTCCAGAGTTTGGAGACCCCAGTCTAAGGAGTGGATGTAAACATGAAAGACCATAAAAAAGAAGACGTCCAAGGTAAGGACTTTAGGATACTCCATCAATTAGAGGTGTCAGAGATGAGGAAGGACCTGCAAAAAACTGACAAAGAGCTTGCAGAAGGATAGGAGAAGTACCCTGCCATGGTTCTTCCAAGTACCTTAACTTTCCCTGATTTGGAGGCACTATAAATAGGAGCAGCTATAGCTTAATCCCGGAAATGCTGTAAGGATGATGTTGTTTATTTCAAATATGTTTAAAGATGCTGAGGAGTGTACCATATGCAGCCCATTGATATTTTTCTTTGGTTTGAATTAAAACTTGCAGGCTGCAGAAAACTAAAAATACATAACGCTGAAAAATGGCCACAAAGAACACTATGTGTGTGTGTTTTTCACAGTTTCCCATGACATATTTTTTTTTTTTTTTTTTTTTTTGCTGTATGCAGGCCTCCCACTGTTGTGGCCTCTCCCGTTGTGGAGCACAGGTTCCGGACGCGCAGGCTCAAGCGGCCGTGGCTCACGGGCCCAGCCACTCTGCGCCATGTGGGATCTTCCCGGACCGGGGCACGAACCCACGTCCCCTGCATCGGCAGGTGGACTCTCAACCACTGCGCCACCAGGGAAGCCCTCCCATGACATTTTAACTGAATTTGGAGGATACTGTTCTCCTTTCCGTACACTTGGTGTGGCTAATTCCAAATGTGTGGGGATTACAATCCCGCCATGTGACAGATTGCAGTGTCACACACAGGACTTTGCCTCCGCTTCAGGGATGAAGAGAAGGAACTCATGGCTAGGAGAGAGAAACTATTTATTCAGCTGCAAAAGTGGCACAAAGGAGCAATGCAAATTATGAAAGTTACCAGCTTCCTTCAGGGTGTTCCCTCTTCTATATTACCACAAAATATACTTTTATTTTCTGAATTCATGCTACCTCCATCACTACTGGAACAATCAGTTATATTTGCAATAATACCCTACTTATGTTATGTTAAGAGAACATTCAACAAAGGTTAACTTTTAGTTTGGGAAAAACTGGCTTGCTTAGGCAATCAAGTAATGATGCCTAAGAGTAGAAAAATAGTGTAAGGGAAAGAGATAGAACACCTATGTTGCTTATATAAAACTGTATTTCCAATTTAAAGGTCAGGTACATTTGGTTGGGGAAAAGACTCAACCTCATTTTAAGATGCTAATAATCTAGAGTGTGGCATTGTGTAGGGTCCACCCTGTTTGTTCCTCTTAGGGCTTTGAGCTCCTTTTTCTGACCAATAGCACCTCCCCCAGAAGCAGATCAAGGAAGGAAAAGAAGGCAAACATTAAATGCCTTGGTTTTTCGAATGCTGTGCATCACTAGTCTTAAGAAGAAGAAAAATAGTTTTGACAGAAGAGTTAAATTTTGACTAAGACGAGTTTCCGGATATTTTGTGAAGTTAAATTGTTCATGCTTTCTCTGTCTCCCATTATGGAGTTCATATCTTACAGACACAAACCCAGTGAGCAGATGACTTCATTTAGATGTAGGGGGACAATGCCTCTCTGTTGCTTCGCACCCCCATCTCTCTGTATGGCTGTTTCTGTCTGTCTGTCTCTCTGTTCTGTTTCTCTTTCCTCCACAGTCTCTCCTCATCTCTCCCCTACAGTAATATTGTTAACTTTATAATTAACTGACATTTTTTTCTAGATGAGGTTTTTGAGGTTTACGGTATAACACAAATTATATTATTTGCTCTTTGGGCTGTATAAAGATACATTTCTCAGGTCTCATTTCATACTCAGTCAAGGGGGAAAAAATTCATACCCTGACTGATTTCTGTTTTGTGCTGTAATCATTTGCTTTAGGTAGTGGGTGGGGGATGACATTTGAATTCTAAGGTTCAAGTATACCAATCCGTGAGGTAAAAGCTGATAACTGGAATTGTTGAACTTTCATGTTCAAAATGCATTTAAATGAGTTTGTGAAGAATAACATCTCTCAGTGTATTCTTAGCTATTGCTCTTGATAAATATTAAATAAAATATTAAGAAAAAGTGTGTGCACCTCTTTACAGCTTCCCTCCTCTTATGGAAATAATATGTCATAAAAGAAAGCCAAAATTTATTTAGCTTTATGTGTACTCTTCCAAGCAACACAAATGAATTAATAGCAATTTATAGGAATTAGCAAGGATATCTGATTGACCTTATGGAACAAATCTTTTATTTTATTTTATTTTATCTTATTTTATTTTGTAAAGTATTGCTTTACTCCTTTGGACTCCATGATAAAATTGGGTCAATGAAGGTGATACAGTTTAATGATGTGGTCAAAAGCACCTTGAGGAAATATAAAGTCAACAATAATTCAACTTGTGTTCAAGATTTATAGCCACCAACTTTGTGGTATTGAAGAAAATCCCATTAAGCATTTACTGCATCTCTTTTTCTCCCTGCAGGAAAACAAAGTATTTATCTCTCTTTACTATGATTAAAGAAATGTCACCTTTAAAAAACAATGTTCTTTGTCCCCAGAGCAGAACACAACAAGAAAATCACAAAGCATTTTCTTCTGAACTTCTTGGGAACTGCATTTGATGATCCCAAGTTTACTGAGGCATTTCCTGTAAGTGTGCAGAGGTGTGTTTTACTGACTGCTACTTGGTGTCAGACACTGAACTGTGCACTTCACTTACTTGAAACTTTTCCACAATCTCAGAAGGTATGTTTTATTACCCTCATTTTCCAAATGAGAACACCAAGTTTCAGAAAATTTAAATGACTTGCTGGATGCTATGGCTTGAAGTGCTAGAGCCAGGATTTGAATCTAGAGCTGAAGGTGAAGATCTATATGCTATGACGAATTATTTCATTTTGTAAATTACATAGATGCACTTGTGTGCATGTGGTGGGGGACAAAGGGCAGCCTATGCAAGCCTGCCAACAGAGCAGATGACAGTATGGTTCTTTTGTCCTCAGATTGGAAAATGAAATACAAGTGAATGGAAGTGATGTTATGATTTGGGGCTGGAAAGCTGCCATGCCATTGAGTGATCTACTTTACACATGAGGCCAGTTCCCTCAGCACAGGAGACAAGGAAGGATCTCAGGTCCCAAAGCTTTTAAGTTATCACCAGAGACCTGGACTCCTATTCAAAATATTTCTGAAAATGTACTTTGGATTCTCTCATTATATTAGCTTAGAGCGTATCCTAACTAATATGGAATTGAACATACTAAACATTATTTAACAGATTAAACATTAATGATCTGAATTACAATCAAGGACTTAGAAAAATAATAGAGTAAAACTGAAGAAAGTAGGAAAAATATAACAAATAGGAAAAATGAATGTAGAGGAACAAACTAGAAAAAAGAGAGAGCAATGAAAACACTCAATTGTAGAAAAATACTATTAACATAGACAAAATGTTGATCAAGGGGAAAAACGGGGGAGAGAAAAACAATACAAGGATGGATAGATAGATACTGAAAAGAAGACTGTAATTGTAGATAATATTGAGGATTTTTAAAACGTTAAAAATAGGAGAAACTATTGATAATGAATTTAATGCACATAATGAATAATGAATGATAATGAATTTAAAAGCACAAAATGTTAATTATCTAGAAATATGTAAGTTAACAAAATGTACTCATTGTAAATTTAAAAATCTAAATAGACCTATATTAATTAATTAATCTAAATAGACCTATATAATCATCACAGAAAAATACACATACAAGAAAAGCAACAAACCCAGATGCTTTAACTGGTGTGTTTTACCAAGTTATCAAGAAATAGATTACCCTTTTCTTAAAAAACTCTTCCAGAGTTTAGAAAAAAATAAGATTCCTCAACTAAGTTTGTGAAACTAGTATGAGCTTGATAATGATTCTGCCAATAAGTAAAGCCAGGAAAATTATTACTGGTTATCATTTATGAAATAGATACAAAAATAGTATATGAAATAGTAAGCTGATTCACACTCTTGTGTGTGTTTGTGCGTGTATGTACATGGGTAAAACAACCTCATGACTAAATATGTTTTAAATCTTGAGAATATTAAGATACTTTACATTTAGAAAATACATTGATAGAATGCATTGACAATGTAAAGAAAAAATTTATATCAATCAATGCAGCAGTCATTTAATAAAACTCAAAACCAACTTATGAAAGAAACAATGAGTAGGGTAATAATAGAGGTAAGTTTCCTAATCTGATGGTTCATATCTATGAAAAAGCGGGCAAATTCAATGACAGTGAAATGTTAGAAGCATTCTCTACCTTAGTTATCCCTCCACATTTTACCTCTAAGTTTAGACTAATGAGATCTAAGTTCAGTTTTATGTGGTAACTTCCAAGAGACTTCCTTAAGAGATATCTGGCCCATGACTTCTGTCCTTTCTCTTTCTACTCTTCCTCCTTCCTGTCACCACTGCCATGAAGGCTGCTGTGCACCAAGGGTGTTGAAGTGGGGAACTGGAAAGTCTGAGTCCTTCACAACATGGAGCACCGTGGCATCTTCAAACTGCAGCTTCCAGTATACTTAAGGTCTAAGAAAGAAATAAACTGTTTTGTTTAAGCCATTTTTACCATGACTGCTTCTTCTCAACACTCCATTGGGAAATACTAGCAA
Organism: Mesoplodon mirus; assembly: GCF_964341445.2. Classification (NCBI taxonomy): domain Eukaryota; kingdom Metazoa; phylum Chordata; class Mammalia; order Artiodactyla; family Ziphiidae; genus Mesoplodon; species Mesoplodon mirus. The sequence continues at coordinate 6,152,197 of NC_138977.1, read as the reverse complement.
ATGTAATGAGAGAGTAAAAAGAAATGAGATATCAATTATAAATAAATAAATATACATAAGTTGAAGTTCGGAGAATTATACAAATCACAGAGATTTATACTGCAACACCCCTCAGCTACAATTTCACAACCAAAAAATTGTCAGAAATTAAAAGGTCTCATAATACCAAATGCTGATAAAGTCATTGAAAAGATACAAATTCTCACGCATTGCTAGTGGTAGTATAAATTTTTTAAACTACCTTGGTGAGTATATACAGTGACCTTTCATAGATGTGAGTTCCACATCCACATGTAGATTGAAAATATTTGGAAAAAAATTCCAGAAAATTCCAAAAAGCAAAATTTGAATTTGCCATGCACTGGCAACTATTTACATAGCACTTACATTGTACTTAAACTATTTATACATCATTTCCTCGTGTTAGGTGTTATAAGGAATCTAGAGATGATTTTAGGTATACAGGAGGATGTGTGTAGGTTATACGCAAATTCTGCACTATTTTATATAAAGGACTTGAGCATCCACAGGTTTGGTATCCACAGATCTCCTGAAACAAATCCCCTATGGATACTGAGGGATGACTATAGTTAGAATTCTTTAGGCTGTAAGCAACAAAAATCTTATATCAAATTGACTTAATTAACATGAGCATTTTCTATCACCTGAGGCCAGGGTTTGGATGAAAACCAGGCTTATAATGGCTCAACAGTCTTCAAGAACCCAGTTCTCTCAAATTCTCCTTCTGCTATTCTTAATATATCACAGACTGGCCTCTTTCTTGGTAGCAAGAGCATTGTAGCTATTCCATGGGTCTCATCCAGACAGACAACATCTAGAAGAAAAAGAAGACCACTATGTTCCTATGACTGTTTTTTAGGAGTGAGGAAACCACTTCCAGAGGTTCATGCTCCTTTGATCAGCATTGGTCATGTGCCCATTCTCATACTAATTATTGGCAAAGAGAATGGAAAACATTGGAGCAAGGTTTTTAGTAGCAAAATGTTAGAAACATTATATTCATCAATAAACAAATGGGTGCACTTTTCTATTATAGCATTATAATAGAACACTATATAATAGTACTAACAAGAGTAATAGGTGACATTTATTGAGGCGTTACTATGTGCTGGTCACTCTTCTGAGCATTTGGCCAATATATATTCATTTTTCCATCACAAAACCTAGTGGGGGTTGGACATTTAAACTGAGACAGCAATTTCATACTGTTTCATACCCATAAGACTGACAAATATTAAAAGGTCTGGTAATAACCAATGCTGTAGATACATGTGTTGTGTGTATGTACCTGCATATATACATTATGTAAAGATATATGAAATAGAAACCTCATATACCACTATAAAAGTTTAATTTTTCAGATTAAAAAAACCTGAAGAGTGAAGAAATTAAATAACTTAAAGTTACAAAGCTATTAGGTGACAGAGATATGATTTGAATTCAGACAATCTTTAACTTGCAGTTAAAATTAACTAATTAGATCTCCAAGTATCTATGTGGAAAATATTAAAAGCTTAATCTTGAGTAAATGGCAGCCCTTCAACATAAACAGAATAAAAACAGACTAAGTTTGTCAAGGGAGAGGGAGTCATTGTGAGTTCAGTTGGGAGTAGGTAGTATTGAAGATAAAGAACAAGGACAATGTCCCATAATTATAGATACAACCTCCAGGAGGCAATCAGATACAAAGATTTCAAAAAAGGTGTTTGCATCTGGAAAGCTGAGAGTTATGAAGGTAGCAGTGGAAATTGTGCAAGTGGATTTAAAGTGAAAAGAAGGAAGTTAGGAAAGAAAGAGTCCTGAGGGGAGGGAGAAAGGGTCCAGAAAGGAAGACTGAGAAAATATCAAAGTGGTTGTAGATGAGAGAGGAATGTCTGAGACATGAACTAGGAGCGAGCCTTGAGAACACACACGGTAGCCAATAGTGTCCCATGTTACAGAGAGTAGTAAAAATACTTGGTATATCATGAAAGAACTTGACGAAATCAGTTTTGAATGCAGTTATAGTTAGAAACTTGCATCTGTGCTTCAAAAAGTCCATAGGAGTAGGAGGGTAGGTGAAGGGCATTTTCTTTTTCAGAGGAGGTTTGTTGGTGGAGGGAAAGTGACTGTTCGAGCATCAGCCAGAGAGAATGAAAAGTTTTTCAATGGAGAAGACATGGCAATATTTTTTGCTTGTGCAAAAAGAGTTAGTGGTAGGAGAGATCTAAAATACTGGAAAGATAGGAAAGAGTAGGACTTACTGTGCAAGCAACATCTGGAAGAAGATGGGCAAGCAGTGGGTCAAGAGCACAGGTGGAGAATTCAGTCTTGAACATTGAGAAGTAATGGGGAAGGGAACGAGAGGTCTCCCAGATGAGAAGACAGACAGATGGAACAAAAGAAGGGGAGAAATGAGTTTTATCCTGCTGTGTTTCCAATCAGCTTTTCCCAGAAGGGATACTTGGCGAGGAAAGCAGGAAACAGACAGATGTTCCAAGGTCTGCTGGGTAAAGTTAATATATAGTTGCTTGACTATTCAGGTCTGAGTCTTAGGACCAAAAAAAAAGTAGTAGATTAAAAGCAATTCCTGCAAATTTATGAATCACATCCAGTTGCCCAGACACCAGTCTCCTGACCTAAATTTCTCCCTCCCTTAGTGAGTGGAACTGGAGTGTTGCCTTTGTGGAGACCATCCTGATTTGAAACCAAAAAACAAACTGAAACCAGAAAAGAGTTCAGGAAGAGTCTCCCCAGATATCAGCATCAAAGCCAAAGGCCATCTAGAGATCATCCACAGGAACTCTCTTTCATGGAGGAGGAAACACAAAAACATGATAGCCACAAGGTCTTCAAATTATTGATTGGTGAAGGTCTCATGCTTCCTTTTCATGGAACACATTGGATACTTTACCACTTTAATTCATTTGTGATTTGCCTCCCCCTATGAGAATGTGCTCTCCCTGAGAGAAGTGGCTTTTGTGTCTTTTGCTCACTGCTATAGCCTCAACCCTCAAAGTGTGCCTGATATTTAGAAGGCACTTGATCATTATTTGCTGAGTAAATGAACCACGTCTAATCCAGCACACTTTCTACTTTCACAGAGAGCCCTTCACAGTGAGATTGATACAACCACCTGCATGCAAGTAACTGTTTTCATTACCTGCTTTTTCATCAGGTAGACAAGGCTCTGAGGCAAAGCAGAATTCAAATCCGAGGCTGCCTGGTCTCAGAGCTCAATGTTGGATGAATTCAATTCATTCATTTAGTTCTCCCTGTAAAAGACTGAAGAGATTTTTGTGGCAATAGACAAAATAACAGTAGGATAAATGAAATCCAAATCAATATTATGTGATGAACTATATGGAGTTTATACAACATTGGGCTTCATGGTTTATTTTTTGTACATCTACATTTATATCTTTATCCATAACTTTATATCTATGTCCATGTTTATGCCATACAAGAGAAATACAGTAGTAAGGATTCACTGGGTCTGTTGCTAGGAGAGTGTTAGGAAAATTGTAACTTCTTATGACCCTTCCTCTGCTGAAGGGAATTCTCTATTTTTCAGGTTTTGCGTGGAAAAAATATGAGAAAGAGACATTGTGAAGTTGGCAATTTTAAAGAAGAGAGCTGGTAGATCCTGGGTGAATCTCAGAGAGGTATTTCTTCTTCTCTCTGAAGTGAATTTTTTTCTTTTTTTTGCAGGAGTCATCTCTATGGATGAGAAGTAGAAACACTTTGAATGAGGATGTGTCCATCTCAGGGGGAACACATGAAACCATGGAAGCAGCTTACATGACAAAGCATTTGTTCATGGAATTAGATAGGAGAATCCCATTTTACCATTGTGAGAGATGCAATTGAGTATTTAAAGATCCACATTGTCTGAGACTTTCTAGTATCTTTTTTGTAGCCCAAATTCTTAATAGAAAATGTATAGATGAATAGTATCCATGTATTAAACTTTACAGTGCATTTAATAGAATGTCAAATAGGATGTTCAGGTTCCAGAAATTTTGCTAAGATACAAAGCCAAGAACAAATATACGTCATGTTCTGCGTTCAGAAAGCCCACCACCTTCCTACCAGGCATTAGTAAAAAGAGCCAGTTCAGAAAATGTCTAGCCACCAACACCCCCCACTGCCCATCATTATCCCAATTAAAGAGGAGGGTTGAGTGGAGAGAGAGGAGGTAAACCTTGTGGAGAGAGCAGAGTTTGGGTAAGAAATGAAAGCACTGCTTTTCCTTTTCTAAAGCTCAGTGGGAGAACTCCAAGCGGATCACATAAAGGTTGACAGTGCTTGCAAGGGGAGCCTGGAAACCCAAATCTCAGCAGGATGTGTGCAGGGTGGCAGAGCACAAACTTCCCCTTCTGCACCACCTTTAATGCTGAACATAGAGAGAGTGGATTCTAGAAGACTGTCTGGGTGTCTGAAGCATATAGAGCCTTATCCTTTTCAGTCTTCTTCCTCCACTATGAGGAAGAATAAATGTGTTCCTGAAGTTTGAAAATATACATGGACCTGGGGTGTGGTCTTGTGCTTTCTGTAAACAGACACACGCATCATGGCAAGCCTTAAAGGAATGATTGTCTAGTGTACCTGAGAGGAAGATGGTAGTGACCCTACTCCATCCCGCTTTTCCATGAGCCTCCAAAATGTGACCAGAACTCCAGTGGTTGCCATAGCTACATGGAAAGGATCATGAAGGTAGTGAAAAGGATGGGTCTTGGCACTGATAGATGGCTGCTGGGCCAACCTCTTAAGGGTCAATTTAGAGAAGTTGTGGTACCCAATCTACTAAAGGAAAACTGTCCTGTGGGGGTGTTTGTAAGTATTTGAATAAAGGTGAGATAATAGAATTTCACAGACAATGTCATGTCACCCACATTTCTGCCCAATTAAGGGAAACATTCATTTTCTTCTCAAGCTCCAGTCAGCAAATAGCCTAATATTCTTTATTTATTTTTCCATCAAAGTAGGCAAAGGATTTCTTTATTGCTATAATAGGCAAGAAAATACAGAACCCAGAAGCAGGTAGCCAAAGTACACAAAATGCCTAAGAAGGGAAAGTTCAAGTACAACTTTAGGGTCACCAAAAAGAAAGAAGCAATTCTCAGAGTAGTAAGTAATTAATGGGAGAAATCTTGCCCGTTATTTATAGAAAACAAACTTCTAAGGAACACTGTTGATAAAGCCTTAGTGAACAAGCAGAAAAAGATTGTCTGTAACTAATAATAAGGGCTGAGGTACAAGAAAACAATAAACCAGAGCAGATAGGTGTGGGAAAAGAATGTCCCTAAACTCCCAAAGAGAGTTAGGAGAATTTTGATAATGCAAGAAGAAACATTAGGACAGGTCCTAAGGTAGGTTGTATTTTCCAAAGGTGAACCCCACAAAAGAGTCTATCCCCCATGCTCCATTTACAATGACATTAACAACCCTTCCGTCAAGGGGCAGGATCCCTGTACCCTCTCCTTGGACCCAGGCAGGAGTTGTGACTGCCTTGCTCAAGAGAATAGAGCAGAAGTAAGACTAGGTGACTTACAAGTCTGTTATAAAAATGCCTTGTTCTTCTACCTTGTTCTCTTGGCACACTTGCTCCATAAACCCACACACCTTGACATGAGGAGGACAAGAAGAAGCCTCTGGAAAGTCCACAAAAGGGGACCCATACAGAGAGGAACTGAATCCCTGGGCCCTCAGCTTTTCCTGAGCTCCAGCTGATGACCAATATCAAATCTCCAGCCACGTGAGTGAGTCATTCTGGGAGCAAACTTTCCGATGTCCAGTTGAGCTGATGCCACATGGAACAGAGATAAGCCTTTCCCACTGAGTTCTGCCTAGATTGCAGATTCTATGCTAAATAAATGTTGGTTGTTTTAAGCCACTAAGTTTTGGGGTCGGGGCAGTGGCGGGGTGGTGGGAGAAGGAGTCATGAAGTGATAGATAACCAGAACAGGACCAGAAAGGTATTATTTACCTAACCAGAGCTAGCTGAGTTTCTGAAGTTCCTTTGCAAGGAGAAATTGAAAGTTTTTATCAGTACTCCATTTTGTATTATTTATGGTTTTCTATAATTTATTACCTCCTTAATAGAGTATGTGTAGGTTTAGGTGTTCTCAATAATTCTCTTGGCAGTCCTTATTCAATTTTGAATTAAAAGACCCTTGAAGTATGAGTAGCGTTTTCGTTCACTATATGGAATGTTCAACTTTAAATAACAAAAGTGGTTAAGAACCTGTTGCCCCCAAAAGGGGTAGAGCCCATAAACAATTTCTTTACAAAATTCTGATTTGCCTGGGCTACTTTTTGATTAGATGATTAATATGCTATAGTTATAAAGATCAGCATGTGGGAAAAAAAGACTACTGCCTGAAACTTTTCCTCCAGAGCAGAGTGGTATGTTTGCAATAAGTAAAATCCAGAGCCTTTATGTAATGATACAGTTGACCCTTGAACAACACAAGTTTGAACTGTGCACGTCCACTTACCCATGAACTTTTTTCAATAAACAAGTACTACATGTTTTGAAGTTGGTTGAATGAATAGATGCAGAAAAGCAGATATGGAAGGCCATATGTAAATTTATATGGGGGTTTTCGACTGCTCAGGTGGTCTGTGCCCCTAACTCCTGTGTTGTTCAAGGCTCAACTGTAGTTAGTGAAATATACATAGCACATAATTTATTCATTCAGCAATTATTTATTGAATGTCACTATGTATCAATATAGGACTAGACATAGGAGATCTTGAAGTGGACAAACACATTGGTCCCTGATGGGACACTAAGATAATCAGCAAATATATCTCTTTCTGATTGTTGAGCACTATAGAAAAAAAGGGAAGTAGGAAAGGGGGACACCATGCCAAAGTTGGGTGAGGGTGGGCAGGAGAACTTGCAATTCTATACAGGATGCTCAGAAAACCCCTTCTGATGCAGTAACATTAGAGTAGAGATCTTCAGAGCGAATCCGGTAGCTACCTGGGAGGACTGTTCAAGTTAGGGGAAGAGCCAAGTGTAAACACAGTGAGATGAGAACTCTCTTAGCGTGTTCAGAGGTCCAAAGACATCACTGTGGCTGAGACAGAGCTGGCAAGGTGTTGAAGAGGAGGACAAGAAGTATGGGGAGTGAGAAGTGGATCATGTAGAAATGTAGGGCACTATAGAGACCATTGAAAGGCCTTTTAGCTTTCATTGAGTGATTATAAATATACATATATGTTATGGACTGAATGCTTGTGTCCTCCCAAAATTAATAGGTTAAACTCATGACCTCCAACATGATGGTGTTTGGAGAAGGAGACTTCAGTAATTAGGATTAGATTAGGTCATGGGTGTAGAGCCTTCATAATGGAATTTCTGTTCTTATAGGAAGAGGAAGAGAGAAGGTCTTTCCCCCTCTGTACTCACACATCAAGGAAAGGCCATGTCAGCACACAGTAAGAAGGTGACTGTCTATAAGCCAGGAGGAGAGCTGTCACCAAAACTTGACCATATTCTGGCACCCCGAGCATGAACTTCTAGCCTCCAGAACTGTGATAAAATAAATCTCTGTTGTGTAAGCCAACCAGTCTGTGGTAGGTTGTTCTGGAAACCTGGGCTAGAATAATATAGCTATAGCCACAGTGATAGAGCCTTGTCAATCAGTTTTAAATCAATGTCAATCCATTTTAATTCAACATTGAAATACAATTTTCTTTCAAAAGAGCTTATTTTTATTCTCCTCGGTCCACTTGTACTAGCTTTCTGGTAACAAAGGTGCTAACTGCTCAGTTCATTGCCTGAAATTATGTAATGATTGGTTTCAATTATGACTTTTCTAGTTGTATTTTTAATATTCTATTCTTGTGTAATATGAGCAAAAACATGAGCCTTGGGAAATGTGTCTCTCCCCTAACTTGAATGTCTTCTCTTAATGTTTTTTGCAAACTGAGTCACAAAAATTAAAATAAAAAGTCTTCTCTGTTATGTATATTATAGTTTTTTTGTGTGTTTGTTTGTTTGTTTGTTTTTGCAGTATGCAGGCATCTCACTGTTGTGGCCTCTCCTGTTGCGGAGCACAGGCTCCAGACGCACAGGCTCAGCGGCCATGGCTCACCGGCTGAGCCGCTCCTTGGGATGTGGGATCTTCCCGGACCGGGGCACGAACCAGAACCCATGTCCCCTGCATTGGCAGGCGGACTCTCAACCACTGTGCCACCAGGGAAGCCCTATGTTATAGTTTTATTGGTAGAGATTTTATAGATTGCCCTGGCATTAAGAGAAAAACGTTATTTTCTGGTTTGAATGGGAGATTCTTGCCCATTATGCCAGAACTCTTCTATCTATAGTTATCTACTTATTTGTTTGCTTATTGATGAATTCATTATTTCTCTTATTATCGCAGTTTTCCTTTGGTTAAAACAAATGTGGTTTCTGACTGCTTTCTTTCCAGAGCTTATCTATCTAATTTCATCTATAAATGATTATAAGGCAGAGTTAACTTTTGCCTGCTGACTCAGGCTTATATGAGTGAATGACTGTTTATAGCCTCCTTGGCTATATTTAGTGTTCAGCTAATTTCTCCTGAACTCTTCAGAGGTCCCATGCCATCTTTGTGATTCCTGCAGTGCCCATTTTCTCTATGTTTCTGTCTTTGTTTTTGGCACGAGTGTTCAGGCAGCACACAATGGCAAATCTTTTAAGGATACTGAGACCCACTTCCCTTCCTGAAGCACCTCATATTCTCATTTCCTTCATCGTTTTACTTGTGCCACTTCTACTTCTGATAGGGTTTCCTCCTCCTCCTTCTCCTCCTCCTCTTCTTCTTCTTCTTCTTCTTCTTTCTCCTTCTCCTTCCTCTTTTTCTTCTTCTTTCTTCTTCTTTCTCCTTCTCCTTCTCCTTTCCTTATCATGTCCAGCATTTGTATTTGGGTTCCTTGACTCAAGTTGCTTATAGATCTCTACAGGATTTTCACCAACTTTCCACACAATGGGAGGGGCTGTTTATCATTTCTTAGTTAAGACTGCTTTTAGGAAGGGAAATAATTGACTTCTTGGCATTTATCTCCAGTAAACAAACACCCAAGAAGTAAACAAACCAACAATCCCTTGCACCTTCCTTTTCCCTGCCTTTAAGACTCATCTAGTGGCCATGGGCCAGACATCACAAGTATAAAGTTATGGCAGAAATGGTGCTTTGGAACTCAGCTCTTTAAATCTAAATATCAGCATAAGCTGTGTAAGAAATCTTTAGTGTATTCAAACTCAAACAGCAGTGAGATTATGAGTAATCATCTGGGCCCACAACAGAATTCTAAGAACGAGATAATTTGTCACTGGAGGGAAAAATGAACTTTTTAAATAAAGAACATGGCTCACCTTCTGCAGTACCACCCACAGAGACATAAATGTGATATTTCTGTTTTAGGGAAATCAAGGCCACAAAAATAAAGGGAATTGACAGTTTTGTTGAGACTCAAAAAATACATTTTTCCCCCAAACTTGTTTAGATTTCCCATCTTTCATGGCAGCTTTGGTTTTTATGCTTATGAGTCATAGTAATAAAAATTTCAAAACAGAGCTGACAAGATTTATGGAAATTTCATTCCATTATTTTTAAAAGAACACTTTTATTGGAAAAAGGTAGGCATTCATCTCTCTCGTATGTCATTGTCTCGATTGCATTGGGCACCATAACAAAAATGTTCATCTTGTTGTTTACAGAGAAGCAAATAATCCTGCTATGTTTATACTAGATAATTTTTAAGAGCTACATAATTCTGAACTTTGGAGTCAAAGAGATCTGGTTTTACCCCTTGTTCCCTGTGCAGCCTTACACAATTTACCTAACCTCATTATGTATCAGTTTCCCTATCTGAAAAATAATATTAGTGGCTACCTCTTAGGGTTATTGTAAGAATTACATGATGAAATTACACACAAACACATTTAATAACACAACTGGCACTGAGTAAATGTTCAGTAAATATTAATGGTATTGCTATGACCATTGTGCATTTCCATTTTTTGTGACTTCTGAATATCAGTATATTGATATAGTTTCCTCTATAACTAACTAGAAATCTGGGTCAAGTGACCTAGCCTTCCTTATCCTTGACATATGTCTTTACATATGGGGCTTCTTTTACATATAGTGGATTATAATACTTAACCCTCAATAAGCTATTTTTAGATAAGCAATTTTTGTCCAAATGATAATATTCAATAACTGAAACTGAGCAGGAGCATGGGGGCCTCCTGGGCACAGAAACCTTTCTGTGTCCCCCATTTCTTATTTGTAGGAAATAGGCTTCATTCAGCCCTCCATTCCCTTCCCTGAGTTTCACAGGCAGGTTCAAACGAGGAAGGGAGGGAATGTAGAGACAAGGGAGGAGCAGCCAAGAAACAATAGTGCAGCCTTGGAGCAGGGTCCTGGTTCCCCCTCAAGGGATACACATAACAGTATCTTTGAGCTCTTCTGCAGAAATAAAACCTTCAACACATGGAAGATGTTAACTACTTGATGAAGCATTTTTCATTCCAGAGAGAAGGTCACAGTTTGATAACCTCGAGAACGCAGAAGCTCATCAGGAGACCACCTGAGGCCAGATTAAAGGAATGCAGGCCCTGATCCTTATCAACAACCCTGTCCTTCAACCATTGCTATAAAACTCTTCACTAAATCCCCGTGTAGGGACACACAGTTTTTGAGGGCACAAGCCCCTTGTGTCCCCCCTTGCCTGGCAAAGCAATAAAGCTATTCTTTTCTCCTTCACCCAAAATTCTGTGTACGAGATTCGATTCAGCACCAGTGCACAGAGGTGGACTTACGACATCATAACCGAGGTTCTACAGTCAGAAGTCTGAATTAGAAGAGGAACTTCTGGGTGCCATATTTCTGCTCCTTTTCTCTTATCATCACACAACCACATTCTCTGTTATTACTGTTGATGATATCCAGATTCTACATTAAATTAAAACATATTGATAATAACCAATTATACAACCTTTCATGGAGTCACATAGTTTTGACCTCAGTAATTGCTAAATAAAAATAACTTCCTTTTCAGTCTTGCCCTTTCTATCTAATAATAATGAAGACTTTCATACCTGTTAAGTAATAATAGAATCCCATTATTAGTGCTCTTCTCACTAAATATGAATTACCTAGGTATTGTTTTCCTTATTCTTCACATAATAAAATTGAGGCTTAGTTTAACTACATTTAAAATGTCTTGGCCAAAATAAGAAAGCAGTAAATAGTAAAAGGTGGTGCCAGGATTAAAGGTCTGTCAAGCACAAAGGATATGGCCTTAACGATCACACGTGACCATACAGCATGCAGACCACTGCTAAGGAAGAGTTTTCAGGCAGTCATTATAGGAAAAGTTATTTCCCAAAATGAACAATCCCAAACTAGTTTATATGGTATTGCTTTCCTTTCCCCATGCACAATTCACATGATCGTTGACCCACAGGGACTACACCTGTTACACTACAGACTACAAATCTTACAGTATAAATAATAGAAGAGCTTGATGGATTCTTGTGAATTTACACACCCTGCCAGGTTTCCAACAAGCTAGCTCTACCAGTTTCTGTGTTAGTTGACACAGGGTGGAATATTTACACAGCTGATTTCTAGGAGAGTTTATAAGAGCTGTGTGGCAATAAAGGATCACTTAGCACCTCTATTGGTTAAATCTTATATTTTAAAAAATGTGGGCTAGAGGCATACTTTTTTTATTATTATTAATTTATTTTTTGGCTGCATCAGGTCTTCATTGCTGCACTCAGGCTTTCTCTAGGTGCGGCAAGCAGGGGCTACTCTTTGTTGTGCTGCGTGGGCTTCTCATTGCAGAGGCTTCTCTTGTTGCAGAGCTCAGGCTCTAGGCATGTGGGCTTCAATAGTTGTGGCACATGGGCTCAGTAGTTGTGGCTCACAGGTTCTAGAGTGCAGGGTTAGTAGTTGTGGTGCACAGGCTTAGTTGCTCCACGGCTTGTGGGATCTTCCCAGAACAGTGATCGAACCTGTGTCCCCTGCATTGGCAGGTGGATTCTAAACCACTGTGCCACCAGGGAAGTCCTAGATGCATTCTTCACAAATAATCTTTAAATCACCTGAGCTGCATTTGATCTATGAAGAAGCCATGGAAGGCGGTATATATTCCAGTGGCTGCAGGCATTGCTGGGGGTGTTTTTGCACACGTGTACAAAACTCCAGAGCAAATGTAGTTTGTCTTCCAAAAATAACATCATACAGCTTTACAAAAATTTTGTCCTTAGCAAACACTAAGGTATCTTTTGTGCTTCATGTTTAGTATTTAGATAGAGAAATTAATCATGAAGGATATAATGCATTTATTTATAAATGACTGTTTTGCTAAAATAGTTTGGGAAACATTGTCTTTTCTAAATTGTATCAGTTTTCCACTGTCTTCATATTACACTTGCAGAGTAAGTTTCAATGGCTTATCTACACACACACACACACCCCTCTGTGTCCTTGATTAAGAAATAGAGGCTAGTGACTTGGCTGTTTTGCAGTAGAGCTTCTCTGCTGAACATCTCAGATCCTAGTCCTTGGGTGTGCCGTTCTTGGAATTCCTTCCCAGAGCAGTTCAATCCTCTTGACCTGGTGCTAGCTGGCATGGCTTCCAAGGGAATTTGCCTCACTTGGTGAGGTGACTAAAATGTGACAGTCCAGATCTGCCATTGTCAGTTACTGATAATACCCTCAAGGCAAGTCCTTGTCTAGAAATCTGGAACTTTTATTTGATGCATCAACGTGACTTCATAGAATTGTGATAAACTTCTCTCTACTACTTCATTAAATAATAGTCATGTGCTGTATTTGGATTTTGATGATTTATTCCTGAACTTTACATAAGTGTATTTATTTACATCAGAAAAAAGTTACATGGTCTTTCCCACTGAGATTTATCAATGCAAAAGCCCCACCCAAAATCATTCCTTTCCATTATTTTCTATCTCAACTCCTTTTTTTTTTCTTCATAGAACTAACTCATCACAATTGGTAATTACTTTATTTGTTTATATCAACTTCATAGGACACAGACCCTGCCTATTTTATTCACTATTGGGTCAAGCATTCTTAATGGCAGAGTGAAATTCCTCAAAAAATACCCATTGAATGAATGAGTAAAGGAATGAAATAAAAGGTATTAACTTAAGTAACCACCTTTTTTAGTTCTACAAACACTGTTTGAGAAAGCAAACAAGAGACAATCTCTAGAATATTTAAAAATTCTTTTTCCAGACAACCAAGCTAAGAATGGTTGCCTTTAGGTAGAAGTATTGGGAAAAGGGAGGAGAGGAGTTTGCTTAAGTATGGGAATTACAATTGCTCCAATCTAGCCCTCATATATTAAGCTCAAATTCCATACTGAGTTGGAGACAGAATAGTCTTAATATTTTTTAAAAATCGGCTTTGCCATCTTTAAATCAGGCTCTGGAACAAGTATGGGGAATAGCAAAATCCTCATCTGGAAATTGGTCTCAAGGAAGTTTCTTACCTGTGAACCCAGTCCTCTCATGGCAAACATTTTGAGGCTCCAAGCAGGTCTCAGTGGTCTATGTAAAGGTTAATGTTTGAATCAAAATTGTGCCTGCTGATTGTCAACTCTATGCTATTGAGTTCAGAGTCAATAATAATGAAAAACAAATGAAAAGAAAACTACTAGGCAAAGTGAGCCACACTAATCTTCTTGAGGGCAAGTGTGAGCTTCCTCACTGTGCAAGTAAATATCCATCTTACAAGTACTTATGTGAAAGGACGTTTAGGTTTGTTTCTTTTTTCTTTTTTTTTTTTTTTGTATTTTTGCAAACACAGATCTATAAATAGATGGATAGATAGGTAGATAGATCAATAGATAGAGACAAGTATCAAATGCTTTAAATTTACCAATATGTATCAGTATTATTTATGCTAAAATTAGGCACACATTGATTTTCCAAGAATCTGAACATGGCTCAATGATTTATGATATATCCTTATGACTGAATATTATTGTAGAAAGGAGCCCATTTCCCCCAGTCTCCATGCTGTCAGTCTCACTTTCACAGAAGACCATCATTTCCACCCTTTGGCTTGTAAGGGAAACTCTGCCCCCCTCTCTGTTATTCCTCAAGGATGGAGGAGTTGCTAATCTTATTGGCAAGAGGATGATCTTCATTAGCTTACTTTTTTGGTAGTGTGGAATTACTTCACAAGTGGGGACACAGTTTGGGGCCTTTATTTCATTTTTTCTCTTTCCTTGGGCTGCCTGCTTTCGGGACCTGAAAGAAAGTTAGTGGAATTCTTACCTTAGTCTTTTTCCCATGTGAAAATAAACCTGGCTCAGGATCCAGGGCCAGCCTTTTGGAATATGTCTTAAAATCTGTTAGGGCAAATTCCCGCTGTTTATTCTTCATTTGTGTGAATGTTGTTGTTTGTGGACTTCTATTTTCCAAATAACTTTTTAAATAACTTTATAGAGTTCCTCAACGATCTAAATAATTATTGAGTTCACATTAATTTGTAGAAGAATATATGTAGTATTATCATCTGTAAAATATAAGGAACTTCTAGCCAGGACTCTGAGATGTCTCTCCATTTGTCTTTTATTAGAGTATTAAAATTTTCCCCCAAGAAAGTATTAAGTTAGTGTAGTACACTGGTAGAAATGTAGCAAGGTCTGTTTGTAAGCATTCTTCCTGGAATCCCTTTGTCTTTGGAGATAAGGATGCTCTTTTTTCTCAGATATAGGGGGGACACCTCTCACATGAGGATTTTATGCCTGTTTTAGGGGAGAAGGGTGGGGTAAAGGTCAGAGTGCCCTTCCTGCTTCTGCAGTTTTGTCAAACTCCTTCAGCTTAAAATTTTCAATATGCTAATGTGTCATATTTTGGGTTAGCATGTCCTGAACCCCATCAAATACAAAGGAAATCCTCAAAGGGTAGCTAAATATAAGCCTCAAGAATGCTATGGGTCAGTTCTGAAAGCTTCTTAAAGTGAAAAGGAATGCAATAATCCCTGCAAATAATTTCTATTTTCTGGTTCATATCTAATGATTTTTTAAAGTAAATCTTTTACTTAGAGTTGTAGCTGTAGAAAATGGAGTAAAAATAAAGTACTGGCAATGACAAAAAAATATTAGTATAATTTAATTTACCTGGAAAGTAACTATTTCTAAGGAAAAGAATCCCAATATGTTTCATGCTTAATTCTTTAATTTAGGACTTAAATTTTATTACAGAAATATCTTATAGAAATGTTATTTGGTGAGAAAGAGAGGGAGACTTTCCTGTTCACTATCTTCCCAAATATTACTTGATAGTTGAGGCTTACCAGAATAATTCTACTCAATCATTTTTATGAGAATTAAGTTGCCAAACTTTTCATCAAATATCAACTAAAAATTGGAAAAATACAGACTTTGTGGTCACATTTAATTTAGTGTTCTACAAAAATATATATATATTATGTAAAGGTTGCATTTACATATGCAAAGCAAATAGAAGGAATGGGGCTATTTTCCTGGTAGTCTGTGCTGACATCAAATTTAACCTTGGGATACCTGGAATGAAATGTCTTATGATGGAAAGTAGTTAAGAAATTAGCCCTTTTTTCTCCCTTCATTCAGAGTAAATAATACCTGTTTCATTTACATTTCAACCAAAATTATTTGTTTTGGTCTTATGTTAAAGAAAAAGAAAAAAAATCTACAGAAGGAAAAGCTAAACACATTAGGGGTTAAGGAACCTATTAATTATTATTTTTAGAGAGGGTTTGTTGGAAATCACTTACAAATTTGGATCACAATCTATGTTGAGTAACATATTTCTGCAGCTAGATTACTTTTCTCTTTGATTCTAATCTAGGATAACATGACCGTTTAACTGTGGCTAAGAGGTCTCATTTGTTGAATGATGTTTTGCTAACCAGCTGCCTTCCTGAGGTAGAAAACAGATTTTTTTTTAATATGAATAACACACTGAGAAGATATGAACAGTCAAAACAGCATAAAAGGTCTCAATCTAATTTTTATCTTTCTGTTATCCTGGGTGGGTTCCCTGAGAGACAATAATGAAGACTGCAGAGGGAAAACTCTCCCAGGATGTTTTACAATCTACAGTAAATTGTTTTTTGACAGCTAGCTTAGAGCTCTGCCCCTCCTTTTCTAGGAATCATGTAAAGAATGTGTGAGCCTAGGAGTATAAGGCAGTATTTTTCTTAAACAGATAATGAACACAGAGGCACAATGGAAACCCAAGGTTGTAGATAATGGAAAATATGCCATAGGCACTTTCATTGCCTTTATGTTTTTAATGATGTCTTCATTGTCTCTCATTGAGTTTTTACTTTGTTTTCTTTTTACAGTTGTTTATGTTTCCTGGTTTTTGCCATTTGCTTTTGGGCTGACACGAGCACTTCCATAGTATATCCTAATGACGCCCTGCAGGGCTTCTGTAGTGAAGGGTCTGCTAATGTCTCTGTTATGACCCTGGTTTCAGAGATCTTTATATCACTGTCATCTTAATTTGCTTTAGACCGTGGGGAACATGTCACAGAGGTCAGTCTTGGGAGCAATATATGTTGGTACATTTGAAAAAATTATGGTTTGAATTCCTCAGCAGTTGTGTAGCTCTAGAACACTGAATCTAGTTCCAGTAGCATTTGCTGGAGTTTTAGCTGAGTAACCGCCATAGAAGTTAATTGAAATTACCTGAATGAAGGCTCAGGTGATGCTTTGAATGTACAGACTAACCTTGTAATTGCCTGGTTCTCTTTTCACCTTCTTCTCTTGTCGATTAGCAGCAATGTCATCTTGTAGATGAAGGTGGAATGACATAATAATTAAAAACAAATTGTACCTTCCTTTAAAAAATGATCCCAATATAAATACAAGGCAAATCAATTGTTTTGAAATGTTAGGGTGACTGAGGGTATTGATAATAAGAGATGCAAATGTCCCTGGCAACAGACACTGTCCCAGCATGGTGGTCTTGCACCAAACTTGGAATCCAAGGAAATGAGACACTACTTTGAAAAATATTTGCAATCCATTTCCTTATTGTAAAGTGTGATCTCAGGATTTCAAAGTTCTGTTTAAATACTGAATTAAAGCATCAAGAAATGGCTAGAGAAATATAAGGGAAAGATTCCAGTAATACCCAAATATGTAGATTGTATAAAAATTTTTAAATATTTAGCATTCAATTATTCTTTGAATATTCCCAACAATCTTTTGAATCATGGAAAAGATTTCTATTTTCAAGATAAGTAAATTAATGATTAGCTGGCTGCATGGACTTTGAAGATGGACCTGGATTTGAATCCTATCCTACTATCCACTAGGTGAGGGTTTGGGGAAAGTTACTCAATTTCCTGGAGTCTCAGTTATGAACTTCCAAATGCGGAATGTAGAGTGATCTTTACAGGACTATTGTAGGGAGTGAATGAGATTTATACACAGCTTCACACAATCCCAGCACAAAGAAGGCACTTAGAATGCTCTTTCCTCTACTTTGTTTCTTTGAGAATATGGGGCTTATTTAATAACAAAGACAAAATTAAAATATGAGTGTTTTGACTTTTGACCTGAATTTGTTACACTCCATACCTTGCTCCTCACAATTAAAGATAATTCACCAAATATTCTCACATAATTTTACTTTAATTTTCTCACTTTCCAATCAAAGCAGAAAGGATTCTAGTTGAAGAAACATGATCTAGAACAATGTTTTATGTGAATAACAAAATAATATATGATCTCAGGAAAGGAAATTTCTTTCCTTCCAGATGAATTTAGAAAATACAAAGAAAATCCGAAAAGTCAGTATTATCTGCCATAAGTCATGAGACAAAATGTGTAGAAACTACTTGCAAAGTCTCACAGAAAACAAAGATCTAGAATATGAAATTTGAAGATTGAGTATAGACAATAACACACAATGACCTTTCATTCTTTATATTGATATCACTCTCTGGTGACTTCCTTATTTGACTTTATTACTCTTTTTACACACAGAGCATCTAACAGATGTGTTCTGAGGAAATGCTCAAATTATAGTGTAACTATAAGTCTCTGCCTGAGATAGTCTCTGTTTAGGTTTGTTATCTTAGTGTAATTATTAATAGTTAATCTTTTCACTCTCAAAAAGTGTCCATATTTGGATGATAAATTATATGTTCACTCTACCAGTTAAGGACATGTGCCCCTGTCACGAGAGTAGGTTGGGCTTTGCCATAATTCTTAACCCAATACCAGGCATCATAATCACTTCGATTATCTGAGTTCATTATTCCTTGTCACAATCCAACTCCCAGAGATTAGGGTTCTTTGTGAAAGAGAGTGTGAAACTGAGAATGACTATCAGATTGGTACCAAAAAAAAAGTGATATGTAGGAATAGAAGGAGGAGAACCACAGTGGGATTCGTCCACTAAATCAAATCTAAAGCTTTTACATTTTTAAGCCATTTCTAGTGAGGAAAGATAAATAGTGGGAAGCAGAGCATCCAGACTGAGCATCCAGATGCCGGAGATCAATTTCTAGTGCTGGACCCAGTTACATACTCAAAGCCCCAGGTCTGGAGTCTATGCATCACTTGGTCATTGGACCGTTTGATTATGGTTCCAAGGCTTCCTGTTATATTGCTCCTGAGATAACTTACCATATGTTGTTTTAGTTCAATGTAATCAGTTGTTTGGTCTTAACTTCTTGGAGTGAATAGATTAACTCCTGAATACTAGTTGCATTGTTTGGTTCAATAATATGAAATTGTTGCTTTTTAACCACTTTGACTTATAGGCTTGATTCCATCTGGTTTAACCTAATATAATCCTAATTTAGAATGGTAATGATCCTGAAGCATGGCAGAGCCAGAGTGAGAGAGAGGAGGAAACAGGGAGAAGTCACTCAACAAACATTGTATTTATTTATTTACTTATTTATTTTTAATTGAAGTATAGTTGATTTACAATGTTGTGTTAGTTTTCAACAAATGTTTCATAAGCATGTATTTCTTCTACATGCCAAGGTGCTTGGGATCAAACTGGGACTAAAAAGGAACATTTTCTCTCCCCTCATGGTACAGTCTATTGGGAACATAAATTAAGAGTTCATTTTCTAGGTAGTTGTCTTATTTTTCAAGATACATTCTGATGAAGCAGCTTATCTTCTCCCTTTTGTCTTCTATTTTCCACTTCTTTTCCTTTCTAGCTTTTTTTCCATTCCAGAATATCTTTGTATTGATCTGGGATCATTGCCCTCCCTCAATTTGAAAGTCTCAGCTCATATTACTTTAAAGCGACTATATCACTATTGCTTGTGACAGTTTCCTGCTTTGAGATCTGTGCCTCCTTCTCCCCAAAGCACCAAAATATAAACTTCTTGAGGACAGAGTATGTGAATTATTCATCTTAATTAATCTGTCCTGTACTTAGTATATTCCTGGCCTTATATATTGCTCAATAAATTCTCATTAAAGTAAATCATGTTCAATGCACACTGGTGATGATATCTGGACTATACTGAAGCCTCAACCAATGTGATTACATGGCTAATATAGATCTTACCATTGCTATTCACGTCCAGAAATTCAATGCAGTCACTGGACATCATGTTTTGAGATCAACTAAGATAATTTGCTTTGCTCATGCATGTGTGTCTCTTTTTTTAATGGGAACATTAATGTGGATTACTTTTTATTGCTTAGAATAAAAATAAAAGTTTTGCAATTTGACTCGGTATTTGTTGCTTTTTAATGCAATCATACAAGAGACATAAAGTTTTACTAAATGGCATTAAACATGAAGAAACCTTTCTGGAAAAAGCTCCTGGAAACTTAAAAGATTTTTCTGCTACCTCTTTTCCTAAGAGGAGGCCTTGAATCTGGAACCTGAAGGTCACTCTTGGTTGCCCTACAATTTCAGTGGAAGATGAGGACAGCCAAGCTGGAAGGTCACCAAGAGACTTGTTAATGTACAATTTGTCTCAATTCCTGCATTTCACAGTTTTCAAAACATCATATCTATTTCAATAACATAATAAAATACACAACAATTTACTCCTTAAAATAAATGAGAATCCACCTATACATATATATATATATATATATATATATATATATATATATATATGTGACGGGGCTTATGTACACACCCAATACATATTTCATTACATTTAGCTTTGAATCTGAGAAAATGTATAAGAAAATATTGGTATATTCAATTACAATTGTGTTCCATATTAATACAGATATATTACATAATGTATATTACATATGTATATATTATATACATATATATATACATTCAGTATACTTTATTTAAACAGCTTATTATTTGAACTGGTTCTACTAATAAGTGTATATAGTGTTCTCTAAATACACTATCCCTGACAATGCTTTTAAAACATGCACTAAGTAGTAATTTTTTAACAGGTTTAATGTGTTTTGTACAGAATCTTTCCAAAAGAATCATCATAGTGCTGCTCCAAAACTTAAGGAAACTAAAATCTAGAGTTCTGAGTTGAGGAGTGAAAAACTTTTTGCCAAGTTGGTGCCTGCCCTCGGCAGAGCAATGTTTCTGGTTCCTCTGGGGGTGGACTGTGTTGGAGTTGGAGGCTAGTGGGGGCTGTCAGGTCA
Organism: Mesoplodon mirus; assembly: GCF_964341445.2. Lineage (NCBI taxonomy): Eukaryota > Metazoa > Chordata > Mammalia > Artiodactyla > Ziphiidae > Mesoplodon > Mesoplodon mirus. The sequence goes on along the minus strand of NC_138977.1, from coordinate 6,131,554 downwards.
ATGCAATGATATCCTAGGGTTTTTCTCTGCTCTTTGCTGTCATTTGGGTGGAAAGCATCAAAGTGATTCACAAAACAATCACTTTATTGTCCAAGAATAACAAACTGAGTCCAAGTAATAAGTCCTATTTTGGTGTCTGGAGAACATACTGTAAACAGTTCTATACTTAGAGCACCATAGTGTGATTTTAAAGGGGTTTCTCTTCTCCTATACCATGAGTTCGTAGGGATCACCAGAACCTGCATGTGTATTGTCTGCTTTGTGTCTCTGGGCATCAGGCCAGTACATGGCCCAACGTATGTTACTAATAATTGTTTGTGAGCTTAATTTAACCCCATGTGGAAAACCAGTCTATCTTAATGTTTGTTATAATCTTAAATTAGCTTTCCATCTCCCTGAAGGAGAGAAAGATGATAAATGGAGTGAAAGAAGAAAAATGTGGGAGGAAATAAGATAATCAGGTTTATAATTATTTCAGTCTGGGCTAATAATTTCTAGGTGCTTATTATTATTATTATTATTATTTTTGTGGTACTCAGGCCTCTCACTGTTGTGGCCTCTCCCGTTGTGGAGCGCAGGCTCTGGATGCACAGGCTCAGCGGCCATGGCTCATGGGCCTAGCCACTCTGCAGCATGTGGGATCTTCCCGGACTGGGGCATGAACCCGTGTCCCCTGCATCGGCAGGTGGACTCTCAACCACTGCACCACCAGGGGAGCTCTAGTTGCTTATTAATAGTCCAGACAATTTCCTAGACATGTAAGTACTCTTATTTACCCCATTTGACATATGAGGAAACTGAGGCATGGAAAAGTCAAGTCACAGTGCTAGTAAGTGGCAGAGCCAGGATTTGATCCAGGTAATCTAATTACAGAACCTGCACTCTTAACCCAAGAGTCAGCTTCCTCCATAATATTATGATATCAAACTAAGTTACAAAAGTCACTAAGATAAGGGGAAAAGGTTTAAAAGAATATTCACAAATTTTGCAAATGTGTATAATACTGAAACAAAAAGCAAAGTCTAGGATTTGATGATAGTAACTCTGTTTAAATGTTTTTTACTAGAGTTAATCAAGTACAACAAGTCCAGTACTATAGGTGAACTATGTACCAGTTAGCACTTAATGTGAGCACATGAGTATATTCATTCAACAGATATCGAACAGCCACCATATGCAAATCTACATGCTCGTGATGTGGAGCGGGCGTGCTATGGCAATCAAACCACTAACAGACCTGCAGGGCAGGGAGAGGTGAATGAATGGCTGCCTCATAACAGACGAGTACAGACAGTGTGATGCGATTTGGGAAAAGGACAGAGTTGTTCCTCTGTGGGGAGCTAGATGTGTGGAGATTGGGGGACAACTTGCAGCAAGAAAGTCAGGAAACTTGAGGGAAACCAAGAATAGTGTGGCTCAACTTGTGTATGCGTTGCATGAAGCAGATGAAGAATTTCAAGATATTGGCCCTATTGGTGAAGGCCTTGAATGCCAAGACAAGGCAAAGAAAGGGTATGTGTGTGTGTGTGTGTGTGTGTGTCCACAACACCACCTTATCTTCTATGCATTATCCTTCCATCATCCAGCCTCCTATGAAACATCTATTTATTGTGATATATGTGTAAAGACAGACGCATCTGGCTGTGATGGAAAGAACAAAGAATTTGGCATGAGATGGACCCAAGTAAGGATCCAGGCTCCATCTCTCTGTAGCTCTGAGATCTCAGAAAAATCATTTGATATCTCTGGATCTTGATTTCTTCAGCTGTAAAAATAGGCTAATATTAACCTGCAGAATTATTATGAGGACTAAATAAGGTCTAACCTCAGTGCCTTGATTCATAAATATTGCTCAATATATAGTATTTATCTAAGAGTATCAATATTGTCCTTCAACCAATGCAAAGCTACTACAGATTTCTAGGTGAGGGAGAAGCATAGTCGATACTACATCTTGGTTCTGATTTTTGTATAGAGCAGAATAGAGACGGATTTGTTTGGTTTTTTTTTTTTTTTAACTTAACTAAAGAATTCATCAGTAGCTAGTGATATATATTATTTAGTGCTCTATTTCTATGCTGTTGTTCAAACTTGAGGAACACAGGTCATTCTGAAGTTCACAGTCTATGCATCAAGGGCTTAAGAAGATCTGGTCTAATCCCTTCCCCCTGGACATAGGGCCAGCTACTCTTCTGAGAGTTTCAGTGGAATGAGGGCTGGCTAGAAAATATTGTCCTGTTACTTAAGCACTCTCCTCTACTTTTTTACTGTTTCTTATTTACAAAAATGTCTACAGAAACTGTGAAAAATGATAAGAGCAAAATACCCTTGGGCCACCTTGGTGGAGCCTTTTTTTGTTTAACAGTTCCATGCACACATATATAGTCAGGATGGATGAATGTTCACTATCTATCCTGAATAATACTCTCTAGAATATCTAAAGGAAAAAAAAAAGTAGGGGCAGTCTGAACATTAAGAATTGATTTCATGTTACAGGGTCAAAGGAGAAATATTGTCAGGGATGGAAAATTAGGACACATGAATATTATGGCAGAAGTAGAATTTTCTGTGATACAGATATAATTTCCATATGCCTACTTTTCTATTTCCTCCTATATTTTACTTCTAAGCATACCTCGAAAGATTTACCTCAATGTATTCCTTTCAGAGCTCAATCCTCTGGAGATTTTAGGAGTATATATTCCTTTTTTTTATTGTGGCTTTAAGTTCCTGGAATTTTTCCTTCGGAATTAAATTGAGTAAGCCACTTATCACTCCATGCTTTTAGCCTGTCCAAGTCAGTCTAAGCACTCTTTTGTGATTGCCCCTTAAACACCCCAACTATCCCGTGTCAGCAGATTTTATCCTCTTAATGCATATGCCCTCTTTCAGGTCATTGACATATAAAGTGAACAAAACTCTATCCTAATATTTATCCCTGTAGCAGTCCATTAATTAGCCCTGACCAGTTACCACTCTCAATTACCTTCCATGTTAGTTATTCAAGCTCTTTCTTCCTCTCATTCAAATATCTCATTACATCACACCATAATTGCTGACCTTGTGAGTCCATTTTTCTGTACTCTATTATATTAAGAAATGTCTTAAATTTTAGGGAAAGTATATGTTCATTGCTCCTCTTCCCTCTAAGTAAAGGTTTTATGCACCTTGTTCAAGAGAATTTTATCAGTCTTATAATTCATGGTTTCTTTTAGTGAATCAACATTATCTCTCCATTTTACTTCACTAATTTTTGTAGATAGTTTTAGTCTCTCTATTCTCCAGTTTTCCTTTTAGAAAAAAAAATACTGTTTTGTAGATTTTACTGTATAATTAACCTTTATAATTTAAAACCTAGGCATATATTTAAAATATTTTCAATATATATTGATTTAATATTTCAAATGAAAATACATTTTATATATTAATGATACTTGCCTGAATTGTCTGACAGGTTATGGAAATTAAACTGCCTTCTGAGAATCAAAACTCATGGACCGGGCTTCCCTGGTGGCGCAGTGGTTAAGAATCTGCCTGCCAATGCAGGGCACATGGGTTCGTGCCCCAGTCCGGAAGGATCCCACATGCCGCAGAGCGGCTGGGCCCGTGCGCCATGGCCGCTGAGCCTGCGCATCCGGAGCCTGTGCTCTGCAACGGGAGAGGCCACAACAGTGAGAGGCCCGTGTACCACAAAAAAAAAAAAAAAAAAAAAAAAAACTCATGGACCATATGAATGCTTTTGTCAGGGAACCTTTTCCAAATGTCAGTCTATAATTTAACAATTGCAAATGTCTTGAGTAGCTAAGAAATATTTTCTAAATTTTATTAGCGACAATTTTGAAGTGTTAGCTTATTTTTAAAAGATTATACTTTACCAGGTGACTAATTAAAGCCTAGAAATCAGTGGCAAGTTTTGATTTCAAAATCTGAATACAGCAGACTGCTATCCATTGGTGGTTCTCTTGAATCGCAGGAACCGCTGTTGACTTCTTGAGTATCAAAATAAAAAATCTATGTCATAAACTTATTTATGACCATTAATTACTATTAATAAAAACTCTGCAAAGATAGCTTGTATGCATTATCATTATCATGTAGTTACCACAGATCAATTACATTGAATTTAATCACAATGATTCTAATTGTAAGGAAATACAAATTGCAGCCATTGCTAGTCCATTTCAGTATACAGTTGTTATTTTATAACTTGAGGATTAGACCCCCAGAAAGCCAGAAACGTAGGGCTGCTAGGGATAGTGTGCTTGGGAAATGGCCTTTGAGTCCCAGCACACAGTAAATAGTAACATGCCATTGTCAGTCACTTACATCCTGTGGAAAGACAGGCCCACAACCAGATTTTCCAGCAACGGTGAAAGGGACTAGCAGTATATTTAAATTAAAAATGCAAGAAGCATCTTGAAAGACTGAATGGGATCCCCTTTCTGATTAGAGAGGGCTATGAGTCTGAAGACTTACATGCCAGGGAATCATGAATCTTGGTCAAGAGTGCTGCTGTGTTCCTTGCTTTGTAGGGTTAATTTCAATGCAGTGAAGTTTATGTATCCTAATGGGCAATAAAGTAAATTATATACTATTACCTATTTCCATTGGCTTCTTTCTGTTAGTCACATTGCTTCCTCCTTTCAGACAAACTTGCAAGTAGTTTTCCTCCTTTTCAGCAAAGGCATGAAGGCATGGATGTCTATGGCATCATATTGAAAACAAAATTATCTGTGACCAGTGATGGCAACTAGCCATTCTCCCTGCCATGCCTGGGGAAATATCCAAACCTAAAGCTTCCTACACAGTACACTTGTTCTTGAACCTTATCCCTAGTAAATCCTGGAAGTAAATGCATACTACATGAATAAACCTGACTCTGTCTTAACTTGACAGTATATAATCTCTTTCCCTTCAATGGCTGCAAAAATCTGTAACTGCTGAATAATTCATTTGCACTTGGAACCAGCTATTCTCCAACAACAATACTCTAATAATTTATCACCCATACCATTCCCTCCATTTAGACACCATTCCTAGTGCAGAAACTCAAAAATATCACAACAATGGATGTTTAACTATGGCCAATTCACCTTTTGGTATAAATGTTAACTTGTTATTATATGAATTTGTATATTATTGATACTAGAGAATTCAATATTTTCGTGGGTAACTTTTATGCTGAATAGAGCAGAAACAAAGGTTCAGATTGTAGTTCTTATAAGTTTCTCATTTTGTTTTTATGGTACTCTTGGGAATATCCATTACATCAAATTAAGTAGTTTTCTTTCTTTTTTTCCTAATGTACTACATATTATACTTTCTCCTAATACTGACTTATAATGAGAATTTAATTAACAGAAAAAAGAATTTAACATGTCCCCCCTCACTAGTAATAAAGAAATGACAATTAAAATTGCATGCTTTTAAATTATCAAATTGACAAAGACTAAAAGCAAAATATTAATATCTGGTGTTGGAAAGTTTGTAGTAAAAGAGATACTCTTATTTGGTGAAGGTAGTTATTTAAATTGGTACAAATTTTGTGGAGTGATTCCCCAATGTTTATCAATATCCTTCAAAATGTTTATGCCATAAACTTATCTGTAAATGTTCTAGGAAATTATTTTTTCAATTATGGAGAGCTATATAGAGATTTACATATAATTTCATTATAATGAAATGTATACTTTTTTATATACTCTGTATATGTGTTATACAATTACAATTATAAGAGTAAATGAAACAATCAAGGTTTTTCAAGAATGGGGAAGTGAACATGATGATTTGGTAAACGAATGCTCAGTCCCAGCTCTGCCTCTTCCTCCCGCCATTTTGTTCTGAGCAAGAAGGAAGACTAAACAAGACCCTTCAAGATGGCAGAGGAGTAAGACGTGAAGATTAACTTCCTCCCACCAAATACATCAAAAATACATCTACATGTGGAACAACTCCTACAGAACACCTGCTGAACACTGGCAGAAGACCTCAGATGTCCCAAAAGGCAAGAAATTCCCCATGTATCTGGCCATGTGGCAGACAGGGTCTTGAGCTCCAGCCAGGTGTCAGGCCTGAGTCTTTGCGGTGGGAGAGCTGAGATGAGGACATTGGACCACCAGAGGCCTCCCAGTGCAACATAATGTCAATTAGCAAGAGCTCTCCCAGATATCTCTGTCTCAATGCTAAGACCCAGCTCCACCCAATGACCAGCAAACTCCAATGCTGGACACCCCATGCCAAACAACTAGCAAGACAGAAGCACAACTACACCCATTATCAGAGAGGCTCCCTAAAATCATAATAAGTTCACAGACACCCCCAAATAAACCAACTGACTTGGTTCTGCCCACCAGAAATACAAGATCAAGCCTCATGCACCAGAACACAGGCACCAGCCCCTGCCACCAGGAAGCCTACACAACCCACCTTACAAAACGTACCCACTGGGGGCAGACATCAAAAACAACATGAATTGTGAACCTGCAGCCTTCAAAAAGGAGACCCCAAACACAGTAAGTTAAGCAAAACGAGAAGACAGAGAAATACTCGGCAGATGAAGGAGCAAAGTAAAACACACCAGACCAAAAAAATAAAGGGGAAATAGGCAGTCTACCTGAAAAAGAATTCAGAGTGATGATAGTAAAGATGATTCAAAATCTTGGAAACAGAATGGAGAAAATACAAGAAATATTTAACAAGGACCTAAGACCAAATAAAAAATGATGAACAACCAAAAAGGAAATTAAAAATTCTCTAGAAGGAATCAATAGCAGAATAACTGAGGCAGCAGAACAGATAAGTGACCTGGAAGATAAAATAGTGGAAATAACTACTGCAGAGCAGAATAAAGAAAAAAGAATGTAAAGAACTGAGGACAGTATCAGAGGCCTCTGGGACAACATTAAATGCACAAACATTCGAATTACAGGGATCCCAGAAGAAGAAGAGAAAAAGAAAGGAACTGAGCAAATATTTGAAGAGACTCTAGTTGAAAACTTCCCTAATATGGGAAAGGAAATAGTTAATAAAATCTACGAAGCACGGAGAATCCCATACAGGATAAATCCAAGGGGAAACACACCAAGACACATATTAATCTAACTATCAAAAATTAAATACAAAGAAAAAATATTAAAAGCTGCAAGGGAAAAACAACAAATAACATAAAAGGGAATCCCCATAAGGTTAACAGCTGATCTTTCAACAGAAACTCTGCAAGCCAGAAGGGAGTGGCAGGACATATTTAAAGTGATGAAGGGGAAAAACCTACAACCAAGATTACTCTACCCAGCAGGGATCTCATTCAGATTTGACGGAGAAATTAAAACCTTAACAAACAAGCAAAAGCTAAGAGATTTCAACACCACCAAACAAGGTTTACAACAAATGCTAAAGGAACTTCTCTAGGCAGGAAACACAAGAGAAGGAAAAGACCTGCAATAATAAACCCCAAACAATTTAGAAAATGGTAATAGGAGCATACATATCAATAATTACCTTAAATGTAAATGGATTAACTGCTCCAACCAAAAGACAGAGACTGGCTAAATGGATACAAAAACAAGACCCATATATACGCTGTCTACAAAACACTCACTTCAGACCTAGGGACACATACAGACTGAAAGTGAGGGGATGGAAAAAGATATTCCATGCAAATGGAAATCAAAAGAAAGCAGGAGTAGCAATTCTCATATCAGACAAAATAGACTTTAAAACAAAGACTATTACAGGAGACAAAGCAGGACATTACATAAAGATCAAGGGATCAATCCAAGAGAAAGATATAACAACTGTAAATATTTATGCATCCATCATAGGAGCATCTCAATACATAAGGCAAATACTAACAGCCATAAAAGGAGAAATCAACAGTAACACAATCATAGTAGGGGAGTTGAACACCCCACTTTCACCAATGGACAGATCATTCAAAATGAAAATAAATAAGGAAACAAAAGCTTTAAATGATACATTAAACAAGATGGATTTAATTGGTATTTATAAGACATTCCATCCAAAAACAACAGAGTACACTTTCTTCTCAAGTGCTCATGGGACATTCTCCAGGATAGATCATATTTTGGGTCACAAATCAAGCCTTGGTAAATTGAAGAAAATTGAAATTGTATCAAGTATCTTTTCTGAGCACAACACTATGAGACTAGATATCAATTATAGGAAAAAATCTGTAAGACATACAGACACATGGAGGCTAAACAACACAGTACTTAATAGCCAAGAGATCACTGAAGAAATCAAAGAGGAAATCAAAAAATACCTAGAAACAAATGACAATGGAAACACAATGAGCGAAAACCTACAGGGTGCAGCAAAAGCAGATCTAAGAGGGAAGTTTATAGCTACACAAGCCTACCATAAGAAACAAGAAACATCTCAAATAAACAACCTAAACTTACACTTAAAGCAAGTAGAGAAAGAAGAATAAAAATCCCCGAAGTTAGCAGAAGGAGAGAAAACATAAAGACCATATCAAAAATAAATGAAAAAGAAATGAAGGAAATAATAGCAAAGATTAATAAAACTAAAAGCTGGTTCTTTGAGAAGATAAAGAAAATTGATAAACAAGTAGCCAGACTCATCAAGAAAAAAAGGAAGAAGACTCAAATCAATGGACTTAGAAATGAAAAAGGAGAAGTAACAAATGACACTGAAGAAATACAAAGAATCATGAGAGATTACTACAAGCAACTATATGCCAATACAATGGACAACCTGGAAGAAATGGTCAAATTCTCAGAAACGCACAACTTTCCGAGACTGAACCAGGAAGAAATAGAAAATATGAACAGACCAATCACAAGCACTGAAATTGAAACTGGGATTAAAAATCTTCCAACAAACAAAAGCCCAGGACCAGATGGCTTCAGAGGCAAATTCTATCAAACATTTAGAGAAGAGCTAACACCTATCCTTCTCAAATTCTTCCAAATATAGCAGAGGTAGGAACACTTCCAAACTCATTCTACGAGGTCACCATCACTCTGATACCAAAACCAGACAAAGATGTCACAAAGAAAGAAAACTACAGGCCAATATCACTGATGAACATAGATGCAAAAATCCTCAACAAAATACTAGCAAACACAATCCAACAGCACATTAAAAGGATCATACACTATGATCAAGTGGGGTTTACCCCAGGAATGCAAGGATTCTTCAACCTATGCAAATCAATCAACGTGACACACCGTATTAACAAATTGAAGGAGAAAAGCCATATGATCATCCATTAGATGCAGAGAAAGCTTTTTCAAAATTCAACACCCATTTATGATAAAAATCTTCCAGAAAGTAGGCATAGAGGGAACTTACCTCAACATAATAAAGGCCATATAAGACAAACCCATGGCTGACATCATCCTCAATGGTGAAAAACTGAAAGCATTTGCACTAAGATCAGGAACAAGACAAGGTTGCTGACCCTCACCATTATTATTCAACATAGTTTTGGAAGTTTTAGCCACAGAAAGCAGAGAAGAAAAAGAAATAAAAGGAATCCAAATTGGAAAAGAAGAAGTAAAGTTGTCAATGTTTGCAGATGACATGAAATTATACCTAGAGAATCCTAAAGATGCTACCAGAAAACTGCTAGAGCTAATCAATGAATTTTGTAAAGTAGCAGGATATAAAATTAATGCACAGAAATCTCTTGCGTGTCTATACACTAATGATGAAAAATCTGAAAGTGAAATTGGGAAAACACTCCATTTACCATTGCAACCAAAAGAAAAAAAGTATGTAGGAATAAACCTACCTATGGAGACAAAAGACCTGTATGCAGAAAATTATAAGACACTGATGAAAGAAATTAAAGATGATACAAATAGATGGAGAGATGTACCATGTTCTAGGATTGGAAGAATCAGCATCGTGAAAATGACTCTACTACCCAAAGCAATCTAATGATTCAATGAAATCTCTATCAAAATACCACAGGCATTTTTCACAGAACTATAACAAAAAATGTCACAATTTGTATGGAACACAAAAGACCCCAATAGCCAAAGCAATCTTGAGGAAGGAAAACAGAGCTGGAGGAATCAGGCTCCCTGATTTCAGACTATACTACAAAGCTACAGTAATCAAGACAGTATGGTACTGGCACAAAAACAGAAATATAGATCAATTGAACAGGATAGAAAACCCAGCAGTAAACCCATACACATATGGTCAGCTTATCTTTGTTAAAGGAGGCTAGAATATACAGTGGACAAAAGACAGCCTCTTCAATAAGTGGTGCTGGGAAAACTGGACAGCTACAGGTAAAAGAATGCAATTAGAACACTCCCTAACACCATACAGAAAAATAAACTCAAAATGGATGAAAGACCTAAATGTAAGGCCAGACACCATCAAACTCTTAGAGGAAAACCTAGACAGAACACGCTATGACACAAATCACAACAAGATCCTTTTTGACCCACCTGCTAGAGCAAGGGAAATAAAAACAAAAATAAACAAATGGGACCTAATGAAACTTAAAACTTTTGCACAGCAAAGGAAACCATAAACAAAATGAAAAGACAACCCTCAGAATCGGAGAAAATATTTGCAAATTAAGCAACTGACAAAGAATTAATCTCCAAAACATACAAGCAACCCATGTAGCTCAATATCAAAAAACAAACAACCCAATCCAAAAATGGGCAGAAGACTTAAATAGACATTTCTCCAAAGATGATATATAGATTGCCAACAAACACATGAAAGAATGCTCAACATCATTAATCATTAGAGAAATGCAAATCAAAACTACAATGAGATATCATCTCAAACTGGTCAGAATGGCCATCATCAAAAAATCTACAAACAATAAATCCTGGAGAGGGTGTGGAGAAAAGGGAACCCTCTTGCACTCTTGGTGGGAATGTAAATTGATACAGCCACTATGGAGAACAGTATGGAGGTTCCTTAAAATACTACAAATAGAACTACCGTACGACCCAGCAATCCCACTACTGGGCATATACCCTGAGAAAACCATAATTCAAAAAGAGTTATGTACCAAAATGTTCATTGCAGCTCTGTTAACAATAGCCAGGACATGGAATTAACCTAAGTATCCATCAACAGATGAATGGATAAAGAAGATGTGGCACATATATACAATGGAATATTACTCTTCCATAAAAAGGAACGAAACTGAGTTATTTGTAGTAAGGTGGATGGACTTAGAGACTGTCATACAGAGTGAAGTAAGTCAGAAAGAGTAAAAAAAAACATATGCTAACACATATATATGGAATCTAAAAAAAAAAAAAAGAAAGGAAAAGAAAATTGTCAGAAGAACCTCGGGGCCAGACGGGAATAAATATGCAGACCTACTAGAGAATGGAATTGAGGATAAGAGTAGGGGGCAATGAGGGCTGGGATGAAGTGAGACAGTGGCATGTACATATATACACTACAAAACGTAAAATAGATAGCTAGTGGGAAGCAGCCGCATAGCACAGAGAGATCAGCTTGGTGCTTTGTGACCACCTAGAGGGGTGGGATAAGGAGAGTTGGAGGGAGGGAGATGCAAGAGGGAAGAGATATGGGGTCATATGTATATGTATATGTATAACTGATTCACTTTGTTATAAAGCAGAAACTGACACACCATTGTAAAACAATTATACTCTAATAAAGATATTTTAAAAAAAGAAAATAGAACAAAAATAAGATATGATAATCTCAATAGATGCAAAAAAATCTTTGAACAAAATTCAACACGCATTTATGATAAAAACTCTCCAGACAGTGGGCATAGAGGGAACCTACCTCAACATAATTAAATCCATACATGTCAAACCCACAGACAACGTTGTTCTCAGTGGTGGAAAACTGAAAGCATTTCCACTAAGATCAGGAAGAAGATAAGATTGCCCACTCTCAATACTATTATTCAACATCATTTTGGAAGTTTTAGCCACAGCAATCAGAGAAGAAAAAGAAATAAAAGGAATCCAAATTGGAAAAGAAGTATTAAAACTGTTAGTGTTTGCAGATGACATGATACTATACATAGAGAATCCTAAAGATGCTACCAGAAAAGTACTAGAGTTAATCGATGAATATGGTAAAGTAGCATGATACAAAATTAATGCACAGAAATCTCTTGCTTTCCTATACAATTCAATAAGTGGTGCTGGGAAAATTGGACACTACATGTAAAAGAATGAAGTTATAACACTCCCTAACACCATACAAAAAATAAACTCAAAATGCATTAAAGTCCTAAATGTAAGGCCAGACACTATAAAACTCTTAGAGAAAAACATAAGCAGAATACTCTATGACATAAATCACGGTGAGATCCTTTTTGATCCACCTCCCAGAGAAATGGAAATAAAAACAAAAATAAACAAATTGGACCTAATGAAACTTAAAAGCTTTTGCACAGCAAAGGAAACCATAAACAAGACAACCCTCAGAATGGGAGAAAATATTTGCAAATGAAGCAACTGACAAAAGGATTAATCTCCAAAATATACAAGCAGCTCATGCAAAATTGTTATGTAGCAGAAACTAACACAACATTGTAAAGCAATTATACTCCAATAAAAAAATTTTTAAATATAAAAACAATAATAATAATAAAAGAATGGAGGGTGAATAACCAAACCATGCTCTATCCTTATGATGGAATATTATACAGATACATCATTCAGATATACGCAGATAGCTGCTGATAGTGATATGTAAGTAGAAACTAATAGAAAAAAACGTGAAACACTAAAAAGTTACCAGCGACTATTTCTAAGTAATAGGATTTTGGGTCATTCTTGTTTTTCTATTTCCTGCATTTTCTTTGAAACTTTTACAATGACTATCAATTATTTTATAATTCAGGAAAATGTTATAAAAATCTGAAAAAAATGGAAAATTATAAAAGTGAGCCAAATAATAAGTCAAGTATTTTCTCCTTTCGTTCCTTGTGATGTCCATTCACAATGTCTTCAGTGTTTCAGTTTGCTTGCTATGGCTAAAAAAATGGGAAGTTTTACTGTTTTAACTTTTTAGCCTCAATAGTATGTCCCAGATGGTCACACACCTGTTGTTCCCACCCTCAAAATACTATTTGGAGAACTGCATAGAGTTCAGTAGCCTAGCCTTGGCCATGTACTTGGCCTCTCCCATTGATTTTGAGACAAGAGGTTTGCGCATTGTCCTCTTCTCTTCTCCTTCAGGACTTCTTTCTTCCTGTCTCTGGCTTTGAGCAAAGAGTTCATCTGTGCCTCACTTGGGAAATCTCTTGCTTGCAAATCTTCATCCTCCCTCACTACAATACTTCTGGTGTTGTATCCTAGTCTCCATTCTTATGGATAAACCCCCAGATTTCTGTGTCATGCTTATTTGGGGAACAATTACACAAATTTGTTTGCCACTCTACTTCTGGTTTGTTTTGGTTTTTTTGTTTGTTTGTTTTTTGTGATATGCGGGCCTCTCATGGCTGTGGCCTCTCCCATTGCAGAGCACAGGCTCCGGACACACAGGCTCAGTGGCCATGGCTCACGGGTCCAGCTGCTCCGCGGCATACAAGATCCTCCTGGATCGGGGCACGAACCCATGTCCCTTGCATCAGCAGGCGGACTCTCAACTACTGGGCCACCAGGGAAGCCCTACTACTAGTATTTTGATGCTAGTTCTTTTGATATGACAGATAGCAAAGCCTTATCAACTTCACTGCAAAGATTTCCACCACCCATTTTCTTTTTATGGTATTTTTTTATTGCATAAGCATTTTAAACGTATAATAGCTTTTCAGTTTCCTTCTATGATTTATCTTATTATGTCAAATTGTAAAACTTCCCTTTCATTCAAAGCTTTTAAAAGAAAATTCTGTGCTAGTTTCAGTTCGAGGTTTTAATTTTTGATCGGGTAAGGGGGAAAGCTGTGTTCTCTGGGATTTGCTCTAGAAGAAGATGTATATTTCTGTTGCTGAGATGTTTCATGATATTAAATGATTTGGGGCTTTCACAGGTGGGGTCTTTACATCTGGTGCTTGGGCTGGAATTGATTGGGAGGATCCTAACTTGCGGACAAGATGTCATGAGTTAGGGAATGGGATCCTCATCTGGGGGAGGTAAGATGTCCCAGAAATATAACAACTGACTTCACACTATGGAGAAGGGCAGCCTGTAAGAGAATCCTCTGTGAATTGGTGCATATGACCCATGGAGGCTGGGAGCTAGAATATTTTATACTCAGTTTTAATATTAAAAGATATTCAGTGGTGTCAATCTGTTATTTTAACTTAAGTATTATCCAGGCAACTAAAATCTGAGGAATAAAGAAATGTCCAGTTTCCTGCTTTGGAGGTGAAGTTGGTCAAAGAATGCTAGATCAGTCAAATACTTGACTCCTAGAATCTGTGTAAGGGAGCCCTACAAATATTCAGAAGTACTTGCACAAGAGATTAGTTTTCCTGAAGTCAGACAGGATGAGGTTCAGTGTATTGTTACTTAAATTAAAGGGGAGGGTAATTCCTGAAGGATACATATAAATTAAGTACAACTCAACATGGGCTATATTTATTCTTTTATCAATTGCTATGCAGCTCTAGCCACACAATTTTTTCTTTTTTTTTTTTTTTTTTGCGGTATGCGGGCCTCTCACTGTTGTGGCCTCTCCCGTTGTGGAGCACAGGCTCCGAATGTGCAGGCTCAACGGCCATGGCTCACGGGCCCAGCTGCTCTGTGGCGTGTGGGATCCTCCCGGACTGGGGCACGAACCCGTGTCCCCTGCATCAGCAGGCGGACTCTCAACCACTGCACCACCAGGGAAGCCCTAGCCACACAATTTTATAAATAGACACACCTTCTGCTTTATTTACTTATTTATTTTAGTTAATTTTGATTAGTTTCTTTTTTTAATTAATTTTTATTGGAATATAGTTGCTTTATAATATTGTGTTAGTTTCTGCTGTACAGCAAAGTGAATCAGTTATACATATACATATATCCCCTCTTTTTTTGGATTTCCTTCCCATTTAGGTCACCACAGAGCATTGAGTAGAGTTCCCTGTGCTATACAGTAGGTTCTCATTAGTTATTTATTTTATACATAGTACTGTATATATGTCAATCCCAATGTCCCAGTTCATCCCGCCCATCCCTTCCCTCCCTGGGGTCCATACATCCTCTACGTCTGTGTCTCTATTTCTGCTTTGCAAATAAGTTCATCTGTATCATTTTTCTAGATTTCACATATAAGTGATATTATACAATATTTATTTTTCTCTTTCTGTATTTTACTTTGTTTTATAAAATTCTTATGGAGCAGAATTAATATCTTCCTTTCTTTTCTGTGATCCTAATTTCTTTGCACCAGTATCACACTGCTTTAAATAATGCTTTTTTCTTTTTTTTCTTTTTTTGTAGTATTGTATTAGTTCTCTATGGCTGCTCCAACAAAGTACTACAAACGTGGTGACTAAAAACAATGGAAATGTATTCTCACACAGTTCTGAGGCCAAAAGTCTGAAATTAATAAGAGCAGGGCCATGTTCTCTCTGAAGTCTCCAAGGCACGATCCTTCCTCACTCCTTCCTAGCTTGAGGTGGCTGTGGGCAATCCTTGGCATTCCTTCCCTTCTGAAAGCATAATTCCAATGTCCTCCTCCATCTTATCATGGTATTTTCCCTGTGTATGTCTGTCTGTATCCAATTTTCCTCTTTTTATAAGGATGTCAGTCCTATTGGATTTAGGGTCCACTCTAATGACCTCATATTAACTTGATTCCATCTTCAAAGACCTTATTTCCAAACAAGATCACATTAGCAGATTCCAGATGCACATAACATTTTGGAGAACAGGATTCAACCCAACGCACGTATAATCTAATGTATCTTGTGCTTCTGGACTTTTTTTTTTTTAAGGATTTCAAGAAGGTTAACCTTTTCTTTTCTTTTTATTTTTTGAAATATTTAATGCTTTTTATTTAAAATTTTTTTGTTTTATATTGGAGTAGAGTTGATTTACAATGTTGTGTTAGTTTCAGGTGTACAGCAAAGTGATTTAGTTATACAAATTCATATATCTATTCTTTTTCAGATCCTTTTCCCACAAATATTATTGCAGAGTATTGAGTATAGTTTCCTTTGCTGTGCAGTAGGTCCTTGTTATCTATTTTACATATAGTAGTGTGTATATGTTAATCCCAATGTCCTAGTTTATCCCTCTCCTTCAACTTTCCCCTTTTGTAACCATCAGTTTGTTTTCTAAGTCTGTGAGTCTCTTTCTGTTTTATAAATATGTTCATTTGTATCATTTTTTAGATTCCACATACAAGTGATATTATATGATATTTGTCTTTCTCTGACATTCTTCACTTAGTATGATAATCTCTAGGTCCACCCATGTTGCTGTGAATAGCATTATTTCATTCTTTTTTAATGGATGAATAATATTCCATTGTATATATATATACCACATCTTCATTATCCATTCATCTGTTGATTGACATTTAAGTTGCTTCCATGTCTTGGCTATTGTAAATAGTGCTGCAATGAATATGGGTTGCAATTATCTTTTTGAATTAGAGTTTACTCCAGATATATGCCCAGGCATAGGATTGCTGGAACAAATGGTAGCTTTTTTAATTACACAAACCTATGGAATAATAGAACTTATGTCATATTGCCACTAGGACTAAAGATTTGTTAAAAACCTTTTTTTAAAATTAATTAAGCAAATATTTACTAGTGAATATGGACTATATATCAAGTACCTTTTTAGACAGAAGGATACAACAATGAGGTGCCTGACCTCATGGGGCTTATGTTTTAGTGTGTGGGTGAGAGATACAGACAATAAATGAGTAAATAATTGAGTACTGTCATTTCATATTTGGAAGAAACTAAAGATAGGATTAAGGGAGAGAAACTCACCAGGGGCAGTAACACTGGGGAGATGACATTTGAGCAGAGACTTGAAAGATTAGAAACAACCAGTTATATGAATTTTCAGGCAAATACATTTGAGGGTGAAGTCATAGCCAATTCAAAATCCTTGAGTTATGACATTCCCTTGGCATATTCAAGGGGCTTCAAATAGGTGAGTTGATGGGGAATATAGTAAACAAAGGGGACATGTAGGCCACGAAGCACTCAGGGGTACAGGTGTAAGGTTTTGTAAGGTCTTCTAGGCTATGCCAGGAGTTTAGATTTTACTGTAACTATAAGAGGAAGCCACTGGAGAATTATAAGTATGGAAAATGTATGATCTGATTTACACTTTCAAAAATATTATTCCACAGATAGTGTTTGTGACCATTCTTCATAACTCATAGAGAGTTAGCACTCTCCCTATGTAAGTCAGGATGGCCTGGGTTATGTTGAAATAATAGTTATAAAGTCTGAAATTTCAGTGGTGTTATACAATAAAGATTTATTTCTCCCTCAAACAAAGTCATATAGATCAAGAGTCTCTCCTTCATCTGTAGCTGCATGACTTAGAACGTGTACTCCCCAAGGATGCCACAACAAGAAAGAAAGAAGACTGCAAGGTCATGTACGATGTTTCTAAGGGCCAGACCTAAACATGGCTTATATTGCATCTGCCAACATCCTGTGGACATTAACTCAGTCATATGGACCAAAAGCCCAACAAGAGACTTTAGGAAATTTTGTCTTCTTATGTGTGTGAGAAGAGAAAACAAATGTTCCTACCAAATTCTTGAGCCATGATAATACTGACTTGTTGCTTTTTAGAATCATAAGAAGGTGGTAGACATTCTCTCTCCTTCTTTAGGAATAATGAAGCAAGAACTCCAGGGTCTTGGCATCAACTAGCAAGCAGGAACTTCATTTATCTGACATAGTTCTAAACACCCACAGGCCCACAGACCTAATTGATCTGAGCTTTTGATACAGTGATGATTGTTTGCTGACCATTCTGGATTAGATTTGGCTTTATTACCCCAAACTGGAGTCGCCTAGGTCAAAGAACCTTCTCCAGGACCAGAACTCAGAATGATATACATTTCACACATCTCAGAACCCACAGGATGAGGCACTTGGCATGGATGGAATAAGCTATGAGTAACTGAATCTTTTCCCTGTTTAAGTGAGAAGACTGGTCTAGGGAGTACCACTGAGGGAAGTCATCACCCTAATTCTTCTTTATAGTCAGCAAAATTGACTTCTCCACCAAATTTTCTTTACACCATTCCTTTTTCTCTGTGAGAATGGAAAACTTCTTATTTCAGGAGCATAAAGGGAAAATTATAATTATTTGACTTATGAGGCACTTGCCTCTAAGCCATACAAATACTGGTGATATGGAGAGTCTTTATTAATTATTCCTTTTTTTGGCGAGTCATTGTGATAAATTCTTTCAAATATTTTTTTAACCCTCACCACAAATGTATGAAGTTGGAACCATTAAGTGTCGTTGAAACTGAGCAATAGAAAGAGTACATCCTCTTTCTGGTCATGCAGCTAATAAACAGTGAGCTGATTCAAACTCATGGATTTCTAACTCCTTATCCCATGCTCTTCATCACAAGAAAAGGTTAATACTGATCCTCTGCTTATTTTGATTTATCAGAGTACAAAAATTCCATGCTTATTTACTAATTTCCCTAATATCTAGAATTATAGAGTCTATAGTTTGTCTTTTTATGACAAGCAGATTGAATATGTATTAACCTTTTTTCACCATATAGATGTTAAACATAAATGTTCTCAAAAATTATAAATGCTCTGAGATCATGAGGATATGCACATCTTCTCCAATATCATCCCCTTCCCCAGACAGCCACTGCCGGTTATCAGCTCTCCGAGGCCAAGTTTATTTGTGCTTGAATCTCTCATATTGCTTTACAAATAGTATGCTTACAACAAATATTTGTTAAATGATTGAATTCATATTTCCATAGTGCCTATGTGGTTGAAAATACATGGAAGAACACCAAGTATTAGTATCTTTTGAAATTATAACATGATGTGTGTTTTGCTTGTATTGAGAGCATTTTTTTGTTTTTATTTTCTGGTTACATATACAATGCATGATCATTGTGTTACCAAATTGGTCTACCAGAACCCCTTGTCTAGACCGGGGAGGTTCTTTTTCCAATCAGATTCGAGAAGCCAGTAAGGAAACTGATTATGGGATTGGAAGAGCACAAGCTTAATTCAATGGCCAAAGAATGGAGAAGTGGGAACCTAGTTTACTAATCAACTTCTCAACCCAATTTGGGCAAAGACACCAAATAATTGGAGGGTTGAGGTAAAAGGGAGGGAATTAGAAAGAGTGGGAGGAATATTCATGACTTATCTGAGAACAGGGGTGTGGCTTAGACCCAGAACCCTATGCAACTCTCCTTTTCAGTCCTTATATGGGCTTTTCCAGTTCTTGTCATGGCAATAGTCAACTGTTATGGAACTGGGGGTGGGTTATTTAGCTAATATATTACACTGAGTGTAAAATGATTTAATTTTTTATTTGATTACATATCAGCTACTATCCAACTAAAAGAACTTTCTAAACAATGTTGAATATGGTATGGCTAATCTGTAAACTTTTTGTAGTCTAATTTTGCTACAGTTTTCTGGTGAGGAACATGTGAAACTAGGTCTAAACCTACCTGAGAAATAGCTTAATAAGTTTTACTGTTGTGCCAGTAAAATATTCTTGCCTCAAAAATCAACAAGGCAGTTCAAAAGTGAGATCATTTTTCACATGTAATATGTACATAGTAGATTTATGCAAAAAGTGTATTGGTAAATAGCCAAACAAAACAAGGTCCCTTCATTATGAATGCAGGCAAAACTAAGAAAAACAATTAAACAATCATTTAAAAACCCATAAATGCAGTGCTCGTGCACACACACACAGGGAACAGTCTCATTAACTTCAAACCGTAAGAAATTAATTACAGATTCACTGCTAATGAATACATGGGTTAAGTGCTGACACTCAACTGGTTTCAGTTCAGTGATCACAGAAACAAAGCAGTGCTCACAGATGGAGGGTAGAGGAAATGTCAGGGAGTGGGGGCCAGGAAACAAAATTCCTTCCTAACTATGGAAAACAGTTCCAAAGTATTCAGACAGAGAAAAAAGGGCTCCAAAATTCATCCCATTCTGAATAAGAACAGACCTTCTCCATCACTACCACCCGCTGTCTCTACCTCTAGAGAAGCTGAAAGTTCTGACCGACTGTAGAGGTGTGAGCAGAGGGCAGAGACAAGGCAGAGGGCACTGGCAAAGAAAGAGGTACCTACTCTCTAAAAAATAAATAGAAAGGAAAAGAAGAGAAAAGAAGACTGTGTCTAAAGAAAAGAGCCATAAGCCAGAATCAGACGGCGATCTATTCCAAGAAGTCATGAGTTAAATCAGAGAGTGAGTCACGTAGTGATTTCACAGAGGTTAAGAGGGTGACACTGTGTGTGCTTTTCCATTTAAATATGCTGTCGGTTTGAAACACCCTCCTTGAACATGCAGATCTTGAGGACGCTTGCCTTTTACTATTCAGAGTTACAATGCCGAACTCAGGTGAAATCACAGCAGCAGGATCCACATGGCTTTTTTTTTTTTTTTACATCTTTATTGGAGTATAATTGCTTTACAGTGGTGTGTTAGTTTCTGCTTTATAACAAAGTGAATCAGTTATACATATACATATGTTCCCATATCTCTTCCTTCTTGCGTCTCCTTCCCTCCCACCCTCCCTATCCCATCCCTCTAGGTGGTCACAAAGCACAGAGCTGATCTCCCTGTGCTATGCGGCTGCTTCCCACAGGGCTTTATCTTCAGGATTCTTACCTCACTGAAAACAGAAGGAGCTATGTGTGGCTTCACATCCCCATTAGCAGGATGTAAAAGCAAGTAGTACCACCTGGAGTTATAAGATGGTGAATGTCACCTCATTCCTTGGGATGAACGGATTCCTCTCCTATTTCTATTCATGCCCAGAGTCGCCAGTTCATTATTCATCACCTGTGATGTATGCATTATTCATGTTTAAAGAGTTACCAATTCATACTGGCAGTTCTTCCTCTTGAATCACTCTCCTATTCTTTCTCATCTGTGTTTAGATCCATTGAAAATGTCTTAATTTGTCTATGAGATGGGACAATCCTAAACATTTTGTGTCTTTGTATATTACCTATCGTCTTACTTAAAGTTATGTTAAGAAATTATTCTCCAGATGTTTTAACTTCTTTTGGAGTTAGGTCCCTTTTTTAAAACATTTTTTTTTTATTTTTTAATATCTTTATTGGAGTACAATTGCTTCACAAAGGCGTGTTGGCCTCTGCTCTATAACAAAGTGAATCAGCCATACATACACATACGTCCCCATATCGCCTCCCTCCTGCGTCCCCTTCCCTCCCACCCTCCCCATCCCACCCCTCCAGGCGGTCACAAAGCACTGAGCTGATCTGCTGCCACTTCCCACCAGCTATCCATTCCACGCTTGGTAGTGTATATACATCCATGCCACCCCCTCACTTTGCTCCAGCTTACCCCTCTCCCTCCCCATATCCTCAAGTCCACCCTCTAGTAGGTCTGCATCTTTATTCCCATCCTGCCCCTAGGTTCCTCATGACCATTTTTTTTTTTAGATTCCATATATATGTGTTAGCATTCGGTATTTGTTTTTCTCTTTCTGACTTACTTCACTCTGTATGACAGACTCTAGGTCCATCCACCTCACTACAAATAACTCAATTTCATTTCTTTTTATGGTTGAGTAATATTCCATTGTATATATGTGCCACATCTTCTTTATCCATTCATCTGTTGATGGACACTTCTCAAAAGAAGATACACAGATTGCCAACAAACACATGAAAGAATGCTCAACATCATTAATCATTAGAGAAATGCAAATCAAAACTACAATGAGATATCATCTCACACTGGCCAGAATGGCCATCATCAAAAAATCTACAAATAATAAATGCTGGAAAGGGTGTGGAGAAAAGGGAAACCTCTTGTACTCTTGGTGGGAATGTAAGTTGATACAGCCACCATGGAGAACAGTATGGAGGTTCCTTAAAAAACTAAAATAGAACTACCAAATGACCCAGTAATCCCACTATTGGGCATTACCCTGAGAAAACCATAAATCAAAAAGAGTCATGTATCAAAATGTTCATTGCAGCTCTATTTACAATAGCCAGGACTTGGAAGAAACCTATGTCTGAGAAAACCATAAATCAAAAAGAGTCATGTATCAAAATGTTCATTGCAGCTCTATTTACAATAGCCAGGACTTGGAAGAAACCTATGTGTCCATCAACAGACGAATGGCTAAAGAAGGAGTTAGGTCCATATAATATTCTTCTCCTTAGTTCTAGAACCAATTTCCAACAGCTTCTAACATCTCTAACTATATACTGATAAAGATTTCCAGTGTAATATGGGTACTAATGAATTCGTTTAGTTTCTGGTTATGTTTTTATCTTCCTGTCTGTCAGAACTGTACCAATCTTGAAAAACAAATCAGACAGTAGATTTCAATTTTAAATAAAGTTAGGCAATAATAATAATTAGAGAATATAATTTATTATACAAATCTATCATTTTTGCCAGATTTGACATAAAAGCATGCATAGCAAACCATAATTTAAATAATGTAAATGGACACTAAATAAGAAAGCATGACGAGTTCCATACTATCCTTTAATGGGCAGTTCAAACATTTTGTTTATTCTTCTGGCTTCAGAAAACAAATACATCTCTAGCTAATGCACTTCCCAGGTAAATCTTCCAGTCCATGAAAGAGTATAATTATACATAGATCACTATTGTACTAAATAGATGCACCTTTTACAAATTTCAATGACTAGTTCTGATTAGAAGGGTGTTTAATCATTACTTTGTAGAAATTGAGAAATTATAGTGTGATGGTGAAGGGTATGGCCTTTAAAGTTGAACTGCTTGCATTCACATCCCAAATTCTTCACTTGCCAATTAAGTAACTGGTGCCTTGGCTTCCTTTCATGTAAAATGGGGAATAAAGTAGTTATTTGGGGAAAAAATATTTTCAGGATGAAGAGACATAATGACATGATTTGTATAAAGTTTTCAGAGCCTGTAACATGACAAGAACTCAAGGAATGAGGGCATTATTACTTGATAAATGACTTTAAAGCAAGGGAAAAAACCTGTCTTGAGAGGGAAGTGTGTGCAGGTAGGAAGGGGGTGTGGTCTAGGGAGGAGAATTGGATCTTATAGCCCCTAAGATAGGAATGTTGTTGTCTCCTTGTTATGCACAATTCACAGATTTTATCATCCTGCTGTTTGTGCATATTAGAGGGACTTGGAACTAAAAGGAACTCTTGAATTAAAGGTAAGAAAATGTCCATGTTGGGTTATTTTTCCAAGTCAAGATCTGTTTAGATGCCTTATCTAATCTAGGACCCTTTAAATCATCAAAGAAAGGAAGGTACCAATTAATATTTAATTATTTGCTTTATTCTTCTTCTTGTCTTTATCCTGTATTTTACAGTTTTTTTTTAACACTTCTCATGGATAGCAAAATTCACCTATTTTCTCCTTTACCTCCAATGGGCCTACACTTTCCTGGTCTCCTCCCACCTCTCTGAGTGTTTCTTCTTCTTCTTTTTTTTTTTTTTTCTATTGAAATATAGCTGATTTACAATGTTGTGTTAATTTCTTCTGTATGGCAAAGTGATTCAGTTATACATATATATACATTCTTTTCTGGATTCTTTTCCATTATGGTTTATCATAGGATATTGAATATAGGGTTTCTTCCATCTACTACATGGAGTCCTCTTCCACCTACTGCAGGCTCTGTGCTTAATCCTTTTCTTTTCTTTTTTAATATTTTTATTGGAGTACAATTGCTTTACAATGTTGTGTTAGTTTCTGCTGTATAACAAAGTGAATCAGCTCTATGTATACATATATCCCCATATCCCCTCCCTCTTGTGTCTCCCTCCCACCCTCCCTATCCCAGCCCTCTAGGTGGTCACAAAGCACGGAGCTGATCTCCCTGTGCTATGCAGCTTCTTCCCACTAGTTATCCATTTTACATTTGGTAGTATATATATGTCAGTGCCACTCTCTCTCTTCATCCCAGCTTACTCTTCCCCCTCCCCATGTCCTCAAGTCCATTCTCTACGTCTGTGTCTTTATTCCTGTCCTGCCCCTAGGTTCATCAGAACCAATTGTTTTTAAGATTCCATATATATGTGTCAGCATACAGTATTTGCTTTTCTCTTTCTGACTTACTTCACTCTGTATGACAGACTCTAGGTCCATCCACCTCGCTACAAATAACTCAGTTTCATTTCTTTATATATCTGAGTAATATTCCATGTCATTTCTTCCTTATTCATTCATCTGTTGATGGACACTTAGGTTGCTTCCATGTCCTGGCTATTGTAAATAGTGCTGTAATGAACATTGTGGTACGTGACTCTTTTTGAATTATGGTTTTCTCAGGGTATATGCCCAGTAGTGGTAATCCTTTTCTTTTTCTTTCAGTCATTTTTTTTCTGAGAAATATTTATCCTGTTAGCATCACCTACCACCTAAAATTCAGATTCCCCAATATTACTTATCAAGCTGCCTTCTTTACACCCTCTGGATGCCTCACCAAGAGTTCAAAATCAAGATGGCTAAAACAAAATTGTATTTTCACATCCCAAAACTGTTTCTTCTCCTAAATTCCCTCTCTGAGGGATAACCTGCCACCCATTCATTAGACTAAGCAAGAAACCTGGTAGTCATCCTGCTTTCCTATCACTCCCTAACCCCAGCCACCTCACTGTCAATCAAGTTCTAAGAGTAACGTCTTAACTCTCTCCCAGCCTTTCAATCTTCAGTTTTCATAATTCAAGTTTTCATCATTTCTTCTCCATATCGCTAACTACATTAACATAATGATCATCTCCAGCATGTTTTCCATTCTGTAGTCTGAGAGATGGCTTCCTTATTGCTTAAAATCTGTTTATTCATGCATTCAATTAACACATATTTATTGAGCATCTGCTATGCACCAGGCCCTGCTCCATGGCCCAGGACACCACGGTGACCATGCCCTTTAAATATATAGACACATATGAGCACACACATATGTATATGTGCATGTATGTGCATGTATTTATACATAGACAAAGATATATCTATATCTACGATGATATATCTAGATCTATGACATACAGGTACTGTGGATTTTTGAAGGCTCACTTTACACCACTTGGCTTTTATGAAAGACCTACCTTAGTACCTGTTTTTACTAACTGAAAGAAATCAGAATCAGATATTTGCTTTTACAAAAAAAAAAAAAAAGGCGAAAATGAAGAATACCGTTCCGTATTTGTTTCACGAGTCGTGATAGAGGCAGCTAGCTCCCCCTGGCAGCAAGAATGACACCACCAAGCTTCCTTCCCAGGAACTACACCCAGCATCTCAGCACCAAGCTACCAAAGCTTTGAATGGTGTTTGTGAGCATCTGTGCTTATCTCGATTGATTTTGTGCATGTGTCAGCAAAATGTGTCCTAAGGTAATTGCTTCTTAGCTTTACACTACTTAGGCTTAGGAAAGGTTTCATAGAAACATTCTACTTTTGGATAATGAGGGAAACCTGTATCTACAGATGTATCCATCTTATGACAAAGATATATATCTATGTATGTATTATATATACATGGCCAGATATATACATATCCACATATATCATAGACTGATAAAGATTTCAATTCCAATTTGGGAAGGCATTAAAAGTATCCTCCTCTTATTTGCATATATTTATTCACTCATCCATTCAGCACCTATTCTTTTGTGTCTCTTCAATGCCTTCCTGATAAAGTTCAAGCTCATTAGTACTGCCTACAAGTAAGTGTCTTCCTGATCTTATCTCTTCCCTCTCTGTAGCTATATTTTCTGGTACTCATTCATACATCTTCTATATTCCAATCACAAGTTTTGCATGCACTATGATCTTGTCTCCAGCCTGAAATTTGGCATTTCTCTCCCTTCTACCAGGAATATCCTTTCCTTCCTTACTCAGGGAAATAAACTCACTTATTCAGAGTAACTTGTCTTGACCCACCTGAACTTTCAGACTGTTAGAGACCCCTCATTGTACATAAATCTATCCCACCAGCTATCCAATTGTATGATAATTGTTTATTTTCTGATCTCCACTGTGAACTCTCTAACCATCGCCATTGTAGTCACTTTCTTACACAAGAGCTGGCACATAGTAGCAATTCATAAATGACTTTTGAATGAATGAGTAAATTATCCAACAAGCACTTGGGTCACATGCTGTGGAAATATTCAGGGCTCTGTTGAATGAAATACTTTTATTTCTTCCTTTCTTCTAGAGAGTTATGGAATGGTAGCTTGAAGATACTATTAAAGTTTTCCTAAACTGAGATTCAATTTACCAGCAAAGCCAACTAAATTCCAACCAAATTCCTATCTTTAGAGGTATCTAAAGATCTACTTGACAACAAAAAATACCAAAATCAGTAGTAGATAATCAAATTCTTTTTTTCTTAGACCTTACGAGCATGACTTTTTATTGTAAATGATAAGACCCACTGAAATCTTTTCAGTCTACTCCAAGGGCAGCGTGCCTCAAGATATTCGTTGTTGAAATTCACCTTTACTTCATCCACCTGCATGAAACTTGGCAGTTCTGAGAAATAATAAAATATCTTTATGCCTACTTTCTCTCATTTATTTCTTAAAAAAGGGAGGATCTTGAAAGCACCAAACACTGAAAACAGGTGTAGCTGTTGAGACTAATCTCCTCTGTCTATTCAATGTGAAAACAGTGAATGATACAATCAGTCTGCATGTGATGTAACAGTAACCCCTGCCTGGTTTGTGTGTTGGAGCCTCAGGTCACAGCAACTTCAGCTTTGAAAACTTCCCAAGACTCTTTCTATAAATAGAATGCAACAAGCTTGCTTTCTTTGACTCTTTTCCCAAAAGTCTGACTTAAAAAAATTAGGATTCTTCAAATAAAGGGTCATTTAACATCACCAGATTCTAAAAGGCTGAGTCTATTGCAAATTACACATAATGCCCAGCAGAGTGAGTGTGCTTGAAAAAGTGCTTTGTCATGAGTCAATAAATATATGAATCCTAGAATAAAAATTATTACCTCATGCAAGAAATGGAAGATTTTCTGTATGAATTCTTATATAATTTTATGTATAAGATATTATATATGTATCTATTTAAAGCCAGGTGACCAAATAGCATAAATAATGTATGGATTAAAATTCAATTTGACTTTAAACAATTATGTAATGTTCTGAAATCTTTTAAAGCTATAAGGAAGTTAAATTTCCATTAGTAAGGCTATTCTACAAAACTGCATTGTTCAGTAATTGTTGCTTGAAGGCTGAGTATGAAGTAATGGATTCTATGGCACTTACATAATATTTTATATTTGCAAAGTGCTTTGCAATTGTGAGCCAGTTGAATATTAATGGGCTTTATATCCATTATGAATGAGAATAAGAAATTCTTATATGCAGAAGGACAGATTATTGGAACTTTTTAAAATGAGACCAGAAAACTTTTCTTTTTTTTTCACTCCCTTCCTGCTTTTTTTTCTACTTTCTGAGATTACTGTATCACCCATGAATCATTATCTTTATGTTATGTGACTTTTTAATCAATTATATTATGGATTTTAGTTATAATTTCTATAGTTTTTTGGGTTCCTTCTAATTTTAAATTTAATTAATATTCACTGGCATTCCTTTCATAGCACATTTCTCCTTTTTTTGAATTTTTGAATTTTATTTTATCTATTTATTCATATAGCATGTTCTTATTAGTTACATATGTCCTGTAAATTATTGACCTGTCTACATCTTCCATTTTATGAAGAGTCTTTGAAGTTTAAAGTTTAAAATACAACTAGTCATTCCTCAATGTTCATTCAGATCTTGGAACAGAAACTGCACAGATTCCAACAGCCACATATTTCTCTCTAATCAATATTCATCCCAAGTTGGCAATCTACCCTATATTTTAGTGCATTTTAACACTAATGTTTCTTTTCTTCAACTCTCTGTACTGTAGAAACCCTTCATCAGTCACAACATAACAATTTCTCCTGTTTTATTGATTTTTGTATTTTTTATGTCAAAGTCTTTCAGACTCTTGCTTATTATTTAAATGTGTTCATCCTTCAATAGGACTAACCAATATTTTAAAAAATATATATTATCTCTTCTCCCTTCCCATCATGTCAGACTTATAAATATGGGGTCTTTTTACAAATAATATTATTTATTCTTATTAGAGATGATGTTCATTAAAATCTTATATTAGAAAGATTTTCTTTTGTTTGCTTTAGTTTTGTTTTAAATAAAATTGGGTGAACTGAAACAGGGTGTGCCAAATTTACCAAGTGGAAGAAACTCTTTAAGAACCCACACAAATAACACCTTGAAAAGTCCTAACGCACAGTAGTTATTTGTTGAGAAATAATTGTAAATAGACTCTATGCTGAGCAACTATACTCCAATAAAAACTAATTTTTAAAAAATCTATGCTGATATCTGCTTAAAAGGTAGTGATTATAAAAGGCACATATGGTTTAATTATATAGTAAAGAGCCTGATTCCTTAATCAAACAAACCAGAACGTTCACATCCCTGACCGGACTCAGGAAGATAGAGTAGAAGGCACTGGGATAGTTCAAGAGACATCTCATAGGGACCGGAAATCGCGGGGGGTGGGCAGGGTGTTGATGGGAATGAGAAAGCAAGGAGGGTAAGGTAAGGGTGAGGTTGCTGTAGAACCATCACAGTGAGACAACACACAGCATAGAAGTATCAGGGGTGAGGGAGAAAGCATTGCAGGAAAGTCAGGTGACAGACCAAAGATGTGAGTTTAATTTGAGACATTTCAGAATTAGGCAGAGATGTCTGAAGGGTATATGGAAGAATAGAACTGGACTTTGGGAGAGGGGAGGGGAGGTATGGGTGGGGTGGGGCGTAATGGACTTAACCAGTCATCTGAACAGTTATTTCTGCGGGTGGATTTTAAACAGAAATTTGGGTTTGCAAACTCAGGATGTAAGTTCTGCATATTTCTCTTGGATGCTTTGATGAGCTTAGGTAAACATATAATATCAACTGTATTATACAAGACTGTATGCAAGCAGAGAAAGACTTAAGGAAATAAAATCATCCAAGTACAATAGAGCTGTTTTCATTAATCCTTAACTGTCATCACCTATTATATATCTAACTTTAGCTTTTCCACACAAAATGCCTCAAATACAATCATTTTTAGGTGTCAAAGGCCTTTTCCTCAGGGGAAAAATTAGGGTTGAGGTTAGCCTCAGAGTCCAGAGTGTCCTGGCTCTGGAAGAGTGAGTTTTTAAAGTTCTTTTTTTCTCATTAACCCCTAACAATAAGGTCCTCCTGACTACCCACCTAAACCCAGTTTAGAATAAGCATTGTTTGGTTTTTTTATTAGTATTCTCTTTGCTCTAAGGGTTCTGTCTTGGGCTTGCTTCTGATCTTAGAGCTTCTTGCTTTTTTTTAGACCTGGGGTGAAGAAGAATGACAAAAACAAAAATTTAAAACTCAATACGTGTGCTACATTTTTGTAACCATGAGACTGTTACAGACCATAGTTCTTGGCCTGCCCCAATCAATAGAAATTGACTAGAGGCCAGACAAGAAATTCAGGTAGGGGGGAGCAAGAAAAAATAACAGGTTCCCTTGTTTGCTGGCTCCCTGAGGGAGGTCAAGCTTGTTCCTTATATGGGGTGAAGGTAGGGGTGTGCCCAGGGATTGGGCTGAAGGGATGGTTTAGGTGTTTTGCCCACCCACTAGATGGTGTTGTGTGCAGGGATCATGCACAATATGCTGCTTTTGCTCCCGACCCCTTGCTTTTGCTCCAGGCTCTTCAAAAGTGGCAGTTGAGTTTCTGGTCTCTGTGTATCTTTTGTCCAGAATTTGTCCCAGCTGTGCATGCACGCAGTTATTTTTAGTCCCATACAGTTTCTTTGTATTTTGTTGCTTGAGGAGAGGTATGTCCAGGTGCAAGCACTGCAGCACTGCAGCAAAGGGCCCCAGGTCCCAGCCTGTCTCAAGACCATAAAACTCTTCCTAATTAGACAAAATCATTGTCTCTTTCCTACCTCAGCTTTGTAGCCATATCTGACACGTAACTAATTTCAGGTATGAAATAGCTTTCTGAAATTTTCATATTTATCATTTTTCCTAAAGTATTTTACAATTTTAAAGTACATTTAAACAGAGCCTTATGTTTTAAATTTAAAATATAAAAGCCAAGATGAAAAGAAGTTTAAGTTTAATATATAGGGTGTGCTCAATGTACCATACATATTTTTCTAGGTAAAATACTTAGAAATGAGAAGTTTCAAAATAAATAATTTGGTTCTTTTCTGTTAGCAAGACAAGTAAAAGAGGTTTTCATTTAATTTGTAGTGATGAACTCTAATGAGAAACACTGGTCTTTTGTTAAAGATCCAGAAAAAAAAAATATATATATATATATAGTAGTTATTGACACACTTGGGACAGCCTGACAAATAAGAAAAGAATAAATTCACAGCAAATTTAAAACTTACTTAAAATTAGGTAGAATTGTATTTGAACATTAAAGACGTCCATAAAGGCTATATTCCGAGTCCTTATAAACAGCCAAATATATATGCATTTCTCACTATAAGGTAACTAGTCTCTCTTTGAATATATTTAGAAAGAAAGTTTATTGGCAGATTTATTAGCAGACGTGAATATATTTGTCTCACCACTTGGAAGATGTTGCTTCCAACATAAATGAATGTTTCTTATTTTTCTAGGATGTGCTAAGTTTCAGTATTTGTTTTATAGTTTGCATTCTAGGTGTGTTCTGCGTTCCATATATGATCTTTGGAGTCAAGATGAAAAAGTAACACTTGACGGGTAAGCAAGAAATTTTGTATATCATGCAAGCTATTTATGTAATTCACTGAGACTAAAACAGATATAATACATCGCCAACTGAAATCTTTACATAAGAGAGAAAATATGTGCAATGTGTAAGATAGTGCTTGAAAGCTGTTAAATTTGACAGATTTCCATGACTTCACCAATCAACTGCGGATTCTCTGGTGCAAGAGTTTTCAGTTTTACACTTTCTCAGTGAGCACGCAGAAATACATAAGGCTTAATATCTTTTTTCTCTTATAGTTCTCTCATTAAACCAGTCTAAGGCAATACATATTTGAGGCAAACATTTTTTTTCCACAGTGAATACGTGAGAGCAGCAACACAGTAATGTTTTCCTTTTTATTTCAAGATTCTATTTAATATCTCAAGCATTCATATGCAAAAATCTGTGAGCCAAAGCAAGTGGGTGATTTAACAGGGGTATTTACCAAAGATTCTGCTGGAGAACAGAAACCTGTAGACTGAACCTAGCAACCTCTCCCACCAAGGAGAAGTGCTCCCACAGATGGTGAAGGAACCTCACCTGGGACAGTTCTCCAGTATCAGTTTTCCCACTTTATCCAGCTCTTTACTCAAATGGTTAACTTAAAGGAAAAGCAGTCAGTGTTGGAGCAGAAGGCCCGACTGGGGATGTGAGGACTGAGCAGAATGGCCCGTGGCAAACAACTATTTCATCTGTGAAATGGAGCCTATAAATAGCTGGAAATGTCAAGGCCAACCAGTTTCATTTGTCCATGTTTTCCTTAGCTGCTACTTTCAATTACAATCCTTTTCTCTGTCTGCTGTTAGGCTCCAGTGGGATGGACTGGGTGGCATACAGATAGGGTTGCCAGGCTTAGCAAATAAAAGCACAGGGTTTCTCAGTTAAATTTGAATTTCAGATAAACAATGTATGTATTTTTCAATGGATTTTTTAAAAATAAATAAACAATGAATACAATTATTTGTTGTGTATCCGAAATACAAATTTAATCAGCCATTCTGCATTTGATCAGGCAACTTTAGATCTGCAAAGAAAACATGGAAGAAGACAAGCATGTGAAAAAGAAGGGAAGAGAGGATGCAGGATAGCCCAGGTCATACCAGAACAGCCTCTCATTAATCCCAGTTCTCAGGGGTCCTTTGTCTCCACCTCTACCTGAGGCCCATGATGAATGTTCCTCGTGAGTTGTCTTCTACTCTCTTAGAAATTTGAAAGCCTGCTTTGAGATAAGAGCTACAAATATTTTACTACATTTGTTTTCTAAACTACTTCTTTGTGAGCTTCTGCCTTGTTAGAACCTCCTCCTGATGACCACACACTGCTTGAATTCTGTATTTGACTCTTGGAAACATACAGTTTGTCTACTGAAAACCTAGAAATAATAGGGGCCAATGAGAAAGGAAGCCTCCAAAGCACGTTGAGATCCATGCTCTTACATTTGCAGAATGCTTTTATAAAAAATCTCAAGGGAATTTTAACTCTCCTCCTAAACCACCACCTCAGTTCAACTTTTCACCTAAAACTTGCTTGTCACCCTCACGTATAGCAAACATATTTGAGATAACTCACTCAAGGCAGATGCTATGTACAAGGCAGAATCTTGTGATTCTATGACATTCTTAAACTCATGGAGGGCAGCCAAAATTTATCAACCTGGAGAGCTTCAGCCATCATGGCTGATAAGATGATGGTGCTGTTAAGAAAAAAAAAAGTCGTCTGCCATTCCAGTTCTACAAGAATCAAGCCAGGAGCTACTGCAGTGCACCCTGAGAGGAATTTAGGATGGAGAAAAATAGGAAGCTTTCTGTGCTTTGGATACACTGGCCCCTAGATAGTTAAGATGCATATCTAAGGAAAAATTTCAATGACCGCAGGTTCTTGCATCTTCCTATACAAAGAAAAGCACTAAATTAATTAACTTGAGATATCTATTCTTTGCAATTAGCAACAATCTTTGGATGTTTGACTACATGTTTTTCCCTAGCCTATATATATATATATATTCTTGTTCCTTCCTTACTTCTTCAAAGCAGTTCCTCAGAGCTATCTGAAGGACTGTTTCCCAGGCTATAGTCCTGGGTAAGTTCCCCAAATAAAACTTAACTCACAACTTTTACATGTGCATTTTTCTCTCAGCTGATAGTGCACTCAGGAATTTCAATCCAATGAGTAATCTAAGTTTGATTTGTACTATGTTCTCCATGTGGCTGTTTTACTGTCTATCATTACTGTGCAGAGTGCAGTGCAATACCCAGGAGTATCCAAGGTGGAATCCCCGGCCATGTTGGGTCTGGTTGAACTCTTGGAAGATAGAGAGTTAAGGAGAAGCACTTTATCATTCCTTCAATGAACTCATGCTTTGGCTCTCCCCCATGCATATAGAATACAGCTCACACAGAGAATGAGCGCATGATGCTGTGATCTCATCCTGTAGTGGGACATTATTTTGTTGGCTCCCACACTCGAAGCAATTTGAATTTCTCAGCAGCCATACATCACCCATTTTGACAGAATTTGCAGGTTTGTTCTTTATTCCAGGCCTAATGGAAGAAATGAAACTTGATGATTCCCAGAGTTGGACAACCTTCAGAATGCTGAGACAGACCAAATGAAAGAAGAAAGTCCTTGCTTGTGGTCTCCAAAACTCAGCTCTCCCAGAGCCTGTGGCGTGGTCCTGTTGTTTCAGTGAATAGCCAAAGAACGTTATGAACCAGCAGTGGTCTCTTTAAAGACAAAAGCTTCCGAGATTCCAGAATCTTTGGTTCAACCTTCTTGATCCTCCAGCCAAAGAAGATGGAATTTAAAGTATGAACAATAGCTGACCCTCACCATCTAACAAAATGACTTGCACATGCAAAGTAAATTCTTAATAAAATTGGTTCATGCCTGATTATCTCTAAGAGAAAAGACACATCATAAAACCAGTTCAAATTGTTAGGGTTAGGTTTTTTGTTTGGAGTTTTGCTTTTTATTCATTTATTTTAAAAGTCATCTCAATTTCCTTTGATTAAGATTGATTTTAAGATAAATAGCCCTAAATCTAGTCCTGTTGTACTCATTTGTTTAGAATGACATTGAATAACAGTTTTCAATGAATAAAACTTCAGATGCGTCTGTTAGATGTACTATTTCAGGTGCATTTTTTTCTAAACCTGTCTGAAATATACAAATTTCTTATATGCAAATTTTAAGTATATTCTATTTCTTAGCAGGCCATAAATAGGACAAAAACATCTCTTATATTTGTTTTATGTATTATAGTTTTGACATTGCTTCTGATAATGATCAGTATGTAAAAATAGATAAAAGTCTTTGGCTTAGATAAAACAACTTTTTTAGAGGCTGAAAGTAGAGTTAGATTTTTAGATCAGATCCTATCTGTTGCTTCCTCAAATAAAAATCGTATTCAATAGGAAATCTAATAAACATCTGAATGATGAAACATCATTGTGAAAACATTGTTTCTCATAACTGAACTTTCCTTTCTTTACTTATTAGTTAAGCTCAGCAAGGCTGGAGGGCAGGACTGGTGTGGAATTGATGTGTCGATGTATTATGAAACATTACAGCTGAGCTCTACAGTCCCTGGGCTGAGGTCAAGTGAAGGTGGAAGAGATGACTTCATTCAGGCTCCTGCCAGGAGCTCGATATCCGATGTCAACTGCTGACAACAAGCCAAGTGAATTCACTAACATTTGGACACTGTACCATAAGTTTGGTGCCTCATGTGACTGCATAATTGGTGTATACACCCAAGATTAAACTACTTATGAAAGCTGAGGAATTGTCAGAAGGATTCAAATTTTACTACAAAGGAAAAGAGGTGCTTAGGTGTATTCACAGTCTACCCTATTGACCTGACTCTGGGATGTACATATGAGTACTAACAAATATAATGGACCCATGCACTTCATGTCAAGGTAAAGTTTAGAACTAAACTTCTTTCAGAAAAAATGATCAGTTCTGTCCACATAATTCGCTTGTTTATTTGCATGTTGCCCATCCCCTCCCACATTTGAATAAAAGGTCCATTAGCATGGGAATTGTTGTTTTGTTCACTGCTGTGTGTATTCCCCACACATAGAGGAGTCCCAGGCCAATAAGGGGCACTTGATAAATATTTATTAAGTGAATAATAAGTGATGAAAATAAGAAACACTAAACTCAGATTACTGGGTACCACTGGGTAGAGGAAGGGTAGGAGTAAACTGTGAAGGATTACAGAGCGGTATCACCTGTATCTGGAATATCACCCTCAGAAAAGATCTGATACAAATATGCCAAAATGTTGAGCTCTAAAAAAACAAACAAACAAACCAAAAAAAACAGAAAAACTGTGTTTTACTGTGTTCAGTCACAGTTAAACAGTTGCAGGGTATGATATAATAAATATTTTTCACAACTTGTTAGAGCACATACCATGCAATTAAAAATTATAAATGGCTTTGTTTCACATAGAGAAAAATATAAAATTGTTTTCCTTCTTGCCTTGTCCTTTAAGGTTAGGTTTTTTTAAGTGAATTCTTTCTTATAAACTATGTCTGTGTCTCAGTTTAATCAGAAATGGTCAGGAGAATCACTTTTTATAGTTGTTGCTGTTTATATCATATCTTTCAGATTGAAAACTATAATTGATAGTGTCAGATTATACAATACAGTTAGTCAAAGATTTAATATTTAGTGGTGTATTTGTCTAATTTAAGTTATTCAAGCCCGTCCTAATTTTAGAGAGAGCCCAAATTATTTAGATGAAAATGCTTTATTGATTAAATTTATCAAATAATTCTAATTCTCTATATTATTTAGCTTCTTTCATAGACAAAGTACTTTGCAGACTATTGAAAGCACCCTGACACATATTATATTCTAGATTTTATTCACTGAAAAAAATTTATTTGCTGTCTCTTGGACTATAAACTAAAATTTCAAAAGTTGAACAAACTTCCATTGATTTTCTGAATATATAAATAGCAATGCCAAACAAATGGTAAGCAGACAAACTATCAACCCTTAATCTCACATGTTGACACTGACACCTTTAGAGCTAAATTATTTCATTGGCAACTGTTTAGCAATTGGAGATATTTTTTTTGTTCTCTATCCTGGACTCCACATGCTTCAAGCTTCCAGAGAATCCATGGTCTCTGCGAGAAGTAGTATAACAGAGCAATGAGTGTCCAAAAGCATTCTTTTTTTATAAATTTTTATTTTATATTGGAGTATAGTTGATTTACAGTGTTGTGTTAGTTTCGGGTGTGCAGCAAAGTGATTTAGTTATACATAAATATATATCTATTCTTTTTCAGATTCTTTTTCAGATTCTTTTCCCATATAGATTATTACAAAGTATTGAGTAGAGTTCTTGAAGAGATTTCACAGCGTAAGAATCCAGAACATTTTATAACCCATTTCTAAAAACGTTCCCCTAAACTTCTCCTACACAATAAACAAGGGTCTGCTGGTCTCCTCTCCATTCACTTATTCATTCATTTATTCACAGATAATTATATGGACATTGTCCTTGGACAGAAGCATTCTTCTCTCTACACAAAGTTATATGGTAAGTCTAAACATAACACTTTGGAGCTTTGGGGGTTCTGTTTTCCTCCAGTGGGATAAGTGTGGAAGAAGAGAGCCCAAAATAATCATGCAGAGAAAGAGTATCAAGAGTCATAGAAGGCTGTCCAACTCAGATTTTATTTGAAATATCTAGGGAATTTGTGGAAGATCCTATCTAAGGCTTTTCTTGAATGTTTTTGGATAAAACTATTCTTCCCCAAACAGGCTTGGTGTACTTTCTCACTTCGTACCTTTGTTCCTAATGGACCCCCTGTCTAGAATGTGTTTGCGTCCTCTGCCATATGGAATACAGTCCCCCATCCTCCAAGGCTCAGTGCAAATGGAACCAAACTCTCTCTCCAAAGCTTTCTCGAATTCTTCTCATAGGAGTCATTTCTCCCTCCTCTGAATTTCTCAGCATCTTTATTTGGAGATCTAAAGATTTTTAAATATTTTCAACATATTTAACAGCTATCTATGTACTTTAGACAGTAAACTTTTGGAAAGTTGTAGGTGTTATTTATCTTTATATCCTCCATCTTAACCAGATGAATGTTTTGCATGCAATAGGCTGTCAATATATGCATGGTGAATAATAACTGAATAGTATTGCTCTCTTTTCCAAGGAAGGAATAGCTCAAAAATTACACAGTTTGGCAGCATATCTTTTTCCATTTCTAGCCAGTCTGTCTCCTTTATAACATAAAAAGCTGGAGATTCATCCTATCTAAAACTAAAAAAAAAAAAACTGAGAAAAAAAAATCTCCTGATAATGGCAGCTATAAACCAGCTGTTATACATTTTAAGCTCTAGGAATTCAGCATAATCCAACTTCACAGGAATCTCAGAGCTGTTGAATGTTTGATTCCACACTAAAATTCTGAACATCAGCATTAAGAGGCGATTAGTTAACTGATCATTCAGGTTCCTACTTCTCTCCATATTCTGGTTAAGCCTTAGTTAAAAAATGGCAACAGAAAAGCTGAAACTAAAGCTCTAGCCAAAAATAATATAGGGAAGAAGGGGTTGAAAAATGAGATTCTCAGTTGCAATTATTTGTGTCTTTCAATTATAAGTTAAATTAAAATGACAAATATCTGAATCAGATCTTCCCCTTAAGTAATCTGAATTTATCTAAACTTTATTGTTTTGTTTGTTTTTCTGGTCATCCTTATCTAAACCTGGTGTAGTTTAGCTTTCTGATATACTTCATTAGCCATTACATATTTTGCTAGATAATTTTTCTTAAGAGAAAGTTCCTTTTTTCTCATGGGTTAATAGTCATGTCCAGGTCACACAGTGAGTTAATATTAAAGCTCAGCTTTGGAATCCAGGTTTTCTGTTTCCTAACTCAGAGCTTTGACATAAGTGTTACAAATGAAGATGCCATTAAATATCAAGCTCCCTTTGAACACATAAAACCTGATTTCATTAACAAATAATTCAACCTAAATGGAATTTTTCCAGGAAACAGCTATTACACAAAGCAAGAGATGGAGTAATAAGACAAATGTAATAAAATTTAAAATAAAAAGTAAGGAAAAGTATTTGGCAGTTCATCAAAAAGTTAAAAATAGAGTTACCATATGACAATTCTACTTCTAGCTATACACTTAAGAGAGAAGAAAACAAACAAACATATATCCACACAAAAATTTGCACACAAATGTTCATTGCAGCATTATTCAAATAGCCAAAAAAGTGGAAATAACTCAAATGTTCTTCAACTTATGGATACATGTGAATGTGGTATGTGATATATCCATACAACTGGATACTATTCAGCTATAAAAAGGAATGAAGTGTTGATACCTGCCCCAGCATGGATGAATCTTGAAAACATTATATCAGGAAAGAAGTCAGTCACAAACGATCAATATTTTATGGTTCCAATTATATGAAGTGTCCAGAATGGGTAAATCTATAGATTCAGAAAGCAGTTAGTGCTTGTGTGTGGCTTGTAGGGGTGGGAGAAACAAGCTCCAGGGAAATGTGGAGTGACTGCTAATAGGGATGCACTTCTTTGGGGGTGTATCAAAAATGTTCTAAAATTGATTGTGGTGATGGTTGTCAAACTCTATGAATATATAAAAGCCAATAATATAAAAGCCATTAACTCACACGTTTTAAATGGGTGAATTGTATGGTATGTAAATTATATATCAATAAAGCTTTGTTATATATATATTTTTTTTAAATAAACCTTAGGGGCTTAAAATCCAATTTATCCATTTATCACTTACTATTTTTTCATTCATGTATATTATATTCACTTCCCCAGAGTAGCCTTCCCTGACATTGCTATCTCCCTACCTCCATCTCCATCTTTAGGCTGACAATATCTTCACAGCACCCCCTGTTTTTCTTCAGAGCACAATTTACATTAGTCATCATCCTGCAGTCTTTATGACAAAGGCATCACGTCTGTTTTGGTCATAGACGGATTTCAAGAAGACCATCATGTTACATGCAAAATTTCTCTGTGTCGACATACATTTTCTGGGAGACTATATATAGTTGTTACCATATTTTAAAGTAGTCCATGAGCCAACAAATGACCACTATTTGACCACTTTGATCAAAAGCCCACAAATGCTAGTGAAATTCAAAACAGGAACTGTCCACTTCTTCACTGTCCCTATCTAATCCAATATCAACCCCTATTGATAATAACCCATAAGTATAAACTGAATGTGCCCTCATGTCTCTATTTCCACTTCTATTGCTTTGGTGCAGACATTTGTAATATCCTGCCTGGACCAATATAATCGCAGCCAAACTACTCTTTGCACCACCAGCAGAGAAGTGCTTACAATCTTCCTCAGTGAATTAGTCATTCGCAGATGCTATGCAAACAAACAACCCTGGGGAGATTATCGTATGCATATCTACAATTATTATTGTTTTACTTTCTTCCTTTTCAGTTAGTACATGCAAAAGAAACAATCAGATTCCTATGATCAAAGACCATGATTAATCATGTCTATACCCATGTCTGCAACATTTTAGAGTTGAATAGTTATTTGTTTAACTGAATGAATCTATAACCCTAAAATGTCGAATATGTGCTTTGCAAATGGGAGAGGTTTAATAATGTTGAACAAATGAATAATATTTCTCTATGCTATGTATTCATGTATATGCATATTCTATGTGTTCATTATTTAGGCTTTCTTCAAAGATCTCCAAGGGGGAAAAAAGGCAAAAGCCTTGAAAACAGCAGGAGTTTACTTACACACATGTTGCTTTAAGAAACCAATGTGTCTTAAAACCAAAGCCAATCCCCTTAGCAGAATACAACCCCAGTATACACACAGTGCAGAGTGGATGAAATTTAATGTAGTCCTGGAAGTAGCTACCCTGAAATTGCCATCTTGTTACAAGGAGATTTCTAGATTATTTTAATATTTTATCAATTTTGAAAGCTAGATTCTTCCACTGTGTAGAATTAGCCCACTGGGTTTATTCCATTTTGCTCTTTCCTGAAAATCTTTAATATATATTTAGTTATGACCTAATAAAGACCTTGTATAACAGAACCATGGAAGCTCAAGTAGCTGCTCTATTGTGGTGCCACAATGATCATGAAGGGCTTATTTTGGTTTTGCTCCCAGTTTCACTTTGGCTGATTACCAGAGGTGTTTAGCTCAGATAGCTAGATTCATTGTGCATCCTTTGGTCGACAATACCTTTTCAAACGAGGAGGTAAATGCTTAGATTTGAAAAAGTCCAACATATTATTACAACAAAAGTATGGGAATAAAAAGGCATTTAACATCTTTAAAGAGCAAACAAGTGTTAGATGATCAGTGTCCAATCACCTTGCATTATATTAGACACAATAAGCCATGGCTCAGCTCCAACTTTCCAAACAACATTTTGCAAAATGAATCCCAAGCCATTCCTCACCCTTGGAAATGTGTTCATCGTGTTTTCCAGGTGGCACGTTCCTTCCTGACACCCTGAACTTCCCATTCAGCCACTAACTACCTATTGGCTTTGAGCAAATCTTTGAGGCTTGATTATACCATCTGTAAAGAGTTTAATGTCTTTAAATCGTGGGGACAGAGGTAAATCAAGTATTGAGGCTCCTTCAGCTTCCAAGGTCTAGTAATCCAGAATTTACTCAGCGTTCCCAGGCTTAGTACAATAAACTTAATTTTACTAAGATAAAAGTAAATTGGAAAAATCAGTGGAAGGCACTGGTGACCATTTGGAACTGAACATCTTCAAAACAGAGTTCTAAAGTCTGTCCCTTTCCCTCAAATCCAACTGCCATTACTTTAGTTGTCTTAAAATTGCTGGGGGGAAAATATCAGTAAACTTCTTTTTTTTTTCCACACACACACTGTATTTTATTTTTACAAGAGATAAATAAACTTCTGATTGATATGCCCAAAAAAGATCACCTAGCTTCTCAGCTTGTCCCTGGTAATCACTTGTATATATTTCACTCACCTGCCATTTCTTTTTTTTTTTTTTCTTTTTTTTTTTTTTTTTTTTTCCTTTTTTTTTTTTTTTTTTGCGGTATGCGGGCCTCTCACTGTTGTGGCCTCTCCCGTTGCGGAGCACAGGCTCCGGATGCGCAGGCCCAGCGGCCATGGCTCACGGGCCCAGCCGCTCCGCGGCATATGGGATCCTCCCAGACCGGGGCACGAACCCGTATCCCCTGCATCGGCAGGCGGACTCTCAACCACTGCGCCACCAGGGAGGCCCTCACCTGCCATTTCTTACCTTCAATACTCCCCCAGATTTCTAAATAACTCCTAAGTTTCTCAGAGATAATCTTTCCTCTTAGCGACCATCACAGGGGAAACCCCTCCACTCCCCACCTGCCATAATCATCAACACACATTTTATGAAAATTCAACCACTGTCACCATTTTTCCTCAAGGATTGGAGGAAGAGGATGTCTTGTTTCATTTCAAGGCCTGTAACTACCACTTAGTTGTGAACCCATCTTGGCTTTCCTCCTTCAAAAATACGTTTTTCTAAATAATCCCTTTCTCTTACTCATTTCTTGCATTCTATAAATATGGTCAAATATCTTATACCTCAAAAAATAGCTTTGCTCAAACTTACCTCTCCTTTTTGTTATTATTCTAGCACCCGCATCCTCTCTCAGTAAGCTCTTAGGAGGAAGAGTCTATGTGTACTCTCTCCACTTTCTTATTTTGCACTCATGTGGAGGATTTACCTCTACAATTTCACCATAAGCAATTTGGGTAAAGACCACAAATAATCTCATTTCTCAAAGTCTAGTGGAAATTATCCATGTTTAATTGACCACCACTTTGTTTTGAATTTCTGAAAATCTGAGCTTGTTTTATAGTTCTCCTTTCTCAGGATTCTGGAATATTTCATATCCCTGGTTTCCTTCCTTTACTTCAGTGTCTCATTCTTCGCCTTGCGGTTTGCTTCTCTCCCTCCCACTCTTACGTATATAGCATCCCAGACCAGGACTTTTCCTTGGCCTTTTTCTCTCCTCATTTCAGATATTATTCCTTTGGGATGATATTCATTTCCATAGATGGCTTGAACTACCCCCCATCAATATTACATAGGTATTTCCAAGTCAACATGTGTAAAGTTAGATGAATCCTTTCCTCCAAACATGAAACTACAAAGAGGGAGAGTATTTAGAATAAGTTTAAGAAAAAAAAAAGAAGGTATTTGTGTACTCAGTACTTAAAAAAGTAACACAGCTAAACAATTTTGAAAAAATTGGGAAGGATTTACAACTGAAAGGGCTAAAAATGTCTACTATCAGGAATTTGGGGAGCTTCAAGATGGCAGAAGACTAAGACGTGGAGATCACCTTCCTTCCCACAAATACATCAGAAATACATCTACATGTGGAACAACTCCTACAGAACATCTACTGAATGCTGGCAGAAGATCTCAGACCTCCCAAAACGCAAGAAACTCCCCACGTACCTGGGTAGGGCAAAAGAAAAAGGAAAAAAAGAGACAAAAGAATAGGGATGGGACCCGCACCAGTGGGAGGGAGCCATGAAGGAGGAAAGGTTTCCACAAACTAGAATACAAGCCCCTTTGCGGGCGGAGACTGTGGGTGGTGGAGGGGGGAAGCTTCAGAGCCAT
The DNA here is from genome assembly GCF_964341445.2 of Mesoplodon mirus. Taxonomy (NCBI): domain Eukaryota; kingdom Metazoa; phylum Chordata; class Mammalia; order Artiodactyla; family Ziphiidae; genus Mesoplodon; species Mesoplodon mirus. The sequence goes on along the minus strand of NC_138977.1, from coordinate 6,088,976 downwards.
GGAGGAGAGCACAGCCACAGGGATGCGGAGGGCAAAGCGGAGAGATTCCCGCACAGAGGATCGGTGCCGACTGGCACTCAGCAGCCCGAGAGGCTTGTCTGCTCGCCCGCCGGGGTGGGCGGGGGCTGGGAGCTGAGGTTCGGGCTTCAGAGGTCACATCCCAGGGAGAGGACTGGGGTTGCCTGCGCGAACACAGCCTGAAGGGGTTAGTGCACCACGGCTGGCCGGGAGGGAGTCCGGGAAAAAGTCTGGACCTGCTGAAGAGGCAAGAGACTTTTTCTTGCCTCTTTGTTTCCTGATGCGTGAGGAGAGGGGATTAAGAGCGCTGTTTAAAGGATCTCCAGAGACGGGCGCGAGCCGCAGCTAAAAGTGCGGACCCCAGAGACAGGTGTGAGACACTAAGGCCGCTGCTGCCACCACCAAGAAGCCTGTGTGCGAGCACAGGTCACTATCCACACCTCCCTTCAGGGGAGCCTGTGAAGCCCGCGACTGCCAGGGTCGCAGGATCCAGGGACAACTTCCCCGGGAGAACGCACGGTGTGCCTCAGGCTGGTGCAACATCATTCTGGCCTCTGCCGCTGCAGGCTCGACCCGCACTCTGTAACCCTCCCTCCCCCCAGCCTGAGTGAGCCAGAGCCCAGGAATGAGCTGCTCCTTTAACCCTGTCCTGTCTGAGCAAAGAACAGATGCCCTCAGGCGACCTACACACAGAGACAGTTCCAAATCCAAAGCTGAGCCCCGGGAGCTGTGCGAACAAAGAAGAGAAAGTGAAATTTCTCCCAGAAGCCTCAGGAGCAGTGGATTAAATCTCCACAATCAACTTCATGTACCTGCATCTGTGGACTACCTGAATAGACAATGAACTAATCATACCAAATTGAGGAGGTGGACTTTGGGAGCATCGAAATATTTGTTTTTACATTTTTTTCTATTTTTGTGAGTGTGTATGTGTATGCCCCTGTGTGTGATTTTGTCTGTATAGCTTTGCTTTACCATTTGTCCTAGGGTTCTGTCTGTCCATTTCATTTTTTTTTTTTTTTTTTTTTTTTTAGTATACGTTTTAGCTCTTGTTATTATTGGTGGATTTGGTTTTTGGTTTGGTTGCTCTCTTCTTTCTTTCTTTCTTTCTTTTCTTTATTACATTTTTAAACTTTATAAAAATATTTTTTATTTTAATAACTTTTCAATTTAATTTAATTTAATTTAATTTAATTTAATTTAATTTTACCTTCTTTCTTTATTTTTTTTCTCCCTTTCATTCTGAGCCATGTGGATGACTGGCTCTTGGTGCTCCAGCCAGGTGTCAGGACTGTGCCTCAGAGGTGGGAGAGCCAAGTTCAGGAAACTGGCCCACAAGAGACCTCCCAGCTCCACATAATATCAGACGGCAAAAATCTCCCAGAGATCTCCATCTCAACGCCAAGCCCCAGCTCCACTCAATGACCAGCAAGATACAGTGCTGGACACCCTATGCCAAACAACTAGCAAGACAGGAACACAACCACACCCATTAGCAGAGAGGCTGCCTAAAATCATAATAAGGGCACAGACACCCCAAAACACAACACAAGACGTGGACCTGCCCACCAGAAAGACAAGATCCAGCCTCATCCACCAGAATGCAGGCACTAGTCCCCTCCACCAGGAAGCCTACACAACACACTGAACCAAACTTAGCCACTGGAGGCAGACACCAAACATAAGGGAAACTAAAAACCAGCAGCATGCAAAAAAGAGACCCCAAACACAATAAGTTAAGCAAAATGAGAAGACAGAGAAACATACAGCAGATGAAGGAGCAAGGTAAAAGCCCACCAGACCTAACAAATGAAGAGGAAATAGGCAGTCTACCTGAAAAAGAATTCAGAATAATGATAGTAAAGATGATCCAAAATCTTCGAAATAAAATGGAGAAAATACAAGAAACGTTTAACAAGGACATACAAGAACTAAAGAACAAACAAACAATGGTGAACAACACAATAAATGAAACTTAAAATTCTCTAGAAAGGACCAATAGCAGAATAACTGAGGCAGAAGAATGGATAAGTGACCTGGAAGATAAAATAGTGGAAATAACTGCTACAGAGCAGAATAAAGAAAAAAGAATGAAAAGAATTGAGGATAGTCTCAAGGACCTCTGGGACAACATTAAACACACGAATATTCAAATGATAACAGTCCCAGAAGAAGAAGAGAAAAAGAAAGGGACTGAGAAAATATTTGAAGAGATCATAGTTGAAAACTTCCCTAATATGGGACAGGAAATAGTTAATCAAGTCCAGGAAGCACAGAGAGTCCCATACAGGATAAATCCAAGGAGAAACACACCAAGACACATATTAATCAAACTATCAAAAATTAAATACAAAGAAGAAATATTAAAAGCAGCAAGGGAAAAACAACAAATAACACATAAGGAAACCCCCATAAGGTTAACAGCTGATCTTTCAGCAGAAACTCTGCAAGCCAGAAGGGAGTGTCAGGACATATTTAAAATGATGAAGGGGAAAACCTACAACCAAGATTACTCTACCCAGCAAGGATCTCATTCAGATTTGGTGGAGAAATTAAAACCTTTACAGACAAGCAAAAGCTATGAGAATTCAGCACCACCAAACCAGTTTAACAACAAATGCTAAAGGAACTTTTCTAGGCAGGAAGCACAAGACAAGGAAAACACCTACAGTAAGAAACTCAAAACAATTAAGAAAATGGTAATAGGAACATACATATTGATAATTACCTTAAATGTAAATGGATTAAATGCTTCAAGCAAAAGACATAGACTGGCTGAATTGATACAAAAAAAAAAACATATATATGTTGTCTACAAGAGACACACTTTGGACCTAGGGCATATACAGACTGAAAGTGAGGGGATGAGAAAAGATATGCCATGCAAATGGAAATCAAAAGAAAGCAGGAGTAGCAATTCTCACATCAGACAAAATAGACTTTAAAACAAAGACTATTACAAGAGACAAAGAAGGACAGTATACAGTGATCAAGGGATTGATCCAAGAAGAAGATATAACAATTGTAAATATTTATGCACCCAACATAGGAGCACCCCAATACATAAGGCAACTGCTAACAGGTATAAAAGAGGAAATCAACAGTAACACAATAATAGTAAGGGACTTTAACACCCACTTTCACCAATGGACAGATCATCCAAAATGAAAATAATAAGGAAACACAAGCTTTAAATGATACATTAAACAAGATGGACTTAATTGATATTTATAGGACATTCCATCCAGAAACAACAGAATACACTTTCCTTTCAAGTGCCCATGGAATATTCTCCAGGATAGATCATATATTGGATCACAAATTAAGCCTTCATAAATTTAAGAAAATTGAAATCATATCACATATCTTTTCCAACCACACTGCTGTGAGACTAGATATCAATTACAGGAAAAAGTCTGTAAAAAATAAAAACACATGGGGGCTTCCCTGGTGGCGCAGTGGTTGAGAGTCTGCCTGCCGATGCAGGGGACGCGGGTTCGTGCCCCGGTCCGGGAGGATCCCACATGCCGCGGAGCGGCTGGGCCCGTGAGCCATGGCCGCTGAGCCTGCATGTCCGGAGCCTGTGCTCCGCAATGGGAGAGGCCACAACAGTGAGAGGCCCACGTACAGCAAAAAAAAAAAAAATAAATAAAAAAAATAAAATAAAAACACATGGAGGCTAAACCATACACCACTTAATAACCAAGAGATCACTGAAAAAATCAAAGAGGAAAGCAAAAAATACCTAGAAACAAATGACAATGAAAACAGGATGGACCAAAACCTATGGGATGCAGCAAAAGCAGTTCTAAGAAGGAAGTTTATAGCAATACAATCCTACCTTAAGAAACAAGAAACATCTCAAATAAACAACCTAACCTTACACCTAAAGGAATTAAATAAAGAAGAACAAAAATACCCCAAAGGTAGCAGAAGGAAAGAAATCATAAAGATCAGATCAGAAATAAATGAAAAGAAATGAAGGAACGATAGCAAACATCAATAAAATTAAAGCTGGTTCTTTGAGAAGATAAACAAACTTGATAAACCATTAACCAGACTCATCAAGAAAAAGAGGGAGAAGATTCAAATCAATAGACTTAGAAATGAAAAAGGAGAACTAACAACTGACACTGCAGAAATACAAAGGATCATGAGAGATTACTACAAGCAAGTATATGCCAATAAAATGAACAACCTGATAGAACTGGACAAATTCTCAAAAATGCACAACCTTCCGAGAATGAAACAGGAAGAAATAGAAAATATGAAAAGACCAATCACAAGCACTGAATTTAAAACTGTGGTTAAAAATCTTCCAACAAACAAAAGCCCAGGCCCAGATGGCTTCACAGTCAAATTCTATCAAACATTTACAGAAGAGCTAACACCAATCTTTCTCAAACTCTTCCAAAATATACCAAAGGGTGGAAAACTCCCAAACTCAAACTACAAGGGCACCATCACCTTGATACCAAAACCAAAGGTGTCACAAAGAAAGAAAACTACAGGCCAATATCACTGATGAACATAGATGAAAAAATCCTCAACAAAATACTAGCAAACAGAATCCAACAGCACATTAAAAGGATCATACACCATGATCAAGTGGGGTTTATCCCAGGAATGCAAGGATTCTTCAATATATGCAAATCATTCAATGTGATACACCATATTAACAAATTGAAGGAGAAAAAACATAAGATCATCACAATATATGCAGAGAAAGCTTTTGACAAAATTCAACACCCATTTATGATAAAAACCCTCCAGAAAGTAGGCATAGAGTGAAGTTTCCTCAACATAATTAAGGCCATATATGACAAACCCACAACCAACATTGTCCTCAGTAGTGAAAAGCTGAAACCATTTCCACTAAGGTCAGGAACAAGACATAGTTGCCCACTCTCACCACTATTATTCAACATAGTTTTGAAAGTTTTGGCCACAGCAATCAGAGAATTAAAGGAAATAAAAGGAATCCAAATTGGAAAAGAAGCAGTAAAGCTGTCACTGTTTGCAGATGATATGATACTACACATAGAGAATCCTAAAGATGCTAACAGAAAACTACTAGAACTAATCAATGAATTTGGTAAAGTAGCAGGATACAAAATTAATGCACAGAAATCTCTTGCATTCCTATACACTAATGATGAAAAATCTGCAAGTGAATTTAAGAAAACACTCCTATTTACCACTGCAACAAAAAGAATAAAATGTCAACAAATAAACCTACCTAAGGAGACAAACGAACTGTATGCAGAAAATTATAGGACACTGATGAAAGAAATTAAAGATGATACAAATAGATGGAGAGATATACCATGTTCTTGGGTTGGAAGAATCAACATTGTGAAAATGACTATACTACCCAAAGCAATCTACAGATTCAATGCAATCCCTGTCAAACTACCACTGGCATTTTTCACAGAACTAGAAGAAAAAATTTCACAATTTGTGTGGAAACACAAAAGACCCCAAATAGCCAAGAAAATCTTGAGAGAGAAAAACAAAGCTTGAGGAATCAGGCTCCCTGACTTCAGACAATACTACAAATCTACAGTAATCAAGACAGTATGATACTGGCACAAAAACAGAAATATAGATCAATGGAACAGGATATAAAGCCCAGAGATAAACGCATGCTCATATGGTCACCTTATCTTTTATAAAGGAGGCAAGAATATACAGTGGAGAAAAGACACCCTCTTCAATAAATGGTGCTGGGAAAACTGGACAGCTACATGTAACAGAATGAAATTAGAACACTCCCTAACACCATACAAAAAAATAAACCCAAAATGGATTAAAGACCTAAATGTAAGGCCAGACACTATCAAACTCTTAGAGGAAAATATAGGCAGAACACTCTACGACATAAATCACAGCAATATCCTTTTTGACATACCTCCTAAAGAAATGAAAATAAAAACAAAAATAAATAAATGGGACCTAATGAAACTTAAACCTTTTTCAGAGCAAAGGATATCATAAAGAAGATGAAAAGACAACCCTCAGAATGGGAGAAAATATTTGCAAATGAAGCAACTGACAAAAGGATAAATCTCAAAAATTTACAAGCATCTCATTCAGCTCAATATCAAAAAAACAAACAACCCAATCCAAAAATGGGCAGAAGACCTAAATAGACATTTCTCCAAAGAAGATATACAGATTGCCAACAAACACATGAAAGAATACTCAACATCATTAATCATCAGAGAAATGCAAATCCAAAGTACAATGAGATATCACCTCACACCAGTCAGAATGGCCATCATCAAAAAATCTACAAACAATAAATGCTGGGGTGGGTGTGGTGAAAAGGGAACCCTCTTGCACTATTGGTGGGAAGGTAAATTGAAACAGCCACTATGGAGAGCAGTATGGAGGTTCCTTAAAAAACTAAAAATAGGGCTTCCCTGGTGGCGCAGTGGTTGAGAGTCCGCCTGCCGATGCAGGGGACACGGGTTCGTGCCCCGGTCTGGGAAGATCCCACATGCCGCGGAGCGGCTGGGTCCGTGCGCCATGGCCGCTGAGCCTGCGCATCCGGAGCCTGTGCTCCGCAACGGGAGAGGCCACAGCAGTGAGAAGCCCGCGTACCACAAAAAAAAAAAAAAAAAAAAAAAAAAAACTAAAAATAGAACTACCATATGACCCAGTAATACCACTACTGGGCATATACCCTGAGAAAACCATAATTCAAAAAGAGTCATGTACCAAAATGTTCATTGCAGCTCTATTTACAATAGCCAGGACATGGAAGCAACCTAAGTGTCCATCAATAGATGAATGGATAAAGAAGATGTGGCACATATATACAATGGAATATTACTCTGCCATAAAAAGAAACGAAATTGAGTTATATGTAGTGAAGTGGATGGACCTAGAGTCTGTCGTACAGCATGAAGTAAGTCAGAAAGAGAAAAACAAATACTGTATGCTAACACATATGTATGGAATCTAAAAAACAACAACAAAAAATAGTTATGAAGAACCTAGGGTCCAGACGGGAATAAAGATGCAGATCTACTAGAGAATGGGCTTGAGGATATGAGGAGGGGGAAGGTAATCTGGGACAAAGTGAGAGAATGGCATGGACATATATACACTACCAAATGTAAAATAGATAGCTAGTGGGAAGCAGCCGCATAGCACAGGGAGATCAGCTCTGTGCTTTGTGACCACTTAGAGGGGTGGGATAGGGAGGGTGGGAGGGAGGGAGACTCAAGAGGGAAGAGATATGGGGATATATGTATGTGTATAACTGATTCACTTTGTTATAAAGCAGAAACGAACACACCATTGTAAAGCAATTATACTCCAATAAAGATTTTTTTAAAAAAATAAGAAATTTGCGTATACCTAAGCTGATATTGAAAGAAACTGTGTCATTGCCCTCCAGTGGAACAATCTTAAATCTCTGTTCCCAGAACACTGACTGGATGAATCTTAGGTCTGACTCAGGATGGAAATTCCTGGACTCACCAAAATGGGAAGAAAGATATTTTATGTATGGACTTCCCTGGTGGAGCAGTGGATAAGACTCCAGGCTCCCAGTGCAGGGGGTCTGGGTTTGATCCCTTGTCAGGGAACTAGATCCCACATGCATGCCACAAGTAAGAGTTTGCATGCCGTAACCAAGGAGTCCACATGCTGTAACAAAGGAGCCCGCCTGCCGCAACTAAGACCCAGCACAACTAAATAAATAAAGTTAAACATTCAGCTATATGACTCAGCCATTCTACTCCTAATTATTAAAAAAAGATATTTTATCTAGTATGGAGCAATGAATTTTCAACCCAGGATCCTGGGAAACATATCATTTCTAGGTACTATATATTAGAATCTTGTAGCTGGGATAGGAATAAGGAGGGGAGCACTCTGGGCTATAACTCTAGTTTGAAAAAATACTTCAAATATTATGATTATATATTATCAATGAAAAACAAATATTTTGCGATTTCAAATGACATTATACGAAGACTTTGGATTTTTATGTTTGACAAAAGTGGGCAAGGATTTTAAAGGCCTGAGAAATATCTATGTTTTCTAACATGTAGACACATTTTTTAAAAAGAATCTCATTTTTAAACCAACAAATAGGGGATTTTTGAAAATTGCTTTGACCAAGATTGTTCATTCAAAAAGAAAAATAGAAGTGTTTTTAATTATGCAACAAAGCAGCATTAATCCCTACTAGAATTTGAGATTACAAAGCAATCTCATATAGAACTGACTTTCATAATATCATTTGTTAAAACAAAATTCCCTTGTAAAGGGAACTTGACAAGTCCTCCAGGGCTTTCCAGAGACTAATCAGCTGAAGAGAGTTGCAGCCACCCTGAACATGGACCCTGAAAAACCTGTTATAATCCCTGACCTAGAATATTCATGGAGTTCTCATGATGTCATTTCTCAGGAAGCTCTGCAATTGTATCTAATCTTATGTTTTCGTACCTTCTGTCCACAAGTGATAGCACATTTCAATATTGACTACAGGATTACTGTGATTAAGTGTTATACTTCTAAGCAGCTCTAATGTGACCTTAATTCAGATAATTTTTAAAGCAACTACAACAAAAGCATTCCAACAAGATATTTTGGTGAGGAGATAAGGAAGAAGGTTAAAGTAGAGGACACAAGTAGTAGGAAGGTGTTAGCATATATAGAAAATGTTTATAATGTGTTTTTTAATTGGGTTAAAAATTTATAGTGGGCAACAATGTAACTCAGACCCCAGATGTTACAATATTATATCCCACGTTGACTCAAACCGCTCTTTATGTTCTTAAAGTTATTGTGCTTGAATTTCCTTTTTTTGGCATCGGTCCTGCATTCTTGAAATCTTCCTTAATCAGCAGGTCTTCAAAATAGAATTAATTCTCAATTATCTGCACTAATAGAGAGAATAAGAATAGAAAACAAAAATAATACTAGCAAAAGTAAGTAGCATTATCTAGAAAGGAATTAGTAACTCAGAATGGATTAGAATAAACCTAAATGCAAGAGCTAAAACTACAAAACTTTCAGAAAGAAACATAGGTGTAAATATTCATGACTTTGAGTTAAGCAATGATTTCTTAAACATGATACCAAAGCACAAGCATCAAAAGTAAATATAGATTAACTGGACTTCATAAAAATTAAAAACTTTGTGCATCAAATGACATTATCAAGAAGGTGAAAAGACAACCCATGAAAAGGGAGAAAATATTTGCAAATAATTCATCTGATAAGAAATTAGTATTTGGAATATATAAAGATTCTTATAACTCAATTAAAAACAACCCAACTATAAAATGGGCCAAGTATTTGAATAGACACTTATCTAAAAAACATATACAAATGGCCAATAAGTACATGAAAATATGCTCAACATTATTACTCATTAGGGAAATGCAAATCAAAGCCATAATGAGATACCACTTAACACATGCTAGGATATCTACATATTTTTTTAAGGGAAAATAGCAAGTGTTGGTGAGGATGTGGAGCAATTGGAAACCTCATACATTGCTGGTGGGAATATAAAATGGTGCTACTAGTGTGGAAAACAATTTGACAGTTCCTCAAAGAGTTAAGTGTAAATTTACCATATGACCCAGTAATTCTACTCCCAGATCTATACCCAAGAGAGCTGAAAACATATGTACACATAAAAACTTGGACACAAATATTCACAGCAGTATTATTTATTGTAGACAAAATGTGGAAACAATCCAAATGTCCATCAGATGATAAATGGGTAAACAAAATGTGTTTTGTTCCATTCCATAAGATGGAATATGATTCACCCACAAAAGGAATGAAGCACTGATACATGTCCCAATATAGATGAATCTTGAAAACATTATGCCAAGTGAAAGAAGGTGACTGCACAAAGGGCCACATATGATATGATCCCGTTTATAGGAACTGTCCAGACTAAGCAAATCCGCAGAGACACAAATTAGATTAGAGACTGCCAAGGGATAGTGGGGGTGGGCAAGTGGAATATATGTGGTTTTTTCGGGTGATGAAAGTCTTCTGGAATCGGATAGTGGTGATGGTTATACAACATTGTGAATATATTAAGAACCACTGAATTGTATATTTTAAAAAGGTTAAATTGGTGAATTTATGTTATGTGAGTTTTATACAAATAAGATTTTTTAAAGTAATTAGGATGTTGATTCATCTTTAGAAGGCATGAAGGAGCATATCTTTAAATGGTCATTTCTTTGTGACTAGTCCTCATATTTCTAGTTAAGCTTCTGGTAAAATGATTCATTAAAAGAAGTCATTGTTGATAAACCATAATCAAGTCATACTCAAGTCATAAGGACACTTTTCTAGTTAAGAGTTCCATCAATATGTTTTTAAAATCTAAAAAAAAAAAAAAAAGAGTTCCATCAGGAAAATAGACATATTCTAGATATTAGAAGCAGAGAGGTAATTAATATAAGGAGTTTTGTGTGTTTAAAATAAAATCATTGAAAAGACTGGAGTAAAGATACAGGAAAGCCAACACTGTCTCTCTAGAATACCACTGGTTTCTACTGAATTAGGAAGTTACTCTGAACTCCCAAGTTAGGGACTGTGGCAAACTTTGACCACAGGTCCCAGCTGTCTGGAGCACTCAGGCAGGCAATGCCTGGGAGCTGCTGCAAAATCTCCTGTTTCCCAAGGCCCATGCTTCTGCCCAGCTAAGCAACTCTCTTTGGCAGAATGTAACTTGCAACTAGAATCCTGGAGGCAAAAGTATCCGAGAGATATAGCTTATAACCTGCAAGTCTTGTAAAGAGGGGTGAGCATAGAAAGTAGTAGGGTTATATTGTAATAGCAAAAAAAAAAAAAAAAAAAAAGCTAGTACATTTTCCAGGAGTTAACTGTAGTTAAAATATTTAAATCCTCACAAATGCTATTATTGCATTGTCAGGTATTAATTCCAATCTATATGGATGCTATTTCTCACAAGAGCTATGCAATTAATGTAAGTATTTAGGTCTATTTTGGGACAGGTTTTCCTTTCAGCGGTTCTTATTCTTTCACAAGAAATTCCACTTTCTCCATAGCAATAGACCAGCAAGTCATCAGGCAGGTAGATGTTTCTAGAAGACAAACACTGAAATGAAAGCTAGATCTCTTTGATTTATTTCAAGCTTACTATGCAAGGTCTTCATTTTATTTTGTTTTATTGTTTTGTTTGTCTTGATGATGACTGTTCTCAGTATAAATTTCTGGAACAACCTGACTAACCTGAATTATGTTGAAACCTGATATCTAAAAAAAAATCAAATGTATATGGAAGAGATAGGGTTTGAATCACTATTCAAATGTAGTAATTTGTTACATGAATTTCCTGAGGTGAATTTAAATTTGGAAAGATTGACCTCCAGATTAGCTAAAGAGTTAATATTTTCATAATTTTCTTGAAATGTGTTAAATGAAATCAATTTACAATGTATTAAATTAAAAACTAAAAATAGGGCCTCCCTGGTGGCGCAGTGGTTGAGAGTCCGCCTGCCGATGCAGGGGATACGGGTTCGTGCCCCGGTCTGGGAGGATCCCATATGCCGCGGAGCGGCTGGGCCCGTGAGCCATGGCCGCTGGGCCTGCGCATCCGGAGCCTGTGCTCCGCAACGGGAGAGGCCACAACAGTGAGAGGCCCGCATACCGCAAAAAGAAAAAAAAAAAAAAAAAAAAAAAAAACTAAAAATAATTTTTTTCACAACAGATATTGGAAGGCAGAATTCTTAATCTATTATTAATACATTAATAGATTTTTAGACAAAATGGGGTATGATTCTTTTAAGTTACAAACTGTAAAGCTGATATAATTTCTGCATGGATACTTTTGACATTATAACCTAGTTATAGTTATACTATTTCCCTTATGTTTGGAATAGAATGTTTCCAGATTAATTTTGGACAAACTTTTAAAGGAAGAGTGAGTTCTATTTTACTTAGGCCATAAATAATAGAATCAAGAAAACTTATCTGCTTTGAACTATGGATCCCTAAATCAGCATGAGTGCTAGCTAATACTTAGAATTTTATTTTAGTCTCCTTGAAGAATCTAGGATAATATTTTGGCCTTTTTCCTCTACAGAATGACCTCATCTCTGGCTCACGAAGTAGGTGAAATAATGCTAATAATTCATCAAAGCTATTTTAATATAAATTTATTTGAGTTGGAAAATATTTCATGTAGTTGTACTTCTTGTCTCTAAACATGTCTTGTGACATAAAGTAATATCATTAATGTAGTATTTGTTTTTATTTTATACTCTTGATTTCCTACCACAGAGTAAATTTTCAAAAGCAAAAATCAAAAGAAAACAACAATTTTTAAAAAGATAACATGTGAGAGTTACTTCAAAATGGATCATTAATTAATTAGAACATTCCACGAATAATTATCCACCTCTAAAATAAAAAAAATTTTAAAGTCTATATCAAAGTTCAAAACTTAGCTAATTATTTATATAAGCAAAGAATGTCTAATGACTGTCACAGGAGTTTCTACAGGGTTAGGATCTTAAACATTTGTTCATTGTATCCCAGTGCTAGAATGGGATGTTCAATAAAAAATGTGTTGAATGATTGTAAGGTATAAATATTTTTAATGGGTTACAGTGCCAATGAAGATATATCACTCAAGATCAAATTGATGTCTCTTGTTAAGTATAGTAAATTAGCATAGCCTTCAATAAATCATAATCTTGTGTACATTTATCTTGTATTGAACATAATGTTTCTTTCTGAAACATAGACTCTGTCTTAATAAAGATTATAGATTACTACATTTTTGGATAATATGCACTATTTTCTCCTTCATGACACATTATCATTTTTGTATGTAGTCTTTACTATGGGGAAAAACAGGTTAATACACAAGCAAACAAAAATCATTTAATAAGCGTGAAATAGAAGTGGAACTTCTGTATCCTCTTTCAGCATGAATGTCACTAAAGTCCATTGTTAGTACCAATTCCTCTCAAAGTTCTTGCTCAATAGCTTAGTGACTAGCTCCAAGGCTTGTGTGAGCCCCTGCCCTGCTGGTGAGGACTCTGGTCCAGGAAAATTCCTATCTTCTGTCAACCCCTACTGTTAGAAGAGAACTATTTTAAAATCAAAATACCTTAGAATTTAATCAAATGCATTCCTGACAATTTAAAAACTGTCATTAAACTTGACTGCCTAGCTAGCACACAAACAAAAATAATACGACAAGACAGGAATAGACAAAGGAATTATTAAATATTGGCCTGTCTTTTAGAAGATGGCTTGGAAATAATGTTTTCTCAGGTTTTAGAGTTAAATGAAATAAAAATTTTTCTACTTGAAATTGTCATTAATGTTCCTGCATACTTCACACTACTTTGACTAGGCTCAGTCATGAACCAGACCCAAAACTGAGAAGAAGAGTATGACTCCTGTGCTTCCCTGGTGGCGCAGTGGTTGAGAGTCCACCTGCCGATGCAGGGGACACGGGTTCATGCCCCAGTCTGGGAAGATCCCACATGCCGCGGAGCGGCTAGGCCCGTAAGCCATGGCCACTGAGCCTGAGCGTCCGGAGCCTGTGCTCTGCAACGGGAGAGGCCACAACAGTGAGAGGCCCGCGTACCGCAAAAAACAAAAACAAACAAACAAAGAAACAAAAAAACCCCAAAATCATCGACTTTAAAATTAGATGGTTATCAGAAGCTGGAACTACATTGAGAAACCTGTTTGTAGAAGCCTAGAAAATTCAAGGAGAGTGCTAATAAAAGCTTCAAGGGATGAGGAGAATGATAATGGAAGTCTAAAGGGCATCATAATACTGTTGGAGATGGTTTAAAATAAGGAAAATGTCATTGAAAACTGGAAGAAAAGGGACTTTTGTTGTATAGTGGCAGAAATTTGGTAACACTGTCACCTGCAGAAACATGGAAATAGGAATACACACACTGGATTCAACTGCATACTAGCTAAGGGGATTTTCTAGTGTTGAAAGTCCTGCCTGGCTTCCTCTGGCTATTTATTATAAAATTAAAGAGGAGAAAGATGAGCTAAAAAAAGAACTGTTGGGTTTTGGAGCAAAATTTAGAGGAAATATAAATGATTCAGGATCTGCTAGGCTCAAAAATAAAAGTGTCTTATTCCCAGGCTCACTAGATGACAAGCTATTCTCAAATTAAAATATGGCTTCCACAAAAGGGTCAAATCCACAGTGGGCCTCTAAACTCCTTCCTTAAGACATTATGAAGATTTAAGGCAACACTTTACAGAGCCTTTCAAACAGACAAAAGACATTCTAAAAATATTAAAGGCATGCCTCACAGACCCTCCCTATTGAACAACAGGGCTTCTAAGAAAATTAAGAATATGGCCCCTCAGTAGGGCATGGTAGAGCAGGGTTTATCTCAAATACATTTTTTGGTTGTAACTTTTTTCTGGTTGAGTGAACTCCAATAAGGTTTATAGAAAATCTACACAGGTTTAAGGATAATGGTTCTGGAAGAAGTACTGCTACTAAAAGGGGCAGAGACAGTACAAAATGAAAAGGGGCTTTTAGACCCTCAGCCTATGCCTTCTTATGGGCAAGAAGCAGCTGAGGAGGCAATTCAGTTGCAAACTTTGTTCCTATGCAAAAGGAAGAATGATTTAGTGGTCAGGACCAAGAGCTTGGAGGGTAGAGCTAAGTGTAACAAAGAATCATTCACAGGACTGGGAGCAGGACCGGGTGCTAATCAAGGAAGTGGCAACATATGCCAGGGGCACTTAAAGAATCACTATGCAGGGCCTCCCTGGTGGTGCGGTGGTTGAGAGTCCGCCTGCCGATGCAGGGGATACGGGTTCGTGCCCCGGTCTGGGAGGATCCCATATGCCGCGGAGCGGCTGGGCCCGTGAGCCATGGCCGCTGGGCCTGCGCATCCGGAGCCTGTGCTCCGCAACGGGAGAGGCCACGACAGTGAGAGGCCCGCGTACCGCAAAAAGAAAAAAAAAAAAAAAAAAAGAATCACTATGCAAAAACCAGTGTTGCATCCATTTTCACCCACTTTGAATGAATTCCAGTTTTGTTTTGTTTTATTGATTGATTGATTGATTGATTGATGGCTGTGTTGGGTCTTTGTTTCTGTGCAAGAGCTTTCTCAAGTTGTGGCGAGCGGGGGCCACTTTTCATCGCGGTGCCTGGGCCTCTCGCTGTCGCGGCCTCTCTTGTTGTGGAGCACAAGCTCCAGACGCGCAGGCTCAGCAGTTGTGGCTCACGGGCCTAGTTGCTCCGTGGCATGTGTGATCTTCCCAGACCAGGGCCTGAACCCGTGTCCCCTGCATTGGCAGGCAGATTCTCAACCACTGCGCCACCAGGGAAGCCCTGAAATCCAGTTTTGAATGCGAATATTTACTCTGGTTATCCTATGCCCATTCCAACACTGTATATTGGTTATATGGATAGTAGGGGGAAAATAACCTGTTTATTTAGGACACAGGTCTTCAATTTAAGAGGAGCTGTGCCCAAGGAAACTTATTTATACCTAGACCTGACACCCATGACTTGTTTCTAAAGCTCAGGCCTGAGCCTGATCTTATAATGAAATGAGATGTTTGGGAGTGGAGGTGCATTGGGAAGGTGTGAGTATATTTTGCACTTGAGTTGGATATAAATTAATTTGTGGTCCTGGGTGGACTGAAGAAGTTTTAAATAGTGGCTCCAACATATTTTAACACTTTTCCTATCAAGAGGTGGAGTCTATATCTTTTTTGCCTTAATCTGGGTTGTAACTGCTTGACCGCTATGACACTGTGTCAGTTTCTGGGCTTAGACCTTAACAAACTAGCTGCTTCACTTCCTAAATGCTCAATCTTGGAACCCTGCACCATGTTGTGAGGAAGCTCAGGCAGCATGTGGAGAAGCCCAAGAGGGAAATACTGAAGCCGCAGGCCCACAACAGCCAGAAAACTTGAAAGTCAACACACACTTCTCCCTTAACGCATGCAACTACCCACGTATCATTAACGTACTTTGATTAAAATTACTAATTTTATCACACACACATAAGAGTTTATACCATGTACATGTACAGTAAAGAATGTGTGTAAACACCCATACCCCAGCTTAAGGAATCATAGGGTGCTCTATTTGCTTCCCACAAGACATTCTGCTCCCTCATTCCAAAGGTAACTGACATCCTGAGGTTTCTGTCTAATAATGACTTGCTTTTCATTAAAGTTTTAATATTCGTGTATGTATCCCTCTATAATATATATTTATTTTTCTCTGATTTTATACTTTATATAATTATAATAATATACTATGCATCCTCTGTAACATGACATTTTTTTCAAAGTATTTGAGATCTTTCAATATTGCTTTGTGCAGTGATATTTTATTTGTATTACAACTTTGTAATACAAATTTTTTATACTCTGTTATCATTTGTTAATAGTCTCTAGTTCCGGATTTGGGTTTCCAAGAGAACAGATTGGTGTTTGCCAGAGACAGGAGGTGGGGATGGGAGAATTGGGTGAAAGTGGTCAAAAGTTCAAATTTCCAATCACAAGATAAATAAATTCCGGGGGTGTAATGTACAGCATGGTGACTACAGTTAACAATACTGTATTGTATATTTGTACGTTGCTAAGAGAATAGATTTTTAAAATTCTCATCACAAGGAAAAAAATGTAATTATGTGAGGTGATGGATGTTAACTAAACTTACTAATTTGTTGTGAATTATATATGTTTATCTTCTCCCAGTTTTTTTCTTATGTTTTTATTCACATTTAGTGTCTTATGATCATCCAAAGTACTTACATTAATGTATTCAATTATACTGTTCTTTTCCTTTATTTTTTAGTGCCTTTGGTATCTTGTTTAAGAAATCTTACATCACTCTAAAAATATAAAGAAATTCTTCTCTAATTTCTTTTAAAACTTTTACAGTTTAGCTTTTTATATAATGGTCTTCATTCTCTTGTAATTTATTTTGTATAGTGTGATATAGGAATGAAAATTCACTTTTTTCCCAGTGGTCATAATCAGTGTTCCATTACCATTCATTTAGTATTCCAGACTTTCCACATGGATACTCAATCCATCCCTCATTCAAAAATATTTATGCCAGCTTTATTTCCACAAGTGCATGAATATAGTCCTGGATTCTCTACTTTGTTCCATTGCTCAGTTGACTAATGGTGCACTAACTAATATCAAACTGTCTTAATTAATAGAACTCTATGATATCTTGATGTTTTACAGGAAAGTCCCCATCCCCACCTCTACCTTGTTCATAAATGCCGTGGTTATTATTGGCCCATTGTCCTTCCACATACATTTTGGAAATATCTTATACAGAATATGTAAAATAATCTTGTTGACATTTTATTGAAAGTTTAATTATATATAGAAAATTTTGGTAGAACTTATATATTCCTACATATATAAATGCCATATCTCTTGATCTATTAAATTCTCTTTTGTCTTTTAATAATGTGTTATAATGTTCTCTACAAAAAGCTTGCCTTTTTTGTATATTAGTTTTAAAGTATTGTATACATTTATTGATAATGTTTCCTTTCTTATGATAAAATTTCAACTGAAGAATAATATAATACGTAAAAGTTCACATTCGTGTATATAAAACAATAAATTATGACATTGGGAACCCATCCATGTAATTTACAAACAGATATAAAATTTGAACATTATCAGAACCCCAGAAAATCCCTGAAGGATGCATCTCAAAACTTTCCTTTCCTAGAAGTACCACTATTCTCTCTAATTCATAAATTTATTTGGTTTTTTTTTTACTTTAATTCAGTAAAATCATACAATATGTGACTAGTTTCTTCAGCTCAACATTATATTTGTGAGATTCATCAATGTAATAATGTAGCATTAGCTTGTTCATTTTCATTCCATATAATATTACATTGTTGTAATGTTCCACAATTTAATTTTCTATTCTAACCATTGATGTGTAGTTTTGAGTTTTTGTCTATTAGTAACAGTATAGTTATGAACTTTTCTGTATCCATCCTGGTGCACATATGTTTACATTTCTAACTGGTATGTGCCTGTTAGATCTAGAATTTTATTTTTCCCTATTTAAAAGCTAGTAAGTTAGTCTATGACTATTTCATGGAAGAAGACAGGAGACTCCTGGGTCAGAGATAAATAATTTATCTCTCATGCCACAGCAAGCAGCATGAATATTAAAGTTTGTGTCACTTTCCCTTCTTCCCCCATGACAGTCGTCCCAAACCTCATGGGAATGATACAGAAGACCAAGATGGATGCCTGTACACATGAGCACATATTAAGTAGAACTGGGAATAGCAAGCATCTTTTTCTTCTTCTAGATCAGGCAGCAAGCTTTCAAAATTTTATCATTAAATGAAATGTTTAATTCCATGTCATTACCATTTCTTATATTATTATTGCTCTTATTCAAGCATAATTTAAATATAATATAGATGTTTTCACAAATGTACACAGACCCCTGTATGGTCCCTGTGGTAGACACAATTCTAAGATGGCCCCCAAGTTTTCCATTCTCTGGGACACACATCTTCTATAATCCCCTCCCCCTGAGAGAGGGTGAGACCTGTGAATATATTAAGATATTGCTCCCTTGATTATGTTATGTTCTATAGCCAAAGAGATTTTGCAGATTTAATTAATGTACCTTACCAGCTTATGCCCATCACAAGAGAGATTATTCTGGGAAGGCTTAACCTAGTCAGATAGCCATAAAAGAAAGAAGCAGCACCAGCAGACACTCTTATTTATTCTGGTCCATAAGAAGGCAATTAGGCATGCTGTGAACTGCCTATGGGGGTGGGGCAGCATATGGCTAGAACCTGAGGCTGACCCTTAGCTATTTATGATGACTCCTGGCTGAAAGTCTGTGAGACACAGGGATCTTAGTTCTACAGGTGCAAGGAACTGAAGGCTTCCAACATCCAAGGAACTTTGAAAAGGAATGGGGATTTCATCTGGACTTCATCCTTGTGTGACCCAGAGTAGAGGACTCAGCTATGCGATGCCCAGACTCTGACCTACAGAAACTGTGAGATATCAAACAGACATTGTTTAAGCCACTAAGTTTTTGGTAACTTGTTATGCAGTGATAGAAAACTACTACATTTCCTTTTGCTTTTTTCCAGGTAATTTTCATATCCTAGAGGGTGTTCTGATTTCTATCACCATATCTTAGTTTTGCCTTTTCTAGAATTTCATAAAAAATGTAACACATATATAAATAAAATATTTTGTGTCTGGCCTTTTGCTTCCTATTTTAGTGTGTATCAGTAGTTTGTCCTTTTTACTGCTAAGTATTTTATTATGTGAATATACTGCAATTTGATTACTTATTCACCTGATTTTGATGTTTGGGTTGTTTTCAGCTTGGGGATAATATGAATAAAGCTGCTATTTTGAACATTCTTGCCCACAAATCTTTTATGGATGTATGTTTCATTGCTTTGGACTAAGTCCTGGAGTAAAATTGTTGAGTCATAGGGCAGTTGGATGTGTATAAGATATTGCCAAATTGTTTTCCAAAGGATTATATTATTTTTCACTCCCGCCAGCAATGCACGATCATGCCAGTTCCTCTACATTTTGACAACACTTATTATTGCCAGTCTTTTTAATAGACTCTGGAGTAAGACTGCCAGAATTTGAACCCTGGCATCAACATTTAGTGTATGACCTTGAACAAGTTATTTTCTGTACCTCAGTCTTCTTGTTTGTAAATTGAGAGTAATATTACTATCTGATCCATAGGGTTGTTTTAATGACTAAATGTGTTTATGTATGTAACATCCTGAGAATTGTGCTTGACAACTAATACAATGTAAATTAAAATTATTGTTATTTATAATTTTGCCCTTGTATACATGATAAAGATTGCTCTAATTTTCCTTTCTTGTACTCACCTTTCAAGAGCTTTGCTGACTTAATAAATTAGCACTAGCATATGTTCTTACTTTTTCTATTCTCTGATAAATTTTATAAAATATTAGAGCTATCTAAACCTTAAATATTTGGTAAAACTCAGCCATAAAGCTGTGTGAGATTGGTGTTTTATTTTGAGAAGATTTTTAACTCCTGATTCTTTCTCTTTAATTATCTTGTGAAAATTCTAATTTTCTATTTCTTTGGGTGTAAGATTGATAAATTATATTTTCCCAGAAATTTATCAATTTTATCTAATTATTCATATCCATTGGCTAATTTTTTCCAATGGTCCTTTAAATTTTTGTTGCATCTGTAAGTATGAACTTGATTATTTCTTAATATTTTTTGTTTTTCTTTTTTTTAATTAATTGGTCTTTCCATCATTTTTTTTTTTTTTTTTTTTTTGCGTTACGCGGACCTCTCACTGTTGTGGCCTCTCCCGTTGCGGAGCACAGGCTCCGGATGCGCAGGCTCAGCAGCCATGGCTCACAGGCCCAGCCGCTCCGTGGCATGTGGGATCCTCCCGGACCGGGGCACGAACCCACGTCCCCTGCATCGGCAGGCGGACTCTCAACCACTGCGCCACCAGGGAAGCCCGCCATCATTTTTTTTTGTTCTTATGTTTTCAAACTCAGCTCTTAACTTTGTTGATCTGCCCCATTGTATCTGTATTTTCCTTGTCATTTATTTATACTTTTACTATTTTTTTTCCTATTCTTGTCAGGGTAATTCTCTTCTTTTTTAAATTCCTAATTAGGATGTTTGATTCTTTAATTCTCAGCCTTTCTTTTAAACATGTCAGCACTCAAGTCTAAGTTTATATTCCCCCACTCACACTATTAGCTGCACACCAAAAGTTTTGATATGAATTATTTTCATTAAAACTTACTACTAAATATTGACCAATTTCCACTATTATTTATTCTTTAATATGTGTTACACACACATGTGTTTTTCTAAATTCCAATATGGCATCTTTTCTTGTCATCTTTTTGTTATCGAATTTTATCAAATGATTTTCTGCATTTTTTTGAGAAAATATGATAAAAAGAAAATATTGATAGTATCAATATTATGTATCTTTTTATTTTGATAATATGGCGAATTTTATAGTTGGTTGTCACATCTTGGAATTTTTATTGAGAATGATTTATTACCTAAGTTATGGTCAAGTTTCCTAAATATAATATATGTGCTTGAAAAACAAAGTGCATTCTTCATTTGTGGAATATAGTGTTTTATATATTCATTGGTTGAGTATGTTAATCAAACTCTTCAGAATCATGTCCTTACTGATTTTTCCTGTCTGCTTGATCTATCAATTATTGAACATTAATTCTTTTATTCACCTGTAATCAATTATAATTTGGATTTGGTAATAAAACAAGCACTATGGAAATTGATAGCCTTGTCAAACTCAGCTTCTTATTTGGAATTTTTTTAATATATTTTGAGACTATATCATTACTTTCATACAACTATATCTTTCTGGTATTGAACTTAACATCAATATATGGTGATTTTTTTTGTCACTAGTAAACTTTTGTTTCTTTTTTCTGTTATTTATATAACTACATTATCTTCTTTTGGTTAGTATTTTTCTCTTGTGCTTTTTGATATTTCATCTTGTAAGAGTTGTATATTTTTATATTTTAAGAGTACTTAGCTCAACTAAAAAAGTCTAAACTGACAGTCTTTCTTCTTAAAAGTAAAGTTTATTCCATCTATGTTATTGTTAATACTTGTCAGTTTGTTTATTTCTACCGTTTTATTTTGTGCTTTTCATTTTGTTTTTCCAAAACTAAGGAAGATTGTCTTTGAATAATTTCATTTTCCTCTTCTCTCTGTTATCTGCTTATAGACAATAAATACCTCTTTCTAGGCTACTTTTTGAATGACTTCTGATTTCTCATCCAACTCTTTAATTCCCTCTTTAACTGAGTTGAATATGTAACTTAACCTATGCGTTAAGTTTAAAATTATGATTGTTGCTTTTATGCATAGAAGCTCTTTCTGATTGTTTTTCAAATTTGCTTGATAAGTTTCATATGCTCTTTTTCTTTGTTCATATATTTAATCACTTTTATTAATTCAAATTTATTAATGCTATTTAATTTTTACTCTTACAATTTAAATATTATCAGGGATATGATGCTACCTTCTGTTGTTTTTGCTGACCCTTATATGGAGTCATACCTCTTTGCTTGTTTTTTTACGACTTTTAACTCCGAACTTTTGTTCCTTGGAACATTTTATTTATAGAATTCTTTGAGGCCTAGTTTGAGGTGCAGTCTCTAGAGGAGAATTGAATTTGTTTCTGCTTATTCCTAGGAGCACCACTAATCTGGATTCACTTTACCTGGGTTGGCATGAATTTGTTCTATAGACTCATATGATGGGAGGATTGTGTTGTGACATCTCAAAGGAGAATTTTTCATATTCTTCTAATAACATGATCAAGAGAGGAAAGATTCCATGCTGGCCACTTCTGCTAGGCAACCTGACACTGCCCATATAATCTTTGGGCCCCAGGTTTCTGCAAGACAGTTGTATTAGACTCCATATTTGTGTCTGGCTGGAGGCTGTATTTTGAGTCTCTCACACATGCTGTAGCTGTTGAAACTAAAACTCAAGGTCACTGGGGTTTGGCAGATATCATCTGAATGGCTTAGGCTCTGGCTTACCTCCCAGAGTTCAGGCTTTCACCTCATTTTTTGGCCTCTGTAGATTCCAACCTTCTTCTTTTTTATTTTATTTTTGCTACCTCAGTTGTATACTAAAATTTGATATTAAAAATATTTTAATTTTGCCCAGATTATTAGAAATTTTCTGCAGTATAGTTTTTCAGAGTAACCAGTCTACCATACTGGTATACATAGAAAACAGCTATTTTTTTTTAATATTTATAGAATCTGTCCCTTTTCTCTGTCCCACCTATAGCATCCTAAGTTTAGCCCTCAACTGGGTTCTCACCTGGATCCTAGTTTCCACTCTCCTCCACACTGTGATCATGTCAAATTTTTATGGAGTTCTTTTTGGCTTGGCGTAAAATCCAACTTCCTTGAAGGAAACAAAGGAGGAATGGTCGATAAGGTGTGATTTAAACTGAAGAGTGTACTTTAAGAAAATAGAGCCAATTAAAAAATGGGTTAGTCAATAGTGTATCTTGCAGGATATAAGGCCACAAAGTTATTTCATTTTGCTTTTTAGTCTAAAAGCTAGATTTCTACTTTGCATCTGAGAAAATAGAGTTCCCAAGTTCATAACTTGTATTTCAAAGCACATAAAATTATTTGCTTATTCTAAAAAGATCTTTGACAGCAAATTTCAAGTACTTAAGAATACATAGGGCTTCTTATCCATGAATAGAATGAACAGAGAGATGGATATATGCCTCGTTACAGAAGTCTTCCTGAATGATAATTCTATTGCAGATGGATAATGATATGTTGTCTCTCTTTATATTATTGAGCATTAGATTGTTATTAACACTTTGTTTCATTTTCTAATACCTACAAGGTAGAGATGGAGAGAGAAGTAGGTTCTTCTCATAGTGAATTTTCAAGGCTTATTTTTATCAGTCTAACAAACTGTGATTTTAAAAGCATGTGATCAGTTCCTCCATTCAATTAATTTAATACTAATTTTAAAACCTACAGTCTTTACTAATAAGTAGGAGTTCAAGGAAATAATGAATCAGATAATGCTCTATTTTATTTTTCATTCTCCTGTACAGTATGCAAGGCACTCTCTCTCTCGCTCTCTCTCTCCCTCTCTCTCTCTCTCTCTCTCTCACACACACACACACACACACACACATCTTTATCAGTGATCCAATTGAAAAAGTCCCTGGCACTTTTCTTGGACAGAAGGGAGAAGTTTTGTTGATAATATATCAATATATCAATACATCTAATATTTGGCAAAATGTCATTTAGTAAAAATCTTTAGATAGTGAAAAGCAAATTTTATGAAGAATATTACCATGGTTATAAACAGATTAAGGAACACAGCTGTCAAAGTAACAGTGTTGATGTAGAAGTTTCAGAGAAACAATATGCAATCAATAATTCCTTGCCAAAGGCCTGGAATGGATAGCACACACATAACTATGTAGGCACTAAACTTAGTTCAGGTGAGAACTAGTTTCAAGGTAATCGGTGTGCTGAGATTAGATGACTGACTTCATAAAACCTACCTCTCTGGTTTGTTAAATGTCTTCATACTTTTGCCTGAACTTTCCTTATAATTGACATACAGTTAAAACTGGGCCACTCTGTCTCAAAATATCAGGGTCTTGCTGATTTCATTGTCTTCCTAATAATTTTTCCCTGTGTCACAGTCATCAAATGCAACAGAAACCTTATAGTGCTGCCTACTTGTAGCCCAGAACTGTCCAACAGAAATATA
Organism: Mesoplodon mirus; assembly: GCF_964341445.2. Taxonomy (NCBI): domain Eukaryota; kingdom Metazoa; phylum Chordata; class Mammalia; order Artiodactyla; family Ziphiidae; genus Mesoplodon; species Mesoplodon mirus. Next base: position 6,064,613 of record NC_138977.1, on the reverse strand, counting down.
AGCCAAAAATGCAAGCCACATATGTGATATAAAACTTTCCTGGGGCTTCCCTGGCGGCTCAGTGGTTAAGAATCTGCCCGCCAATGCAGGGGACACAGGTTCGAACCCTGGTCCAGGAAAATCCCACATGCCATGGAGCAACTAAGCCTGTGCACCACAACTACTGAGTCTGCGCTCTAGAACCTGCGAGCCACAACTATTGAAGCCTGTGCACCTAGAGTCTGTGTTCTGCAACAAGAGAAGCCACCGCAACAAGAGAAGCCACCGCAGTAAGCCCACACACCACAACAAAGAGTAGCCCCCGCTCACCGCAACTAGATAAAGTCTGCGTATAGCCACGAAGACCCAACGGAGCCAAAAATAAAATAAATTAATTAAAAATATTTTTTTTCTGGTACCATTTTCTTAACAAAGGAGAAGAAACAGAGGAAACATTTTAATAATGTATTTTATTTAATCCAACGTGCAAAATAGTATCATTGCAAGTATAATCAATTTTAAAATTATTAATCAGATATTTTACATTCTTTTTTTTCATACTAAGCCTAGAAAATCCTTTGTGTATTTTACACTTCTAGCACATTTCACGTTGGACTAGCCACATTTCAAGATTCAATACCCACGTGTGGCTAGTGGCTACTGCATTGACAGCACTGTTTTAGACAAAAATTTTTTAAAAAGCACAAAATAATAGGTTTTATGAACTTGAGCTCAGCTGTCTTTCCTCCATCTCCATGATAATGGAAGGGTGAGAATACACTTAACTTTCATTTTTAATCCCCCAAAGTTGAAATACCCATGTGTTTACTTAACAAATATTCATTCTTTGTTGATTCTTTATGATGGACTTGGTGCTGTGGTTAGTGCCACAAACTGTCCCCATTCCTATGGAGCCTACATTATTATAAGAAGGGGGGACTGACAAACATTTATTGAATATATATTTTGTGCCAGAAATTCCTCTAAGTGTTCTCTATATATTATCTCTGTCATGCATCAGGCAGGTGCTATCATTCTATCCAGTTTCAGATGAGAAGACAAAAGTCATTTAGCTCCGTGTTATAATGCCCTGTCTCCATAGCTCTGAACTTCCTCACACTGACATAATTGATTCTCACCTAGAGAGTCCCTGGGCAGTGGTGTTCAACCTCCGTAGCACATTAGTACCACTTGGCGAGCTTCTTAAAGTTATCAAAGCCTGGAACCTCCCTCAGAAATTCTGATTTAGTTGGTTTGGGTTTCTAAAACCCATGACGCAAGTGATTCTAATATGCTGCCTGAATTGTTTAGGGGAAATTCAAGATTTAATCCCATCGTCATGGGAAATGGCTGCCAGTCGCCACTGTTAGTAGTCCCTTTCTAAACTCTGCTCATCATAGAATAATTAAGCTTTGGCTTTGTCAGTGATACCAAGTCTCAAAACTTTTACCAAGTTCCTTTTACCATCTTCCGCCCACCTCAGACACCACAAGTACTTAGCTCTTGCTAAACTTTCTGTTGAGTCTGGGGGCCTTCTCTGAACCCCTACCCCAAGGCAGGACTAAGTTTGCATTTCCAACAATATCCAAGAGTCACTGATGCTGTTTATCCAGGAAGCATACTTTGAGAACTACTGCTCTATGCAACCAGGACTGGATTCCTCAAATTGCTTGAAACTGAATCTGCCTCTTCCCACACACAGCATGGTACTTGTCCCTCTCTAGTGAATATGCCCACTAATTTCCAGCATCTGCTGGTCTACCGTGTCTTTTGTACTTTGTATCTAACTCTGTGATGAGATATACCTTGCAAATAGTTTCAGCTTCTCGGTAACTGGATCAATGATGCTATTGAGGTTTTCTAGGCAAACCTCATTCATCTATGAGCACAGCATATGAAGCATGCTCAAATCAGAACTTTTATTGCCCTAGAAATTTTATAGTGTTTTACAGAGAACTCAAGGTATGATGGCATATGGTTATGAGAACAACAGAGGACGAGCAAGCAGAAATAATTTGGGGATGAGAGACTGTATCCAACTTACAAAAAGGAAAAGTGAAATCAGATCTTAGGTCATCTTTGTAGTATGCTGCTACTGATTATTATTAAGGTACAATATGCACATTTCATGAAGAGTTTGCTTTACATAAATCAAGATCATTAGGTCATCATAGGGTTAATCAGTTTCTATTTTGTCTTACTTGGTTATCTTATAGTTATAGGTGGTCTTTCATGTTCTGTGCTTGATGTTTTCAGCTTGGTCTCTCCCTCTGTATTTTGTGTGTGTGTGTGGTCAGCTCATTCAACAATCTTTGCAACCCTTTAATTCTTCATCTTCCTGTATAATATATATGATAGATGCTAGCTATATACAATATATATGATAGATATCAGCTTCCTTCCTCTAGAGGTGGCATAATTCTGTGAAATAATCCTGATCAGGAAGATGTAACCACAAGTCCCTAGGGAGGGCTTTCCTTCTCAAACAAAAATACAAAACTTCACAAGAAGAAGACTTTCATCCTTTAATCTTTTGCCCTTTCTCTATCCTCCTTCTTCCTACTGGGACAAAAACAGGATGTCTTATAAGTTCAGTAGCCATCTTGCAACCAAAAAAATATAAGGATGTTAGAAGGAGCCCAGGTCTTTGATAAAATCTTTGAACAATCAAACCAGCCCTGAAACTCTTACCTCTGAACTTTCTGCTACATGAGAATGATAATCTCCAATTTTACTCATCCCATTGCTCATCAAGTTTTTATAACAGCCAATTTCAACACAACGTGATACATATGTTGAACTCAAGCTATGCTTTAAACTGTTAAACTATTTCTTTAAACGTCAGCTTGTTACTGATGACTTTGAGCTCTCACTTGTTATTATCGCCAGCTATATCTTGGCACTGGGGTAAAACCCCAAATCACCAGGCTACCGGAATATTTGCACGTAAGAGCTGAGGGAAAGCATTTTTCCCTATCCCTCCATGGTCCAAATAATCAACATCTGCAACACGAAGAAGTAGCCATGGCAGCTCAGGATACTTGTAGCCTATAGTTTTCTTGCTAGTGATGGGTTGCATTGGCCACCTCAGCCTTCACTCTCTCCTCACCTACATGCTGTCCCATTTTTGGTGTGTGGGCCAAGGGTCTGCTCCAATTCCAGCAGATAGCCAAATGTGGGTGTTTCATCTAATCAGTCACCTGTACACATTGGTGGAAGTTATTCCTTGACTTCTAGGGTGAAAAAGATGCACGTCTTACCCTACCTTTGGTTCAGGAACTAACGTGGTCTAGCTCAGAGTTCTGAGCTTGAGCACTACCCAATACCTGACTCTGGTCCTTCCAGGGTACTCTGGGCAAATGTGACAGTCATTTGGAAGAGGTTACCAGAATGAAAGGAAGAAAACACCACCACTTGCTCCAGAGCAATTTGCAAGCCATTTTCTGATAATCCTCCCTAAAGTGTTCCTTGAGGCTCAAAGGAACAAGTACTGCCCCTGGCCCCTGAATATGCAGAGACTAGATCTTCCTAAACCTACCAGCATAACAAAAGTAAAGGCATGCATGGAAGCACAGAAACTTGCTGGTTAAGTTATTGTCAACCAAGAAGAGCTTAGTGTACTAAGGGGGAAAGTGCTGCCTTCAACATTGTAAACCTTGTCTGTTTCTGTAGTAGCGGGCTATAGTGCATTAGTTTGAGATGAGTTGCTCATAAACTTGCCAAGATAAAGAACCTTTGTCAAATGCCTGTTTGTTTCCTAGCTGCTTTATGATTAGCAATACAATAGTCAGAGAACCACATCTTGTGGTCTCCTACCTGCTAAACAGTTTCATGACACCAGAATTTTACATTAAGTGAAAATGACTATTAAAATGCATTTCAGTGTATGGTGACTGATGCTTTTGCTGTCTCACACACCAAGCAACTCTGAAATATCAGATGACTTACGCTTTTCATAATTTTTTTGCTGCATTTTAGTATTCTGAGCTTGAAAACCACAAATTTTAGCATTCATATCACTCCTTTCTTAACAAAAAGAAACACATTTCTTCTAAAAAGGGAAAACTATTACAAAATTACCTAGACACAAACACATTTCCAGTGGTTATCCAGGCCATATACAAAAAGAGTCCAATGGAAGCAAATCACTGTTGGTGGCATTCTTTACATTTTTTTTTAACATCTTTACTGGAGTATAATTGCTTCACAATGGTGTGTTACTTTCTGCTTTATAACAAAGTGTATCAGTTATACATATACATATATCCCCATATCTCTTCCCTCTTGCATCCCACTCCCTCGGACCCTCCCTATCCCACCCCTCTAGGTGGTCACAAGTATATACAATGGAATATTACTCAGCCATTCTTTACATTTTTAACTCCTTGCATTATTCCTGGAACGTCAATGGTTTCATTATTAAGTCAAAATGAAGGCTTGGCAATGACATCCCTTGAATGATGAACAAAGCAGGTTAATTAGAAGCATTCTAACTTTTTTTAAGTTACAAATTCTCCTGAGTAAAAGAAATGAAATAGAAGTCTCATAAGGCAAGAAGAAAAATGGCATTGTTTTTATGCTTCCAGATGAATAAGTTACACTAGGAAAAGATATCGTTTATGGAAAATCTATAACAATAGTTGGATTTTTCTTTGGAAGAAGATTGGCCCCTTGTCATCTTTCTCACTGAGCATCTACTCCCTATGGCCACCACACCAACAGCATTTTATGTAACAATCTTTTCTCCCATCTTTTTCCCTATAGTTGCGAACTCCTCTCTTGTAGCCCTTCTTGCCCTGTGTTTGGACAGGAAGAGGATTTTTTTATGATCACAGTGATCTATAGTTGCCTTTCAATTATCATCACAGGCATTTTCCATTTCCCAGATTACCTCAGGTACTTCCTGAGCCAGCTTCTCCCACTGTGTAGCACGCTCCCAGGATAAATTCCCTGCCATCAGTTGCTGTGTGGGCAGGAAATGAAAGCTAATTTTAACCTTAGCTTTACCAAACCATTATTAGAATCTTCAAACCACAGAAAATAAATACTACAGTATAGGCAAAAGGCAAGTAAGAATGATATTTTGGAGAAGTCTGGGACTATTGGTTGCTGGGGCTTATTCTAATCTCTGATTCTCTCCATGAATACCAATCCTTGAGAGCAGAGTCCATAGCTTTGCATATTTATTATTCTCTAGCACATGTCAAATAGACAATATTTATCTGGGTCAGTGAGCTCAGTTGGTGTGGAGCTAATAAGGCCAAAAGCATGGGCTCTTTCCCCATAGAAACCAGGAAAAAGGACTCAGAGAGAAAAACCAACCTACTCTACATTCACTAGTTGTACCCCTAACCCTGGCCAGACATCTCACAAGTGCATATTGTGGGTGACAAGGGGGGTGGGTGAGGGAAAATGTGCTAACTCGGAAAGAGTCCAATGCACGTGTTCTAGAGTTGACTCAAAGTTGAGGTCATTTAGGAAGCAAAGCAAGATGGTGACTGATTAGGAGGGTTGGAATTCATATGCTAGACAAAAACAGGCATATAGATACATGTCACTGCCACTTACTATAGAAAACTGTAAGATGTTATCTCTGCTGATGTACACACTGTTCTAAAGAACGGATAATGAGTTATTGATGGTTTCCACCATCTTCAGGGTTCATTTCTTAGGTATGACTCTGCCTCTTGGCCGCATAGGAAGACACTGCAGAAATATCATCTACTTTGGAGTCAGAGACCTGAGATCAAATCTCACCTGCATCATTTACTTCTTGCATAGCCTTGGACAAGATACTTGCACTCTCTATGTTGTTTCCTCATATGCAAGAGAGCTGTTGGGAGGATTCCAAGAGATAATGTATGTAAAGCTATTAACTTCATGCCTGGGACATAGGAAACTGCTAATGGTGATTTGTGTTATTAGTACATCATAGGATGGCATTTGAACAATAAGTGGTGTAGTTCCAGGTTCACGATAGGAACTCAGTAAAGATTTGTTCCCATCCTTCTTCCCCAGGTTCTGTGGTTTTTCTGTAGGTATCTCCCTTTCTTCATTGTGTTGCATTTCTTTTCTCTTTGTGAGGCAATTTCTATCTCTGCCCAGGGCCTTCCTGCTCCATGGTTTCACAGAACAGGTGCTTAAGGGTCCTGCTGCCACAGTCTCAGGTGTGCTGCATCCTGCATCCCTTCATTCCTGCATTGATTGTGTCTCAAGGTCCTCTTTACAGAGCAGCCATCTTGCTATTTAACATTGTCTAAGGCTCACTCATTGGAAGATTTCTTTATCCATCCAAACAATGTATATTAGTGATGTTATTCAGGAAGCCAGATGTGAGGGATATATTTGGAAGGTGTACGCCATCTCATTTCCAGAAGGTTAAAAACTTGCTTGTCTATAGACCTTTCATTTGTCCAAAAACTGGATTGTATATATTGGCACCACATTCAACCTACTTGAGTTAAATTTTTCCTTTTTTTTTCCCCTCTTTAAGTGAAATTGAGAGTGAGCTTAATGAAAATAAATTGGTGGGCATAAAAGAAATTTATAATGAACCTTAAGTCTCACATGCTATGTTTCTCAAAGTTTAATGTTTGTGTAGGGACTCTATGTTGTTTCCACATTTCAGTGATATAAGTGGTAGAAATAATTGGACTTGATTTTTCCATGTGCATCTGAGTCAGTGCTTTGGTTCACCTTCCAAGCTATTAGGGAAGAAAAATCTCCAGGGGGTCAGAGATCACTTCAACTCTGCCATGGAAAACAGATTCCTTTTTAATATTCCAGAAAGTGAATCTGTGAGTGAAAAAAATCCCAACAAGCAGCCAATGATTCAGGGAATTTTGCCTGGTTTCTCCTTGTTCACTCCCAGCTGGCTCTGAGGCCAGAGCAATCCTCACTCTTTTTTTCCCCCCCTTTTTTCATGATGTGCTATAGTCAGATTTGATATCTTCTGCTATTAATTCAAGTATTGATCTCAGTTTGTCCCCAACTGTGATTTTTCTATACATTCTGGACTTTGATGACCCACACATGCTCTTGCAGATATATCTGACCTACATTTGTATTTTGTGTTAGTTTTGAAAACTATTGGTAGGAGTCACAAAGAGACAAGATGTTGGATGCAAGGATCTCTGTATGGAAGCCCAGTCAAAAGAACAAAGATCAATAAATTGCATTCTTCTAAAGCGGAATCCTTGCAAAAGTGAATATTTCTTTGAACTCACTCTTGAGTATATTACCCAATTGGGTCTGAAACAGATTATTCCTCACTCATTTCTTCATAAAGTTGTCCACCAATGCAAGCATAACTCTCAAGGGTTTTTTTCCTCAGATATCTTCCAAAGAATCCTTCTGAAAACTGTGGGCTGGTACCCTGGGAGGAGGCTCTCTTTATATGGCCTATGAGGCCGATGGTTGGTTTATGACTTAGGAAGGCATGCTCCAATGTTTTCTCAGCATTCTATGCAAAGGGTGGAAGATATACTGTCAGGTGTATTGATTTTTTAAACTAACACGTATTGAGCACTTATAATTAAACCCTCAAGACACAAAGATGAAGAAGACATTGTCCCTGCCCACCATCTAATGGAGACAGACAGATACATAAATCATAATACAAAAATGTTTATTTATGGATAATGGATTTAGTTTTAATACTTTATTTCCTTATTGACAATATATGTGCTATTTAATACTACTGAAATAGTACACATTTTGGGGTGGAGTTAGCATCACAAGTCTCCTATTAGTCTCACCATATCCTCTATCCATATTTGTTTCTCCTACCCCTTTTCTGTTTTTAATTTCCTGTCCTTCCCCTAGGCCTCAGGCCCTCCATCAATCCGTTTCATCTAGTGTCTGTTTGATAAGCTGCAGGACAGTGTTATAAGTTTCAGTTTGTCTGCTAGCCCCCAGATCACTGTCTAAATATACTAAGACCTAAAAATCACTTGGCGATGCTATTGGTTGAATCTCCAATAAAATTACACACTGGGATATACTTGAATTGAAGACAAACAGGTAATATTTTTTATTGATACACTCCCTTGAGTCAAGGACTCAAATCTTAAAACCAAATATACCTACAAGGAGGGTCATTTATAGGGTATTTATTCATTAATTCAAACTGCCTTCACGATCTTTGAAAAAACCCATAAGACCCAGAGTACATGTATATTCCTCAAAACAGTATATTTTAACATAATTACAGAATGTAAAGGATCTCAATTAGTCAAACTCAACTCATGAATATTCATAAAGTTTTACATGTCTTTTTGCCCAGAGACTATCAGGACCTGACAAGTCCTTTTCTCTTCCCTTTCTTTATACAAAATGAACTTATTAATAGTGATTACAATGATTAGAAGTGAAATGTTTAACAGAGCTGATGTTTAGGTGCTTGTAATTAGGTTTGAAAGTGACCATACTACTGAGATGGATAGGAGAAGTGACTGTGTCACTTTCTCTTGGTCCAGTGGGCACAGTTCCATGGGCAATGGTATGTCACCAGAGGGAGGTTAAATTCCATAAAGTTTAAAATAGGATCCAGTAGAAGTCTTGAAGAGAGCCACCAATATTCAAAATCATAGACTTTGAGCATGCTCCAATTTATGTTGTCTCTGTACAAGCTGGGAATTTTTCTTTCCCCCTAAATCAAGTGTGTTTGTATGTCAGTGTATTTTTCCTTTTACTCCCTTTAGTTACAACTATATGTATATTTGCATGTATTTTTTATTTTTCCTTTGGCCTCTAGAAGAGATTGATTGTTGCTAAGGTGTTATTATGTAAGGAGTGTTTCTAATCTCGTGTGTTCATTCTGTGTACCAGAATCCTAAGGACAATTTTCAGTTGTCCTATGATTTAAGCACCTGTTTATAAAAATAATAGAATGAATCTTTACTAAATCTTAAACCACAAAGAGGTAGCTGTGGGTTGAGAACTCCATGTGCTTTACTTAGATTTAATTACAAATGAACACTGGTTCCAACTTCAGCATCCAATCCAATCCTTTCTTAAATTGGTGACATTCTTAGGTAAATTTGGCTAAAGAGATTGACTTTGTTCTCTGTAAGTTTCAGTCCTTTTCTTTGATTTTTCTGGCACTGCTTTTGTCCCTCACTAAAACATGGGTTCTCTAAAGGCAGGGCTTCTATTTTGTTTACTTCTGAACTTCCTGTTCCTGGATGGTGCTCTTATCTGTGTGAACGATCTATCTTCTATGATGGTAGTAACTCTGGGCTTTTCTGTGTGATTGTCACACATTTGTTTTTATGTAGCCTACAGACAAATTTACATATATAAATTAAATATGTGTAAGCACACATACACCTAGTATATTGCCTTTTTTTTTTTTTTACTAACATTCCAACATTGTGTTTATTCTAACTTTAAGAAGAAATTTAGTTCTGCATAGTAGGAAAATTTTTGACCTAAAAATAATTCCCACAACTTAGCAGATGATAGTATGGGGCAAGATAATCTACCTCTTTGAGGTTGAATTTTCTCACTTGTAAAGATTTTTTTCAATTAATTAATTAATTATTTTTAATGAAGTATAGTTGATTTACAATGTTGTGTTAGTTTCAGGTATACAACAAAGTGATTCAGCTATACATACATATATATCTATTTTTTTCAGATTCTTTTCCCTTATAGGTTATTAAAGTATAATGCCCATCTCACAAGTTGTTGTGAGATTTAAACACGGTAATATACACGAAGTATATAGTACAGTCTTTGGTATCTAGTACACGCTCAATAAATATTATCAAAATGGTAGAATTTATCTTATTCTCTCTTTGAGATTTAGATGCATGGAATATGACAATTACAAGGTTACAGAATTGCTTGGTGGCAAATGGGGAAGGCCTGGCCAGAGTTATTGACTATGAGATCTTATATGAATGACAAAGCCTAATCAGCCAAAGTGTAATTGAATTGCTTATTTTGGCTTTATTTAACAATTAGTTCTGCACAGTTAGTTACTATCAATCTATTCAAAATTAATGGAGCTCCTTCTAGTGAAAGACTATTAGGCAGGCTATGCCTTTATTATTTAAAATGCTATACTGTAGTTTAATGCAATTTCTAAATCAATATGCCTTCCCCAAAACCCAAAGTTAAAATATTGGTTAAAAAAATCGGTTGTATCAAAGCAAGCAATATGTCTCTGCATGTCAATACCTTGGTTTCTCTGAGTTCTAGGTTTTAAGCATTAGTTAAATGCTACTTATTCCTTAGTTATTTTATCAGGAATATAGGACTACATGGGCACATGGAAAATAGTAGTAGAATTATCTTTGCACATTTATTCGAAATGCCCCACACAGTTGCTTCAAAGTTTCAAAACATGCTGGTGTCAAGTCTACAATTCTCTGAAAATTCAATGAAAAAAATGCTAGAAAAATCTCAGCTCCTTGCTTGATGCACTACCAAGTTGTGTCCCACAAGTTCTCTAGGTTCTAGGGAGAAGACTTGGATTCAAGGCCCACATCGCCAATGCTGGGGGCTGCTGGAGCTCAGTGGTGGCCCCTTCTGACAGGCATGCCTTTTCAGTTCACTACGGTCCACCCTGGACCCACTTCTGCCATTTCTGACAAGCTTCTTTGTCCCTGAGACACTAGATTTGGGGATTCTGCATTTACCTCCACAGAGTGGAACAAAGTGACCTTACACATAAGAGGAGGTGCAACTTATTCAAAAGGTGAGATTCTACAGAGTTGCTGCATGAAGATAATGGGACATTCACCAAGGCAAGGTGGATGATACAGCAAGTAGGCACCTGGATGGAAGAGAAAGAGTGTGGTATAAAGGAATCAAGGACTGTGGGTAGCTTTAGGAGAAGTTCCAATGCTAACAGCGGTCATAGGTTTGAGAGATTGATCCCTAGGCCATTATTTCTAAATAAATCATGCCTTTATCATTTGTTAAGTGTGGAATGCATGAACTGAGGAAGACAAACACCTTATTTTTTTCCACCTGTTGCTTATATCTAGCCCCTCCCTATGCCTTATTTTTATCATTTACTTTTGCAATGGTGCAAGCAGTTTATCAGTAGTTTTATTTGACAAATATTTGTATAGCACTAACTATATACGGAGCACTACTCTAAGAATTTTACAAATGGTAACTCAGTGGTTCTCAGCCAGGGGAAACATCTGGAAATAATTTTGATTGTCACAATTTGAGATGGGGTATTGTTACTTCATCTAGTGGGTAAAAGTCAGAGATGATGCTAAACATTCTCTAATGCACAGGACAGCTGCTCTCCCCAAACCAAGAATTAATCTGGCCAAAAATATCAATAGCACCAGTGTTGAAAAACCCTCTGTTAATTCATTAATCCTTATATTAGCCCTATAGAGTAGGTGCTGTTCTTATGCTCATTTTATAGATAAGGAAAGTGAGGCACAGAGAGGTTAACTAAATGGCTCAAGGTCACAGAGCTGATGAGTGGCAAGGTTGGTGTGTAAGACTGAGCAGTCTGTGTCTAAAATCCATGCTCTACCAACACACAAAGCTATCTCTCTCTATGGTTTTTTATGCAAAGTATTTTTACTCTTTTTAAATCTCACCAAGAAAGGCCATAGTTCATCTCATCCCATTTCCTTACCTCCAGACCACAGACCTTAGAAAATACTGGCTTTGTTCCATGTTACCCATCCCTTCAATGGATGCTTTGTTATTCCACTGGTGTGGGTATGTCAGGTGCAGGGAAGTTACCCCTCCCCTAAACTGGTCTTAGGTCACAGAGCATCTTTAACCCTACTCAGGGATTATTTAATCCTGTGGTCTCTTTATCTTCTTCTTCATGACTTCTAGCCTTTTGACTATTTTAGAGCTAATTCATGTAGGTTTCAGAAGGTAGGTAATGGATAATGAAATTCAAATGAACCTATTTTGTGACAAGTCAGCATCCCTGAAGAGGGTGTGAATACACAGTTCGGAAAATTATGAATAAAATTAAAATCAGCTCACTATCTGTGCATTCTTTATAATGAGACATCTTAGGTCCTTATCTTTCTTTTGATACTCTAAGTTAAGTATAAATGTGTTATTTAATCATTGCAAAAATTTATAAGAAATTGCATGATATATCCACCCTTACTTAAAAAAATAAAGTAGAACTGGGTATCTATGTTATCTCCTTGCCGTACTGTGTGTGCATTCACTGATGAAACACAGGATTTCTAAGTAATATGTGAATCCTCTCACACAAAAGATCTGAAGGAAAATATATCAAAGTATATGTTTCCAAAAAGCTACTCTTAAGTTTGTAAAACACATGTGTGGGTGGACAGCCTTGCCCTCAGTAAATGAGGCACAGTGGGTAATAATTAGGGTTCTAACTTTCCTCTACAATGTTGGTTCAATATGTAGGTTGGGAAATCATGTTACTTCAACTGCCTGGATCTTCGGAGGCCATGTCACAATTGGCCTGTGCCCTGGAATCACCCAATGTGACATGCTGAAAATGAATACAACTCCCTTTTCTTTATACCTCTCATTTCCATGCAAGTGTCATTACCAACCCAGGTTATGGGCATGGATGCTGAAGGGACCATATATACACAGGGAAACAGAAGAGAGAGGAAAGGAAGGAAACCAATGAGAGGAAATGGACCAAGGCTTGAGTCCTCCAGCATTCAGAAGGAAGAGGGAACCAATCAAGAAGAAAAAGAAGTCAGTAGGATAGAAGAAGAACTAGGTGGGTGTTGTCTTCCAAAGGCCAAGGGAAGAAGTGTGCCCAAGTAGAGAAAGTAAACAGCTTTGTCAAATATTGTGGGAGAGACTGAGAGAGGCTGGGAGTGGACCATTGGATTTGGCAACATGGACACCACTGAAAACACTGACAGTAGAGCCTGAGGACATTTTCTATTATGGGAAAGATATTCCAGAACAAAAGAGAGACTCAGGAACAGTCTCGGCATCCTGGTCAAGAAGGGCTTCCTTGTTCTTTCAAACTCTTTGCCATGCTGCATCTGAGATCAGCCCCTGCTCCTGGTATCAGAGGTGATGCCAGGATAGGAGGGTCCCAAGACCAGGCAGAACAGGGAGAGTTGTTGACCTGGGGTGGCCAGAAGCAAGGCAATTCATGGGAAGAACTAACTCCATGACTGGGGAACTAGGCCCGAGCACCACTTAGCAGTGCATCTATGTGTAGGTCTGTCTCCATCCCCTTCGCACCTCTGGTTAAAAGTGGTCACCTGCTTCCTGTCCCTGAGCACATCTAACACCACCTTTTCCAAGCTGCACCAGACTCCATTCCTTCTCACCTTCTCAAGGCTTCTGCTCCTTCCTTCTTTTACCACCTATCTCTCTCTCATCTCTCTCTCTCACCTGTCTCATCTCCTCCAGGCTAATGTTATCAGCATACAAACAAGCTGCATTATCTCCAATCTAAACCACAAAAAAAAAAAAAACAAGCAGAACTCACTTCCCCCCAGGGGCCCCGCTAACTCTTGCCCATTCACTGCTCCCCTTTGCAGCAAAAACCCTCCAAAGAGGTGTCTATGCTCACTGTGTCCTCTTCCTCATCGCCCTGCATCTGCTCACCCCAATCCAGAGTTTGTCTACAAGACTCCACGGGTTAAGTTTTATCACCTCTGACAGGAGGAGCAGGGGCTGATATTAGATTCAGGATGTCATAAAGTGAGAGAGCCAAGGGGCCCTTCCCATCCATGAGGACCACACTCTGTTCCTGCATCTTGTTCTGTGATATCTTCCCCATAACATGAAATGTCCCCAGGCCAGGTCTTCAGTGTCTTCTTGGGAGTCTAAGCTGATAATTGGGGAAAATGAATTTTGTCTTTTCTTCCCTTTGAGAATTGGGACTTTGAAACCAGCCTCTGTTGGTCTCTGCTCACATTTTGCTGCAGAGGAAAAAACAGAAAACATTGAATGTGGTCGTTGCCCTTCAAACATTGCAACTTGCTACCTACAGACCATCATTCTTCATTCAGGCCAGACCTGTGACCAATGATAGAATTACTAAGTCTTTATCAACAGTCATTCTGAGGCCAAAATTCTAATTCTCCTTTGTGCTGTGTATCTCTCTGCTAATGCGCATGTGTGTACAGAAGCACCATGACCCTCATTTGGGAGAAGAAGATGCCAGAGGCCAGGATGTTGGTCTGTTTCTCCGTTGGCTGGGGAAAACTTGTCTTATCAAAGCTTTCCTCCAAATATAGTTATAATGTAACCTACACCATTCTGAGTGCAGGTCTCTGTTTATCCAGTAGAAGTAGGCTGAAGAATTCCATTATATGACTGTGAAAATGTACAGATAGGGAAAGAGCTTCAACCCTCCCCCCAAACCAAACTCAAACTGTCTTAGAAAACGTTCTGCTAACTCCCAGTGAGGCATCCTGTGCCGTAGGCGTTCTCATTGCTGAATTTATTTGGAAATTTTTAAAATCCCTTTTGAATGGAAATATTAACAAACAGTTTCCTAAGCATTTTTTTTAATTTCAATTTATTTTTAGGAAGTGATAATTTCTTGTTCCCAGGCAACATCAAATTGAGTTAAAGATACAGTGTCAAATGAGAGAGGCTTTGAGATCCTAGCATTGGATCTATTCTAATGTACTTGGAAAGAATGAAGAATGCTGTTCTGTGCTGAGGGGTCTGTGAGCGACTCTGGTGTCTGAGGAGGTCAGCATTAGCCACACAGGATAACAGCCCAGTGTATCAGGTCTGGGCCATAATGAGCTGAATAGGACTCACAAGTGAAAGCATCAGAAACAAAACAAAACTATAAAAAAGGTGGCTCATAGATGAACAAGGAGAGAAAGGCAGAAAAGATACAGTGGAAAAATATCGAGTAGAATCAGGCGACCTGGTTTAGCTCCCAGCTGTGTGACTGTGGAAATTACACTCTGAGCCTTGGTGCTCTGATCTCTAAACTGCGGGTATTAATACTGCTCTTGTTCACCACCTCCCTGCGTTGCTTCACAAATGCAGGCTAGGTTCGTGTCCCACCACGGGGAACACTCCTACCGTGGTAAAACGTCGTGGGTCCACAATCTCCCATGCATGATATCCGGCAAGGTACTCAACGCCTTTCCCCCTTACTTTCCTCATCTGTAAAATGAGGAAAACAATAGGATCTGCCTCTTAGGAAGGCTCTGAGCATTAAAGGAGTGGATTCTTACAAATGGTTGCAGTGGTGCCCGGCACAGAGTGAGTGTTGGGTGTTGACTGCAGTATCGCTCCTGGCCCTCCACCAATGATGGGGGAGAAGACAGATTTGCCCTTGCATTTGTCTCAGTTTGCGGTGGAGTTGTCATCCATGCAGGCAACTTCATATACTTGTTTTAAGGATCAAGCGTCAGAAAAGGGGAAAGGGGAAAATGCTCTATAAGTTAAGTTGTTTACAAATACAAGGCATTGTTTTTATTTGAATTCAGCACACCCCCAAGGAAGAAAAAAGACTTTAATGATGTGCATTCAACTAAATAATGCAGAATTTAATTAGTTTAAAATGTGGGATTTGGTATGAAAGACTTTTTAGGTGGGCTGTAGCATTGTTCTCAGAAAATAATGAGTCCATTTTAGGGTATGAAATGAGTTCCTAATGCCTTGAAGAATGAATGCACCCCCTGAAGAGCCCTCCTTAGGACTGGCTCGACACTAGGGCAAAGAGAGATCCTTGTTATCCAAACAACTATTGGCCCTTCCAATAAACAACCTTGGGCTGTGTAGAAATAGCTGCACATTGGGTGAATTCCTCTTATTTGTTATTAATTTCCTTTCTACTTTTTCATAGGTTTAACCCCTTCAATGTTTTATTTATGTAAAGTGTTTGAGTGTTGTCCAGTGCACTTTTTCTATTCATCTAAACTGACACAAGAAATTATGTTTTTTAATGTAAATTGATTCAAACGTTTGTACACTGTATGTCCATTATTGGCCTGACAGCTGAACTCCTGGATCTCTTGACAGTTTAGATATTAATGTAGACTTTCAATAGCACTGTATTTGTTACATCCAATACCATCAAAAGGGAAATGGATGCCCTTCAAATAGCTGGCATTTGATAATGTGCATTTTCTGAAGTGCTCAAAAGAGATGTTCCCAAGGGAAAGGGGCATCCGAAATACTTGCCATAACTTTTTATCCACCACAGGACTTCTTCTCCATTCCTAGAAAAAGTGAATGGAGTTCACTTTTCTAATTTCATGGAAGTTTCTAGCTACCTAGCTGCTCCTAGATGTAGACAATTTGGGGAATGATGGGTGGAGCTTGAATTAAGCAGCACTTTTCATTGAAATAAAGTCTCTAGCACTTCAAGACTGATCCACTTTCAGAAAATAATGGGCCCCAAGTTTTATCCTGTCATCATGAAGGGTAATCTTAGAAGGAAGTTATTAAATCAGTATTACATTTTTGATGGATTTAAAATGCCCAGATGGTCTTAAAAGTAAAATATATTAGAAACTACCAATGTAAGCTAACTTTTGTCCATGTTTAAAATCACAAGCTTTAGGTAACATTCATTAAATTTTGTATTCTACATTTTTTAATGAGGGATAAGTAGTAATAGGATAAACCTCAAGAATTTTGAGAGACAATTAAATTGGTAAAATGTGAAACAGGGATAGTGATAAAGAACAAACTTAGAGTAGAAAAGCCAAGAATTATCTAGTAATATTAAGTTTGTCATAGCTTATCTTTATACAAAATGGTAGATCAAGAAAGTTTTTCCAAGAGAAAATTTTAAGAATAAATTTGCAATGTCATGCTTTGGAGTTAGTTGGACCTGGGATTGAATCCTTTTTCTAATACTTATTGGTGTAAACCATGGACAAATGATTTAAACAAAGCTCTGTGTTTTGCCCTGGAGATAGTGTATACGAATGCCTACCCTTTAGAACTGAGAGGAAAGAATGTAGTAATATAATTTATGAAAAGTAGCTGGTTCATAGAAAACACATACAGTATATACTTACATATGCAGTTGTGCATTTTTGTGTGTATGAGTGTGTATTTGTGTGGGTGTGGGTATATGTACTTTTTCCTCCCTTACATATATAGAAAGTGAGACCCTGACTTGCGAATTTACTTTCCAAGGAACACATAGCTCTTCAATAGCATAATAAGGTTTGAATCCAAGACAGATCTTCTGAAGTTCCTTCTAGTTAATGCAATCTTCATAAGTAACAGTAAATCAGCAGAACCCTCTAATGCTCCATTCTGAAAACAATCAAGTTGCTCTAATTATTTCTATATCTGATTAAGTACTATAATGAAAACAAATATATATATATATATATATATATATATATATGCATGTGTGTTAGCATTCAAGTGAAATAAACACAAATGAGCATGATAGAAAACTGAGGAAGTATTCAAGATGTTAAAACTGGAAGGAAACAAAGTAACTCAGGAAGCAGGTAAAACATAAGCACAGCAGACAACATGCTGGATCTTTAGTATTGGTGAGTGGGAGAGAAACATCTATTCCATTCACAGTGTAAACCAAACCTTGTAATAGACATCATAATATTAGCGTATCCAAAAGTTTGATTCATCACTCTACGTTTTACTTTACTTTCACCCATCTTTTCCTAAGCTTACATGTTTTGCTAGGCAGTAATAATGATCATTAATAATACCTCTTCCTGAAATTCTTCCAAGGTTTATTTGAAACCAGCAGTCTCTGCTATACACCAATTCCCTTATGAATTGGTAGAAATGTAAATATAGTGCCATTAATAATAACACATGCACACACACTTTCTCTTCTAGTCCATATGAGAGATAAATAAGTAAGCTACAATCTTTGATTTCAAGATGGTTATAATGCAGTTTAGGACAATGTTGTTTAGGATTATGTTACTTTATGAGTGAGAGAAAACTCAAAATATAGCAGCTTAAACAAGGGTATGTGTTCCCTAGTACTGCTGTACAACACTGTCACAAACTTCATGACTGTAAACAATGGAATTTTATTCTCTCACAGTTCTGAAGGCCAGAGGTCCAAAATACAGGTGTTGGCAGAGCCACACTCTTCCTAGAGGCTCTAACAGAGATTCCTTTCCTACCTCTTCCAACTTGTGGTGGCCTCCAGCATTCCTTGCAGCTAGATCATTCCAATTTTCTGCCTGTCTTCACCTCCCCTTCTCTTCCATGTCTCTGAGCCTTCTCTTCCATGGTCTGTGTGTCCCTCCTCTGTGTGTTTGCAATGAGAACACTTATAATTGAATTTAGGGCCCGCCTGGACCATTTGAGATGATCTCATCTCTAATTATATTTGCAAAGACTCTTTCTCCAAATAAGGTTACATTCACAGGTTCCAGGGATAAGGATGTGGACCTATCTTTTGGGGGGTCATAATTCAACCCACTACAACCAGGTTGAAGTTTATTTCTCTCTTGTAAAATCTAGGCAAAGAGTTAAAGGCTGGTATGACTCTCCACAGTGTGTTAGCATCCCAGGCTCTTGCTATTCAGTTTGCCGGCTAGAAGCAGCTGCCTTATAATCCAAGATGGTAGCTCAAGCCACCACATCTGATGTGGAGCCAGTAGAGGGAGAAATAGGGTTCATGAGTTTTCCAAGTGAGTTGCTGAACCGCTGCCCCGATGACCTTATTATGTAATTATAAACTCTATATTTTAGTAACTGATAAATTAAACTAGTTTTCTGAAACACATGTTTATTAAAGGATATTGAGCCATGTAGAGCAACATATCATAGAGGACTGTGATAGAGTCCAGAAGAGGGGTGATCGCTGCAGCTTAGGTGGTCCAGAAAGAGCTGGTTCCTGATCATTTTAAGGATTGGTGAGATTTGTCAGTGTGGGGAAAATGCACTTCCAGATGACTTCAAGACTTGCTCGATCTTTCTTAACCATAAAATTCAACCACTTGGACTTTTGTAATTACTTGTTACCTGTAACTACTTAGACTGCTCATTAGGGACAAAAATATACCATTCTTAGAAGAATCCAAGGTTGCACCACTCACCTCCTATGTTGTGCAGTGCTGCTGATGGAGTTTAGGTAGGAAAAGAGAACCAGAAGAAACCTAAGATTTACCTAAGAAACAAGGCATAATCTGAGGGACAAAAAAAAAAAAAAAAAAAAAAAACCAAACAGATCTGGAAAGTAAGAAAAGAGGTGAGGGTGTCAAAATTTTGAGGGGGGTAGAAAAGAGTTTGGGGCAGCTGTTGTTATTTTTTAAAAATGCTGTCCACTTCCTGTTGGTAACACATTTGTTGCCACTTTAAGAGAATTCAGAGCAGATATAGTATTATTGAAGGCTTTGGAGTAGCACTGTAAAGAGCGAGGCTTAAAGCAGGACAAGATGGCATGGGGGGAAATATTTGCACCTCTAAGATAAAAACAACAACAACCAAATTCAACAAACTCTACATAGTTCATATCTCCATTATATTCACACAAGACTATCTTGAATGTAGATAATTACTTTTACTCAAGGTAGACACCCTTGAGAACCTGGGTACTGAGCTAGCCACAGAAGCATTCACTCCCTTAAGATCACAGAAAGATGGGTAAGACACAGAAGACACACACACAGCATTAGATATTGGTTGTTTACATGTTATTTTCAATAGTATTCTACTTCTATTGCTTTAAAACTATTGTGTACAGTTTGCAAATAACCATCAGGAGTATTTTTCCATAAATTATTTTTCCCTGTGCTGAAAGGAGCTCAGGCAATTCCCTACCAGAGGCAGAGGCACGAGGTGTTTACTTGCTACACAGCGCCATCTGGTGGCAAATGCTGCAAATTTCAGACACAGGGTCCCTGGGTTCCAGAGAGACTCCCAAAGTCGTATACCTTGAGGTATCCACCCAACGGAAAATGAGTAAATACACTGTCTTTAGGAACGTTTGTCAAAGATGAAGATCAAGTTATTTGTTAATTATTCTCATTGATATTTCTAATATCTATAGTTAATAGATTCTCAATAAAAATGAACTGCTTTATGTACAAACTGATTCTTAATAGTAACAATTCTCAATCAGCATAATACTGTCGTTTTCAAAGTCCTATTCTTACTCGATGCACAAGAGGGGTATGAATATTATGCCTTTCTCACAAATATAAAATGAAGCTCATGTAGTTTAGAGAAATTGCTCAAGCTCAAAAAGTTGAAAAAAATGGTGCTGCTGAAGCTCAAATAAAGACTCTGTCACTAACCTGTGTGTTGTCTTCACAATGATCCTGCTTCCCTCTGCTTAGAATGACATGAAGCAGGTTCAGGTGAAGCTAGGTTGAAACTTTAGCTTTAGCAGGAAGTGGTCTTTTGAATTAGGTGGCACTTTATAAAGCAGTAGTCTCTCCTGATAGCACCTGAAGAAAGGCTCGGGAAACCTCGGTGGAAATGGCAGTGCATTCCTAAAGTTTGGTGCATATTGTTTTTTTCTTGTTTTCTCCCCAGACCTTGTATTTACATATACACAACACCATCTCTTCGTGTTTTGCTCTGCTGCCCTGTCTTGAGATTTACTGTTTATAATCTTTTCATCAAAAGCACTACCTACTTCTCAGTAGACCTTCAGGTGGCCCTTCACTGCCTCCTAGTAGATATATTTCTTTCAGAGTTAATCAAAGGGTGATATTTAAAGTGGCATCTCTTAATGGGCATCTAGATGACTTATGCCATTCATATCAATGAGACCTTTTCAACTCTAATATCTGTTCCAGTGATCTGTGGAGTACAGCCTTGAAATTTAATTATGGTGATGTTTCAGAGGCTGATGGAAGCTCTTGCAGCTTTAAGCATCTTGCTTTAAAATCATTAGACAGTCCCAGGTTTCAGTGCTGTAAACGATTGAAGACCAGTCTACTTCACGTCTTACCTTCATTATGATCTGTAGGTATAAGCTTACATTTCTCAGCTCCTGTCAGGAAGTTTTTTATCCTTTGGCTATGATATTTCATCTTGTGAAAAACTATTGAAATTTCAGGCTAATTTTAAAGAAGCCTATGTAAGTTTATGGATATCATCCTGATTCTGGCAGTAAGTATCTTGGTCATTGCTATACAGTTGCTTTCATTCTTAGACTTGGGCAATGAGTTCTGGAGCCATTCCAGGAGCAAAACTGAGACTTACCAATGTTGTATTCATCTAAAATAACCTCCTGGGAAAAATGGTAAATATGCATTTTATAATGCCTAATCTTTATTGGTTCATCAAAGTCATTTAAAAATTTATTTCAGAATGTATTTCAAAATGCAGAACATTTTCTTTCCTACAGTTATCAGACCACTGAAAACCTCAAATTTCCTTTTTTCTTTAAGCCATTTATTATCAGCAGCAATAAGGATTTTGGAGTTAGAACTTAGGTAGCAATTTTGGGATGATATATTAGCCCTTCTTCAGCTACGTTTGCTCTAGAGAGCTGATTACTATAAATGTCAGTTTATTTGTAAACTAGGAGTATGTAACACAGAAAAGAAGACGGAGAAAAGAACTGATACTGCCATTTCTAGCGCCTCCTTTTAGACCCTAAATGAATTTTAGTTAGGCCAATAAACATTAGAATTAATATTGCCTAAAATGACAGAAAACACAGTGGCATCAATCTCTCTTCAAGGTTAAGAAGTTGCTTATTCTGTTTCAAGAGCTCAGCATACAAATACAGTTTACAAGACATTTTAAACTGATCACGAAAACATGTATATCTTCAACTGTTAAATCAAAAGGGAGCCTGTGGTGTTGATCAAGCCCAATAATCACTCTTTAATATCACTGGGGAGATAGCAGCATGATGAAAAGGATAAGGGCCGTATAAATCAACTGAAGAAATTCTGAGCCAAAGACCTTCATTTTTAAAAGGCAGAGATTAAAATCACCAAGCTAATAAGATCTGCTCAAGGACCTAGAAATGTCAGCCAAAAATATGGAAAATGTATCCCCCAAGAGGCAGCTTTACTCAGGTCAATTTATAAATAATAGTTATCTGCTGAAAACAGACCATTAAGCTTGCTGTTTAGCTTAAAGGTAGTATTTAGTTAGAATTCTATATATGGAATATCTTACTCATATATTAATATTCATATCTAGTAGATAGGAAAAGAAATAAACATTGCAAATGGATTTTGCATGAGTTTCATAGTTGTTTCCTAACATCTGGCATTCACTTCTCTGCTCTCAATAATACTACTTTGCAAATATCTTCCCCAACCCAAGACCTTCAATAGGTCCTCTTTGTCCGTGGGGTACCTCAGATATTGATATTACCTAAGATAATATCTATACCTGAGATATCGATATTATCTATTGACTGGGCAGTCATTCCCAACAGATTGGAGGTTAAAGAACAAAATAGTATATTAGTAATTTTTATGTCTCCAGGGCCTAGAGACTTTTATGTCTGTCAGGTTTTTATGTCTGTCATAAATTTTTATGTCTGTCAGGTTCCTGACAAAAAGCAAGTGCTCAATACTAATTGCTGAACTTTATTTAATTCTCTCATTATAAATGTCTCAACATAAACATATCTTGAAACCAGCTGATCAGCTGACATCCCCAGACACCGAAAATCCCCTCCTTTGTGCTTTGGCTTATACCCTGTGTCCTTCTAGAAGGTTCTGATTCTTCTTTACTTTTTCACTCTTTCCTTTTTTTATAAGATATAGTCTATGAGACATTGTTTCCCAGAAAACACAAACTTTTCTCTCCTTTCCCTTCCTGAGGCATTTACTATTTCCCCCAATTCTCCTAGTTCTTATTAGTACACGTTATCTTGTATCATTAGTTATGTTTTTAATTCACAATCACAATTCCTAATCAAGGTTGAGTCTTTTCAAGAACAGGAGTCATATCATGGATTTTGTCACATAGCAGTTACCCAGAGCATTGCATTAGCACACCCCGGTGCTCCGTAAATTTGAGTTTAAAGAATGCTGGTGCAACGCTAGTCTAATGATACGATAGCATAATAAAAATGAAGCCCAGTGCCAACAACACAAGTGTAAACTATGAACAGTGTCGGTGATAAATTGTGTGAAAGTTCAAGCTGAAACATGCAATGCACCATGATTTGATAAAATTAATTTTTAAAGATGATTGGAATTAATTTTTAAAGGTTATTTGAAAAAGTTGTGTAAAACTCCTACTCCTCATTCAAGAGGTAGGGAAAAAACTCCACTTTCTCCAGGAAGACTTTCCTTATCCAGTCCCCTCCCCTCCCCAGCCAAACTAGAAGCAATGATTTCCCGAGACAAATACCCAAAACACGGTATTTATTTCTCAAGGATTTTTTTTCTCCGCCACACTGGGGTACTTATCATCTCCACTTTGGAAATGAACAGAATGTATTTTGTCCACTTCTAAACCATAAGGTATTTGAGGAAAGGGGATCAAGTTTAATTTATTTTTGAAACACTTCCAACATTTAGAGCATGGTTTACCTATAGAAAGGCCCCAGTGTATGCCTGCCTGCCTACGTGAGTGGATAAGGTCCATGTCATTAATACAAGGGCATTCAAGTTAAAATTCTGTATCTGGATACTAACAACGAATTCTTGAGTCTTAGATGCATACTTTTTAATTATAATGTTTCTGAAGTCAGAATACTTCTTACTTTTGATGTGTACATTTAATATTGTCACTGTTGATTGTGCTGGGGGGAAGCAGTTATTAATATCACATCTTAGAATGAACAGCATCTTTTTTGTTTTTTGTTTTTAACATCTTTATTGGAGTATAATTGCTTTACAATGGTGTTAGTTTCTGCTTTATAACAAAGTGAATCAGCTATACATATACATATGTTCCCACATCTCTTCCCTCTTGCGTCTCCCTCCCTCCCACCCTCCCTATCCCACCCCTCTAGGTGGTCACAAAGCACTGAGCTGATCTCCCTGTGCTATGAGGCTGCTTCCCACTAGCTATCTATTGTATGTTTGGTAGCGTATATATGTCCATGCCACTCTCTCACTTTGTCCCAGCTAACCCTTCCCCCTCCCCATATCCTCAAGTCCATGCTCTAGTAGTTGAGAAACTAGAATACAGGTCAAAACTTCTAACTTCAAGATCAGTTACTGGCTTCGCATGTGTCCATGAGAGAGTGCATGGTTAAATGTGAGAAAAACAAATTTTCATCCTTCCAGCGAGGTGTAGAATTTTTGTTCTATGCTTGCATGCCTGGAGTGAAACTAGTAAGTATTTGCTTTGACCAGATGACGTACTGATCTCTGAAAAACTCCAAGTAAGTGTTAAAAGAGAGCTAGCCACCTGTTCACTGCTCTTCCTGCATTATTTTGTCCTCAGATGTGAATCTGTTAATTTCCCAGGCCCCTAGTATCACTGTGATTCACGCCCATCTTTAAGTATAGTTGCATCACTTAATAAGCCCTGCCATTCCTTTCTGTCTTCATTCATCTTTTGACTGGACTTTCTCATTCACAATAAACACTGGTCACTTCGGATATGTAAAATCATGGGTCCACAGCCAAACAACAGTTTGTCAGTTTGCAAATTAAATCCTTGTTTACAAAGAGGTCCAGGAAGGAACAGGAAGTGTGCATCACATAGTGTACCTAGAATTCTACTACTAGAAACACATTCCCTGGTACTAGATGTGCTGACAGTATGATGTGAGCACAGTTTTAATCACAAGAACAGGAGGCTGAGCTACCTGCTTGGCAGGGCAGGAAATGATCAAGAATAGAGAACCCTCGCTGATCCCCTGCTGCCTACTTTGGGATTATCCATAAGGTTTATAAAAGTGAATAGAAGAGAGACTTCACACACTGCATTAATTCTGGAGAACGGCCAGGGCAGCCACTTAAGTATATATATTCAGGAAGTCTCAGGAAGTCTCTGATAGAACAAGAAGACATTCTTATTTCTTAGGAATATATGTGGAAAATCCTGTTTAGTTTTCCTTTTTCTTTGCAGAGCAGTCCAGCTACTAGGTGTGCATGTTCATGAATCTGGGTAGGGATGAGTAGGCAAGTGATAAAGAACATGTATTCAATGCAATTGCATTTTGAAATGTGAAGATTACCATAAAAGACTGTAATTGTCCTTGTGAGTCTAAAGAGTTAATATTTTTTTCTAGCATCATTTCATTTTACATCCCAAAGAATCAGATTACTCCCAGAAAAATGCCACTTAAACGGGAAAAATAAAAGGAGGAAAGAAAGGGATTGACAAAAAACGGAGGCTTGAATGCATAATGAATGCTTTGCAACTCACTGATAGACAACCCTTAAAACAAAGCATTGTTGTGTGAAATGTTCTAGAGAAAAGAACTCAAGAGTTTATCAAATGAGTTACTGGAAAAGAATTTTTTTTAAAATCTGCCAGAAATGTACCAGGCCATTATTGCATCTTATAAATTATTTATTATTCTTAGATATGTCATAAAGTCCAACACAAATAAAGGAAAAATGCTGACAAGACAGAAACATCATTGTGAATATAGAGATAGCTGCTCAAAGCCTTGCAAAAAAAATTCCAAGAATCTTTGCACCCTGCCTGCCACATTTCACCACTTAGATATTTTGCTTTCTTGTATTTGAGGGTGTCAGTACTTTCTTTTTCCAACAAGACCACCCATTCCCATCTTTCTTCACATGGCTAAGGTAACAGACCACAAACCCTTTTGGCTGTGTGTGTGTGTGTGTGTGCGCGCGTGTGAGACAGAGAGCACGTGAGAAAGAATTAACCATGAAAAATCAAGTAAAATATGATAGTGAAGAGAAATCCAGTTTTAAAAACATCTGTTCATATGATCGCCTTGTTTATATGCATCTTTGCATGATTTTGCTTGGGACTGCCTTAGCTATTCCAGAGTGTCACTTAATAAAACAGCCAAGTTTACTAAGAAAGACCCTAGCCTTTCATTCTTATGAAGCAGGCTAATGAAACATCATAGAAATAGTTTCATTTTAACACTGGGAAGACATTAAGTATCTGACTGTAAAGTATTTTTCTCCATATTCATTTTTTGTTTATAAAACATCTTGATTGGAGTGTAATTGCTTTACAATGGTGTGTTAATTTCTGCTTTATAACAAAGTGTATCAGTTATACATATACATATGTCCCCATATCTCTTCCTTCTTGCATCTCCCTCCCTCAGACCCTCCCTATCCTACCCCTCTAGGGGGTCACGAAGCACCGAACTGATCTCCCTGTGCTATGAGGCTGCTTCCCACTAGCTATCTATTTTACATTTGGTAGTGTATATATGGCCATGCCACTCTCTCACTTTGTCCCAGTTTACTCTTCCCCCTCTCCGTATCCTCAAGTCCATTCTCTAGTAGGTCTGTGTCTTTATTCCCTTCTTACCCCTAGGCTACTCATGAACTTTTTTTTTTTTTTTTTAGATTCCATATATATGTGTTAGCATACGGTATTTGTTTTTCTCTTTCTGACTTTTGTTTTTCTCTTTCTGACTTTTACTTCACTCTGTATGACAGACTCTAGGCCCATCCACCTCAGTACAAATAACTCAATTTCATTTCTTTTTATGGCTGAGTAATATTCACTTTTAAGTGTCTTACGAGAATGAGTATGGTTTAAAGTAAAAGCAGCAATTTTAAAGTTGCCTAGGACTTCCCTGGTGGTGCAGTGGCTAAGAATCTACCTGCCAATGCAGGGGACACGGGTTCGAGCCCTGGTCTGGGAAGATCTCACATGCCGCAGAGCAACAAAGTTCGTGTGCCACAACTACTGAGTCTGTGCTCTACAGCCTGCGTTCCACAACTACTGAGCCCGTGTGCCACAACTACTGAAGTCCGCGTGCCTAGAGCCCATGCTCTGCAACAAGAGAAGCCACCACAATGAGAAGCCTGCACACCACAATGAAGAGTAGCCCCCGCTCTCCACAACTAGAGAAAGCCCACACGCAGCAACGAAGACCCAACACAGCCAAAAATAATTAATTTTTAAAAAAAGTTCCCTAGTCTCACAAAAACACACCATCATTCACCCCTTACTTTCTTTGCCCATTGCCTATTTCAAATTCTGGAAACACATCTTTCTCCCTCATAGCCTTTCCAATGAATTGCTGGAACTATCTCACAAATTACTTTAGGACAGGTAGACACCTCGTCTTGTATATCTTAGTATCCTCCACTGCACTTCACCAAATGTTTTGCAGGTCACGAGGGTTCCAAAAATACTCGTAGATTTTAATGAGTATGTGTGTGGAGTGGGGGCATGGAATCTTTCACCTCCCACTGCTGTGTGCTTAGAAACCTCTAGAACACCGTGTATCACACAACTTTAACCAACCTTCATCACCAAGGCAGGTGTACGGGAGGGCACAGCTCTATTCCTTTGTATCTGAGAAATCAAACTAAACAGTGTGGGTATTTTCCACTTAACTCATCATACGCACAACACTCCTAAGAAGAAAACTCGCCTGCTGTTAGCTCCCAGCCAAGCGGCTCAAAATGCCTACTTTCATTTTCTTAATCTTATATCCCAATTAAATGCACTTTTAATCTGTATATTTTTCAGAAACATTCCTATAAACTTTGTAAAGGATTGCTCTGGCAATATTCAGATGATATAAATTAAACTATAGATAGTCTAATACCTAGGAAAGAGTAGAAAATTTGAGGCATTGCAGAAAGAACTGTCATAATGACACTTATTTATTTATTTTTGGCTGTGTTGGGTCTTCGTTTCCGTGCGAGGGCTTTCTCTAGTTGTGGTGAGCGGGGGCCACTCTTCAACGCAGTGCACGGGCCTCTCACTATCGCGGCCTCTCTTGTTGCGGAGCACAGGCTCCAGACACGCAGGCTCAGTAGTTGTGGCTCATGGGCCTAGTCGCCCCGCGGCATGTGGGATCCTCCCAGAACAGGGCTCGAACCCATGTCCCCTGCATTAGCAGGCAGATTCTCAACTACTGCGCCACCAGAGAAGCCCCAGGGAAATGTAATTTATTTCCCATGCACTCTTAAGCAGAGATGCTTCCAAAGCAAGATTTTCCCTCCACCACTCTGGATCTCTTATTTTTTCCACTGAAAAAATACATTTATAGTATTCCATGCAGAGAAGAGTCCTAATCAGTCCCAGGGAAGTCTGCTAAATAGCGGAGAGAAAAATCTGTGGATACTGTGACAAAATAACATCTAGTCTAGTGTTTTACTTCAGACAGAGTTTACAACTTTGGATGAACATTGCATGATTTCCCTAAACCCAGAAGCCTGCTGTGTACAATATAGGGTGAAAATATGGCTGGTAGTGAGGGGGCTTTCCTAATAACAGACTGGAAGATTCTATATATTTCCCTTCTCAGCTACAGATTATGCTATTATAAAGTGAGGGCAGTTGACTGGATTATTTCATTTCTCTATCATTTCTTGTATTCCATGGAGTCAATCTTGGATTCCTCCTTTCTCCAGGGTCCCATCATCAGTCACTCCACCGTGACTCCTGATAATGTCTCTGCATCTCTTCCAGCCACTCTCTTGGTTCAGACTCACTTCAACACAAAGGCTTCTTAAACATCTTTCCTACTTTCGTCTTTAATGGCTAGTTCATCCTGTACCTTTGGTCTCCTCTAACCATGATTAAATTGCATCAGCTGCAGCTCCAGCAACTTCAAAGAGGCCCCACGATCACAGAAGACAGTTCACCTCCCTGAGCCCAGGTCCCTCTTTAGGAAGAGTCTCATCTGTTTTTCATCTGTTCTTTACTGAGAAGTTAGCTATTAGCAGATTCCTATCCCTTCTTTCTGATTAACAGCCCCAAACACTTCTCATGATTTGATTCCAAACATAACCCGTTTTTTTTTTCTGTTTTTTTATTTTTGTTGGCCATACCGTGAGGTTTGTGGGATCTTAGTTCCCCGACCAGGGATTGAACCCAGGCCCTTGGCAGTGAAAGCAAGGAGTTCTAACTACTGGACCACTAGGGAATTCCCACATAACACTTACTGAGGCAATTTTAGGCTCCCTTTATTTCCTTAGATCACTCTACTGCACAGCGAGCTCCTTCATTCTAAATCTCTATGGCGCTATTGTTTCCACTCGTTTCTCCTTTGCCACTTATTGCCTCAAACCTGCATCTCCCAGTTAGCATATGTGTGGCTTTGGCTAATGTCATAGTCTCCCAGGTCTTCAGTTGTCCCATCTGTTAAATGTGAACAACAAATATATGTACTCACAGGTGGTTTTGGGTCCCCCAGACGATGCGTACAAAATTCTTTGCACTGCGTTCGGTTCCTAATGGTGACAACTATTATCACCTAGAAAATATGTATATTGCCCTTTTTTGTCATAAGAAGTTTACTCTTTTTTTTAAATTTATTTTATTGAAGTATAATTGATTTGTAGTGTTCTGTTCATTTCTGCTGTACAGCAAAGTGATTCAGTTATATATAATCACGTAATATATATATATCACTTTTTCATATTCTTTTCCATTATGGTTTATCACTGGATGTTGAATATAGTTCCCTGTGCTATACAGTAGGATTTTGTCATTTATCCATTCTCTGTATAATATTTTGCATCTGCCAGCCCCAAACTCCAACCCATTCCCCACACCTTGGCAACCACAAGTCTGTTCTCTATGTCTATGAGTCTGTTTCTGTTTCAGAGATAGGTTCATTTATGTCATAGTTTAGATTCCACATATAAGTGATATCATATGGTATTTGTCTTTCTCTTTCTGATTGACTTCACTTAGTATGA
The DNA here is from genome assembly GCF_964341445.2 of Mesoplodon mirus. NCBI lineage: Eukaryota > Metazoa > Chordata > Mammalia > Artiodactyla > Ziphiidae > Mesoplodon > Mesoplodon mirus. Next base: position 6,034,995 of record NC_138977.1, on the reverse strand, counting down.
TAATCTCTAGGTCCATCCATGTTGCTGCAAATGGCATGATTTCATTCTTTTCTATGGCTGAGAAGTATTCCACTGTATATATGTACCACATCTTCTTTATCCATTCATCTGTTGATGGACATTTAGGCCATTTCCATGTCTTGGCTGTTGTGAATAGTGCTGCTATGAACATAGGGGTGCATGTATAAGAACTTTACTCTCAATTGCAACAGGATACAAGACAAGGAAAAATAAAAGTTACCTAGATGTCTGGGTAGAATGCTTGTGTATACAAACATATGACTGCTCTTCTAATAATAAAGGAAATGACCAAGAGTGTGTAAAAATGGGGAGTGTGAGGTATCTGTTGCAAAAAAAAAAAAGACATGGGACAGATATCATCCTCATTATGGAATTCTGAAGATTTTTTGATAGAAACAACAGCAAGAAAATCATACTGGGAAAAGATGCTCGGAGGCTTACGGCAACTCATTTCCCCATATCACAGAGGTGGCCTCATGGGATCCCAAGTAGACGAGGTCAGGGACCCCAACAACACCATCTGTTTTGGAGAGCTGAGGATTGGAAGTGAAGGTGAGTTATAGCGCAAAAGGAATTTCCTTTGGCAGTTGTGTTGAGGATACTTGAGGGAAACTAAGCAGGTATGCCCAGGTTCATGGGCATTTACACACAACAGGAAGATTATGATGGGCTTTTCCTTGAAGCCACAGGTCTGTTGTTGAAGAGGCCATGGATGAGCGATGAGCAGCCTCTCCCAGGCCACACTGGTACCATCAACCACTATGAAAAGACAGTTCCAAGACCACTCTCCTCTTTAGGAGATTGCCTATTACTTATACAAGAAAACATAGAAAGTTAATGACCGTTGAGTCAAGATTTAAACTCAGCTCTGTTTGGCTAAAAAATGCTAAAATAATAGATTTAAAGACTAGGGAAGTTGTATATAACTGACTAAAGGTGTGCATCGAATCCAATTTGCAAAGTTTGAATAATTGTTATACATGTGGTTGCAAAAGTGATAACTTTAATTTTGAAAATAAAATATGTGATACTGTGAGAATTTTAAAAACTGGAACTAAAAACTTAGATTATATGAAAATAAAACCAGGATGTGGGTGAGAAGGTAAAGTATGGTGATATTTTCATCTTGCATCACAGGAAGCCAGTGAATACCATTTTGTTCTTGATATTGATGAAACCCTGGGAAATTAAATACTCTTCCAGATAAACTGTAGGTGATTAAACACATCAAAACTGAATTTATCAAATGCATAGGGAATGATAATGACAACACTGGATATTAAAACCCATGGAACCTGGCCAAAGCTGAAATTAAAAGCAAATTTACGCCATGAAATACTATGATTAAAATAAGAAGGAGTGAAGATAGGCAATAAACAAAATAACAAAATAGTTCAAAAGAAAGTAGAAATAGGGATTAATGAAAATACATATAGAAGCAAGTATAAGCAAAAAATGATAAGAATCTGTAAATAAAAGAAATTCCTTCTACTATATCACACAGAATGGTCTTACAGATGTTCATAAAAATATGAAATTATATTTGAGATTGCCTGATTTAAAATATTGGATACATGGACACCTCAAAATTAATTTTAGAGATTTCTGAGAAACTCAAAGAAATATGTTTCATACTTCAGTATAGCTAAAACTGAGATGAATTTTTCACCTAATCTTGAGAACAGGTGAGATGGTCTGCAGTCAAATAAAGGCCATGAGGGATACATGAACTTCACTTTGGGAGCCCATGGGCATAACTAAAAGAGAAGGTCGTAATCTTACAGACAACTAGAGCTGCAGCATAATGAGTGATTCTCAGACCACAAAATAGAAGAAATAATGCCACATGTCTTAAAACTTAACAAAGAAAGAAAAAGGCATTTCATTATAAGTATAGAATAAAAAATCAGCATTAAGAACTATGAAGGGTGTGAGATTTTATTTATCCTACTTTCAAACTAAGTTTGCCTACACAAAACCCATGGGTCAGAGACAAAAAGACTTTGTATCATGTTTGCATCAGTTCTTCTTTCACTCCAAGTCCTAGGGGGTTGATGTGGAGTAGGCCAGGTAGATGCTGTGCACACAGTGGATTTGTATCACAGCTAAGGAATTTGAGGAATCCTCAGCAAGAACCCAAATCCTTTAAAATAGACTGCAGGCAAATCTGCCTGACCTTTGTGCCCAAGTGGGATATTACCTTTTTTAAGCTAGGCAGTAAACACATCTGCCCTTTGCTCCAGAGGGAGACATTATCTCTATCTTCCAAGGCTATTTCCTCTGAAACATCCTTGAAAAGATAGTCCAGGACAAAGATCACCTATGCATCTTCTCACAATATATACAGAAGTGAGGGAGACCCATGGAGAATTGTCTCTAAACATACATAAATGCTCTAAATTTCAGGCATTGATTTATAATTGCTCTGCATCTCACCTGTACAACTCTATGTAGCAGGCTACAGACTAAATAGGAGCCAAGATTTATTTAACAACATTTAATGATTCTCCCAAGCAACTCAGGAAAGTTCAACCAAGTAAATCCCAGGGTTAATTAGTTGAAATAATTTTTTAAGGAAAAGATAATAGCTGGATAACCTGTATGAAAATTTTTAAAATACAGAAAATTAGAAATTAGGAAAGGTATAAAACACAGATAAAGAGGTCACAAAATATTATAAGAAAATACTATATATAACTAAATGATAATGTTGATGTAATAAATGATTTTCTAAGAAAACACAAATTATCTAATTTTTTGGCATTTAACTCAATCTTTCTGGAATAAACTTTAGTACATAATATGATAGAGGCATTGACTTTAAAAAAATTTGTTTATCTCTAATATCTGATATCTCAAACATCATCTATTACATAATTCATCTTTAATCTATTGATTTAAATAGAGAAAATCCTAAAATAAAAGAAAATAACATAACATTAGAGATAGTAAAAAAAACAAATGATCAGTAGATTTGATTTGTAATTTTATTGCCATCCATTCTGCTATAGGAGGTAGTACAGGGTAGCCCATAGGAATTCAGACCCAGGAGCCTGAGTTCTGAGTGAGAAATCTGGTTACTAGATTTGAATGATTTGGGGCATGTTACTCTGCCTCTGAACATTTCTGCACCTCAGTTTCATCCACTATAAAATTAAGATAATAATTGTTCACATCTCTTATTAGGATTAAGTGAGTTAGTAATTATAAAGGATTAAAACAGTTCTGGTACAAAGCAAACACTCAAAAGTGTTAACTGTTACTATTTTTTTTACTATTTTTTACTTAGAACACCAAACATAACAAATAAATATAGATGAGAAAAAAGGTAACATATCTGAGAGGCAGAGCATATGGTTTTAATTTATGAGAAGCTTACAAATCTTTAGGGAAAAACAAAGGCCCTAGTGGAAAAATTGCTAAGAGACATAGCAGATAATACACATACCGAAAAACACAATGGGAAATAAAGTATTAAAATATTTAATGACTAACTAAATGAAATGACTAAAAAATGAAAATAGAAACAACCAGATTTTTTTCTGTCATACTGAAAAGATTAAAATAGGTAGAAAAAATATGTATGAAAACTCTCAAATACATACTACTAAAAGAATCAGCAGAGAGGCATAGCAACTTCCTGGAGGAAATGTCAATCTGGATCAAATCCTTAAACGTTTTAAGAAAAATAATCCAACTACTCTAAATGTATTCCAATGATAAAATCAAATATGTCTGTGTTACATGTACATGTTCATTGGAATGTTATTTATAAGAGAAAAACATTAATAACAACCTAAATGTCCAACAGTACAGCACTGATTATGTATATCAAGGCACATCTATAGGATACCAGGTGCAGGACTGGGACAAGGAGAAGCTCAGAGCACATGATTTCAGGAATCACTCACTCTCAGGGTTGTGCCAATGTCCACACTGCTCTTGCAGACCTCTTAGAGTGAAAGCCTCCTTAAATTTTGCTACCAAGACACTTCTTTTGCCTCAACCTAGACCAGAGTCTAAAGATAGAGGTCATTTAAAATTATGTTATTAAAAATCATCTAGTAATTTAAGTTCACATCTTTATATATTTCTAATTCAAAATCCAGACTAGAATATGTACTGAAATATCATACTAGGATAACCATACTCTACCTCTTGTGCTATTAATTATTTTACACTTAATTTCTTGCTTTTTTTTTAGTGTTTTGAACAGTGTTATGATGACTCTCCTTATATATAATTCTTTCTGTATATTGTACCTTATTGATTTTTGTTTGGTTTTTAGAATTGGGATTATTGGTCAAAGAGTATGAACATTTTAAGACACTTGATAAAAGCTGATGATTACTTTCCAGAAAGACTCCCCATCTGTGCACCCTCAGGTGTGCACTGTAATTCTCTAAGACCTGCAGACATGTGACACTTCTACTGAAGTTCAAATATGTGATAAATTTGAATTATTTCCCCCACTCACCAACTATAGAAACTTCCATGAAGGCAAAGACTTGCCTGTATACATTTTTATTTTCCCTTATGTGCTTTGCATATGTAACCCAAGTTAGAAGCTTACTAGGAATTAATAGATTGATCATTCTTCAGATGTATTTTCTACCAGAGTTCTATAGACTTCTAACCCTATGAGTTCTTTTTTTTTTTTTTCTCTCTTTTAATCTTCTGGTAGCAGCAATATGAATGGAGGCTGGCTGGAAGTCAAGGGAAGACAAAGGATCCCTCTGGCTTTTCAGTAACTCCTGTAATTCTGGACAAGTCACAGTGTGGAAGATGCTGAGAAATGGCGAGTTAATGTAAGAGGTCTTTCAGGAGAACGTCTCTTCCCTCCCCAGACTGCTGTTCTTGATTCCCATGATTACATACAAAGTTTATTGCACAGGTGATATTGGGAATTTACTAAATTAAAATTAGAGCAACAGGACATTAAAACCCAGTTGAAGAAGAAGAGAAAGGAAATAGTTCTGAGTCTTGTTTCCAATGTCAAGTTGTGTTAGAAAAAGAGGCATCTCTCTGAAATGTTTTCATGAGTATAGCCTCGTGTCCAAGCAACTATGTTTGTGCTCTCAGGCTGCATCTAAATTGACCAGGGATCCTCTCTTACTCTTTTTATTTTCCTGCCTATATTACTAGGAATTTCCACCTGACTGGTCCCATAAGTGATTCAAGTATGCTGTATAGGGCAGATGAGAACACAGAATTCATAGTGTCACAGCCTAGGTTTTCTTAGTCACAAGGACATGGCTCAGAACCCACATGAAGTACCTTTGTGATTCCCATGGCAGCAGATGACAATAAACTCTGTAGGACTTTGCAGTGAGGGGCAAACTGACACACAAAAGAAATGGTGTCATATTGTCACCTCAAATTCCTAGAGAGAATATGTTATTAAGGCTTTGACATTTGTTTTATTTCTCTTTTCCTTTCCAAAACTTTTTTTCTGACTCACTCTTATAGTTATGTGTTTATAAGGGAATTTTCAATTAATCCAAGAATTCAGCCTGTGCTTTTTTAAAACAACAGGAGATCACCAACCTTATTCTGTAAGGAATACTAATTGATGGGCATATTTGCAAAGGAGCTCAGGTTTTATTGATGGACACTGTGAAATATTTTAAAAATCCCAATGTCTATTTGAGCAATTGACCCAGAGATAGTAACTTACAATCTTCCTAATCAGGTAAAGTGAAACTATATTCATGATTATCAGTTTTGAAATTTAAGCTAACGGCTATGAACATTTTAGAACATTCATCCCTCCTTCAGCAGTTATGATATTGAAAATAATGAGGCATACGAAATAGAAACAGACTCACAGACATAGAGAACAGACTTGTGGTTGCCCAGGGGGAGGGGGTGTGGGGGAGGGATAGACTGGGAGTTTGGGATTAGCAGATGCAAACTATTACGTATAGAATGGATAAAAAACAAGGTCTTACTGTACAGCACAGGGAACTATATTCAACATCCTGTGATAAACCATAATGGAAAAGAATATGAAAAAGAATGTGTGTATATATATATATATATATATATATATACACACACACACACACATATATATGTATATATAACTGAATCACCTTACTGTACAGCAGAAATTAACACATTGCAAATCAACCATACTTCAAAATATAAATTTAAAAAAATCATGATACAGACTTTACAAATCTAAAAACAACTTCTGATAACAGAAAAGGAAGCAATCTTAAGTGATTTCTCTCTTTGGTTCCTGGACATCGAATGGGTCAAGCTTTCTGAGCACCTGCTGTCCCCGGCTGTGGTGACCACAGTCTGGCTATGTGATAATAGACTCATCAGACTCGAACACCACTAGCTGTTCCACGTCTTGCCCTCCAGGTCCCGTTCTGATTCCCATTGATCCAAATGGTTGCAGTGTCGGTGCTCTGAGCATGAATTATGAACGACATGTCCTGCCCATCCCTCATCTGGACTCTGCAGGCCACCTCTACTTGTCAAAAGTAAGCAGGTTGCTACTTGTAGAAAACAACTGAGCCCAACCCTGAAGAGGCTGGCATTCTCTGCATTTATTTTGTTCAGGGCAGTTCTGGGTCTTCCATTTGCCTCATCTTGTCAAATGCAGCTTTCCTTCCTTTCTAGCCAGTGAGGACGTTTTGTAGCTAGATATCTTTTGATAAACATTACATGCAATGAGAGAAAAGAGTCAGAAGTCTTGATTCGGAGTTCTACTTGAGGATGTGAGCACATTTCTGCAATCTGGACCTGCATATTCATCTAATGAATTCAGTTGGGAAATTTGGCTCCCATTGCTACTTCCTAAAGGAGATGGAGTGCCAAGAGGGTGGCAGCTGACAGGGGAGGACAGAAGGCTGGAGAGTGGGCGAGACTAATTGGTCTTGTCGCATAACACAGATTAGATTATGTCTGCCGAAAACTAGGAGGGGGCAGGGAGACTGAATCACTGTTTATACCAAAAAGATGTAGAGCAGAGCATCCTCCTGGAACCCAAAGCAGGGATAGAAACACGAGCCTCTTGACAAGAAAACAGGAAAAACCAAGCGTAAGGCAATTAAAAAAAAAATACAAAATTTTGCTCTTCAACTACTTAAGGGAATTGAGACCCAGAATAACAAAGTACAATATGATAAGAATTCTGATCATTTTTGATAATTCACTAAATAAGTCAATAGATCTTGAAAAAGAGAGTAAAAGATTGCTGGGGTTCTGAGGACTATTCTAACCACAAACAAAGATCAGCTTTTCCAGAAATTAGGAGAAAATTTTTGAATGTAAATAACTCACATGATTAACTGTTAATGATTCTTATCTGTCAAATAGTAAAGGAACTTAGAATCACTAATATAAAATTACTATTTGAATTCAAGTAACTGTATGTTCTACAATGTAAAACTGCATCTTTAAGACAATACTCTGTGAATCAATCTTACAGAACCCAAGCCTAAGTGACTACTACATGCTGGCTTAGTGACCAAAATTCCTAAAAGAAGAAAACCAACGTTTTCCTCCTGCTTGTCCTCCTGCTTCACTCCTTCCCTTGGATCTTTCTGTCTTTCTTCTTTTCCTGAGATACTTGGTACCCTTCTAGAAAATTTCAATTCTTTTAATAAGGAAACATGAAGAAGAAACAGAAAGTGTTGATGTGTGGCTAAAAGATTCCTTTAGATTAGTGTAGGTTCTATAACATAGCCTTTTCCCCAGACTCTGGAACTCCAATGAAATAGATATTTCCCCCAGGTCTTTGCTGCCTCTGGCCATGGACCACAATTAAATCAGCCCCTCTGGGTTAGTCTTAACATCCTACATCAGATATCCCAAACACCCTCATTATTAAATCCAGCTGTGAGCTAACTAATGGTCCAAAACAGATTTTTCTCTCCTTTATACTGTTAGGAAAACATACATAGGAGTCACAGCTTCCTGTAAAGAGCTGAGCCCATTCTGTTGTGTTCGTAAATAATCTGAGGATTTGAGATGGGGACTTCTTATTTAATGGGTGGATCTGGTTTTTCATATTGCATTGTGCCAAATAATTTAAAGATTTTCCTCTATTTTTTTTTAAAGAAGGTTTCTGTAGGTTTTCTCTACTCAGTAAATCCAGTTTTTTTTTCCCACTCTCAGTTGCTAGATATTCATTTTCTGTGAAAGTCTAATTAGTGATATTCCTAGAAAGAATAATACTGAGTTTTGGATTGCACCTCTCACACTCAGGTTCTCCACAGCTGTTTTTAGAATGATGAATGCTGAGGTTACACAATGACTGTGGAAGTAAAATAGTACGAACGTTTGAGTGTTCAGAAATGGCTCATCTATGAGTTCAAAGGAGAATGTTCCTTTCTGAAAGGATATTGGCCAGGAATTTTTAGCAGGAAGATGATTACGTTTGCTTTTAATACAAGAAAGTAACTCTAGCTTCTAACCTTACATTTATAGGATCAGAAAGGTCAATAAGGACAGGACAGGAGAGAGTGTGCAGAGAAAGGAAAGGACCCTGAGGGTGACAGGGAAGAGTCTTTGGGTAGCAATACAATCACGATGAAGGAAGACAATTACAGGAACCAGATAATTCTGAAATAAAATATGTGATTCTGGACTTCCAGTTAGTTACAGAATAATTCTGGGCATGTTGCAATAAAAAAATACTCCTTTTGAATTTTTTTAAAAACTATTTATTTATTTATTTAGCTTCATTGGGTCTCAGTTGCAGCACACTGGATCTTCACTGTGTCTTGTGGGATCTTTCGTTGTGGCATGCAGACCTTTCTAGCTGTGGTGCGTGGGCTCCAAAGCACGTGGGCTCCATAGTTGTAGCACGTGGGCTCTCCGGTGTGGCTGTTGGGCTCAGTAGTTGCAGTGCATGAGCTTAGTTGCCCCATAACATGTGGGATCTTAGTTCTCTGACCAGGGATGGAACTAGCGTCCCCTGCATTCAATGGCGGATTCTTAACCACTGGACCATCAGGGAAGTCCCTCTTTTTAAATTTTCTTTTGGAAATTATTGGAATTATTTTTCATAAACACTGTTGCCAGTCATTGTCTGATTTTAAAGGCAGCAGAGCTTTCTCGAGAGATCTGAGTTCAGGAGAAGTTAGTCTTCCCTGCCTTGTGATCTACTAAATTGGGGACAGTATTCTAATCAATTGCTCTGATAGTCCCAGCTGAGTGCAATGTGAACAATACTGCCAGTCTGTGACCTGTGTGGTCCCTTGGTCTATAGAATTCACTTGCGGTCATCCTGGCCATTAATCATATGGAGCTGTTTATTTTCATTTCTGTTTTGTACCCCAGAATGACATCTTTAGATTCCTTTAGAACAAAAGAAAAACAGACTATGTCTTTTGGTATTTACAAACAATGATGATTGCTGCTAATACTACGGACCACTTATAATTGTGATAGTCCAATATCTATCCATCTATCACCTCAACTGATTCTCATAACAATTTTATGAAGGTAGGTAATATTATCATCTCTATATTACCGTGAGAAAACTTACATACAAGGGTTGAAAAATTCCCAGGGTCATAAGACAAGTAAGAGACAGACCCTCATCATTTTGACTATAATGTTATACAACTACCTTGCCATCCCACTATTTTAGTTGATTTCATGGTTATCACATTGCCATTGTTTATGTCTAATAGGCAAAAAAGGCAGAAGTTATAAAAATGTTGGAATGAAATGAACAAATATTCTTTGTTTTACTATCATTCACTTGCCATTTCTCCATTTCTGGTCACTTGTTGATGAATATATTCTTACCCAGGCAATGAAATCAGATAAGGTACCAATGCAGTCATAGGATTTTGCTTTAGTGCTTTTCTGTTTGGGCTAGCATTTGTGTTATTACCAGAGAAAATTTTCTAAGTGCTCTGAGGTCACCCTTCACAGCTGTATTTTGTACTATTCAGTTCCTACTGTGTTTGTCTGAAGAGAGAGAACTTTAGTCTTGATAAAACTCATAACTAAGAATATTTCTCAAAGTAACAACTTAAATGGTTGATCTCATGGCCTCTAAATCATGTTCTTGTGATGACACTGCATTGTATGCTTTTTCAACATTGAATTTGTCTGTCTCATTCTTTACAAAATGATTTAAGTCAACTTAGAGAAAAGACACAATAGCAAGCATAATAAAATGATGGGGGGAAAAATCAGCAAATAAGATATAAGGGAAAGAGAAGAATGCAGGTAGCCAAATGGCAGGATTAACTCAACTGTACAATTACACTCTAACTTTGCCTCTGAACTTCACTGACACCAAAAGGAAGCATGATGAATTGTATTGTTATTATCTCTGGAAAGCACATGTTTTAGGAGATACAGTTGAGTGCATGTCAGCCCTATTGTGAACTCTATTTTCACATCTTTATTATGTCCATTCCTCCCTATTCATTTTTCTAATTTTTGGGGGGGGTAAGTTTTGTTTTCTTTAAAATATTGACCAAATTTTAATTTCCTCTTGGAGCAATAGACCACAAAATCAAGCTGCACAACTGTCAAAAGAAAACTATTTAAGTTCTGAAAATGCCTCTATCTAGAACCAGAGACCTCACCAGCCACTACAGACAGCACAGCATGTATTTAGAGACAGCACCTTTCCAGCTGTTGCCTACAACTTTTTTTTGATCGGATTTTTACTTAACACTGAGTTTTTACCATTCCAGATTCTAGTTAGCATTTTTGTAAACTTTGAGCCATTAAATAAAGCATAGCCTCACTAATCTAGACTCCAACACTCCAACAAAATGATTTCTAGACTTTCCATGCATTATCCCTAATAATTTTGTATTTATATCACTTTGTAACACTTGTGAAATTAAAATGTGCTTTAACTTGTTTCTGATTTGTATTATGGGTATTTTCTACAGAGAAAATAATATTTTATGGTTGAGAAGAAAATGACAACAAGAGGAGTCCAGGAAAAATCCAGAAACCATTCACTAGATTTCATGGGATTAGATAAATCAATTAGTTGAAAAAATTTAACTCAGTGACTCTGCTGCTCAACAGGTTTGATAAACGTACCCCTTAATTTTGAGATAACTGATTTTAAATTTTGTGTAATTTTACTTATGTCCACTTCTTTTTAAGAGCAGTCATATTTATTTCCTATAAAGTAAATGGAAATGCAATGTATTGGGAAATGTCTCTCAAGTTCTGAAACTAATATTTTTTATTCATTATCAGGGATAATGTTCTATGTCTGTTGTAGGCAAATATACCAGCAAATTAGATGTACTTTCTGGATAGCATTTGTAGATAATGCAAAAGTGATATAGCAAGCGCACATATTGGTGACAGGGCTTGCATTTTTAGCATAATTTCTTGATCACAAATGAAGAGGGCAAATGTTTAGCTGAAAAAGAGAAGATTCTAAGAAAGCATAAAAAGATGTTTTCTGATCATACATGCTATGATGTAGAAGAGATGCTAGATTTAATCTACGTTGCCTAATCAAATAAATTCAGGATCAATAAGAGGTTGTTGGAGAGATATTGCTTTCAACTATCTACCAAAACTGCTTTCCATTTACAGTTTCATGAGGGCAGGAACAACATCTGTCTTTGTTAGCATGCATCCATGCATGGAGCACAATGCCTAGAAAAATAATAGTTATCCTATCAGTAATAGTTAAAGGAATGGAATTAGGATTTTGGAAAGTGAAGGAAAGGAGTTCCCATTACTCTGGATGATTTTGTCTGCAGAAAATATGCTTCCATTCAGAGATCCTAGGTCAGGAAATCCCAAGATGACCATGATGATCTATACCTTATAGTTTAGATCATCTAGTTCAGTGGCTGTCAAACTTTTTCTGTAAAGGTCAGATAATAAATATTTTAGGCACTGAAGGCCAGTCTTCCTCAGGAGTATTCCACTCTGCTGTTATAGTATAAAAACAGCCATAGACAATAAATGCAAGAGTTGCTATGGTTGGATTTGGCTCATTGGCAGGCCATAGTTTGCCAATCATGATCTAGTTACATATTACTTTCTCCCTACTTCCTTTGTTTATCAACACACTTTTTAAAAATTTAAGTAATTTTTGTATTTTATTTTTGATTGTGGTAAAGTATACATAACAAAAAATTTACCTTTTTAACCATTTTTAAGTGCACAGTTCAGCAACATTAAATACATTATTGTTGTGTAATGACCATCACTATGCATCTCCAGAAATTTTTCATCATCCCATAATGACACTCTATACCAGTTAAAAAATAACACCCCATTCCCTCCTCCCTCCAGCCCTTGGTAACCACTGTTTTACTTTCTGTCTTTATGAATTCAACTACTGTCTGTACTTCATATAAATAGAACCATACAATATTTGTCCTTTGTGTCTAGCTTATTTCACTTAGTATAATGTCTCCAGGTTTCATCCATGTTGTAGTATAAATCAGAAGTTCATCCTTTTTTATAGGATTTGTTTTTCCAGAGAAGTTTTAGATTCACAGCAAAACTAAGAGAAAAGTACAGCGATTTCCCACATACCCCTGCCTCTACACATGCACAGCCTCCCCCATTATCAACATCCCCTATCAGAGTGGTACATTTGTTACAACTTATAAACCTACATTGATACATCATAATCATCCAAATTTCATGGTTTCTCTCTTGATGTTATATATTCTCTGGGTTTGATAAATGTTTGGATAATATGTACCAATTATTTTAGCATCATACAGGGTATTTTTACTGCCCTAATAATCCACTGCACTCTGTATGTTCATCCCTCCCTCTTTCATTCCCTAGCAACTACTGATCCTTTTACTGTAGCCTTAGTTTTGCCTTTTCCAGAATGTAATATAGTTGGATTAATACAGTATGTGACATTTTCAGACAGACTTCTTTTATTCAGCAATGTGCATTTAAGGTTCCTCCATGTCTTTCCATGACTTGATAGTTCATTTCTTTTAGTGCTGAAAAATATTCCATTGTCTGAATGTACCAGTTTACTTATCTGTTCACCTACTGAAGGATATCTTGGTTGTTTTCAAGTTTTAGCAATTATGAATAAAGCTGCTGTAAACATCTGTGTTCAGGGTTCTTTGTAAACATAAGGTTTCAACTCCTTTGCTGGCTCACATTGTTGGGATGTGTATAATTTTGTAAGATACTGCCAAACTATCTTCCAAAGTAGCTGCACTATTTCAATTACCATCACATATAAATGAGGGTTCCTCTTGCTCCACATCCTCACCAACATTTCATGTTGTCAGTGTTTTGGATTTTAGCCATTCTAATAAGCATGTAATAGTATCTCACTGTTGTTTAGATTTTTATTTCCCGAATGACAGGTGATGTGGATCATCTTTTCACATGCTGGTTTGCCATCTGCATGTCTTCCTTGGCTAGGTGTCCATAAGGTCTTGAGCCCATTTTTAAATCAGGTTGTTTCTTATTATTGAACTTTAAAAGTTCCTGGCATATTTTGAATAACAGTCCTTTGTCAGATGTGTCTTTTGCAAATATGTTCTCTCAAATTGTAATTTGTCTTATTCTCTTGACCCTGCACTTTTATTAGACTTTTATATAAACATTCTAATTACATTTTAAGTATGTTATTAAAAATTGAGGGAAAATGCACTTCTGGTAAAGGGTAGGGCAGCTCCTCCTGGGCCAGTAGAGAGATATCAGTAATAATAAGTAAAAGATCACATATGAAATCAGAAGTCACAAGAGTAAATTGAGGTTATAAAGTCCAACCATCACGTTTCACTAATACCGGCTCTGAAGATTTTCTTTGGGCATTTCAGCACTCTGATGTGATTACAAAAAAAGTTTATTAGGGTTCTGGTGTCTGGTAAAATTGAATAAGCACATTCTTCCACTAAATGCAGTTATAAAACATAGAATGCATGAGCAGCTATTTGGGAAATCTGAAAAGTAAATAGTAGCAGGCAGATTTGAAAGAAGATCAGAATTCTAAGTGCCACTAAACCACCAATGATCTTATCATTTCTGTCTCTGTTATCTCCAAACCTGGTCTCAATGCAGCCTGAAACCCGGAAGTGGGCATTCTTGCTGACTGAGAGAGTTCCAGAAGTCCTCAAATTTTGGCTTGCAAGATGGGAAAGTGATCTTCTAAAGGTCAGAGAGAGTGGGATAAAACCTCCTGTGTTGTTGTTTTCTTCTTTCCTTTCTCTCCTCCCCCAGTCCTCAAGCGATCCAGTGCAATTGGTGGTGACACTGGAAGCAACAGCAACAGTGATGATTTAGGGACACACAATGAGGAATTAGAAGCGTCCCTACAAATCAGAGGAGATGAGGCCCCAAGAAAGTGGAGTGTGCACCTGATGCTTTTTCCCTCCATATTTTCCTGCTGCATCTAGGCTCAGGAAATGATCATAATTTGTAATGAATGACAGAACTGGTAAAATGAAGTTCAAGCTTTCTGGCTAAACTGAAGAGGAGTCACAGAGAGACTAAAACGTTCTAAGGGTGTCACAGAGAGGAAAGAGTTGTGAGAGTAACTGGAAAAAAATAGTTATTAACTACTGGGAGCATTCCCACTATGCCCATGTAGAGCTTTGACAGAAAATAGCATACCATCGACTTTGAGAACTGAACTATAAGACAGATCACCACCCAGAACTAAGAGTGGCCACAGGGTGGCACACACATAGGACAGATCTAAATAATATTGCAAAGGTATTTATAAAGGAAGTGACATTGGGACCACAACTCCCATAAGTCTTGTCAGAACTTGCAACCTGAAACAAACCACGTCAAGTTCCTGCTGATCTAAAATATCAACATTCTCCAGAGGAGTTAAGCAAGACCCAGAGAATCCTAGCATAATATTCAAAATGTCTAGGATACAATCCAAAATTGCATGGCATATGAAGAACCAGGAAAATGTCAATTTGTGTGGAAAGGCAACAAAGAGATGCCAACACTGAGATGCCACAGATGTTGGGATTATCTAACAAAGACTTTAAAGAAGCTATTAAAAAAATTCTCCAAGAAGTAATGTCAAATACTATTAAAATGAATGGAAAGAGATAAGTCTCACCAAAGGAATAAAAGAAATAAATAAGAACCAGGGAATTTTAGAATTGAAAAATAAATAATCAAAGCTTGAAACTTACTGGATGGACTCAATACCAGATAGGAAATAACAAAACAAGGAGTGAACTTGAAGACAGAGTAATAAAAATTATCCAGTCTGAATGATAAAGAGGGAAAAGTTTAAAAATTATGGCTAGAACCTCAGGGATTTGTAATACAATGCCAAAAGCTTTAAATTTTGTATCATTGGAAACACAAAAGGAGAGAGAAAAGAGCATTATTCTGTGAAATAGTTGAAGAGATAATAGCTGAAAACTCCCCCAATTTGGGAAAAGACATACATTTACAGATTCAAGAAGTGCAGCAAACCCTAAACAGAATATACCCAAAGAAATCCCCACACAGACATATAATTAAACTCTTCAAAACTAAAGGCAAAGAAAAAATCCTGAAAGAAACCAGAAAAAAATATTGCATTATTTATAGGGTGACAATGGTTTGAATGACCATATTTCTGATAAGAAAAAAAAAAATGGAGTCTGGAAGGAAGTAGAACAACACTTTTTAAAGTGCTAGGAGAAAGAAAAAAAAACAGCCAGAATTCTATATCAAGAAAAAAATATCATCCATAAATGAAAGTGAAATAAAGACATTAACAGAGGAAGGAAAACTGAAAGAATACATTGCCAACAGACCAGGACTAAAGGAATTGCTAAAGGAAGTTCATCAGAGAGAAGGAAATGATATGGGAGGGAAACTCGGATGGCAAGGAGTAAAGAAATCACAATAGAATGCAGATAATTGGGTAGATATAACATATTGTTCTCTTAAGTTTTTAAAAATAAGTTTGATAGCAGAGAGCAAAAATTATAACATTGCCTGATATGTTTTCCTATGTATGTAGGTGTAACACATAAGAATATTATATCATAAGGGGGAGGGGAGTAAAGAGACCTAAATGGTCATCAAGTTTCTATATTCTACTTGAAGCAGTAAACTACTGATTTTAAGTTGACTGAGAAAAGTTAAGAATGCATACTATAATCTCTAGAGCAACCACTAAGATCCTCTACAAAGAAATAGATTTAAAAATGCAATAGATAAAGTAAAACAGAATACTAAAAATATTGGTCAAATAACACAAAAGAAGGTGGAAATGGAGAAACAGAAGGTGGAAATAATAGAAGAAACAAATATAAATCAAATAATAAAATGGTAGACCCAATTCCAATCATATCAAGAATTACATCCAAAAAACTGGTCTTAAAAAGCTAACTAAAAGAGATTAGAATGTATTTTTTTAAAAGAAAGGAAAAGAAAAACATGATCCAACTTTATGCTGTCTACAAAACTTACTTTAAATATAATTATAGAGGTTGATTAAAAGTTAAAGGATAGGAAAAGATACACCATACAAGCATTAATGTAGAGGCAGTTGGAATGGCTGTATTGATGTCAGACAAAATAGACTTCAGAGCTAATAAAATTACCAGGAACAAAAAGAACATTACATAATGATGAAGTAAATTTACCAAGCACACATAACAATCCTAAATATTTATGCATCAAAACAGAGCTTAAAAATTCATGGAACAAAAGGTAACAGAACTGAAGGGATGATTAGAGAAATTAAGAATTGTAGTTTGAGATTTCAACACTCCTAACTCTGTAATTGTTAGAACTAGTAGACAGAAAATTAGCAAGAATACAGAAAAAGTGAAAAGCACCATCAACCAACATGACCTATTTGACTTTTACAAAACCCACAGACAACAACAGCAGAATACACAATTTTTTTTAAGTTCACCTAGAACATTGACCAAGATAGATCATATATCCTGGTGATAAAACAAATGTTAAAAAATACAAAATAATTAAAACCATATAGAGTATGTTCTCTGACCAAAATGGAATTAGATTGGAAATAGATAACATAAAGCTAACAGAAAAATCTCAAAAGATTTGGATATTCAATAAGATATTCCTAAATAATCCATACTTCAAAGAGGAATTCTCAAGAAAAAAATAGAAAATATCTGAACATATCAAAATTTGTGAGAGGCAGCTAAAACAGTGCTTAGCTGTACATTTATAGCATTCAATGTTTACTTTGAAAAAGAAGAAAGACTTAAAGTTAATAATAAACTTCTACCTTAAGGAAAAAAGCAAAATAAACTCATATAAAGCAGAAAGAATAAAAGAAAAAAGAAAAAAATCAATAATATTGAAAACAACAAACAGTAGAAAAAAAATGTCAATGAAACAACAAGCAGTTTCTTTGAAAAAAGTCAGTAAAGTTGATATACCTCTAGCAAGACTAACAAAGACCCAAATTACTAATAAAGGAATAAAGATGTTGTATCACCATAGTCTGTGAAGACATTAAGAGAAAACTATAACAAGCCTAGCACATAGCTTTGAGATGAAATGATACAAATTCTTGAAAACTACTAACTCCCAAGAATTATCCAAGTGGAAATAGATAAACTGAATCACCCTATAACTATTGAAGAAATTAAATTCATATTTTAAAACCTTCCAGAAAAGAAATCTCTGAGCCCAGAGTCTCCCTGGAGAATTCTACCAAACATTTAAAGAAAAAGTAAAACCAATTCTGCACAATCTCTAAAAGAAAATAGAAGAGGATAGAACACTTCATAACTTATTTTGGGAGGCCAGCACCTCCCTGATGAAATTAGATGAAGAATAGCAAGAAAAGAAAATTACAAACCAATATCCTTCATTAAAATAGATTTTAAAATCCTCAACAAAATATAAGCAAATCCAATCCAGCAATATATAAAAAGAATAAACACCACAACCTAGTGGAATTTATCCTAGGACATCAGGACTGTTTCTGTGTTCAAAAAGTGATTAGTGTAATCCACATTACACTTAGACTTAAGGAGAAAACCAACATGATTATTAATTGTTGAAGAAAAAGCATTTGACAAAACTCCAAATTCATTCATGATAAGAACTCTCAGTGAACTAGGAATAAATGGGAACATTTTCAACTGGATAAAAAGCATCTACAAAAAGCCTACAGCTAACTTCATACTTGGTGAAAGACTGACTTCTTTCCCACTAAGATTGATGAGAAAAGAAGAATTTCTACTCTCACAGTCAATGTGAAACTGCAATAGCGCAATAAAGCAAGAAAAAAAATTTAAAGCCATACAGATCTAAATAAATAAATAAATAAAATTGCCTCTATACTCAGACAATATGATTGTATATGTATAAAATTCCAAGGAATATATTTTTAAAATCTCCTAAAAATGGAGTTTAGAAAAGTCACAAGTGAGAAGGAAGTACAAAGATCAATTGCTTTTCTGTATTTCTGTAATAAACAGTTAAAAACCATAATTTAAGAAAATAATACTATGGACTCCAGTTCCAAAAAATGAAATGCTTAAATGTAAATGTAACAAAACTGTACTCTATTTTTTTTTTTTTTTTTTTTTTTTTTTGCGTTACGCTGGCCTCTCACTGTTGTGGCCTCTCCCATTGCAGAGCACAGGCTCCGGACATGCAGGCTCAGCGGCCATGGCTCACGGGCCCAGCTGCTCCGCGGCATGTGGGATCTTCCCGGACTGGGGCACGAACCCATGTCCCCCGCATCGGCAGGTGGGCTCGCAACCACTGCGCCACCAGGGAAGCCCCAAAACTGTACTCTTGCTGTCTATCTATATGCTAAAAACTATAAAACACTGATGAAAGAAAACAAAGACATAAACTAATAAAGGGACATACTGTGGTCACCGGGTCACTGATTAGAAGAATCAACATGGTAAAGATTCCAGTTCTCCGTGTAAACAAAGAAGAACAAAGAGCATTTCTCACCACCTAGTTCTACAAAGATTAAGTCATCAGCCACTGCAGTCACTGAACTAGGGTGCACTCTGAGAGGAATTTAGGATGAAAAACAGGACTAGGCACTCTGTGCTTTGGAAAAACAGGCATCTTAGAGAGTTGAATCACCCCATACAGAGAAAAGCACTGAAATCATTAACTTGAGATGTCTGTTCCTTGTGAGTAGGAGTAATCATTTACCAGAATGTATGCTTGACTGCATACATATTCTGTAGTCAAAAATCATATATAAGCTGGTTTCTCCCCTATCTGTTCAGAGAAGTTCCCTCAGAGCTACTGAAAGGCTGACTCCCAGGCTATAGTCCTCAGTAAGACTCTGAATAAAACTTAAACTCACAACTCTTATGTTGTACGTTTTTCTTTAAGTCAACATCCCAAGTTGATCTGTAGATTTAACATGTTTCTGATCAAAATCATAGCAGGATTTTTGGTAGATATAGACAAACTGATTCAAAAGTATGTGTGTAAATGCAATGGAACTAGAATAACCAAAGCAAGTTTAAAAAAACAAAGTTGTGTGGAATCATAATATTCAATTTTAAGACTGCATAGCACAAGGAGAATCAATTTGATGCTTTGTGACAACCCAGAGGGTTGGGATAGGGAGGGTGGGAGGGAGGCTCAAGAGGGAGGGGATATGGGAATATATGTATACATATAGCTGATTCACTTTGCTGTACAGCAGTTATACTCCAATAAAGATGTGAAAAAAAGACACTGTAAAAGGACAGTAATCAAGATAATGTGTTATTAATGAAAGGATAGGCCTATAGATCAGTGGGAAAGAGTACAGAGTAAAGAAATAGACCAACCCAAACACAGTCAATTACAAGAACAATTCAATGAGGAAAGAATAGGATTTTAAAGAAATGGTGTTAGAAGAATTGTATATAAAATAAAAATAAACTTCAACCTCAACCTTACACTTTATACAAAAATTAACACATAATAGATCATAGATCTAAATGTCAAGCATAAAACTGTAAGTTTTGGGGGGATAAAATGTAGAAGAAAATCCCATGAGGCAAAATCATGTTAGGCAGAGTTCTTAGACATGACACCAAAAACATAATCCATCAAAGACAAAATTGATAAATAAGACTTTACCAATTTCACATAAAACATCATCCCTGAAGGGTACTAGAATATGTCATCCCAAATTTGTGGGATGAGAGACACTATTGAGAGAATTAAAGATAAGGTACAGACTGGGAGAAAATATTTGTAAATCACATATCTGGAATATGATTTGAGTTCAGAATATGTAAAGCACACTCAAAACCCAACAGTAAGGAAAAAATCCAATTTAAAAATGGGCAAAAGATTGAAGTGACACGTCCCCAGAGAAAATATACAGATGGAATATAAGCACATTAAAAGATGTTCAACATCGTAGACATGCTCAATTAAAGCTATGTTGATAGATATACCACTATACACCTATTAGAATGGCTAAAATATAAAATACTGATAACCCCAAGGGCTAGTGAGAATGCAGAGCAACTGGAACTTTATTAGTTGCTGGTGAGGCTGCAAAATGTCATAGCCATTCTGGAAAATAATTTGACAGCTTCTTACAAGGTTAAACATACACTTACCATATGACCCAGAAACCTCACTCCTGGGCATTTATCCGAGAGAACTAAAAACTTATGTTTATACAGAAGTCTAAACAACAGTGTTTACAGCCCTTTTACTCATAATGGGCCCAAACTGGAAATAACCAAGCTGTCCTTCAACAGGTGAATGAATAAACAAATGGTGGAACATTGGGAATTTACTATTCCCAATAAAGAGGAGTGAACTCTCAATACACACAGCTTAGATGTATTTCAAAGGCATTATGCTGAGGAAAACTTGCCAGCCTCAGAAAGTCATATATAGTATGATTCCATGTATATGACATTCTCAAAAGGACAAACTACAGTCCTTTGGAAGGGTCTGACTACAGAGGGATAGCATGATGGGATACTTTGCAGGTATGGAAATGTTTTGTATCCTGATGGTGGTGTAGGAGAGAGAAAAAGTCTTTTCCTGTACCTGTCTTAGGTTCTCCAGATGGGGCCCTATAAATTACACTGGTCAAAGACAGACTAACAAGAGAAAAACAAACAAATTTACCAACATGTGCATAGTGCATGTTCACATGGAAATATCCAATAATGTGTAACCCAAAGGGGTGGTTAGAACTTGGGCTAAGTAGGCTAAATAATGGAAAAGTGGTTTTGTGTTCTGGGTGGGGTGGGGAAGACAAGGTAAGAAAAAGTTGGGGGGTGGGGAAGTATGGTCTATAGAGGTTGTTTAGTAAGGTTTGTTATGCAGATTCAAATCGTTATCTACTCCATTGGTAAGAGCTATTGAGTCTTCCTCCTCCTAATGGGAGAAGGAGACACATTTTACAAAGGGAAATTTCCTTTAAAGAGGAAATCTTGTCCTCTGTTTTTAGAGTTTTCCCTGCATCCTCTGGTTCTCAATGGCATTTAGCTCAAAATAATTCACATGCCAAAGAGGCATAATTTGAGATGGCATATTCTAGTACCTTTCAGGGATGATGTTTTATATGAATGTGTACTTATGTTAAAATTGAGAGGACTGTACACCTTATAAAGTGTGGTCTTATTGTATTTTAATTTGAGCAATAATACTTTTCTAAAAATGAAAACTCATTAGGGAAAAGTAAACTTAAAATGTGAAAGAAATTTGTGTTAGAAGTTCATTCTATATCATCATCTAATAAATCACCTTCATCAAGTGAATTAATTTTTAATTTTTCTCAATCTATTAAATGGATATAATAATACCTAGCACAACTTTCTGAACAGTAGTGGTTCTCAATGTTTTTTAATCTCCATTTCCATTGAAGTTCTTAAAAATTATTAAGAATGTCAAAGAATTTTTATTTTATATGGGTTATACTTATCAGTATTTATAATATTCGAAACTGAAACAGAACAAATGTAAACATTTATTAACTCATTTTAAAATAATAACAAAACTATTACATATTAACACAAATAACATTTTTTATAAAAACTATTTTCCAAATTAAATAAAATGGTGAGAATAATAAAAGTGTATAAAATATTTTCAAATGTCCTAATGTCCAGCTTAATGGAAGACAGATGGATTTTTTAAATAGTTGTTTCTGGTCTCTGGGACCCCTGGGATCTCACACCAGACTTTAAGAACTACTGTTTTATAGAATAGGAAAAAGGAGAAAGAAATATTTGACAAGAAAATTTCTCCACCAATGAATCTTTTATATATCATTAATATGTTTTAAAATGGTGTGTGTTACAGATTCAAAAACAGAACTGAAAGATATTTATTTCTCTGTGTATGAGAAAACAAGGAAATTATTGTCTTAGCCAAAACTAGAATCTACTTCTCATGATCCCAAATCCCATATTCTTTCACTATATCATTTCCCTCCCAAATGCCTTGCTAGGGACATCACAAATGCTGCTTTTCCCATCCTCCACACCCCCAACTATATTGAAAGGTATATTAAACACTTCTGTAATCATTAGATTTTTAAAGTCTAAAAGTGCTATTCTGATTTAGCTTGCTTTCTTTTCCATTTTTCCTTTTACTTTTTCCCCCTGAATTATGTCTTCCCAAATATTGTCTGAGTTTTTCTGAATAACAACAGCTGTTCATTCCCAGGTTGGCTATGACCCCAAAGCAGCAATGGCACCAAGCCAATGTCCTCTCCTTGACAGCACCAAGAAAATTAACTTTTTCTGGTTTCTGTTCACTGTGAGATCCTCTTCCTACTTGAACTCATAGGAGATGTTAGGAAGAATGAAGTTAAAAGAAAATAGTGCACCATCTCAACTTTTTGCTTTGGCATATTTAAGAATATTGGGATGTTCCAAATGTTAATAAAGAACATATCTGGATGTTAAAATATTATAAGATTAAAGAATTTGATATATCCTGGAGAGAATTTTATTTCTCACTATTTATTCAGTAACACACTGATGTTTTTTTTTACAGTTTTTAGTGCATCAAACTGCTACAAATATTTCTCATAGTAGCCCATTTTAAGTTAGTTTTTGCTACATAAGAAACCCCTTCAAAATGTATTTATTTAGCTCTTGATTCTGTGGGCCAGCAATTTGGGCTAAGCTCAACTGACTGGTTCTTCTGGGCTCAGCTGCTTATGTATCTACAGTCCGCTGGAATGACTCATTTCTACAACACAAATTTTTATCCTCTGGCAAGCTAGCCTACACATCGGCTAGTCAGAATTTTTCAACAGAGCAGATAATCAAGACTCTCTTGAGTCCTGAACTTGGATTTGCATGCTATAACTTTTGCCACATTCTATTGGCCAAAGCAAGTCACATGCACAGCCCAGATTGAAGGGGTAGGAGAGTAGAATCCATCTGTTGACGGGCAGAATTGCCAAGTAACATGGTAAGGGTATGTTTATAGAAAGGGGAATAATATAGCCAGTTCTTCAAACAATCTACTATACCCATTTTATGAGATCCAGGAAGTTACTCTATGTCAATTTTCAGTTTGGGAAAATAATTATACAAGTATGGAAAAAGAAAATCTGTGGGGAAAATACCTAAATACACAAGGAGGGATGCTTTTGTTGATGGTGAAAGGGAGAAATGGAAAATGCTGAATGCTAAAAATTATAAAGAGCACTTCAATCTAGGAGTAATGGAGAGTGAAATTGAGAAAAGAAAACTTGGGCAGAATTCCATGAAAGTTCTAAGAGTAAAGATTATTATTCTATAGAATAATCTTGCAGACAAAGCAATTTATTGTGCATTGTATAAGGATTTGACAAAAGCTTGTAGA
This sequence comes from Mesoplodon mirus, assembly GCF_964341445.2. Classification (NCBI taxonomy): domain Eukaryota; kingdom Metazoa; phylum Chordata; class Mammalia; order Artiodactyla; family Ziphiidae; genus Mesoplodon; species Mesoplodon mirus. Next base: position 6,011,253 of record NC_138977.1, on the reverse strand, counting down.
AACACACTTTTTCATTCTATAAAGAAGAAACTTGCCTTATGTCAATACATTGCAGGACTGGCCAGTTTGTTTAGCTTTCTTCCTTTCTTTACTTATCTGCTGATGTCACCAATTTTCAAAGTATGTCATCACTTACCCCACCATTTTCACAATATTTGGACTGGCCCTATTTGGATTACGCCTGGTGTGCTATAACAACATCCCTGTCAGCCACCCTGTTGCTTTCATTTCTCCTTCCTATACAATGCTGAGAATTGAATTCCAAAAGTATCATCTTGGAATTACACCCTCCTTAAAAATGTAGTGTTCTGTTTAGACTATCATTTTCAGCCAATGGACAATTTATTTGGCTCTGATCATATGCTAGGTGTTAGATAAAAACTAGTTTGTTATATAAAATGTTACTTTCCAACTGGATAGTTTCTTTTAACCATTTCAAAGAACTTTCTCATCTATTATTTCATTGAATCTCTGAATCGACTAAGCAGATGTTCTCTCCCTTTTATACATGTAGAAACTAGGGCACTGTGACCTATGGGGGGTGGCTAGGCCATGTAGCAGTTACCTAATTATCCAGTTCCCTGAGATAAAAAAAAAACAAACAAAAGCAAAAAACAACAACAAAAAAATTAAGACTGCAAGTCCTGAGAAAGAGATAGTAAGTGTACCTTTCACTATTTGTTCTGTTTGAGCTGTCCAGTCCAATAACTGGATTTTCTAATTACCCCTTACTCAAAAATACTTGCCTTATGTACATGGACCATTCTCACATGGAAAATGTGCTCTTTCTTCTGCCAGCTTTCTCCTCTGTTCAGAAGGTTCTTGGAGATTGGTTTAAGATGGTGGACTAGAAGGATGTGCACTCACTCCCTCTTGCGAGAACACTGGAATCACAACTAACTGCTGAACAATTATTGATGGGAAGACACTGGAACTCACCCCACATCCAAAGACCAAGGAGAAGCCAAAACGAGATGGTAGGAGGGGGGCGATCACAGTAAAATCAAATCCCATAATCACTGGGTGGGTGACTCACAAATGGGAGAACAATTATACCACAGAAGTCTACCCACTGGAGTGAAGGTTCTGAGCCCCATGTCAGGCTTCCCAACCTGGGGGTCCGGCAATGGGAGGAGGAATTCCTAGACTTACAGACTTTGAAGGTTAGCGGGATTTGACTGCAGGGCTTCGACAGGACTGGGGGAAACAGAGACTCCACTCTTAGAGGGCACACACAAAGTAGTGTGTGCATCAGGACCCTGGGGGAAGGAGCAGTGACCCCACAGGACACTAAACCCAGACCTACCTGCTGGTGTTGGAGGGTCTCCTGCAGAGGAGGGGGGTGGCTGTGGCTCACTGTGGGGACAAGGACACTGGCAGCAGAAGTGCTGGGAAGGACTCCATGGCAGGAGCCCTCCCAGAGTCTGCCATTAGCCCAACCAAAGAGCCTGTAGCCTCCAGTGCTGGGTCACCTCAGGCCAAACAACCAACAGGGAGGGAACTCAGCCCCAACCATCAGCAGACAAGCAGATAAAAGTTTTACTGAGCTCTACCCACCAGAGCAGCACCCAACTCTACACACCACCAGTTCCCTCCCATCATGAAGCCTGCACAAGCCTGTTAGATACCCTCATCCACCAGAGGGCAGACAGCAGAAGCAAGAAGAACTACCATCCTGAAACCTGTGGAAGGAAAACCACATTCACAGAAAGACAGACAAAAAGAAAAAGCAGAGGACTATGTACCAGATGAAGAAACAAGGTAAAACCCCAGAAAAACAACTAAATGAAGTGGAGATAGACAACCATCCAGAAAAAGAATTCAGTATAATGATAAGGAAGATGATTCAGGACTTCAGAAAAAGAATGGAGGCAAAGATCAGGAAGATGCAAGAAATGTTTAACAAAGACCCAAAAAAATTAAAGAACAAACACCTAGAAGAATTAAAGAACAAACAAACAGAGATGAAAAATACAGTAACTGAAATGAAAAATACACTAGAAGGAATCAATAGCAGAATAACTGAGGCAGAAGAACAGATAAGTGACCTGGAAGAAAGAATGGTGGAATTCACTGCCACAGAACAGAATAAAGAATGAAAAGAAATGAAGACAGCATAAGAGACCTCTGGGACAACATTAAAAGCAATAACATTTGCATAATAGGGGTCCCAGAACGAGAAGAGAGAGAGAGAGGACCAGAGAAAATATATGAAGAGATTAAAGTCGAAAACTTCCCTAACATGGGAAAGGAAATAGCCACCCAAGTCCAGGAAGTGCAGAGTCCCATACAGATAAACCCAAGGAGAAACATGCCGAGACACATAGTAATCACATTGGCAAAAATAAAAGACAAAGAAAAATTATTGAAAGCAGCAAGGGAAAAATGACAACATACATGGGAGCTCCCATAAGGTTAACAGCTGATTTCTCAGCAGAAACTCTACAAGCCAGAAGGGAGTGGCATGATATACTTAAAGTGATGAAAGGGAAGAACATACAACAAGGATTAGTCTACCCAGCAAGGATCTATTCAGATTTGATGGAGAAATCTTTAGCTTTACAGACAAGCAAAAGCTAAGAGAATTCAGCACCACCAAACCAGCTCTACAACAAATGCTAAAGGAACTTCTCTAAGTGGGAAACACAAGAGATGAAAAGGACCTACAAAAACAAACCCAAAACAATTAAGAAAATGCTAATAGGAACATACATATAGAAAATTACCTTAAACGTGAATAGATTAAATGCTCCAACCAAAAGACACAGGCTTGTTGAATGGATACAAAAACAAGATCCATATATATGCTGTCTACAAGAGACCCACTTCAGACCTAGGGACACATACAGACTGAAAGTGAGGGGATGGAAAAAGACATTCCATGCAAATGAAAATCAAAAGAAGGCTGGACTAGCAATATTCATATCAGATAAAATGACTTTAAAATAAAGAATGTTATAAGAGACAAGGAAGGACCCTACATAATGATCAAGGGATCAATCCAAGAAGAAGATATAACAATTATAAATATATATGCACCCAACATAGGAGCACTTCAATACATAAGGCAACTGCTAACAGCTCTAAAAGAGGAAATCGACAGCAACACAATAAGAGTGGGGGACTTTAATACCTCACTTACACCAATGGACAGATCATCTAAACAGAAAATTAATAAGGAAACACAAGCTTTAAATGACACAACAGACCAGATAGATTTAATTGATATTTATAGAACATTCCATCCTAAAGCAGCAGATTACACATTCTACTCAAGTGTGCATGGAACATTCTCCAGGATAGATCACATCTTGTGTCACAAATCAAGCCTCAGTAAATTTAAGAAAATTGACATCATATCAAGCATGATTTCTGACCACAATACTATGAGATTAGAAATGAATTATAGGGAAAAAAATGTAAAAAGAGCAAACACATGGAGGCTAAACAATACATTACTAAATAACCAAGAGATCACTGAAGAAATCAAAAAGGAAATCAAAAAATACCTAGAGAAAAATTACAATGAAAACACAATGATCCAAAATTTATGGGATGCAGCAAAAGCAGTTCTAAGGGGAAAGTTTATAGCTATACAAGCCTACCTCAAGAAACAAGAAAAATCTCAAACAATCTAAGCTTACACCTAAAGGAACTAGAGAAAGAAGAACAAACAAAACCCAACATTGGCAGAAGGAAAGAAATCATAAAGATCAGAGCAGAAATAAATGAAAGAAAGAAAACAATAGCAAAGATCAATAAAACTAAAAGCCGGTGTTTTGAGAAGATAAAAAAAATAGATAAACCATTAGCCAGACTCATCAAGAAAAAGAGGGAGAGGACTGATCAATAACATTAGATATGAAAAAGGAGAAGTTACAACAAACACCGCAGAAATACAAAGCATCCTAAGACACTAGTACAAGCAACTCTATGCCAATAAATTGGACAACCTGGAAGAAATGGACAAATTCTTAGAAAGGTATAACCTTCCAAGACTCAACAAGGAAGAAAGAGGAAATATGAACAGACCAATCACAAGTAATGAAATTGAAACGGTGATGAAAAATCTTCCAACAAACAAAAGTCCAGGACCAGTTGTCTTCACAGGTGAATTCTATCAAACATTTAAAGAAGAGCTAACACCCATACTTCTCAAACTCTTCCAAAAATTTGCAGAGAAAGGAACACTCCCAAACTCATTCAATGAGGCCACCATCACCCTGATACCAAAACCAGACAAAGATACTACAAAAATAGAAGATTACAGACCAATAACACTGATGAATATAGATGTAGAAATCCTCAACAAAATACTAGCAAACAGAATCCAACAACACATTAAAAGGATCATACATCATGATCAAGTGGGATTTATCCCAGGGATGCAAGGATTCTTCAATAAATGCCAACCAATCAACGTGATACACCATATTAACAAACTGAAGAATAAAAACCATATGATCATCTCAATAGATGCAGAAAAAGTTTTTGACAAAATTCAACACCCATTTATGATTAAAAAAAAAAAAACTCTCCAGAAAGTGTGCATAGCGGGAACCTACCTCAACATAATAAAGGCCATATACAACAAACCCACAGCAAACATCATTCTTAATAGTGAAAAACTGAAAGCATTTCCTCTAAGATCAGGAACAAGACAAGGATGTCCACTCTCACCACTATTATTCAACATAGTTTTGGAAGTCCTAGCCATGGCAATGAGAGAAGAAAAAAAAATAAAAGGAATACAAATTGGAAAAGAAGAAGTAAAACTGTCACGGTTTGCAGATGACATGATACTATACATAGAGAATCCTAAAGATGCCAACAGAAATCTACTAGAGCTAATCAATGAATTTGGTAAAGTTGCAGGATACAAAATTAATGCATAGAAATCTCTTGCATTCCTATATACTAATGATGAAAAATCTGAAAGAGAAATTAAGGAAACACTCCCATTTACCATTTCAACAAAAAGAATAAAATACCTAGGAATAAACTTACCTAGGGAGACAAAAGACCTCTATGCAGAAAACTGTAAGACACTGATGAAAGAAATTAAAGATGATACCAGCAGATGGAGACGTATACCATGTTCTTGGACTGGAAGAATCAATATTGTGAAAATGACCCTACCACCCAAAGCAATCTACAGATTCACTGTAATCCCTATCAAATTACCAATGGCATTTTTTACAGAACTAGAACAAAAAACCTTAAAATTTGTATGGAGACACAAAAGACCCCGAATAGCCAAAGCAGTCTTGAGGGAAAAAAGCCAAGCTGGAGGAATCAGACTCCCTGACTTCAAACTATACTACAAAGCTACAATAATCAAGACAATATTATACTGGCACAAAAACAGAAATATAGATCAATGGAACAGGATAGAAAGCCCAGAGATAACCCCACACACCTGTGGTCAACTAATCTATGACAAAAGAGGCAAGGATATACAATGGAGAAAGGACAGTCTCTTCAATAACTGGTGCTGGCAAAACTGGACAGCTACATGTAAAGAATGAAATTAGAACACTCCCTAATACCATATACAAAAATAAACTCAAAATGGATTAGAGACCTAAATGTAAGACCAGACACTATAAACTTTTAAAGGAAAACATAGGAAGAACACTCTTTGACATAAATCACAGCAAGATCTTTTTTGATCCACCTCCTAGAGTAATGGAAATAAAAACAAAAATAAACAAATGGGACCTAATGAAACTTAAAAGCTTTTGCATAGCAAAGTAAACCATAAACAAGATGAAAAGACACCTCTCAGAATGGGAGAAAATATTTGCAAACAAATCAACATACAAAGGATTAATCTCCAAAGTATACAAACAGCTCATGCAGCTCAATATTAACAAAACAAAAAACCCAATCCAAAAATGGGCAGAAGACCTAAATACACATTTCTCCAAAGAAGACATACAGATGGCCAAGAAACACATGAAAAGCTGCTCCACGTCACTAATTATTAGTGAAATGCAAATCAAAACTACAATTAGGTATCACCTCACACCAGTCAGAATGGGCACCATCAGAAAATCTACAAACAACAAATGCTGGAGAGGGTATGGAGAAAATGGAACCCTCTTGCGCTGTTGGTGGAAATGTAAATTGATACAGCCACTATGGAGAACAGTATGGACGCTCCTTAAAAAACTAAAAATAGAATTACCATATGATGTAGCAACCCCACTACTGGGCACATACCCAGAGAAAACCATAATTCAAAAAGACACATGCACCCCAATGTTCATTGCAGCACTATTTACAAGAGCCAAGTCATGGAAGCAACCTAAGTGCCCATCGGCAGACGAATGGATAAAGAAGATGTGGTACATATATACAATGGAATATTACTCAGCCATAAAAAGGAACGAAATTAGGTCATTTGTAGAGACGTGGATGGATCTAGAGACTGTCATACAGCATGAAGTCAGTCAGAAAGAGAAAAACAAATACCGTATGGTAACACACATATATGGAATCTAAAAAAAAAAAAAAGATTCTGAAGAACGTAGGGGCAGGACAGAAATAAAGGTGCAGATGTAGAGAATGGACTTGAGGACACATGGAGGGGGAAGGGTAAGCTGGGACGAAGTGAGAGAGTGGCATGGACATACATACACTACCAAATGTAAAATAGCTAGTGGGAAGCAGCCACATAGCACAGGGAGATCAGTTCGGTGTTTTGTGACCACCTAGAGGGGTGGGATAGGGAGGGTGGGAGGGAGACACAAGAGGGAGGCGATATGGGGATATATGTATATGTATAGCTGATTCACTTTGTTATAAATCAGAAACTAACACAGCATTGTAAAGCTATTATACTCCAATAAAGATGTTAAAAAAAATAAAAAGGCTTTTTTTTCATATGCCCTAAGGATTACTTGACTGGACTCGGATTGCTTTATCCATTCGATGGTTAGTTTCAGTTGTCATGGATAAACAAAAGGGTAACTGTCTAGAACATATCAGACATTGTTTTGTTTTGAAAACTATGCTCTACCTGAATACATCTCATAGCTGGTTTTGTGAAATTATTCTGCTGTTAAAAATGTAGACTTATGTTTGACAGCTTTTTAATCAAATTCATACAGAATAAATAAAACTAATCTAGTGTGATTAAAAAAAAGACACATGCACCCCAATGTTCATTGCAGCACTATTTACAATAGCCAGTTCATGCAGTCAACCTAAATGTCCATTGACAGATGAATGGATAAAGATGTGGTATATATATACAATGGAATATTAGCCATAAAAAGGAACGAAACTGGGTCATTTGTAGAGATGTGGACGGACCTAGAGACTGTCATACAGAGTGAAGTAAGTCAGAAAGAGAAAAACAAATATTGTATATTAACACATACATGTGGAATCTAGAAAAATGCTACAGATGAACCGGTTTGCAAGGCAGAAATAGAGACACAGATGTAGAGAACAAACGTATGGACACCAAAGGGGGGAAACGGGGGTGGGGGTGGTGGTGATGGGATGAACTGGGAGATTGGGATTGACATAGATACACTAATATGTATAAAATAGATAACTAATAAGAACCTGCTGTATTAAAAAAAAAAAGGAATGTTCTTTGACACCCACCTCCACCAAAGAATTGCCTCAGAGACTCCCTGATTATAAAAAGGCTTTGCATTTACAGGTTTCACTTAAAAAAAAAAAACCTATAGATTTTATTTGATCCCCACATGACGGTTCAGTGGCCATTTTTATCCTATGTCACAGAGAAGGATCTGGTATGACTTCAAGAGGTTAAGGAATTTCCAGGATCATAGTTAGTAGAAGGGCCAATATTATGACTAAAGAAACCAGGGAGTTTCCTTCTACAAGTCACTGGCCCTAATCAGTCATCACAGTTTCTCCTTAGTGCCCGTGAACTTTGCTGTTCCTCACTGCTTATTCCTTCTATTTACACACGTACCTTTCTACGGAACACGTTCTGTCCCCAGTTATGAGCTGAATTCCCACCTCCCACCCTCATGCCTATGTTGAAGTCCCAACTCTCAGTACCTCAATGTAATCATATTTGCAGATAAGGTCTTTAAAGTGGGCTTTAATCCAATATAATCCAATATAACTGCTGTCCTTGTAAGAAGAGGGGCACCAGGGAAGAGCATATGAAGTCTCAGCAAGAAAGCAGCCATCTTCAAGCCACAGAGAGAGGCCTCAAGATAAATCAAACCTGCCAACACCTTGATCTTGGACTTCTGACCTCTAGAACTGTGAGGAAATAAATTTCTGTTCTTTAAGCCACCTAATTGGTGGTATTTTGTAACGGCAACCCAAGCAGACAATACACCCCCTTAAAACTTATGGTCATGCTTCCTATTCCTTCAATATTATTATGCTACTCTTATAACAAGACTGTTGTCATTTCCTGGTAGTTTTTGTCTCAACATAAAAGTTTCACAGTTGGAGGGTTTTCCAGGATCTTCAGAAATCAGAAAGAAAACTTAAAAGCCTTTGCCACAGCATTTTTTCTTCAAGATAAATCCATCCGATGATCTCGGCACTAAAACAACTGTTAAGGGTTTCAGGTAAGAAAATCGTAAAAAAAAAAAAAAAAAAGGAAATTTGGTAAGGAAAGGGTTTCATATTACCTCCCTGAAGCTTATGGCTCTCAGGTCACCAAAGATAAAATCTCAGGCACCTTTGCAATATTTAAATGCTTATCAGGAGCTAGAAAAGTGTTGCTGTAGAACACAGCATCTGCTGTGTGACCACAATAACAAAGTGTGTTGCTAAAATAGAATTTGTTCCTTCCTGCCTATGTGTCTTTTCTCTTTCATCTTGGAAGCACACAATTCCACCAGTAGGTTAGTTGCCAAAACTAAAAACAGGCAGAATATGCATGGTAAAATGCCAAGCCAGGCTTGGTAAAGTCTCTTCGGTTCTCCTTTTTTGTGCCAGTGGTTCTATTGTTTCCTAATCATGTTTGAAGTGCAGCATTGACTTTTTTCCCCAGCCTTGGAAGGACTGGGTCATTCTAGAAGAATGAGTTTTTGAAATACAGGGAACAGATGAGACATGGCGTAATGGTTCTTACAGTATCAGAAATCTGGCAAAGGACTAGAGAGGAAGTAACTCAAACCAATGCCATTCACACCTGCTGGAATTTTGGTCAATTAATGTGCTAAGTATTTGACAGAATAGTGATGAATGAACAATGAGAATCTTTAGAAAACATTAAAAACTGCTTTACTCTGAGATCTGCTCAGCACACAGACAAAACATAACTCCATAGATAAGAGCCACGGTCTAGAAAATAGAAAATTACAGAGCTACTGGTCCTCAGGCAAATATTAGTAGCACAATGGATACAAATACAGGTACATTCGTTTTTAAGAACCTATGATACCCTGGGCCTGGCCTGGGCTGCACCTCTGGTCTGGGGTGCTGCTCACTGGTCACGAGAACTGGAAGGAAGCAAGAATTACTCCAGGGGACTGGATCCGTATGAGTGCTTTTTGGAGCTTACTCCATGGGGACTGGCCAAAATAAATCCCGCATTCCTTTCTTGCAACAAACAAATTTCTTGCTTACACTAGAAGCCAAATGGACTTCCAGACCGTAGGAACCAGGACCAGAGATAGTCCTCTTAAAGTGTTAGAATCAAATCCCAAATTTCCCCAAGGACCAAACCAGCCTGTAAGGCTAGTGGGTGGAGGTGGGTTGGAGATGAAGCAGATCCTTGAATCTAGGCCAAAGCAGGAAAAAATCTTTAATCAGGAATCCATCCTACCAATATCTGTAAATGTACTTTTCTATACTACGTCACTATTAAGTCCTGGAATGGCTAAACATTTGCCAGCTGAATTCAGTTCTGCTGCCTATCACAATTCTCATGCGGAAGAGGGCAGGGCACACCCTCCACCTGAAATGGAACATTCTTTCCGCTCTCTGTGCCTCATCAATATGGAGAAGACGGTAGTAGCAGAGAGAGGATTATGATCTGAAGGGGTGGAAAATATGGAGCTGCCCTCTCTGTCTTAAAGCTTCAAAATGCAAATAAATAATTCAAAACTTAGATTATTAACTTGTTCATAAAGTTAACTTTTGCTAGAAATCCAGCATGCTAGTATAAATAAAAGAACTTTTTCTCAAAGGGAATTGGAAAACACAGAGGGTTATCTTCAGATTTATTTTCTGCAAAGAACTTTTAGATCTTTGTAGATATTTTATATTATAAAAGTCATGCATCCTCCCTATAAAAGAAATTTGAGACAATACAGAAGGATATGAAGTAGAATATATGATACTCTCCTCTCCCTGCTCTGCTTTCTTCTTCTGAATCTAATTCTCTAGGGATGAACTGTTAATCTGATGTATAGCCTTATTCAAATGTCCCTGTGAATTTACAAATATAAACCCCATAGCCAGTTGAATTACAGTAGTTAGATTATACAGTAGAGAACATACTATTACCTTTTCATTTAGCAATTGACCACGGACATTTTCCAAAATAGAATATGTAGATACACTTCAATATTTTCAACCACTGCATAATATTCTAATATATGCATTGTAAAGAAACATTTAACCAATCCCTAAAGATGAAAACTTAGGTTGTTCCAAATTTCTGCTTTTAAAGTAACACAAATACCACGCTTAAACATCCAAACATGCATTATATACTATTTTTCTCCTATAGACTTATTCCTAAAATTGCAATTTATAGTTAAAAGGACATTAGCAATTAAAATATTGACTTATATTGACAAATTGCTCCCAAAAAGGTTATGCTGAACTCATTTACAATCCAAGCAGTATTCTGAGCGCTCATTTCCTTCACTCTCACCCAGACTGAAGAGTACCAGTCATTTTGTCTTTTACCAATCAGATAGGTTAAAAATTTACATCGCTTTGTTGTTTTAACTTTTATTTGTTTAGTGAAATTGAACATATTTTACTTGATGTTGGGTACTTGTACCTCCTGTTCCATGAGTTACCTGTTCATATAGCCTTTGCCCATTTAAAAACTGTTTTTTTATCATCAATATATAAGAGCTCCTTTTATCTGAAGGACATTGAGCTAATTTTATGCACTATATGTTATGAATATATTTTGTTATTAATATTTTGGGGAGTTTCTTGATTCATGTAGAAGTTTTAAATTGGGATGTAGTAAAAATGTACCAGTTCTCTTTATGATTTCTAGATTTTGTGCCAGGCTTGGGAAATTCTTCCCTAATCCAAGATTATCATAATATTCAATTACATCTCATTTCAATACTTCTACTGATTTTTAAAGAACATTTAAACCTTTAACTCATTTGGAATTCATTCTGTTGTTAACTTTGAGGTAGAGATCCAGTTGTATTATCATTATTTTTAAATGGCTATGTTACTGTACAAACACCAGTGACTGAATACTTAGCATTTTCCCAGTGATTTACAATAATGCCATCTTTATCACACAGTGAATTCCAATAAGTGTTTTAATCTATTTATTGATTATTCTGCACCACTGGATTGTCTATTCTCTTAATATTACCACACCATTTTAATTATTGTAGCTTTATGAAAACAATTTAAAATCTGACATGAATAGTTCCTCTAGATTATTCTTTCTTTGCAGCATTTCCCATCCAAGTCTCAGATATTTATATTTCTAGATGAAATTCATGAAGTTAAAATAAAGCTATGTTGTGATTCACATTGGGATTTTATTTATTTTAGAGATTAATTTAAGAAGAATTTTTATCATGACAGTATTGAATCTTCCTATACAAGAATAGGAATTGTCTCCTCTTTTAAGAGGCATTATTTCTCACACTTGAAGCTTATCATTTTCTTAAAAGTATGCATTTTTCTATATTCCTAGATTTTTTTTTGTTGTTTCTTTACTGGAACAAACAACCAGAATATTTTTATTTAATCGTCTTTGCTAACTGCTTATTAACATTTGTATGGTAATTTTAAAATCCAACTAAAATTTTAAAATGCAGTTGATACTGTTTTTATATGTCCAGGCATTGTGGTCATAATATTAATATAATCTGCAAATAATCTACCCCACTTGAATATAAACTCCAAGAGTGCAGCCAGTCCATCTTTACATGGCTATATGGTGGTTCTTCAGTATCAACAGACGACTGATCTGAGGACTCCCACGGGTACAAAAATCCAGATGCTTAAGTCCTTATATAAAATGGATAGTATCTGCAGCTAAACAACGCACATCCTCCTGTATACTTGTATACTTTAAATCATCTCTAGATTACTTACAATACCTAATGCAATGTAGAAGCTATGTAAATAGATGTAAATACAATGTAAACACTATAAATAGTTGCTGGCATGTGACAACCTCAAGTTTTGCTTTTGGGAGCTTTCTGAAATCTTTTTCTGAATATTTTTGTTTGGAGTTTGGCTGAATCTGCGGATGCAGAACTCTTGGATATGGAGGACCGACTATATATCTATCCTAAGAACCTTATTATATGGCTGACACTTGATAGGCTGTCTATCAATATTTGTGGAATAAATGGCTGAAATAACATTTTCCCCTTTGTGCCAACATTTCACGTTTCATCATTAGTTTTAAACACTACCAATAATAGTGGGCATCACTGTTATATTTCTGACTTTAATTGTAATACTTCAAGTGCTTCACTCTTCATCATGAAACTTAGTTGGCATCCATATTTTTTCATGTAAAGGAAATTTCTCTTTATTCCTATTTCTCTAAGCCTTTTTCTTCTTGAATCAGGAGTGGGTAATGGAATTTTTCAAATGTCATATCAGCATATGTTGAAGCCATCCTTTGCTTGTTTCTCCTTTAACTCATTAATATGCTGAATATTATTAGTGCCTTTTAAAACATTGAATCAGTTTGAATTTCTGGGTTGAATCCCAATTGGCCATGCTGAAGTACTCTTTTAATGTACTTCTAGATTCTATTTGCTAATATTTTATTTAGAATTTGCATCAGTATTCCTAAGTGAGATTGGTCTTTCATTTTCTTTTTGGTACAGTTTTTGGATATCAGCATGATGGGCTTCAGACAGAGAAGTAGCAAGTTTACTTTCTTTGTGTTACAGAACATTTTAAACAGTAGCCAATCATTTCAGACTTGGAGCTCTCCTTCTCCCAACTCTGCTAGTCTGAAGAAAAATTAATTTCGATCCTTTTAGGGGAAATCCTTGCTTTCCCAGGTTTGTGCTATTGTCTTCGTATCTGGCCCTTTCAGGGTTAGCAGAGTTTTGTAACTTCTGCCTCCCTAGACAAGAGAGCCTTTAAAATTACTATGTGTGTATGGTTACACTTGAGTACTTGAGAAACTTTTCCTTCCTTGTTCATATTAAATTTGAGTTTTCTCTTCTGAGTCTCCTTTCTGTGTGCCACATATTTATTTTTATAGCTCTGGTTGGTATAAACGTATGTTGCATTTTATTAAAGATCATGATTAAACACTATACTTTTACTATTATTAAACAATTAAAGAGATAATCTACTGGAGAAGATTGTGTCTCATTCAACTTCAATACATTCATTGCAAGAATTTTGAAATGCTACTGTTTACCATTTGAGATGTGCAAGGTAAAATCAGAGTGGGGTAACCAAAAAGGCACTGGTACTATGATGCCTCAAATTCTGACACTGTGACATCTACAGACACTGTTAAACAGACCAGACTATTTATTTATTTATTTACAGGTTGTTTTTTTGTGGGGAGGTTGCATTGGGTCTTTGTTGCTGTGTGCGTGCTTTCTCTAGTTGTGACAAGCAGGGGCTACTCTTCATTGCACTGTGTGGGCTTCTCATTGCAGTGGCTTCTCTTGTTGGGGAGCACGGGCTCTAGGCATGTGGGCGTCAGTAGCTGTGGCACCCGGGCTCAGTAGTTGTGGCTCATGGGCTCTAGAGCACAGGCTCAGTAGTTGTGGCACGTGGGCTTAGTTGCTCCACAGCATGTGGGATCTTCCTGGACAAGGGATTGAACCCATGTCCCCTGCATTGGCAGGCGGATTCTTAACCACTGCGCCACCAGGGAAGTCCCCAGACTATTCAAATCTATGTTTTGAGACAAACTTTCCTCTACTCTTCCCTGCCCGCAGGTGGGGTGATACTGGCTTCCAGTATTCCATGATGCCAGAGTATTGAGGTGTTATTAAATATCTAAATAACGGTATTTTGTTGTTGTAATATTGTTATTCTGGTATTTAAAAAATCTGAAATCTAGATCATTGCTGCCTTAAAATGTCTCCATAGCATTTAATGCCACATTACATTTCTAACTGGAACAAAATATATTCCTTCAAAAGCATCCCTCATTGTTTAAAACCCATCCAATGTATTTTACTGTTTTTATTCCAAGTACTCATGTTACCAGTGAGGTTGAGCAAATTATATTTATTGTCTATTTCTATTTTTTTGTGGAGCCAGTTTGAATTTCTTCTCCATTTTGATGATCCCAAAGGGATTTAAGGAAGATGGGAGAAGCTCGTGGAAGGATTGGGGAGATAGCATAGACAGGGTCTAATAGGAGGTCCACAGACCCCATTTCAAGCTCTTGTCCTACTGCTTGACCACCCTTTCCCCTAAGACTGGATTCCTGCTACTCTCATTTTTTTCCTATAGGACCAGGTCTAACTTTGAAGTTTTCCCCTTGCTATGATAATTTATTTTAACCAGGGACTTCTTTCTAGTTGTCCAACTGAGTGAGACTCAGGCATGCAGGACAGAGAAATTCAGCCCTGGATCCCAAGTTTTTCTTAGAGGGAATAACTTATGAGAATAAAGTATAGAAGACTGTGGCAATGGTATCTCACTTTTAAAGGTAAGTATATAAAGAGTAATATATTTTGTTCTCATACTGAAATCACTAAATACTGTGATGGACAAGGTCAAAAGAAACATATAACTTTCCTGCAACTTTATGCATAAATGATGTGATCTAAATGGAAGATGTAACTGTTATGTAACTTCAATGAATTCTCACATGTAAATAAACTAAAAGAGAAGAACAGGACATCTAAGATATAAGGAAAAGTGTTATCAGACCCAGGGGCCATGGTAGAAAAAAAAAGACGTGAAGAAGGAGAGACTGAAATGATTAAATGAGAGACCGAAGGGTCAGTGGACTAGAAACTTCACGAGTTTGACAACCAGGCTTGGTGGTATGATGGAACCTCACAGAATTCTAGCTGAATTTTATTTGGAGAAGAATGCAACTGGTTGTCCCTATGTACAATGAAAGAGGATGACTTGACCTGAGTATGAAAGACAAAAAGCTGAAAGAGGAAAGAGTCATATAGAAATGTTAAATAGAGTGGAAGGTAGTGGTTGGAAGAGGCAAAGGAGAGTAGTAACCCCATGACTTGTGACCAAAGTACATGAGCAGTGAGGGAATAAAGTGCTACCGTTGGAGAGACCACCTGCAGAACCTGGGTCCTCAGGGCACAGGCAGGTTTTACTAAAGCAGATGGAGAAGGAAGCACATGGAGAACTTTTGAGAACGTTTGAGTTGTGAAGACAGGCTGGTAACTATGGAAGGATAGTTCCAGGGGACACAGAGAGTTGGAAAAAGTTGAAGACATGAACATAAAGCCTTGTGGGAAACAGAGGGTGGTGGCTAATACCACAGGTGTCAACTGACAAAATCACACACTGGAAACGTGGTCAAATTAGTCTCATTTTGAAGGGTGTGGAAACTGTGCCTGATGCCCAGAGGCTTTGGCATTTAAGATAGTCAAGCGTCTGCCATGTACAAAATCAGTATTCAATATTAGTGACTTAAAACCAGCAATCATATAGAAAACTAAACGTAATTTCAATTAACTCCTTTTTACTTATGATTTATCGATTTGATTTTTAATAGGTATAGTGATATCATAGAAATTTACATGGTCTTTGTCCCTGATTCCTTTGTTCCCTGCTCCTAAAATCCTTGGAATTTCCTGAGTGATAAGGGTGATAGACTTGTCTGATGTTCTAATGAGGTGGGTCCCTAGGTAACTTCAGGATGAAGGCTAGTTATCAGAAAGACCAATCCTTGATTAGAAACTTAGAACATGCCATCCCACTCTCCAACCTCTGGGAAGGGGAGAGGGGCTGGAAATTGAGTTAATCATCAGGCTAATGATGGAATCAATCATGCCTACCTAATGAAACCTCCATTAAAAACCCCTCCATGACAAGGTATGGGGGCTTTTGGATGGGTGAATGCGTCCAAGGTGACACCCCAATTCTTCAAGAGGGTGACACACCCCAGTTCTACAAGATCCTGGAGACCTCTCCAGACATCACCCTATGTACCTCTTCGCCTGGCTTCTTTGTATTCTTTATAATAAACTGGTAAGCATAAGTAAACTGTCTTTATGAGTTCTGTAGCCATTTTGGCATATTATTGAACCTGAGAAGGGGGTCATGGGAACCCCTGAGTTATAGCCAGTCGGTCAAAAGTACAAGTGGCCCAATACTTCCCATGAACTTCTGAAGTGAGAGCAGTCTTGTGGGACTGAGCCCTTCGGCTATGGGGTCTGCACTAATTCCAGGTAGATATTAGTGTCCGAATTGAATGGAATTGTTGGACATCTAATTAGTGTCAGAAAGTTAAAGTTAGAGAAATAGTATTGGGCAAACACCATATATTCGATGTCAAGAGGAAAAAAAACCTCTCTCAGGTACTATTTTTATTATTAGCTTGAACAATTCAGAATGAAGTAAAATCGAATAGAATACCAATTATACTGAGGTGAACTCTCTCGTTTTCCCTATATTGAAATACAGCAGTGGGCTCCCACTCCAAAGTCAAATAGCAGTAATTATGAGCACAGCTGAAACCAGACTTTATGTGTGCCTGACATTTTCTAAGAAACTGCAATCATCTTCCTTCCTCTGCTTCATCCATATAGTTTTGGTCCTAGTCCCAAGATTAGAATATAGTTATTTTATTTAGCTTGTAAATTTCAGGCTCATTCTGAGGTCAAGCTTGTTAGATGCTTCTATTGAAATGGATAACATTCCTAGACTGTGCTGTAATACTCCAAAATACTATGTGAGGAAAGAGGCTCAGGATGCATGCCAACCATATAAGCCCCACATGAAATAAATGTGTCATTGGTTTTTATTGCAAGTATGGTGTGAATTTCAATGGACCAACAAGGGTAGCTGTTTGAGATCTTGAACATCTTTCTGAGATGAAATTTAAAGGAATGAATCACCCCCTTGGAGTCAAAAAGTATGACAATACAGAAACTGAAGTACTTCCTCTTATAGAATACCTCTTTGTCGATTATAACGTGGGTTTTCATTGTAGTATACATATGCTGTATAAGTAAATAAGCATCTCATCTTTGTTCTCTCTCAATTCAAATAAATATTCTGAAGCAAATCTTATTCTCCGATACTTTAGTAAAGAGTTCCTGAAATATTCATGCATTTTTCTGTCCCTTGAAAGTAAAGAGCATGACAGTTTCAGTCTACAATGTTGATGTGAGATAACGATAACATTTTCCTCAATAATTTTCCTATGCAGTAAATTTGGAACAAAGAGGACATTTTTAAACTCAGTACTTTCCAGTTGACAATGAATTATTAAACACAACACATAAATGCCAATGTGAATCTCTTACGTTCATTAGATGAATTTAGAGAACATTTTAAAAAGTTAAAATTAAATCTATTGCGAGTCTATCCAATCAACGTGCTGACAAAAAATTTCCATATGGCGAGTTAATTATATATTTGAAGATAGAAATCTTTAGCACGTATACTTTTAAATGATCAAGACTGTTTCTACTCATGTTATTAGTCAATAACATACTGAATTGTCTAAGCACTGTTCAGAATTAGCAGATATATCTTAGAAGAAAAAAATTATGCTTGTTAGCAGTGGTTTTACACTGTATAAAGCTGAAGTGCTGATATAACTTTCTTAATAAATTATGATACCCCTCCAATTTCTGTCATCTTACTATTTCTCCTCCCCTATTCTATACTGAATTTCAATCTGTAACATATGTGCTTTAAATGGGATGCCAGAGTTATGTGAATATGTAAGCAGGTGTTGCTGTTAAAATTAGAACAAGAAAATGAAAAAAAGAAAGAAGGGTTTATTGCATTTTAACTCACATTAGCATAGAAACAATGAAATTTACTTTTTGTCTGAGGTGGCAGGGTCATATGGAAATTTGACCTATGACTACATTGCTCACACTTATATAAATTAGTAGAATTTAAGACTTTAATGTACATCAGTGGGCATATATCAACTTCACTATGAAAAAAGAAAAGGTACTGGTATTTTGAAAGGCACATACTAAACACGCACACACACACAAAAGACAAAACTAACAACAGCAACAAAAAAAGAACAAACAACTTAACACAAAACACTGCTTAAAATAGTAATTATCTCTCATTAGCAGTTTGTATTGTATTATACTAAGAAGTGAATTAGACTCTCTGAAGCTCTCTAAAAATATTAACTCACCAAATACAAGGTAATCCACAAGCTATTGAATATATGCCTGGGTGCTTTCAGAGGGCTGTAGAACTCTGAATATAAGAATTAACAATGTAATCATGGTAATATAAAACTCTGCAGGTTATAAGAATTTAAAATCAAATACAAGTTTAAAATCAAACTAAAACTTTCCTAAAAACACCACAATATTAAAGCTTTTTTTGGCCTGCATATTGACACTTATTCTTTCATATAAAATAGTTATCTCTGTAGTATGTATGCTACTATAAGCATACATATTTAAATAAGGGGACTCTCATTTTAAAATGTCCTATGTGGACCCTAGAGAAATTCTACACTTTTGTTAGTTTTCAGGAAGAAAATTAATGTAGTAATTTCAATATGCAAAAGGATACTACTTTGTTTTTCTCAGAGCATCTGATGCAACTGAACCAAAAAAAAAAAAAAAAAAGTCAAGGTATGAGGGATGGTCCCATCTCAATGGAAGATAGTTTGTTGCATTTTCTTTTAATACATAGTACTTCCAATGATATCAGATCTGGCAGTTTTTCAGGAATGCATGGAAAATTCAACAAATGTGAATCAGGTTTTCTTGTAGATCTCCCTAAGGCTTGGACCACCTCGAGAATTCAATCTAAGGTTAATGAAAGAACTATACTGTATCTGACAGCAGACACTCTTGCTCAGTCAAGCTTGCTGAATTTTTGCCTTATGCAAAATGGCAGAAACATATCTTTCCAATATGGGCCCCACCTTATTAAATGACTAGTTCAACAGCACTGACTCCTCTTACCTGTTCCAATCACCCAATAGCCAAGTCTCAGGGCTTTATCAATCATGTTGAAAGGTTTTTGTTCAGTACTATTTTAGAACTTTTCCAAAGAGACATTTGCTTTCTTTCTTTGTGGGGGAGAGAGGAAGGGGTGACTACAGCATGGTGAAGAATAGGAAACAGTATCTGTATTACCATATTCTCCTTCTCTTATCAAGTTTCATGGATATCTTCATGACAAGACAGTGAATAATAGATATTTTCAAAAAGTGGCATTTCCCACCAGATAACCCCAATTTAAAACAGGATATCCTGGTCTCTCAATTGCCTGACAGAAACTCTCTTTGGATGAAATAGACCATCTGTTTTCCAGGATAGAAAACAAAGACATAAAGGATTTGGTGGGAAGTTACTAGACATTCCTTCCAAGGACGAAGGAAAGGAACAGAAGCATCTTGGAGCTGCACTCTGAAGGAGTGTGTCGTAACAGATTTAGGAAATGATCATCCAAGCCACAGAGAAATATTTAGCTAGAGGAAGGGAGAATACATTTTCTAACTATGAAGCTATTTAACATTTAGTTCTGTGGAGCAAAGAGTTTATAGGAGAAATTCTTTTGCTTCCCTGCTAGGATAATTCCCTGAGGATGTCTCTTTAACTTCTATCTAAAACACACCACTGAATCTTGGAATGGTAATGATTTTCATCGCTTTTACAGGGATTTGTCAATTTTTTTTAAAGTCTAAGTATGTGAATTATTTCCTCAAAATAAGAAAATATTCACAGATACTATTTACCAAGTATTCTTTCATTCTGAATTCATTTAGAAATAATATTTTCTTGGTATCATTGCTTATATAATTATAAAGGAGAATAACATTAATAAACTGAAAATGACTTACCTACCCTGAGCACAAACATCATGGTACTAGTGATTCGCATTAGGAGTGTTGGTCTAGTATTGGTAATGTGCAGTGTGCTTGATATCATTACTAATTGATATAAAGATCTTTATTTCTTAACTAACATTTATCGTGTCTTCTTCATACTCAGCACTGTACTAGGCACTGAAGAAACAGAGACGATCAAGAAAGATATCCATAAAATGCAGTCTACTGTAACCAGTAACTTTGTTAAAGAGGTAAAGGTAGTAAGTAACCTTTTGATAAGCAGACATTTATTAAGCACCTAATATGTTCCAGAAACTGTAGCTAGTTGCTGAAAATTTTAAAGTGAATAAGAAAGACATAATTACTGCTCCCATAGATCATAGAGTATAGCATAAGAGGAAGTCAGTTAAAACTAATTGCAACGAGATATGATAAAGACTGACAAGGAGGTAAAGGTTACTAAGAGGAATACATAACTGTTCACCAAACCACTCAAGTTAATCAAGAAGTGAAGACTTTTGGGAGGAAATGTCTGTTGGGACCTAAAGAATTATTAGCAGTTATAAGGTCAAGGCAGAGTGGGGAGTGGAAAGGGAGTTTTACAGGCAGGGAAAACGTGTGAAGATGCTGAAGTCCTGTCTTTAAGAGTGGAAGTGATGAGAATTGAGGATCGGGAGAAAAGCAGGGGCTATCTTGTAAAGGGCCTTGATCATTCCCTCAGTAGGACTGGTCTTCATTTTAAGCCCAATGAGCAATCATTTCAGGTTGTAAGTATAATTTATCAAACTTACCCTTGGGAATATTACAGTGGCTGCAGTGAGGAAAATGGTTGCAGTAGAAAGCAAGGAGATCAATTAGGCTTTTGTAACAGTAATTCAGGTAAGAATAATGAGAGTCTGCACTAGGGCAGTGCAGGTGGAGGAAAAACAGATGAATTTAAAAGATATTTAGAAAACAGAATGGTTGTTCCAAGTGGCTGGTAAATGAGAGAAGAGAGTGAAAGAGACAAGGTTAGGATTAACCCTGGTTTTCTGATTTAAGCAACTAGTATGAAGGTGCCAGTCATACATTCAGGGAATTCAGAGGAAAGAGCCATCTTAGAAGGTGGGAAGGTTGTAGTTGAGTTTTGGATATGGTGAATTTCAGATGCACGTGAGCTCTCTAAGTAATAATATCTAACAGGCGAATGGTCTAAGGAGCATGAAAGAAGACTGAATTAGAAGAATAAATACTGGAGTCAGTACTCTCAAACCAGTAGAGTGTGCTATCATAGAAGCCAAAGGAAGAGAGTGCTTCAATAACAGTCATTATTAGAGACTAACTTTCTAGTTTCTTTTCTTCTCCTGGCTATGAGTGGGCACTGGACCTATATGCAGAGCAACTCTAAAAGTATCTAGGAAGTAACACCACCACCACCAAAAAAAAAAAAAAAATCCATTGTCCACTAATATATAGGAAACTAGTGGATGAATGCCCCAGCTCGTTTGTGCCTTTTTTGCATTCTGAATTGTATTCTACACAGTGGCCCCTGCAGCGGTGGTGGTACCCCGGGGACCCATGGGCACATTGAGGCAGCAAGGCAAGGGGTGGAGGTGTATGCAGGGGGCCAGAGAACTGGAAAATGGGGATTGTCTTCTGAGCACATGAGGGACAACACTCTGAGAAATTCTGTGAGACAAAGGATGGGCACTCTAGGAGGCAGAATCTACCCCCAGATGAGGGGAGGCTTAATTAAGACCACCTTATTTCTGATATCTGTGGAAACCTAACTATTCTGTAGTCACAAGATATTGAGGCCAGGGCCATCTGAATTTTTAAATTAAAAGTATATAGAATGTGGGAGTTACAATAATGAGAAAAAAAGTATTCAAATTGCATCAGAAAAAGTTAATTTTAGATATTTTGAGAAAATTAATGACTATAACCCATGATTTATCAAAGACAGACTATCTCACCCTAAAGATTTTTTTTTTGAGGCAATACATAAGTAGGGTTACATCTGTAGTCAAGGAAATGGGACAAATTGATATTTTCATTTGTCTTACAGCTTCCTTATTTAAATATGTGAGCACAGGTTTCAATATATTACTCACACATATAAACTCTGCTCACATACATGTAAAAATTTTAATGAGTTGTTTTATAATAATATCTAAGAAATATGTCCATTTCCACACTGATGAAAAACCATATTTTCAACTTAGACAAATAAGAACCTGTCATTGATATAAATCACACACTTTAAAATTTTTTATATTCCAGTTGAAAGATTAACTTGGCATGTAGACACAAATCAGCTTTCACAGATAGGCATTAAGATAACAAGAGGTATTTTTATATTTTAGTGTAGAGACACATACAAGAAACTTAAAAAATATTCATTACTGTTAATACTCTATTTTAAAAATTGAAAACACTTATTGAAATAAAATAGCAAAAAAACTATATTAAATTTTACATATAAGTTTAAAAATTTGAACTATCAGAGAAGTTTCCCTAAGCAATGTGATATATATATTGTGCTAAATAGATACACATGCATAAGCATGAACATATACATACACACAAGAGTGCATATGCAGGTATTTATACATGTGCTATTCAAGGTAATAACTAATTCTTGTATGTTTTTCTTGGATAGAGGGATTCAAAACTCTTTCTGAGGTGATGTTGAAGAATGTTGCTATAATAAACTCTATTAAATTACCAGTTAGGCTAAACATATTTTCTTTAGTGTGTGCCCAGTTACAGGAGCTCTAGAATTCAAGAGTCTACAAATTCTAATTTCACATATTAGAAAATTTCTAATACACAAATTAGAAAATTTATCAATATTATCAATTACCAATCAAAATATATTCATACTATCAATATTAATTCGAAACAATTTTCACATACGAATGAAGCATTTATGGGTTTCTTTTTTTAAGAACCAAATCTGAAGAGTATCAAGAAAACACAAAAATTAGGGATTTTCTACAAGTAGTCTTCTTTTATGTAAAATAAAAACAATGAACAAAATGTGTGGGAAGTCTAATTTTGGAAATAGAAAGGATAAAGAAATTATGAACATCTCATGAAGTTGTAAGAATACAAATTTCTCGACTTTATATGTAAGAGAGCTCCAGGCGGTCTGCTTATGAGAGGAGAACAAGGAAGTGTCAATAAATGTTATTATTACACATGTTAATATTATATATTAACAGAAATGGACCTAAAAGTTGGATATGGCCACATGTGAAGCAAGTAAACTTCCTCCATTATTACCACTAAATATTTTACCACTTGATATAAACCGTATTTAGCATAAGATATTTGGAAAAATAATATTATGTGATTATGTAGTTTCAAAATAATGCAAAACACTTTACTACATATCATATGGAGGTAATGAATATATATTTTTCAAAGGTAAGCTGTGAAAATAATTTTAAATTTAAAAATTACTGTGCAATTTCAATGGATTAGTGGGTATTATGCATATTTCACAGAAGAAACAAATTATTAATATATCCTGAGATCAACATACAATCTAATTTTAATAAAATTTTCATGATTTTAGTATATATAAAAAATCAAATCTAAAATCTGTGCATGCATGACTCTTTGGAAGCATACCAAAGTTAATTACATTGACATGATATAATACACTGGAAAAATACCAAAATGCAACACAACTCTAAGATGTTATTTTTATATAACCATATAATTATAATAATCTGGAGAGTTGCTGAAAATCACTTAGATCACTTCTGCATGAAAATGTCCTTTTTAAGTGCTCTTGTTCTTGAAATTTCCTTTACATTTATAGATTTTTAATAAAAACTGTAAGCTCTGTGTTCTACTCATAGACTATGATCAATAAATAAGTTCTTCTGCCTATTTCTTAATCGGATTATTTGGGCAGTTTTTGGTTATTGAGTTTCCTACATTCTTTACATATTTTGGATATTAATCCCTTATTTGATAATAAGCCATAGAGATCTAATGTACCGTAGAATGAACATTGACAATAATATTGCACTGTAACTGTGTAAGGCAATAAATATCACTATATTGGCAACCATATCAAGATATATAAATGTATCGTAGTATCATGGTGTACCTTAAACTTACACAATGTTACAAGCCAAAAATATTCAATAATAAATAAATGTTATATGAATTAATTTAGAACATATATTATAAAACATTTAAAATAGTAGGCGTCTTAGAAATCAACTGAGCTAAACCCAACATTTTACATGAAGAGAAACTGAGGCCCAGAGATGTTAAATAATTTGCCCCAAATCACTCCATTAGTTATGACATAACTGGGACTGGAACCCAGTGGACATTACTTATTTGTTCATTTACCTCCCATCCTATCACACATACACATCCCCCCAAAACTAGTGCTATTTCATGCTTTATCATTATTTACATGGTATTTAAAAAATTATTTCATGTGACTACCTTTTGTTTTCACAAAATTATAACCTCCTGCTCTATTGTCCCTCATAAGGGAACACTATGCTCATTAGTAAGTCTGCTAGGACCTGATGACTTTGACCGCTCTATGTCACTACCCGAACCTCTTCTCTGAGGACCGCTGTGGCCTCCTAACTCATCTTGCTGCCTCTGCCCTTGTATCTCCATGATCCATGCTCTTCTCTGCACCCACAGTGATCCTCTTGAACTGTGAGTCAGCCCATGTCACTATTCTGTTCAATATCCTGTAATAGCTCCCGTTTCACTAGGGATAAAGGTCAAATTCTCATGATGGTCCCCCCATGATCCTCCCTCCACCCCCAAGACACACACCCCCAGCCTCCTCACCCACTGTCTGCTTCACTGCAGCCCTGCTGGCCTCCTTACTGTACCCACCCATGACAGCACGCTTCTGTCTCCCGGCCTTGGACCTACCTGTTGCCTCGACCCAGAATGCAAGAACCCACGTCTGCAGAAATGTCTTACCATTTTAGAACATGCTCAATGTCACCTTCTAAATGAGGTGTATCTGATCACATAAGTGAGTACTGTCCTCACCCAATGGGCTGCACTTTTAGTTTGGTCTATAGCATGTATTATTTTTTGAACACTCTAAAGTTCACTTCTTTGTACATTTTTTTTCATTTGACTATCTCCCCTTACTGTAATGTAAGCTCCACAATAATAAGGAGTGTTGTCTTTTACTCACTTGTCTATTCCCAGTGCCTAGAACTGTGGACAGTGCATAGTAGATGGTTAATAAACATTTGTTAAATTTAAGTTAATTGACCACACTTTCCAATAAAAGATTACTCAGTTCATTTACAGCATGTTTTTTAAATGTCTCAAATCTTGTATTTATATTAATTACTATGACAAAGCTATCATAATAAATTCAGATTGTGCAAAGTAGCTATAGAAAAATAAGAAATCAGGAGACTATATTTTATATCTTATATAATTCTGAATTTTACATTTTCAGTGTATAAGCTTTTCTTAAATAATAGTTAATCATCTTTGAAAGCTACTTTCAGATGAGTAAGGTGTTATTTAAAACACAACAGAAAAATGGAAGTTTACAAAGTAGTCAACACAAGTCTGCCTTGGTCTGTTATGTTTGTAACTTAAAAATCATATAAGCCCAGTTTTGTTTTAACTATCAGTAATTCTTACTGTGTCCATATCTAAAAACTTCATTCATAAGATTTGACCTCTTTTTGTCACTTGAATTCAAATGGAAACATATTTGACCAAATACAAACAGAAATGTATATATGGCAATGATAATGTCATTTCATCCCAGTTGACTTTTCTTTAGTCCAATTATAAATGAATTTTTTTCTTTTACATCTTCACAGTGATGCCTTCTGGTAATTAAGTTTTTCCAATGGGAAAAGAGTACATTAGAAAATATATATTGAGTAAAAAGCATTGCTTAGAGAAGTCTACCAATAGCTTTATATCCCCTCAGCAAGAGTTAATTGTAAGATGAAATTTTTCAAACATTTTCTTTTTTATAAAAATGAAATTTGCTAATTGAAGCAGAGAATCTGTTGAGCTTTTGTTATCCCCAGTAGAGAAGCTGAAAATGCACGAGTTAATATACTGTGACTATGGAGCTTAGATACTATTAACAAGGGGAAAAATGAATATGATTTTAGGTCACCATTCATTTTTAGTAACTAAATTTCTGGCTATTATTTTCCCTATTGAAAAGGTATATTAGGATTTGATGTGCTTACCATGGTATACAGAATGCTAATACTTGCTAAATATAGACTGTTTTCTAAAAATCAGGTAGATGCTACAAATAATGTCCAACTCATCTGCACCTGCATGGAAGCACTATTAACTCAATATTGCTGAGAAGGCACGTGGCCAGTGGAAGATACTACACACCATGGCAATTTTATCTTAACTTTGATTCCCTTTTCAGTATATTCCTCTGACTGAACACTTTCAACTGTCTTTCCCTCAAATTTCTTCAGATTCAGGTTTAAAGACCATTTAAAAATGTAAAGTATTAGAATCTTAGACTATGTCTCCTTGAATATAAAAATCTCAGTGGATATTCACAAGAAACAAGAATAAGGAAGTAAAATCGGATTAGATGAAGTAGTGGATAAGCAGATGATTATGGCAGAGAAGCAATGCACATAGTGGAAAAAGCAGAGGCTTTGGGGGCCAGCTCAACCTCAATTCAAATCCTGCTTTGGGTACTTTAAGCTACAATTGCCTCATTTCTTGTAATGCGATAATAATGGCCTAACCCATAGGATTTTTGTGAGTAATGAGATAGGTAAAGCTTCCAGTGGAATCTTTGCACGTGGTAAATTTTCAATAGTAGGGAATCAGGGAATTCCCTACTAGTAAGGAATTATTTTCTTGAGTTTACTTAGGTTTTCCTTTTAGATGACTAGATCATCCAAAAATCTATTAATCCAGTAGGACAAGAACATCATACAATTACACAAAATAAACTTACTATGGTGTTGCTGGAGGTTTCTCTTCATTAAGTAAAACAAAACAAAACAGTGAGGTTTCTTTCAAAATCTTTACTGCAGAAAGTTTCAAGTGAGGTTTTGCAAGATGTTGCAAGTGCCTTATGGCTAGAGTGGAAAAATAATCCTGAAATTTTAGCCTCAAGGTAAAGCTGGACTGGCACTGCCAAAGGATAAAGTTAGGCAGATGGTGTCACAAGAGGCTTCATGGGGAGACATTCAGGACCCCTGAGTCTCCAGGCTGCAAGGAATAACCATCTAATTTTCATGCTCACATATACGTTTTCTTATGGTTAAAATATTTGAGAGTCACAATTACTACAATTTAATTATGATAAGTGGTAGAATTTTCTTTTTTCTTGAAAAGTTGTTTTAACAATAGTGCAGAACAAGTAGAACTGACTCTAATGCTATATAATGTATATAACTGACTTACCGCCCTTTCAAAGCTCAATACAGTTCTGAATGAACCCTGCAAAATTAGACATATCCCCTCCTTGTCCCCAAATTGTGTATGGCAGAAACATTTCATTCATCTCTCAAGGACAGAATCATATTAACTAGTTCATGTATAAAACGGAAATGTCAACTCATTAATTTATAGTGAATAATCTCTGTAATGAAACCAAAGTATTTGAATCCTGGAATGTAGATCTAAATGCAAGCCAAATACAAATTAGAAGTTTTCCTTGGAAAGCAGAAATCAGACCAAGAGTAGTGTAGTGGAAATACACTGATTCAATTCAGTGTTTAACAATAGGCTGCCTTAAATGCTACAGATGAACCAGTTTGCAAGGCAGAAATAGAGACACAGATGTAGAGAACAAATGTACGGACACCAAGGGGGGAAAGTGGGGTGGTGGTGGTGGGATGAATTGGGAGATTGGGATTGACATGTATATACTAATATGTATAAAATAGAGAACTAATAAAAAACAAACAATAGGCTTCCTTGACTATGTATCTCCCCCCTGTTATTACCCCATGGCTCTGCTCTCAATCCCTAACAAGCTCTTCAGAAGTGTTTCCTGTAATGCTGTCTCTGCTTGCTCTCTCCCATCCTTCCATTCTTTCTTTCTTTTCTTTTTGACTTAAATAACAGAAATTTATTATCTCACAGTTTTGGAGGCTAAAAGTCCATAATCAAGGTGTTATCAGGGTTGGTTTCTTCTGAGGGCTATGAGGGAAGGACCTATCCCAGTCCTCTCCTTGGCTTATAGACACTGACTTCTTTCTGTGTCTCTTCACATACTTTTCAGTCTATGAGGATCTATGTGTCCAAATTCTCCCTTTCTTGATGACACCAGTCAGTCATATTAGATTAGGGCTCACCCTATTGACCTCCCTTTAGCTTGTTTACCATTTTATAAACTTTTTCTCCAAATAAGTTTACATTCTGAGGTGCTGGAGGTTAGGACTTTGACATACGAATTCTGAGGGAACACAATTCAACCCCTGACACTAGCTGATCATCTAACACTTGAAAGAAAATTTCTGCATAAGAAAGGTTTTTAAAATGTTTTTATTGTCATATAGTTGATTTATAATGTTGTGTTAAAGCACAGGGAACTCTATTCAGTACTCTGTAATGACCTATATGGAAATAGAATCTAAAAAAAGAGTGGATATATGTGTATGTATAACTGACTGCTGTACAGCAGAAACTTCCATTCTTTCTTGAACTGACTCCAATTAGCCTTCCATGTTGCCAAATCCAGTGGTCATTTCTCAGTCCACACTAACTTGATCTTTCAGCAGTGTACAACCACATAAAACATCGTTGATGACATCCTCCTCTTTGAAACATTCCTTCACTTGTTTTCTAGCCATAATGTGCCCAGTACCATATTCCCTTGGTTTTCCAACACGATACTGGCTCTTAAAGATTTTTTTTTTTAGGGCTTCCCTGGTGGCGCAGTGGTTGAGAATCTGCCTGCTAATGCAGGGGACACGGGTTCGAGCCCTGGTCTGGGAGGATCCCACATGCCGCGGAGCAACTGGGCCCGTGAGCCACAACTACTGAGCCTGCGCGCCTGGACCTGTGCTCCGCAACAAGAGAGGCCGCGACAGTGAGAGGCCCGCGCACGGCGATGAAGAGTGGCCCCCGCTTGCCACAACTAGAGAAAGCCCTCGCACAGAAACGAAGACCTGGCACAGCCAAAAATAAATAAATTAATTAATAAACTCCTACCCCCAACACCTAAAAAAAAAAATTTTTTTTAAAAAAGATTTTTTTTTAGCTTTTATTTTGAAATAACATTATAGTTAGAGAAAAGTTGCAGGGATTGTACAAAGAACTTCCATAGACCCTTCACCCAGATTCACCAACTGCTAACATTTTGCCACACTGTATCATTTTCTGTTTCAGTCATTCATCTTTTCCCCTGAACATTCTGAGCATAGATTAGAGCCCACAGACCCCTTGACTCCTTTACTTCTCTGTGTATTTCTTCAGAAGTAGGACATCATTTAATATAATTATACTACAATAATCAAAATCAGAAAATGTAACATGGATGTGATACTATCAGTATTCTCCATTATTAAAATTAATCAAATTTTACCAATTGCCCCAATAATATCCTTTATAGGATTTTCTTTTTTCTAGTCTGGGATCCAATCTAGGATCATGACTGCATTTCCCAATTATGTCACCTTTAATCTCAAGTGCCTCAGGCTGTATTTGTTTCCATGACATTGACTTCTGGAAGAATATCAGACAATTATTTTGTAGAATGAGTCTTCCTCATGATTAGATTCAGGTTTGCATGTTTGGTAGGAATACCACATACAGGACACTGTGTCTCTTCAGCACATCTTCATCAGGAGGCACACAGTGTTGGCTTGGTTCGTCCCGCTAATGGTAACATTATCTCTGATCATTTGGTTAGAGTGACGTCCTCTGGGTTTCTCCCTGTAAAGTTACTACTTTGCCATTTACAAGTAATATGTAATTACTGAGGAGATACTTTGAGGATCTCAACGTTCCTGATACACAACAGCAGATCGCATTAACTTACAGCCTCTAGTCTAGGCCACCTGCTGATGATTCTTGTCTTAGTCAATTATTAAGATCAGGGTTGCAAAATGGTGACTTCCTAGCTTCAGCTACATTTGTTGGCATCCTACTCACCGTGAGGCAAAGTTTCCTCTTTCCCTCCATTTATTTGGGGAATCATATTTCATAACAGTGTGAAGTCATGGATTCATATTGTATTCAATAGGTTGATCAATGGGTTTATTCAATTCACTGCTTTCATTGTTTGTGTTGATGCTGAAATTGTTACATTTTTTGGAATCCCTTTCAGCTAGATCTTTTTCTTTTTTTCTAATTTCTTGGCCTGTGAACATAGGAATAATCTAGGGCTTGTCCACGCTTCTGGTTTCTTTTCTATGCACTCATCCTAGGCATCTCATCCAATCCAATAGTTTAACTATCATCTTCATACTGAAGACCCTACATTTATATCTTTAGCCCAACCCTTCCCCATGAACTCTAGATTTGCATTTCCAATAATAGCCTGCTTTACTCTCTGAAGTCTACTAGGCATTTCAAATTAAACTACTCTCTAGATGTGCACACCTCCCCTTCAGGATATCCCATCTCAACTAAATACAATTCTCTTGAGCCAGTGATCAAGCACAAATTCTTGGAGTCCTTCTTAGCTCCTCTCTTTTTCTCACACCCCTCATCTAATCTGCCTGCAGCCTCCAACTTCATAAATTATCTGGTATCTGACTGCTTCATATCACTTTCATGGTTACCACACAAATCCAAGATTATTATTCTTCACCTGGATTATTGCAATAGACTCCATGTTTCCACGTTTATCTGCTTTCCATGATCTATTCTCTGATCACCACCAACTGAGTCTTTAAAAGTATATATTATATCATGACATTCTTCTGTTCAAAACCTTCTAATGGCTTCCTATCCATTTAAATTACATTTTAGAAACCTAATCATGGCCCATAAGGTTCTGCATAATCTGGCTGGTAATATCTGACATCTGTCTGACTTCATATCTACTCCCCAGTGCATTTCATCCTATCTTGTCTCCTTGCTCTTCCTCTAGCCCTCCTCAGCCTGCTCCTGCCTGAAGACTTTGACATGTGTTATTCCCTCGGTCTAGTTTTCTCTTCTTTTAGATATTTAGATGGTTTACTCCTTCCCATCCTTCAGGTCTCCATTCAAATGTCACCTCCTCAGAGAGATTTTTGCTGATAACTCATCAAAAATAGCACTTCTGTGTCTATTCTTGTACTTTTTTTTTCCATAGCACATTTTACCATATATTTCATCATTTTTAAATCTTCTACACTAGAATGTAATATCTGAAAGCAGAGACTTATCTTTATTATTCAATGTTGTGTTTTCCTATGTGTTGAAGAGTGTCTGATACATAGTAGAAACACAATAAATATTTGTTGAATGAATAAAATATGTTGATGGAATTATGCAACCTTCTCCAAAAATAGCCTTGCTAATAAGTCTGAAGTTCCTGGTGTTTGCTGGTGCCAAGTTTTCTCTGCCCAGGACAGACTTGAGTGGCATTACCAAAATGATTCTCCTTCTGTGCTTCTCTGGCTTTCAGATTCCCTCCCCACTTCCTGAAGGTGTGGCATAGTGTTTTCCTAGACTTGCCAATACGGTTAGCCAGGTTATGTTTCTGTCTTGCTGGTCTGGGGAATCATTTGGTCTATAAAATGATTTTGCCCATCTGTGCTCTGATCCATTGTGATTTTACACTTTAACTCTCAAAAGCCAACTTTGATGCCTCTTTCCCAAGTTCTTGGTGACACCATGTCATCGCTTCTTTTTCTCAAAGTCACAATTGTCTGTTGTGAACTCTGCTGCTAGAATCATATATCACCTAGAGGAACTTGGCCAACGTTCCTGATACACAACAGCAGTTCTGGTTTGGAATCTGTTAGTTAGGGTTTGTTACACAGTATCTGATGAGAATATCATTCTTCATCTTGGCAGTTATGACATGTGGAAGCAGGCTCATGTACTTGGTTATATGTCAGTTTCTTTTAACATAAATGGAACAATTACTTGCATGTTATTTTGGTGTCACTTATGTCAAATGTTACAATTTACTATACTCTATATCAGATACATTCATGTTCACATATAA
Source organism: Mesoplodon mirus (assembly GCF_964341445.2). Lineage (NCBI taxonomy): Eukaryota > Metazoa > Chordata > Mammalia > Artiodactyla > Ziphiidae > Mesoplodon > Mesoplodon mirus. The sequence goes on along the minus strand of NC_138977.1, from coordinate 5,979,013 downwards.
GCCTCTAAAACTTTGTAGAAAAGAGTAAAAATTTCCACTTTAGAGACAAAGATATGGAAGCTTGGTAAGTGTAAGTAATTTTTCCCAAGATCATTCAAATAGGACTATAAATAAAAGACCTATCTATATTCAAACCTCAAGTTCATCAAACTCCAAAGCCTGTTCTTTTTCTACTGTATTATATTATGTCCTGGATTTTTGTGACTCTCCAGCCAGCTAAGTGAATACTTTTGGTGTAAAGTCGTTTTCTTTTGAGTGTCTGTAGCAAATGCACATGGGTCTTCATTAGGCATGACTGAAACACTTTACATTCTAAGCCAAGCAAAGTGTATAATATATAATAAGCCTCAAACCTGCCCATAATTATTGGCAGGTTTAATTTTTACCTACTTCTGCTCTTGTTTGCGATGAATTGATTTGGGTGGTGGTTCTCAACTGGGGGCAATTTAGCTCCCCAAGGGATATTTAGCAATGTTTAGAGACATTTTTGGTGTTCACGACTATGGAAGTACTACTGACATCTATTAGGTAGAAGACAACAATGATGCTAAACATCCTACAAAGCACAAAACAACTCTCTACAACAAAAAATTATCTGGCCCCATATACTGAGGTTGAGAAACTTTGATCTGTGGCAACCATGAAACTCAAAAAAGCCCAGGTGGATTTGAAGTCCAGACTCTTTCATTTACTAGCCTCCCTAAATATCCATTATATATCCACAAAATGGGAATAATAATACGTAGGTCACATAGATTATTTTGAGGTTTAAATGAGACATTATACAAATAGCACCCACACTCAGGGTAAATGGTAAAGTTCACTAGCTGCTGCTCCAATGACCTCCATATCAGGGTTAGGGTTAAAAGGATTAAAGGAAATTGGGCCTTTTGGTCTCACCATTCCCTGTGGATTTTCTTTTTGTTTGGTTTTCATAAAACTCTAAATTTGCTCAGAACAATGCCTGACACATGGCAAACACTCTGTACATATTTCCTATTGCTATTATTAGTATTGTTCTATTTCTTTTACCTCTATGCCAGAGAAGTGAACATTTCTTAGTTTTTGTCTTGAGGGATACACCCTAGCCTTGCCTCCCCCAAAGAACTGCTTCCTTAACCTAGAGAAATACTGAATTTTGATGGTTAGTATGTGTACTCCTTCTTATTTTGCACCACACCATATCTGCTCTGAAAATTGAGCATCTGTGATCACTTTACACTTTTTCTGATCCTTTCTGTGAACTAGCAGATTGATTTTTAAGTTTATCCTGTTGACATTTTCAGTTCCTAGGAAGACGTTTGTTTTGCTCTAAGCTCTGTCCCTGTGGAAAACTCTACCCTGATGGCACCCATCTTTTGGGGATTTCAACAATCCCCCACATAAATCCAAGTCCATCTGTTAAAGGACCTAAAAAGAGTCAGAAGTGTGATTAAAGGAAATTGAGCCTTTTGGTCTCACCATCCCCTCTGGATTTTCTTTTTGTTTGGTTTTCATAAAACTTTAAATTTGCCAAGGAACAAATACTCTTTCCCACAGGTTAATGAATGTATTCTCAGTAATATGAGAAATAAGGGGAAAAGGTGTTGGATAGAAAAAGTTATGACTGGGGAATATGGGAGGATTAGCTACAGTGAAGGGGAAAAGATATTTCAGCCTAATGGATTTTTTAAAGTTTTTTCCACTATTATGTGTATTATATTTAATGTGTGGGGAATCACATTTTCCATATAGGAAGGCAATTGGGTAGAAATTTAGGCACAGATTAAGCTCCGATTTAGGCACTCCTAAACTTCTCCACTAGTTCAGCTTGGATTAACCACATGGTCTGAGCCCCATTAATTTCCTCATCCATATCATGAGGATAATAACATATTCATAGGGTAATTTTGAAAATTAAGATCATCTACCTGCAAGGACCTGATGCATAGTAAGCACTCAACATTACTATTATTTTACTTTCCCAATACGCCTCTTTGTGTTTCAGAGTCTCTAACCCTCTTTGGGAAGAGGAATGCCTGATCTGCTTCAACACAGAGATTTTATCAATATGTTCTAATCACCTAAAATGTGATTTCTCAAGTTCTTTTGTTTTTTAACTTGCTGTTTTTTCTTCTTTGTTTTCTCACAGTTCTCTGATATAGAGCAAGATAAAAGATTTCAGTTGTTACTTTTTAAACTATTTTCATATGCAAATATTTTTTAAATGTTTCACTCTGTTATCTACTCTAGGTCATAGAGTATGATGTACATATGTTATACATATGATGTTTATATATTAATGATGTTTGTATGATGTATATATATTAGTGATATATTAATTTCATTAATATATGATATGTACATATCATATATTAATATATACATATCATATCATATGTATATATATAATATATATACATGGCATATGACATGTATACATCATATATATACATGTCATATGATATGTATATATCATATATATACATGGCATATATGTATATATCATATATATGGTGTTTGTATAATGTATATATATTAATGATATATATTAGTTATTTTATAGATATAAAACACACACATATATATATATATATTAGTCACACTTTGAAAAACAGGTTAACGTCTCCATGCACCACAAATTGAACAGAAACTCAGTAAAAAATCAAGGCCTGAGACTTCCGGGTAAGATGGCGGAAGAGTAAGACGCGGAGATCACCTTCCTCCCCACGGATACACCAGAAATACAGCTACATGTGGAACAACTCCTACAGAACACCTACTGAACGCTGGCAGAAGACCCCAGACCTCCCAAAAGGCAAGAAACTCCCCACATACCTGGGTAGGGTAAAGCGGAGAGATTCCCGCATAGAGGATCGGTGCCGAGCGGCACTCACCAGCCCGAGAGGCTTGTCTGCTCGCCCGCCGGGGCAGGCGGCGCTGGAAGCTGAGGCTCGGGCTTCGGTCAGAGCGCAGGGAGAGGACTGGGGCTGGCGGCGAGAACTCAGCCTGAAGGGGGCTAATGTGCCACAGCTAGCCGGGAGGGAGTCCGGGAAAACTCTGGAGCTGCCGAAGAGGCAAGAGACTTTTTCTTCCCTCTTGGTTTCCTGGTGCGCGAGGAGAGGGGATTAAGAGCGCTGCTTAAAAGGGCTCCACAGACGGGCGCGAGTCGCGACTGAAAGCGCGGAGCCCAGAGATGGGCGTGGGACGCTGGGGCTGCTGCTGCCGCCGCCAAGAAGCCTGTGTGCGAGCACAGGTCACTGTCCACACCGCCCTTCCGGGAGCCTGTGCAGCCCGCCACTGCCGGGGTCCCGGGATCCAGGGGCGGCTTCCCTGGGAGAACGCACGGCGCGCCTCGGGCTGGTGCAACGTCACGCCGACCTTTGCCGCTGCAGACTCGCCCCGCACTCCATGCCCCTCCCTCCCGCCCGGCCTGAGTGAGCCAGAGTCCCCGAAGAGGCTGCTCCTTTAACCCTGTCCTGCCTGAGCGAAGAACAGACGCCCTCCGGCGACCTACACGCAGAGGCGGGGCCAAATCCAAAGCTGAGACCCAGGAGCTGTGAGAACAAAGAAGAGAAAGGGAAACCTCTCCCAGCAGCCTCAGAAGCAGCGGATTAAAGCTCCACAATCAACTTGATGTACCCTGCATCTGTGGAATACATGAATAGACAACACATCATCCCAAATTGAGGAGCCCGGAGTCAGTGCTGTGCCTCTGAGGTGGGAGAGCCAACTTCAGGACACTGGTCCACAAGAGACCACCCAGCTCCACATAATATCAAACGGCAAAAATCTTCCAGAGATCTCCATCTCAACACCAGCACCCAGCTTCACTCAACGAACAACAAGCTACAGTGCTGGACACCCTAAGCCAAACAACTAGCAAGACAGGAACACAATGCCAACCATTAGCAGAGAGGTGGCCTAAACTCATAAAAAGTCTGCAGACACCCCAAAACACACCACCAGACGTGGACCTGCCCACCAGAAAGACAAGATCCAGCCTCATCCACCAGAACACAGGCACTAGTCCCCTCCACCAGGAAGCCTACACAACCCACTAAACCAACCTTAGCCACTGGGGTCAGACACCAAAAACAACGGGAACTTTGAACCTGCAGCCTGCAAAAAGGAGACCCCAAACACAGTAACATAAGCAAAATGAGAAGACAGAAAAACACACAGCAGGAGAAGGAGCAAGATAAAAACCCACCAGATCTAACAAATGAAGAGGTAATAGGCAGTCTACCTGAAAAAGAATTCAGAATAATGATGGTAAAGATGATCCAAGATTCTATTTCCCAGATCCAAAATCTTGCAAATAGAATAGACGAAATGCAAGAAACAGTTAACAAGGACCTAGAAGAACTAAAGATGAATCAAGCATCGATTAAAAACACAGTACATGAAATAAAAAATACTCTAGATGGGATCAATAGCAGAATAACTGAGGCAGAAGAACGGATAAGTGAGGTGGAAGATAAAATAGTGGAAATAACTGCTGCAGAGCAAAATAAAGAAAAAAGAATGAAAAGAACAGAGGACAGTCTCAGAGACCTCTGGGACAACATTAAACGCACCAACATTCGAATTATAGGGGTTCCAGAAGAAGAAGAGAAAAAGAAACGGACTGAGAAAACATTTCAAGAGATTATACTTGAAAACTTCCCTAATATGGGAAAGGAAATAGTTAATCAAGTCCAGGAGGCACAGAGAGTCCCATACAGAATAAATCCAAGGAGAAATACGCCAAGACACATATTAATCAAACTGTCAAAAATTAAACACAAAGAAATCATATTAAAAGCAGCAAGGCAAAAACAACAAATAACACACAAGGGAATCCCCATCAGGATAACAGCTGATCTCTCAGCAGAAACTCTACAAGCCAGAAGGGAGTGGCAGAACATAATTAAAGTGATGAAGGAGAAAAACCTGCAACCAAGATTACTCTACCCAGCAAGGATGTCATTCAGATTTGATGGAGAAATTAAAACGTTTACAGACAAGCAAAAGCTGAGAGAGTTCAGCACCACCAAACCAGCTTTACAACAAATGCTAAAGGAACTTCTCTAGGCAAGAAACACAACAGAAGTAAAAGACCTACAATAACGAACCCAAAACAATTAAGAAAATGGGAACAGGAACATACATATCAATAATTACCTTAAATGTAAATGGACTAAATGCTCCCACCAAAAGACACAGATTGGCTGAATGGATACAAAAACAAGACCCATATATATGCTGTCTACAAGAGACCCACTTCAGACCTAGAGACACATACAGACTGAAAGTAAGGGGATGGAAAAAGATATTCCATGCAAATGGAAACCAAAAGAAAGCTGGAGTAGCAATTCTCATACCAGACAAAATAGACTTTAAAATAAAGACTACTAGAAGAGACAAAGAAGGACACTACATAATGATCAAGGGATCGATCCAAGAAGAAGATATAACAATTGTAAATATTTATGCACCAAACATAGGAGCACCTCAATACATAAGGCAAATACTAACAGCCATAAAAGGAGAAATTGACAGTAACACACTCATAGTAGGGGACTTTAACACCCCACTTTCACCAATGGACAGATCATCCAAAATGAAAATAAATAAGGAAACACAAGCTTTAAATGATACATTAAACAAGATGGACTTAATTGATATTTATAGGACATTCCATCCAAAAACAACAGAATACACATTTTTCTCAAGTGCTCATGGAACATTCTCCAGGATAGATCATATCTTGGGTCACAAATCAAGCCTTGGTAAATTTAAGAAAATTGAAATTGTATCAAGTATCTTTTCCGACCACAATGCTATGAGACTAGATATCAATTACAGGAAAAGATCTGTAAAAAATACAAACACATGGAGGCTAAACAATACACTACTTAATAACAAAGTGATCACTGAAGAAATCAAAGAGGAAATTAAAAAATACCTAGAAACAAATGACAATGGAGACACGACGACCCAAAACCTATGGGATGCAGCAAAAGCAGTTCTAAGAGGGAAGTTTATAGCAGTACAATCCCACCTTAAGAAACAGGAAACATCTCGAATAAACAACCTAACCTTGCACCTAAAGCAATTAGAGAAAGAAGAACAAAAACATCCCAAAGTTAGCAGAAGGAAAGAAATCATAAAAATCAGATCAGAAATAAATGAAAAAGAAATGAAGGAAACGATAGCAAAGATCAATAAAACTAAAAGCTGGTTCTTTGAGAAGATAAACAAAATTGATAAACCATTAGCCAGACTCATCAAGAAAAAAAGGGAGAAGACTCAAATCAATAGAATTAGAAATGAAAAAGGAGAAGTAACAACTGACACTGCAGAAATACAAAAGATCATGAGAGATTACTACAAGCAACTCTCTGCCAATAAAAAGGACAACCTGGAAGAAATGGACAAATTCTTAGAAATGCACAACCTGCCAAGACTGAATCAGGAAGAAATAGAAAATATGAACAGACCAATCACAAGCACTGAAATTGAAACTGTGATAAAAAATCTTCCAACAAACAAAAGCCCAGGACCAGATGGCTTCACAGGCGAATTCTATCAAGCATTTAGAGAAGAGCTAACACCTATCCTTCTCAAACTCTTCCAAAATATAGCAGAGGGAGGAACACTCCCAAACTCATTCTACGAGGCCACCATCACCTTGATACCAAAACCAGACAAGGATGTCACAAAGAAAGAAAACTACAGGCCAATATCACTGATGAACATAGATGCAAAAATCCTCAACAAAATACTAGCAAACAGAATCCAACAGCACATTAAAAGGATCATACACCATGATCAAGTGGGGTTTATTCCAGGAATGCAAGGATTCTTCAATATACGCAAATCAATCAACGTGATACACCATATTAACAAATTGAAGAAGAAAAACCATATGATCATCTCAATAGATGCAGAGAAAGCTTTCAACAAAATTCAACACCCATTTATGATAAAAACCCTGCAGAAAGTAGGCATAGAGGGAACTTTCCTCAACATAATAAAGGCCATATATGACAAACCCACAGCCAGCATCGTCCTCAATGGTGAAAAACTGAAAGCATTTCCACTAAGATCAGGAACAAGACAAGGTTGCCCACTCTCACCACTCTTATTCAACATAGTTTTGGAAGTTTTAGCCACAGCAATCAGAGAAGAAAAGGAAATAAAAGGAATCCAAATCGGAAAAGAAGAAGTAAAGCTGTCACTGTTTGCAGATGACATGATACTATACATAGAGAATCCTAAAGATGCTACCAGAAAACTACTAGAGTTAATCAATGAATTTGGTCAAGTTGCAGGATACAAAATTAATGCACAGAAATCTCTGGCATTCCTATATACTAATGATGAAAAATCTGAAAGTGAAATCAAGGAAACACTCCCATTTACCATTGCAACAAAAAGAATAAAATATCTAGGAATAAACCTACCTAAGGAGACAAAAGACCTGTATGCAGAAAATTATAAGACACTGATGAAACAAATTAAAGATGATACAAATAGATGGAGAGATGTACCATGTTCTTGGATTGGAAGAATCAACATTGTGAAAATGACTCTACTACCCAAAGCAATCTACAGATTCAATGCAATCACTATCAAACTACCACTGGCATTTTTCACAGAACTAGAACAAAAAATTTCACAATTTATATGGAAACACAAAAGACCCCGAATAGCCAAAGCAATCTTGAGAACGAAAAATGGAGCTGGAGGAATCAGGCTCCCTGACTTCAGACTATACTACAAAGCTACAGTAATCAAGACAGTATGGTACTGGCACAAAAACAGAAAGATAGATCAATGGAACAGGATAGAAAGCCCAGAGTTAAACCCACGGACATATGGTCACCTTATCTTTGATAAAGGAGGCAGGAATGTACAGTGGAGAAAGGACAGTCTCTTCAATAAGTGGTGCTGGGAAAACTGGATAGGGACATGTAAAAGTATGAGATTAGATCACTCCCTAACACCATACACAAAAATAAGCTCAAAATGGATTAAAGACCTAAATGTAAGGCCAGACACTATCAAACTCTTAGAGGAAAACATAGGCAGAACACTCTAGGACATAAATCACAGCAAGATCCTTTTTGACCCACCTCCTAGAGAAATGGAAATAAAGACAAAAATAAACACATGGGACCTAATGAAACTTAAAAGCTTTTGCACAGCAAAGGAAACCATAAACAAGACCAAAAGACAACCCTCAGAATGGGAGAAAATATTTGCAAATGAAGCAACTGACAAAGGATTAATCTCCAAAATTTATAAGCAGCTCATGCAGCTCAATAACAAAAAAACAAACAACCCAATCCAAAAATGGGCAGAAGACCTAAATAGACATTTCTCCACAGAAGATATACAGACTGCCAACAAACACATGAAAGGATGCTCAACATCTTTACTCATTAGAGAAATTCAAATCAAAACTACAATGAGATATCATCTCACACCAGTCAGAATGGCCATCATCAAAAAATCTAGAAAAAATAAATGCTGGAGAGGGTGTGGAATAAAGGGAACCCTCTTGCACTGCTGGTGGGAATGTGAATTGTTACAGCCGCTATGGAGAACGGTATGGAGGTTCCTTAAAAAACTACAAATAGAACTACCATATGACCCAGCAATCCCACTACTGGGCATATACCCCGAGAAAACCATAATTCAAAAAGAGACATGTACCAAAATGTTCATAGCAGCCCTATTTACAATAGCCCGGAGATGGAAACAACCTAAGTGTCCATCATCGGATGAATGGATAAAGAAGATGTGGCACATATATACAATGGAATATTACTCAGCCATAAAAAGAAATGAAATTGAGCTATTTGTAATGAGGTGGATAGACCTAGAGTCTGTCATACAGAGTGAAGTAAGTCAGAAAGAGAAAGACAAATACTGTATGCTAACACATATATATGGAATTTAAGAAAAAAAATGTCATGAAGAACATAGGGGTAAGACAGGAATAAAGACACAGACCTACTAGAGAATGGACTTGAGGATATGGGGAGGGGGAAGGGTAAGCTGTGACAAAGTGAAAGAGCGGCATGGACATATATACACTACCAAACGTAAGGTAGATAGCTAGTGGGAAGCAGCCGCATAGCACAGGGAGATCAGCTTGGTGCTTTGTGACCGCCTGGAGGGGTGGGATAGGGAGGGTGGGAGGGAGACGCAAAAGGGAGGGGATATGGAAACATATGTATATGTATAACTGATTAAATTTGTTATAAGGCAAAAAAAAAAATTGAATAAGCAGAAACGGACACACCATTGTACAGCAATTATACTCCAATAAAGGTGTTAACAAAAAAAAAAAAAAAATCAAGGCCTGAAGCTACAGGCTTGCTGGTTTCCAAGCCCAGAAATATTCAGAGATAACTAAGAGTTGCTTCTCAAAGGATAACAGAAGCTAGAGTAGGGTCATCTGTAATGGGAGACTGAAAGATTTCAGGAGCCTCCTGATGTAGATTGTACAAAGCTGCATAGTGTGTGTAGACTGGAGTTAAGCCTCCATTTAGGTAAATGACCAGATCTGTGATAGTTCTCAGATCACTTATATTCTGCTGCCACTATTAGTTCAGATGCTGCACTGGATGAAATGGCGATCGAGGCAGGCAATCCAAAACAACAAAATACATAGGGATGGTTTAAAAAGAGGGAGAAAAGGAAAAAGGAACAGTAAGCAATTTGAAACAATTCCTACTAAGAAGGGTCTATATTCTACAGGACTGTGTAGAAAACTAACACTTTGGAACAAATCAACAAGATCAGTAATTAGGACATGGATTTACTAATAAATTTTTTCAAATGATTGTAAGTGAGAAAAAGGGAAGAAGAGCAAACATATTTTTTTGAACATACTATGAAGTAAAATTAGGCAGGTATGAATCAAGAATAAATGAATATATAAAAGAATAAATTTTGCAATGAAAATATGATAATTAAAAAATTGTTTTAATTCCATGGACAAAATAATACTCTAGAAAGACAGTCAAAGAGAGAATTACTGAATTGAAATATAGCCTTGAGGAATTCTTTCAAAACATCACTTTGAGAGATAAAGAAAGAAAAAAGCACAACACAGAAATTTAGAGACATGAAGGGTAAAATGAGGCACCAATAAACTCAGGTATAAGTTTCCTAAAATTGATAATAGAGGTAATGACAGGCAATATTTGTTCAATATGGCTGAGTATTTTCCACATTTGAAGAAAATTTAAAATGTACATATAAACCCAGCTAGATTAATGAAAACAAACTACTTCCATGGACACATTCTCATGAAATTTCAGAATACAAAGAAAAAGAATCTTATAATTCTTTGAGAAGAATATTAAAAAGTACTTACAAAGGAATGACACTTACAGCAGTGAGCTCATCAGCAAAAATGAACAACAGAAGATGATGGAATAAAATCTAAGTACTGGAGGAAAATAACTTGCAATTTCAAATTCTAGACCCAGCTAAATAAAGTATCACTCTAAAAAGAGAGAATTAAAGATATTTTCAGATATTTAAAGAAGTAGGATAATTTACTACCCACAGAACCTCATTGGAAGAACTACTAAAGCATGCAATTTAACAAGAATAAAACTTAACCCAGAAATAAAAATACCACAAACATTAAAATATTTATCATAGAGTTACACTTTTTGGTCAAAATATGTACAAATCTAAAATTCTAAAAGTAAATTCTGTTCAATGAAGAGTTAACTTTCTAAGTTTTGTTCCTCATTCAAGAGAATAGAAGTAATGAAAACTTTAGACTCTGATAGAAAAATAGATTTGAGTATGTATGCTAACATTTGTAAAGGTAATAAACCAGTAGAGGGGAAAGAGTGAACAAAACAAACATCAATCCAACAGAAGGCAGATAAGGAGACAAATAAGCAAAGGAAAAGCATAGGAAACAGAAGACACAAAATGTTAGAGATAGTTCCAAATTCTACAGTCTAAAATGTGATGAAGTGAGAAATCTTTAAACATTAAATTATATGTTTAAAAAATAAAATAATCTAAATACATAAATTAAAGATTAAGGTTAAGATTACAAAATATTTACAATGAAGAACATAAAATTATTATATAAAAACCTAATAGGATGCAGCTAAAGCATTGTTTAGATGGAAGTTTTAGAGAAATGCAATTATTTTAAAAAACAAGAGACATTAAAAACAAATTAACTATAGAAGCTATTGAAAGAGAAACAGATTATACCTTAAAAAGGCAGAAATAAGGAAATAAAAGAGACAAGAGCAGACTAAAAAAAATAGAAAAAATAGTCACAAGAGCAATAGAATGTTTCTTAAAAAGACTAATAAAATGAACTATCCTCTAGCAAGGCATTGATGTGAGTGCTTTACATTACATTAATTTATTTAATCCTTACAGGAATAATAATACCTATATGGTAGGTATTATTAAGAGTCAGTACAAATAAACATTAACAGAGAAGGGAAAAGGAGAACACGGCTATAAATACAACAGAGATTTGACAAATAGTAATAAGTTCTGAAGACAATTTTGGCCACTACATTGAAAATTTGTCCATATCAATTACCAAAAGTAACTTAAGAAGAAAAGAGCTAAATAACCCCATACCTATTTTTAAAAACAGAACTGGCAGTGTAAAACCTCTCCCTCTAAAAAACTATTAGTAAGCTCAGGCAATTTTACAGAATCATTTTATTAATTTCTCTGTTATATAAAAAGTTTTGTATAATTAAATTAGGATGTAGGTTAACAAATTAATGTTAGGAAGTTAATATAATTTTGAAAATAAGACCTGACAGAGAATTCAAGAAAATCTAAAATTATAGATAATCTCATGTGGTAACATAGATGAAAAAGTCCTAAATTTAATTTTTATAAATCAAATCCAGCAGTGTTAATGTATACCTTGTAACTAAGGGGGATTTATCACGGGAACTCAAGAGTGATTCAACATCAGAAAATACTGCAATGTAATTTACACATTGACAAATAAAAACTATTTAAGAAAAAAATATATATATAAGTAAAACTCAAGAAATATATCCATTCTACATCAATAAGGCAGTGTTGCCCACTATCACGCATCATTCATAGTTATTAATCGTTGTACTAAAGTTCCTAGCCAAGGCAAGGCTACCAGAAAAATAAATAAAGCATAAGGATCAGTAAAGAGTAAATAAAAAAATAATTATTTATATAGAACACATTTATCAATAAAGAGAATGTACAATAATTTCCAAACAAACAGTAAGAACACATAATAAAGTTTAGCAAAATGATTAGTATAAGTTCAGTATATAAAATCAAAAGGAATGTTTATATTTTAATATATTAAATATGTAAAATCAGCAAAATAACCAATTAAAATTATAATAGAAAACAGTACTGATTTTAATAGCAGTGAAAATTATAAAGTACCTAGGAAAATACCTACAAAAATATGTAAGCCCTGTATTCATTTCCTAGGGCTGCCTTAACGAAATAGTAGAAGCTGAGTGGCTTAAACCAACAGAAATTTCTTGTCTCACGGATCTGGAGACTAGAGGTCTAAAATCAAGGTGTTGGCAGGGCTATACTTTCTTTAAACCCTCTAAGGGATCCTTCCTTGCCTCTTCCAGTTTCTGGTAGCCTCAGGAGCTCCTTGGTTTGTAGACGCAGGACTCCAGCCTTTGCCTCCATCTTAATTGTGGTGCTTTCCCTGCGTGTCTGTGTCTTCACATGGTCCACGGTCATCTTCTTATAAAGACCACATATTCTATCAGGGCCCCACTCTATACCTGTATGAACTCATCTTAACTAATTACATCTGTAACAATCTGATTTGCAAATAAGGTCACATTCTGGGTACCAGGGGTGAAGACTTCAACATATCTTTTGGAGGACACAATTCAGTGCATAACAATCCCCAAATTCAAATTATTATTTAAGGATATAGAAGACCTTTATCACTGTCCAAAAGACAAAGACCATCAGGAACACCTGTCTTCAAATTGCCCTGTCATCAATTCTACAGATTACTTGACTCAGTGGGGAGAACTGCATGCCGTGGGGAACAGTGGGGTATCTCAGTAAGATAAGGATGTGTATGGGGAGCTTCTGATAGGATTTGGGCTTGTGTGGATGATTTGGGGAGGGCTTAAGGAAGTGAGGGACTGCTCTGGACTGGATGATGTGAGAAAACAAAGGTAATTGCTTAAAGATTACAGGTTACTGGAGATCTTAACAAATTTAAGAGGTGTGAGGAAGAGACTGGAGCCCATTCTGTAACTGGCAAAGAAGCAACACTCACTCGTGTTAGCTGGGAAGGGCATGGTTGGTCACCTTTGTGGCTAGCGTGGTGCTCTTGTTTTCTTCTGTGTCATTAGGTCATGGCCTTGTTTTAGTCTTACTCCATCACAGTCTCAGGGGCCTTATCTGATGGATTCTGTGACATTATAGTCACCACCGTCTAACTGTCACAAGCCAGTTAACAGCTAAGAGCTATTAAGGGTACTTTTCCTTATCTTACCTGAATTAGTGATGAAATTTACCATGATTATGAATGACAATATTATAAAGATGTCAGTTCTACCCAAATTAATTGATAAAACCACCTTGCAGAATAAAAAGATGTAGTAAGGACTATGGAAAATTTGAAAGTGCTCCTTGCTAAAGGCATTAACAGACAATTCTGTTTTCCTTGAAAACAGTGCTGGCTTATAGCTATTGCCCCAGCTTCCAATCTGGTTAGCATTTCCCCCAGATTGTCTTATTTTTTAACAAAGTATTAATTTTAATAATTACTTTAAAAATAAGCCAGAATTAGTTTGGTAACATGCCTCTGTGTATGTCCAGCTTCTATCATAGTTTTGATCTAGTAGTATGTGATCTATATGTGCAGTGAACAGTTTTCATTCAATGGGAGCTTAATTCAGGAAATCAGTCTTCAATAACCCACCTCCCTTTTCCCAAATCTTTTCATAAGTAATACATCTTATGCCTCCCATTAAAGAACAACATGCAGAATAACCACTGATAAAACAAAGCGTGTACAACAACAGCAGCTACAGACAGCAAACTTCTCTTGGTCTCCAGTGACAGTGGGGAATGTGTTTTTTTTATTTGAGCATATTTTTATTTACTAAGGACTCTCATCAAGATGGAAGCTCTTACCATTTGTCTTAGGAATAGAAATGTAAATTAACCTCCATTCATTTATTTTAGCAATATCCTAGCTTTCAATAGTATTTTTCCCAGCTTTATTGAGGTATAATCGACTAAAATGTAATACATATAAAGTGTATGACATGATGATTTGATATACAGGCATGCCTTGAAGATATTGCAGGTTTGGTTCCAGACAACCGCAATAAAACAAATACTGCAATAAACGGAATCACATGAATTGTTTGGTTTCCCAGTGCATATAAAATTTAGGTTTCGGGCTTCCCTGGTGGCACAGTGGTTAAGAATCCTCCTGCCAATGCAGGGGACACGGGTTCGAGCCCTGGTCTGGGAAGATCCCACATGCTGCGGAGCAACTAAGCCTGTGCACCACAACTACTGAGTCTGCACCCCTAGAGCCTGCGCTCCGCAACAAGAAAAGCTACGGCAGTGAGAAGCCCGCACACCGCAACGAAGAGTAGCCCCCGCTCCCGCAACTAGGGTAAAGCCCATGCGGGGCAACAAAGACCCAACACAGTCAAAAAAAAAATAAAATTAAAAAAATATATATATGGTAAAAGAGTTGAGGAGTATTGCTATCTTCAAATAGGAATGGTTCAAGTCTTCATTAAAAAAAGAAAAGTTAGGTTTACACAATATTGTAGTATATTAAGTGTGCGATAGCATTATGCCTAAACAACAATGTACATACCTTAATTTAAAAATACTTTATTGCTAAAACTGCTAACCGTCATCTGAGCCTTCAGCAAGTTGTAATCTTTTTGTTGGTGGAGGGTCTTGCCTCCATGCTGGTTGCTGCAGACTGATCAAGGTGATGGTTGCTGAAGGCTGGGGCTGCTATGGCCATTTCTTAAAGCAGTGAAGTTTGCCACATCAACTGACTCTTCCTTTCACAAATGATTTCCCTGCAATGTGCAGTGCTGTTTGATAACATTTTACCCACAGTAGGACTTCTTTTAAAATTGGAGTTAAATAAATACACTACCATGTGTAAAATAGCTAGTGGGAATATGCTGTATAGCACAGGGAGCTCAGCTCGGTGCTCTGTGATGGCCTAGTTGGGTAGGATGGTGGGGGGAGGAAGGGAGGTCCAAGAGGGAGGAGATATATGTATACATATGGCTGAGTCACTTCGTTGTGTGGCAGAAACTAACACAACATTGTAAAGCAATTATACTCCAATAAAAAAATAAATTAAATTAAATTATTTAAAATAAATAAATAAAATTGGAGTCAATCCTCTCAAACCCTGACACTGCTTCATCAACTAAGTTCAATGTAATATTCTAAATCCTTTGTTGTCATTTCAACAATCTTCACAGCATCTTCACCAGGAGTACATTCCATTGCAAGTAACTACTTTCTTCGCTCATCCATAAGAAGCAACTCCTCAACACTTAATGTTTTAACATCTCTTGGAGAAATTTGGTCACATCTTCAGGCTCCACTTCTAATTCTAGTTCTCTGTCTATTTCCACTATATCTGCAGTTACTTCCTCCACTAAAGTCTTGAACCCCCCAAAGTCATCGAGGAGAATTGGAATCAACTTCTTCCAAACTCTTGTTAATGTTGATATTTTGACCTCTTGCCAGGAATCACAAATGTCCTTAATGGCATCTAGAATGGTGAATCCTTTCCAGAAGATTTCCAGTTTACTTTGCCTAGATCCATCAGAGGAATCACACTATTGATGACAGCTATAGCCTTACAAAATGTACTTCCTAAATGATAAGACTTGAAAGTCAACATTATTCCTTGATCCATGGGCTGCAGAATGGATGCTGTGTTGGCAGGCATGAAAGCAAGATTAATCTCATTGTCCATTTCCATCAGTGCTCTTGAGTGACCAGCTGCACTGTCATTGATTAGTAATATTTTGAAAGGAATCCTTTTTTTTTCTTTTTTTTGAGCAGTAGGTCTCAACATTGGAGTTTTAAATATTCAGTAAACCATATTGTAAACAGATGTGCTATCATCCAGACTTTGTTGTTCTATTTATAGAGCAGAGTTAGAGTAGATTTAGCATGATTCTTAAGGGCCCTAGAATTTTCAGAATGGCAAGTGAGCATTGGCTTCAACTAGTCACCAGCTGCATTAGCCTCTAACAAGAGAGTCAGCCTGTCCTTCGAAGCTTTGAAGCCAGGCGCTGACTTCTCCTCATTAGCTGTGAAAGTTCTAGTTGGCATCTTCCAATATAAGACTGTTTCATCTACATTGAGAATCTGTTTTTTAGTGCATCCACTTTCCTTCATTATCTTAGCTAGACCTACTGGATAACTTGCTGCTTCACCTTATACTGTCATGTTATGGAGATGGCATCTTTCCTTAAACCTCATGAACCAACTCTGCTAGCTTCAGGCTTTTCTTCTGCAGCTTCCTCACCTCTCTCAACCTTCATAGAATTGAATAGAGTTAGGGCCTTGCTCTGCATTAGGCTTCAGCTTAAGGGAATGTTGTGGCTGCTTTGGTCTTCTATCCAGGCCACTAAATCTCTCTCGATATCAGCAATAGGGCTGTTTTGTTTTCTTATCATTTGTGTGTTCACTGCAGTAGTACTTTAAGTTTCCTTCAAAAGCTTTTCCTTTGCATTCACAACTTGGCTAACTATTTGGTGCAAGAAGCCTAGCTTTCAGTCTTTCTTAGGTTTTGACATGTCTTCCTCACTAAACTTGATTATTTCTAGCTTTTAATTTAAGGTGGGAAACACTCAACTTTTCCTTTAACTTGAACACTTAGAGGCAATTGTAGGATTATTAATTGGCCTAATTTCAATGTTGTTGTGTCTCAGGGAATAGGGAGGTCTCAGGAAAGGGATAGAGACAGGGGAACAGTCAGTTGGCGGAGCAGTCAGAACACACACAACACTTATCAATTAAGTTCGCTGTCTTATATGGGCGCAGTTTGTTTCTCGCCAAAACAATTACAATAGTAACATCAAAGACCATTGATCACAGGTCACCATAATAATTATAATAATAATGAAAAAGTTTGAAAGATTACAAGAATTGCAAAAATGTGAAACTGACATAAAGTGAGCAAATGCTGTTGAAAAAAATGGTGCCTATAGAGACTTGCTCCATGCAGGGTTGCCACAAACCTTCAGTTTGTAAAAAAAAAAAAAAAAAAAAAAAAAAGCAGTATCTGTGAAGTGCAATAAAACGAGATATGCCTGTACATATACATTACAGAAGGCTTCCCACAACCAAGTGGGAGATGTATTTGATGCTGCTGCCTCTGCCGGCCACATGATGTACCAGACAGTTGTGCTATTGCCCTTCTCCCAGTTCACAAGATGCACAGAACTTCCAGATTTTGAGTTGGTGGGGTCCATAGGAAATATGGCAAATTACAGGTTAGATATATATGGAATACATAGAGGAAATTGATGCTGAACAGTCAGTAATCAAACATAGGGTGTAATCTAAATAGTTTCGCACAATGGCTTTATAATTTACATTTATTTTGATAACATTTTCTCTTATTTTTTTCAATCATTTATGTATATTATTATGAACTCATAGGGTTTTTGTTTTGCTTTGATTTTGTTTTAATTTGGGGGTTAAAATCCAATAGTATAATTAGAGTTCATTCTAGCATTTAGAAAATTTTATTCTAAAAAATTACACTTTATTTGTAACTTCTCAGAAAGTGAGAGTCTTAGGTTTCATTACCTGAAACATATTTACTTCTTTGTCCAAGCCTAGTACAGGTGTAAAGTAGTTTCAGAATCATTAGCCCATATCTTGTATGGTAACATTTTAATTTTGTAACAAATACTTTCTAGCAGCCATGAACTCAAGGAAACAATGTCTACATTCAATTAAAAATTAAGAATTAAATTTATTTCTTGAAAAAAAGGAATAATAAAATTTTCCAGTAGTTATTTTAAGAAGACAGTGCCCAAAGATGATGACTTAAAATGTACAGATTCAGAAGATGCCATTAAGTATAATTCTGTGAAGTATGACACTGGTTTAATTACTAACTGGATTTTTGCTTATTTTCAATTCAAAGTTTTCTTTTAATAATTTCCAAGTTAAATGATAGTTATTAATGTACTAACTCTATTAGCAGAAAATGATAATTACACAAACCATATTATATTAATATCATCAGATCCTACAAAGATATCGATTAAGATAAGTCTAATAATGATATAATATTTTTCATATACTTCATGGCATTAAAGGTTTTTGAAATTTCATTCTTTGAAAGGTGAGAAATCTGATATTTTTATAAATGTTTCTATACATTCAGTTAAAAAGTTCAACGTTGAAAATAAAATTTTTGTTTTTGCAGTAGTAATATCAATATAAATTTTGTTAAGAATGGGATTATGGGGACTTCCCTGGTGGTCCAGTGCTTAAGACTCTGTGCTCCCAATGCAGGGGGCCAGGATTCGATCCCTGGTCAGGGAACTAGATCCCGCATGCCGCAATTATGAGCCTGCACACAGCAACAGAGATCCTGCCTGCTGCAACTAAGACCCAGTGCAGGCAAATAAATAAATAAATAAATAAATAAATAAATAAGTTAATTAATTAATTAAATAATGGGATTATGGTAAAAACAATGTTCTTACAAAATTAAGAAATATTTGGGGCAGAAATAGTCTTAGAATTGGTTGTAGTACACAGAGAATTCATAATTGCATACAAACAAGCTGCAGTATTCTGAAATAGAAACTGCAGTTGCTAAATATCACACACACACAAACACACACACACACACACACATTTGTAACCAGAGTTAGATTAACTATACTATTGATACAAAGTTTGCAGGATGAAGAGGACATTGAAAATGAAGCAATACTTCTGCATAGCAGTATGCACTTTCTCTCTTTGCTGCCCATTTCAGAAGTGTTTTTTCTTTAAACTACTTTACAAATAAATTTTTTATGAGTCTTCTGTTTTTGGGGGTTATTTTCTTCAGAATCAATATGAAACCTTTACTAAAAATAATCAATAACGGGAGTTGACAAAATGCCATTTTTTAAAGATTTTATTGCATTGCAATTACTGAAAAACAATACTAGTAAACAGGAAGACTGGTTTTTATTCATATCTGGTACTTATCCATATAAAAGCAAGAGACGGAGTGAGGAAATTATACAATAGTAGCTTAAATGGTATATAAGATTTAATTCTAAAATTCTATAGTTTCACTTTGGAGTATCTTTAGTAGGAAAACAATGTTATTGGAGTTTTACCATTTAACTGGATAAGTTATGTTATGTAATGCAGTGAAATTAGCAATTGTGCATAATTTTGCACAATCTGAAGTTAATAAAACATTCAAAAAATCATACTGAGAACGTAGGTGATACACTTTTTCCATGTAAAAATATTAAAGAATGGTCTCTAACTGGAGGCTAAATGTGATTATCTGTTGTTGACCTGAAATAAATAGACTGCCAGATATTTCTCCAGCAAAGATGGATTTATTTGGAATCAGCAGAAAATTGCAACCATGGGTTTGGGGTCTGCAACCATGGCGAGCCATGCACAAGACCTCACAAGGGAAGAAAAACTGTTTTATAGAGGAGATAAGGGAATTGGGAGGGCTACAGTAAACACAGAGTCCATGGCTTTTCATTGGGTGAGTCCTTGACAGGAAAGAAGAGGAGTCTTTTTTTCTTCCTCTTGGGCTCTGCTATTATCACAGGGAGCAAGAGCTCCCCCTCTGGCCTCCTGACCCTATGTACTTGAAATTTCTGCTTATTAATTTTTTATACGGTAAAAATATTTGGGTTGAAATATTTATATACATCATTACAAAAAATTTACAATTGAGAATATTCTCCACTTAGCAGAATTTGCTCTGAGTTTACCTCGGCATATATCAAAAGAGTGTTTTCTCAATTCCAAATAATATAATCTATGGAGAACATTCAAAGGAAATTGTCAATTTTAAATCTGTTAAACATAAAATGCAATTTAGAAGAATACTGAAGGCAATTTTATGAAAAAATAAAAATGATACCATATTTGAGAAAGATACATATGGCATGGCATTAAACAGCTATATAATTCATTGAAGTATGTGATTTTAAACTGTGAATTAATAACAAGAACAAACATTCTGCTTGTCTTATTTTTATTGTTCAAATAATCACTAAATAGATGCTTTGGTATGTTACATTAAGGCATATAGATGAAGGTTGTTTTCATTTTTTAAAAAAGAATTTTATCTTTGAAAAGAGCTTCAATTGACTTATTTTATAGATCCACTGGTATAATAAAATTAGTTCATTGAAAAAAATAAATAATTTTAACTATTTTTAGTACCATCTTTACTCTCACAATTGTTTCAGTTTGGATGATACACTTTTTCATTAGCTTCTTTGTGACCTGCTTCTGTCTGTATTTTTTCAAGCATTCGCTATATAATTACAGACTGGTGCCTTTCATGTCTTGGTAAAACCCTTGGTAGCCTCTTTTGTTTGATTGAGCAGTCTAGTTTAAAACCCTCTTAATAAAATGAGCATTTCTCAAAAAATGTGTGCTATGTTTATGTATAATAGCATATATCCTTGCTCTCAGGGTTCTTTTTTTCTTTTTTCTGGTGAGTTAAAAGTCATGCACATGAAACAACTGATTGAGACCAGTATAAATTGGTGCAAAATAACGTCATCAAGAACACAAATAAATGGTGCAAATTCACTCTGGCAGAAGAGAAAAAAAAGGACCAAGGATGACTGAGTTTTCTGGGGAAGGTTTTAAGGTAACTCTAGGATTGGTTGCTGAGAAGACTAGCTAAACCTTGCGTGGATGAGGAGAAAATGGAAGAGGTGCCATGAACTAGGGCAGGAAGATGTCTTTCCTTGGGTGGTCAGTAGATTGGGCAAGAAGGTGAAGGTGTGTTGCAAGCAGCATAGAATGCAAAGGTAAAAACTGAACTTCATCTGAGGGTCTGGAAATTCATGGACAAGGGACTTGAGTGGGAAGGCCATACATTGCTAGATGGATTGGTGAATGGGACATCCATATTTGAGAAAATTCTGAGACATATAAAGTAGTCTAGATTAGAACGGATAAGGTTCTGACCTAGCAGAATCAATGCGAGAGTGAAAAATAAAGGGACAAATCCAAGAAGTATTTTGACAAAAAGGAGAATTGGTAAAGTATTTTTACATAAGAAACTTAAAAAAAATCTAATTCTTTGGTTCTTTACCTCAAAGACTTTGCATTGGCTAGCCTGGGAGGAAGGATCCAACAAGGACTTTATATTCTGTACAGCACAGGCAATATAGCCAATATTTTATAGTAACTTTAAACAGAGTATGATCTATAAAAATTTGAATCACTATGTTGTACACCTGAAACTAATATAATATAGTAAATCAACTATACCTCAATAAAAAAGGAATATATTTGATAATTCAACATATGTAATTGCTTCTCAGTTGAAGATGACATGGCAACACCAGCTATATTAATCAGGAAGAGATTTATTAAGAGATATAGACAACTAAAAAAACTGTTGGGATGGCAGGAAAAACAGATGGCAGGAGTTCCATGAATCACCCCTTGTATCACCTCAGGAACTGGCTTAACAAAATTAGGAAACTCTGAATCAGAAAGCTACCTCATACCCACTGACCTCAAAAAGCTACACCATACCCACTGATCAAGGCCAGGACACTGCCATGAAGTATTCTAGTAGGGTTAATGCTCTGTGCTCACCTTTTATCCCTACATAGCTCATTTCCTAAGCAAAATTCTGTATGGAGGAGGCTGAAAATATAGCTTGCATTATTATTATTATTGTTACTTTGTAAATGTATGTTTTACAACGTGGAAAACTAGTAAAATGTGCAGAGACTTTTAAAAATAATTGGAAGAACACAAATAGAAGTCCAAAGTGGAATTTGTTTAATAACCCTCAAACTTGAAAGTTTTAAGCATTTATTCCAGAAAGAGATACCCAAGGGAATGTACCCAAGCTAGCACATGTGTTCAAAACTTTCAGCAAACCTATTTAGAATTTTGTTTCTTTAAGTTTTCTCTTTTTCTTTCCTCTTAGTTGTTTAAAAATACTTTAAAAATGGGGATTTGTTAATTCCTCAATATTCTTGCCATTGAAATAAAAACAATTACTTCTGAGATGGTAAGTCAGTCTTGCCTTAGTACCACTTTATTATCCTTTCTTTTCTTGATTATTTATATAGAAAAGTCTCCCTCTATTGCTCTGCAAGCATTAATTTTTGATAGATTGCTTCTCAAACTGGAAATAAGTTTTTTTAATATAAAAAGATGATTCTTATCAACATATTACTGAAAATTATTTATTCGACATATTTATTTGAAAAACAAAAATAAAACCCAAAGTTCTTCAATTTCTAGAAAGAAAAGCACATATGTCAGAAATAAAAAAGAAAAATGGTTTCCCTTTAAATTGATGCTAGATATTTCAGGATTCTTGATGAATTGTATGAGGAAGGGAATTAGCATCAAAATGCTAAAAAACTAAAAAAGACTGGATTATTTTAATACTTTTATAATAAATTATTTTTGCTGGTATTTTTTTATTGAAGTATAGTTGACCTACAATATTATATTAGTTTCAGGTATACCACACAGTGGTTTGACATTTATATACTTTATGAAGTAATCACCACAATAAGTCTAGTAACCATCTGTCACCATACAAAGATATTGCAATGTTGTTGACTATATTCCCTATGCTGTACATTACATCCATGTGACTGATTTATTTTATGGCTGGAAGTTTGTATCTCTTAATCCCTTTAACCTATTTCGTCCATTCCTCCACCTCCTTCCCCTCTAGCAAATACGTTTGTTCTCTGTATCTATGAGTCTGTTTCTGTTTTGGGTTTTTTGTTGTTGTTCACTTGTTTTGATTTTTAGATTCCACATATAATTGAAATCATATGGTATTTGTCTTTGTCTGACTTATTTTGCTTATCATAATACACTTTAGATCCATTCACGTTGTTGCAAAAGGCAAGATTTCATTCTTTTTTATGCCTGGGTAATATTTCATTATATATATATGATATATATATGTATATATTAATCCTTTATTGGATATATCATTTGCAAATATGTTTTCCCATTCAGTAAGTTGCCTTTTCGTTTTGTTGATGGTTTCCTTTACTGTGCAAAAGCTTTTAAGTTTGATATAGTCCTATTTGTTTATTTTTCCTCTTGTTTCCCTTGCCTGAGAAGACGGATCATAAAATATATCGTTAAGACCAATGGAAATTTAGATTGCTTCAATATCTTGGCTATTGTGAATAATGCCACAATAAACATAGGGGTGCATATATTTTTTCAAATTAGTGTTTTCGCTTCTTTGGATACATACCTAGATTTGGAATTGTAGAGTCATATGGTAGCTGTATTTTTAGTTTTTTGAGGAAACTCCATACTGTTTTTCATGGTGGCTGCAGCAATTTAGATTCCCACCAACAGTGCACAAGGGTTTCCTTTTCTCCACAGCCTTACTAACGATAGATATTTCTTGTCTTTTTGATAATAGCCACTCTGACAGGTGTGAGTTGATATCTCATTGTGGTTTTGATTTGCATCTCCCTGATAATTAGCGATATTGAGCATCTTTTCATGGCCATCTGCATGTCTTCTTTGGAAAAATGTTTATTCGAGTCCTCTGCTCATTTTTTTAATCTGATTGCTTTTTTTTGATATTGAATTGTATGTGTTCCTTGTATATTTTGGATATTAAGCCTTTATTGGATATATCAGTTGCAAATACATTCTCCCATTCAGTAAGTTGCCTTTTCGTTTTGTTGATGGTTTCCTTTACTGTGCAAAAGCTTTTAAGTTTGATGTAGTCCTCTTTGTTTATTTTTCCTTTTGTTTCCCTTGCCTGAGAAGATGGAATCTATAGGTCTCCTTGGGTAGTATAGACATTTTAACATTATAAATTTTTCCAGTCCCTGAGCACAGTATATATTGATATTTCTATTTATTTGTATTATCTGAAATTTTATTTCATCAATGTCTTATAGTTTTCAGAGTATAGGTCTTTCACTTCCTTGGTTATTCCATAGTATTTTATTCTTTGTGATGTAATTATAAACGGGATTGTCTTAACTTTTCTTTCTGCTCATATATTATTAGTGTATAAAAAAGCACCAGATTTCTGTATATTAATTTTGCACCCTGCAACTTTACTGAATTCATTGATTAGCTCTTAACAGTTTTTTGTGAAATCTTTAGGATTTTCTATATATAGTAGTATCATGTCACCTGCAAATACTGACAGTTTTACATCTTCCTTTCCAACTTGGATGCCTTTATTTCTTTTTCATATCTGTGTGGCTAGGACTTCCAATACTATATTAATAAAATAACAATAAATGTGGCCAGAGCGGCATCCTTGTCTTAATCCTGATCTTTGAGGAAATGCTTTCAGCTTTTCACTGTTGAGTATGCTGTTAGCTGGCTGCCATCAGCTTCTCAGTCCGCAGGGGGAGTCCCAGCTACCTCCTGCCTCACCAGGAAGCTCTCCAAGATCATTAAATGGGTCTGATCCAGGCACCTTTCAAACTGCTGCCTCTGCACTGGGACTTGGAGCAAGTGAGGTGTTATGTGCACCCTTTAAGAGTGGAGTCTTGGTTTCCTAAAGCCCTCAGGCTCTCCTGACCCAAAGCCCCACTGGCTTTCAAAGTCAGACTTTTAAATGCTTGTCTTCCCAGTTCAGGACCTTGGGATGGGGAGCTCAATGTGGGGCATGGACCCCTTGTTCCTTGGAGAGGATCTCCATGGTTATGTTATCCCTCCAGCAGCGAGTTATTATGCTGATGGTCTGGTCTTAAGTAGAGCATGTCTACACCCCTCACACCCATTTCATTGTGGCCCCTTCTTTATATCTTTAGTTGTGGAAAATCTTTTCTGCTAGTCTTCAGATCATTCTTAGAGATAGTTGCTCTATCAGTAGCTGTAATTTTGGTGGGCTATCAGAGGAGGTGAGCTTGAGATCTTCCAACACTGTTATCTTGATCCAGACTCCTTATAAGAATATTTTAAACCAGAATGATGACAATTAAAGTGAAGGCATTTGAAATTTTTCCTGTTCCCTAAAATAATGAGGAGTGCAATTTACTCCCTATGCCTTAAAGTGGCATATTCTCTTTCAGGATGCAAAACTAGACTACACTTCCTAGGCCCCTTGCATTTAGATGGAACCAGGTAACAAATTATCTCTAGTAGAATGTGAGTAGAAGTGATATGTTCCAAGTTCAGACTGAAGTAGTTAAGAAGTGGGTATGCTTTCTCCACACTCTCTTTTTTATCTACTACCTGGCTGTGAAGACTGCAGTACAGGCCCTAAAGCATGTCAAAGCTACTAAGATGAAAAAAGCCTGAATGTCTAAAAGAGTGCATGGGGGCAGTACCTGCTGGCTCACATTGGATTGTGAAGTGAGCAGAAAAGAAGTTATTATGTAAGCTAATGGGATTTGGGGGATTGTTTTTCAAAGCTATTAACCTACCTGGAATTATATGCTTCTTTGAACATAATATGCTTTGGGAGAAAGCAGTTAATATAAAAATTTGGTCTACCTATTTTTGAAATAGGCCCAAGATAGAGTTGCTTCTACTCAGGGTGCCACAACAGCAAACCAAAATTTAGATAACTTCTGTGTCCCTTACATGTTCCACTTGACCAGAAACACAGTAAATCCCATCAGCCAATCCCCAAACACCAAGCCAACTCTGGGCTCTGTTCTTATTTCCGTGTTCCTTTTCACCCAAACAAGGTTGCCTGTGTGGCCCCAGACAATCAGACATTTTCTATTTTTCACTTCCTTTTTCTTTATTTTTTATCCTATAAGAGTTTCCTGCCTTCCACCCCATTTTGCAGTTCTCCAAATGGAGACTGTCCACTTCATGAAATCACTTAGATTGTCTTATCATTTTTAACACAAAGTTTCCATAATTCACATTTGTGTGAAAGTATACTGCAAATTCTAAAGCATCTTGCAAATTTAATATATTTTTGTTATTAACAACATTAATAAAAATATCAATAGTTACAAGGAATTCAGTATTTCAATTTTGTGTTCTAGAATGGAAGTTGGGGAAAGGAATGAATCGACAAGGAAAAATTACCTTAAATCTGAATTTTCTAAAAAGTAGTCCATGTTGAAGGATCATGGAAGATTGGCTTTCAATTATTCTAATAGCTGCATTTATTTAGAAAAATATCGATTTATAAGAAAATGTAAGACATAAGACATAGATTATTTAAAATATGTAAGAAAGCTAAGTCTTGACCTTTTGTTGTTTCTGCTTTCTTTTTCTTAATGCACTTTTATTTAATTTGGCTTAGCTATTTTAAAGATTGTATTACTCTAGTCAGAAGCAGTGTTGTAGAACTCAGCTGGGTCACAGGAACTTTCTCACCACTCCATTCTAATTTGCAGTTTTGCTATAATAAAACCCCTAAATATATTGCTACTGTCTAGACGTTTTATCTGAAACAAGTGTCCTTTGTAGTCTCAGAGGACTTTTCTAATTTATTTCCAGTAAATCAAAGTCTGTGAAGAGCTTCGGTTCTTATTAAGACATACCCTTCACAGTCCAGTGATTGCCAACAGTGGCAAGCCATTGACAGTTCATTTACATATAAGTGATGACTTCCATCAGGTAGTTGGCTCAAAAACACAATGGACATTTAGAGCATATCCAATATTTCTTGTTCTTTGATGAGCACCAACTGCCAATTTTTATATAGAAACTGACTTGAAAAGTGAAGGCTTTTTTCACTGACCTTACACTGTCTTCTACAGGTCTAGAGTGACATGTCACTGAACTTAACGTAGGATCACACCTCTAAAAGACATTCAGGAGCCCTACCTCAGTTTGCTAAAAAATCAAGAAGAACAGTCAAATCTAGAAAATATGAGACAAGAACAATCACAATTTTTTTAAAGGAAAAATAAATTTCTTCTGTGTCCTACCCCCAATTGTCATAATCA
The DNA here is from genome assembly GCF_964341445.2 of Mesoplodon mirus. Lineage (NCBI taxonomy): Eukaryota > Metazoa > Chordata > Mammalia > Artiodactyla > Ziphiidae > Mesoplodon > Mesoplodon mirus. Next base: position 5,951,876 of record NC_138977.1, on the reverse strand, counting down.
TAACTTAATTTTTATATTTTATTGTTATAAGGTAATTTTGATATTGTTTTTAGATTAATTGTTTTCTCTTATAAATACATTTGCCATTTGAAGCAGTGGCACTCATTACACAACACTCATTAGGAAATCTTGTGTTTTCGTTTATAAATGCATTTCATTATATCCTATGCTTTTGTTCCCAATTCTCTGGAATACTGAGGGCAGAAATCTAGTCAAATTTTTATCCTAATAATGCTATAAGAAGGAGCAGGCTTCTGATCTGTTACCATGCTGGGACTCAACTCATGTGTGATTTTTTCCCCTTTATTTAACTGAGCATTTTCCAGCTTTTTTTCAGTACTGAAATAAAATGTTTCTCTTTAAAATCAAGCTCTCTCAATTATCAACTGGGGTAATACAGATCATTTAATTTCACAGATAAGCTAACCTCTATATTTTAGCTAGTAATCACTTTTCCCCCCTATCAAATGTTTTACTGCTAACATTTTCTGAATAGGGTATCAGCATGTTTTTTAGTCCATCTTAGTTCTGGTTTTGGTGAGGCCCTGACTTAACATGATTCTTGTAATTAGCCTTCTAAAGACTTCATTCTAGTACCTTCCATATTTACAGTGCATGAAGCAGTCTGAGAGATTTTTTTTTAAAACCAAAGTGTCTATTACAGAGGTAATAGATCAGGGCAAGAATTGAGAAAATGGAACACCTGTCATGTAGTTCCTGCCTCTTTATTCATATCAGGTCACTGTGCTATGCATGGATTCTGTTCCCTCTACTATTATTTCTACAATCTCATTCATAGATGGAGGAAGGAAGGGAGGGAGAGAGGGATGTATGCTGGATAGATGGTTAGATGGATGGATGAATGATGGATAGATAAAATTAAATTCAAGATTCTTTAGAGACTGGTATTAGCCAACGTGCTTCAAATCTTTTCTGAACTAAGGTTGGTAACTCAGGAATACTATATATTAACTTTCAGTTTTTCACTTTAAAGTGAGCAATAAGAATAGGGAAAACATAACATGATGACTACACTAATAAAATATTTTAAAACACATTTTGAGAAACCATTTCCAAAAACATGTGAGGTTCTAGAAATAAGAATCTTAACGTTTCTTTATGGCATTTATTGGTACTGGAACAAACCAAATTTAAGTTCAATGAAAGGAATTCTTGATACTATGTGATTTCAACTTCATTATGATAAAACAGATGTCGTTTATAAAAAAGGTCCAATGAATGGTTCATCCAAAGATATTTAGTAATTATAGACTGACCTTTTGAAGTTCTTTGGATGTCAAAGATGCTTGTCCTTTTTTCCTGTTGATACAGAATTAATCCATGGCCTATGTTAATCTATGTCTTTGGGTAGATAGGTTCAACTCTTAAGGTTTCAACATTGTATTGAAAATACTATCTTACTTCTCATGATGAATACTGTTGTCTCATTTTCCTTTCTCTCATAGATCTGGCCACCAGCTTCCCAACAATCTGGATGTTAGCTCTTTTGAGTATTGGATGTCCACTGACTGTAAGACAAAATATATAATTACATTAATAAATTTTAAATTATATGACAGAATGTATCATGCTTTTGAAATAATTTAAAAATATTATAGGAAATCAGTTATGGTTGTGCTAAAACAAAGATTTGACTTGGGCACATTTCCTTCAGGTGTATTGAGATACATTATATATCATACCACGAGATTCAGCAAGAATTACTGTTGGACCAAAGAGTTGAGAGGAAGGATGGCAGAATCTGGATTCCACCAATATACAGGATACTTGAAATAAATAAATTAGAAGCAACATATGTTTGACCATAAGAACAACAGCATTGAAAATGTTTGCATTACAATGGAATCAGTTCTGATACTGATATGCAAATCAATACAAAGCACTATTTTTATAGATGGCTTGTACTTGATTCATCTTTATGTATAAAATGACTTCAAATAAATAAAAAACATAGATTTACTGCAGACACCATTTTAGACAGTACTAATTTACAGATATGGTCATATATTTTTGCCATTTAAGACCTACTGTTGTTATTAAACAAAAACATAACCAACTACAAAAAAACAGTCAAAGTTGTGAGAAGAACAATCCTCATTACTAACAGAAAATGAATGACTTGATGTGTTGTAAAAGGAGAAGCAGGGCATTGTTGTTTTCATGTTAATCTATATTGCCATTAGATAAAGAGCAAGGCTTATAATAACAAAACTAAATTAGACTACATTCAGAGTATTTATGAGATAATTAGTATTAGTAATTATCATTTCAGGTGTAATCACAGGGAAAGGCAATCACCAATTGATGTCCCAATATAGTAGTTATACAAGATAAGTGTGTTAGTTCCAAAGGTAAGATCTTAGGGCTAAATGATTTCCTACTGCAATTTTTTTGATAATATGCAATACCAACCATATATTTCATCAGGCAGAGAATAGCTGAAATACAGGATTATTCAAAGTAGGTAAAATAGAAGAAAAAGTGAATATAATGGTCCAAGCTCTTGTTCTTATACATTTGTGAGTGAATCCAAATTTAATACTCAATCTTAGTTTCCTTATTTTTGAAACAGGGGTAATATCTATCCTGTCTGGTTGTTAAAAGGATCCAAAAACATATGTCAAGGCATATATGTGTAAGAATAATGTATTAATATTGGCCCATCCAATTATAAAATATACCACACTAATGCAAGGTGTTAATAATAGGGAAGAGGAGGAAGGGGTTGCAGGTGAGGGGGTATATGGGAAGACCCTGTACTTTCCACTAGTATTTGTGTAAACCTAAAATTCCTCAAAAACATAAAGTTTATTAGTTAAAAATGAAGATATGTGTCTGACAATTCATTAAGTATTCAAAATATGGTTGCTGTATTATTATTTACACTATGACGTTATAATATATGTAGGCTTTATAAAGAAATTTCACTAATAATTGTGTGAGATAATAGCAAATGTATATATATTGGTCTCTGTCCCCAGTTCCTGGCACAGAACTCTTAAAACGCTTACAATTTCCCAAGTGATAACAGCACTGGGAGCATCTTTTGTTCTAATGAGGTGGCGTTGGGTGGGCTACTGGATGGGGGCTGGTCACCAGAAAGACCAGGCCATGATTAAAAGCTTGGAACTTTTAGCCCCCTCCCCCCAACACTTCTCAAGGGAGGGACAGGGGCTGGAAATGGAGTTAATGGTCCACCATGCCTATGTGATAAAGCCTCAATAAAAATCCCAGTGGTACGGGGTTTAGAAAGCTTCCGGGTGGATGAAAACATCCTTGGACTGGAAGGGCGATGCCACAGGGACAGAAAACAGAAGTACAGGACTCTCCCAGATCTCACCCCACTTATCTCTTCAACTGGCTATTCGTTGGTTTCCTTTATACTATCCTTTAATAAACTGGTAAATATAAGTAAGTGTTTCCCTGAGTTCTGTGAGCTTCTCTAGCAAATTGATAAAACCTGAGGAGGGAGTTATGGGAACCTCTGATTTGTAGCCAAGTTGGACACAAGTTGTGGGTAACTTGATAACCTACTAGTTTTTTGGTTTTTTTTTTTTTTTTTTTTTTGCGGTATGTGGGCCTCTCACTGTTGTGGCCTCTCCCGTTGCGGAGCACAGGCTCCGGACGCGCAGGCTCAGCGGCTATGGCTCACGGGCCCAGCCGCTCCGCGGCATGTGGGATCTTCCCGGACCGGGGCACAAACCCGTGTCCCCTGCATCGGCAGGCGGACTCTCAACCACTGCGCCACCAGGGAAGCCCCCACCTACTACTTTTAATTGGCATCTGAAGTGGGGGACAGTCTCCTGGGATGGAGCACTTAACCTGGGAGATCTGACTGGGATCTGATGCTCTCTCCAGGTGGATTGTGTCAGAATTGAGTAAAATTGTAGGACACCCAGCTAGTGTCAGAGAACTGCTTGTTGACATGGGAAAAAACAAAACTCACACATTGGAATTGGTGACCAGAATCTTAGTTGGTGACCAGAAGTGGGACTGGGAGCAGAATCCTAAATTGTATAATATATAATTTCATAAATATTTCAATTAAATAAAGGATCATTAATTTTAGGAAGGATAAAAATGTAAGTATACATGATATATTTTTAACCCTTCAAAGTAAATATTCTCGACCTTCATTTTTGTCATATGGCAGAACAGATTCAGAGAACAATCTTTTTGATTAAAACAACTCAAATCCTGAATAAAATATTAAGTGTATTTTAACTGCATTGCTAAACTGGCAGAGAAGGAAGAAAATGCAAAGGCCAAAAAAAAAAAAAAAGTAAAATCAGTAACCTTAGTGAATATTTGAGTGCTAAAGCCAGTTTTTTTTTTTTTTCTGAGGTTTTCTGCTGAGCCGTGGATATCTGAGCTTCAGCCTTGTGAGGGGTGTGGGGTCAGGAGGTAAAGCATAAGGTTCACTCAAAGTGGGAAGCCCGGCATGAAACCACAATGGAGTGCGGGGCCCCAGAGGGCTACACATCAGAGTAGGTGGGATAATATCACAAAATAAAGAGAGAGAAGGAGAGAAAGAGAGAGAGAGAAGGGCAGGGAAATGAAGGCAAGGGAAGAGAAGAGAAAACTTCAAAGAAGAGGACAGCAAGGAAACTTTCCCTTTTCCATGAGGCTGGGTAGACAGAGCAGAGCCTCAAAGCTACCATTGTTTGATGCCCTGGTTCATGTTACCTGTGTGGTCCAAAATACCTTAACTAAACTTAGCGTTTGTTGGGCCCCAAGAACAAATGAAAAAACCTCTCTAGAGGAAGGCAACTTCAACCAAGTTCTTAATAATATGTCATAGAAACATATTTTGTTAAACCCTTATATGTCACAATCAGTTTTAAATAGAAAAGCAGGTTACAAAGCAGTATCTACAATGTGATCCCAGTTTTTTAAAAAGTTATATGCATAGGAAATCATGTACAGTATTAGATACCAAAGTATTCACAGTGGTTGGAATTATAATTTAGCTTTAGTTCTTTTTGCTTATCCATATTTTTGACAGAAGGTATTATTTATGTAAAATAACAATATTAGAGATGTTCAAGTTTCTAGATTGGAATACATGGTAGAAAGTCATTTTTATTGTAGATAATGAATAATCAGAAGTTAGATCTTTGTTGATATTCAATAATTTGAATAAATGATTTCAACTTGGGAAAGTAATCAAATAAAAAATAGATAATATGGTTAATATTCATTTAATAGGCTGTATTTTCAGAAAAGGGATACTAAATTTTCTTAAAGGCTCAAAGTAAGCTTTTGTCCTCTGTTTTCTTTTAAACCATCTCTATGTTTTTATGTTCACAAGTCTATTTTATGATTTTTCATGCCATTTCCATGACCCACTCAAGGTTATATACTGTATTATTCTACACTATTGGCTACTCCCTGTCAGTACTTCAAAATGAATCTTTGTAGAGCAACTTGGAAAGAAAACAAACACAGACTGTGTTAGAACATAAAATACACATTTAGGTCGTTGAGTATCTATTGAGTCCTATTTGTTCAGGTTCATGCTAAGGGCTATGAGGTGATATAAAAGGCACTAGCTGAGACCTTTCTGGGTCTTCATTTCCTAATCCAGATACAATAAAAAAAAACAACAAACAAACAATTGCAATTATTATGCTACTCATAGACATTTAGTTTAAAAAATGAAAGTATCTACCTAATGTGGAATAATATGGGCCCTGCCCACCAGAAGATTATCATAGTCAATACAAAGCAAAAATATAGTCCTAGATGACAAACAATTAAGGACATATTTAAGTAGTTACATTTGATGCCCATATGTTGCAGTGGTCCAAATTTGAACCCAAGTTTTGTGCATTTGAGTATTTCAAACAGAGGTACGTCCACGAAGACTGGCAGAATAAATCCTCTAAGGATCTCTCTGCAAAGAAAGACCAACAAATCTCCTTGGGGAAAAAAATTCTTATTATGAGAAGAGTGAGCTGAATATTTTCATCTTGGTCCAATAAGATGGTGGCTGTTGGCCGGGGGGAGTGGTTTCATGTGCTCTGAGCTGTGCCTCTTGCTAAGATGATTTTGCCTTGACCCTGCACTCCCTTCATCCCCACCCTCCCACAGCCCCAAAGAGATTCTGGCCTATAGCCTTGTGAAAGGAAGACTCAAATGAGAAAATGATGGAGCTGAAAAAGGCTATTTTCCTATACCATGCTCTCGGGATACTGAGAGAACAGGGTATCAGCGCTCTGAGATTAAGGGAACTGGGTTACAAAGGCCAGGAGAGTGATGGGCTTTTCCCTTCAGCAGGTTGGCTTAGGCCCATATGGGATCCACACACCATGGCCTGGACAGGTGCTAGTGGCAATAGCAGCAGCAAGACACCTCCATCAGGCTTCCTGAGCTTTGGAGTGGCAGCAGCAGACAGCACTGCAAGGGGGTGGGTGGGAGGAGGGCGGAATTTCTATGTTGCAGCTCAGAATGGTGTATTTATGAGCACAAGTGAGATATCCTAGGAGAATTTCTAGAAATAACTGCAGCTACGGGGATTGCTTTCAAAGAGACGAGGAGTTGCATAAGAGTAGGTAGAAAATTCTATGTGCCACTATTTTTGTGACTATGTATGTAGTGGGATATTGTTTTGAAATATTAAAGGTTTGCTTCCCACTCCTCACTATTCCTCGCTCCTGACTCTGCCATTTGAGCAATAGTAATGGATTCCTTGAGGGTGACTGAAAATAATCACCTCATTTCTGACACATATCAATATTGAAATAAGGAAAAAATTATAAAAGCTAATAAATATTCTATCCTTGAGATTTTAAATAATCAGCTCTCTCTTTTGTAATCTGTAAAAACATGGAAAACATATAGTTATTTAATAGCCATAGCTATTTAAAATGAGATGAATAATTTTGTGACATTCTATATACGCATTACCCTCAAGCAGAAAAATCCTAGAACAAAGAATACAATGGCATTTCAAGAAGGAGGTTTTCAAACATAAAGCAATAGCAATATTTTCTAAAGGAAGACTTCTACTTGGAAGAGTATGGCTTTGCTCAGAATGTACAACATTTTGGGGATTCAAGAAACTAGAATCTGAAGAACCTAGCACATGGAGCCATGTGGTAAGGAAGATTGTGTGATGACAGTGAGAACCCTCTCCAACTTACAGAATTGGACTAACAGACTGGTGGAAAAATGAAAGAGGAAATACTGATGAACTGTTGAGAAAGGGCCAGGCACCCTATGCCCTTGTATCTTGCCCTGGGGGAACAGAAAATGGGAAACCTCAATGATAGAAAGCACATATAGGTTGTGGAAAAATTTGGGAGTAAAAGGGTTTTGTTGAAGGGGGCTGCAAACCCCTTAGAAAATGCCATGTGGCCAATATGGCCCTGCAGCAATAGCTGTGGGCAGTGTCTAGGTGGTGGCTCTGCAGCCTTACAGAATAAATCACAGCCCGATGCGATGTGAAGAGAGCTACTGAGATTCAGAGCATCCCAAGGGGATGTTGGAATTCTGAGAAGGCTGTCTGACTGAAGGATGCCTAAGGTCAGGATAGGGAGCAAACTGAGTACATGAACTTCACTACTGGGGCTGTGGCAGATATGAAAACTGCAGGCCAGTGAATGGCTCCCGGGGTCCAGACGGCACGATTCACACCACACGTGGCCAGCAAGGAGAAGAGGTCACATTGAGAATGTCTCTCACAAGATGAAGGAAATGAGAGAGCAGGCCTGTTATAAATGGGCTCCTGATGCAAAGTAAGTAGGAATAAATGACAAAGTTAGAGGGCACACATAAACAGTAAGAGTAGCATTGAAACACAAAGATAGAAAAGGAGCTTATAGAGTATAGAGATGAAAGAAACCAGTCTGGTAACTAATAGGGAAATGTTTTCCATGTGAAAGACTTGACTCTACATACTGTGCAACCAGGAAATACAAATTTCATCACAAGTGATAACTCACTGAACGGGGTGGGGGGAAAAGCAGCTTACCTATGTAACTATGCAAAACAGTGTTTTGACTGGAAACTGGAGGCTAAAGACAAAACGCAGATGGATAGACACAGAAGGATAGATACTGAAATAATTATAACTATGTGTACAAACAGGGGTTTGTATTCATATATATATATTTCCTAGAGCTGTCCACTGAGAGAGCCTGGGAATAGTGATACCTCAGTAGCAATGAGCATATGTAGTGCTCAGATTTTGCATTCTCAAGACTATTCTCCAATAAAAGGAACCAACACTCCTTGGAGAAATGGTTGGTTCTCTAGGACTAGGGCAGATAATACAAGATGAGTCTGCAGCATCTTGCAGTGCCAAAGAAAGCATTCAAAAACCGAAAGGGTGGGCTTCCCTGGCGGCGCAGTGGTTGAGAGTCCGCCTGCCGATGCAGGGGACATGGGTTCGTGCCCCGGTCCGGGAGGATCCCACATGCCGCAGAGCGGCTGGGCCCGTGAGCCATGGCCGCTGAGCCTACACGTCCGGAGCCTGTGCTCCGCAACGGGAGAGGCCACAACAGAGGCCCGCGTACCGCCAAAACAAACAAACAAACAAACAAACAAAAAAACAACCTAAAGGGTAAAGTAACATTAAAGAGACTCAGGAACCAACCTAAAAAAGCTCCCAAAGTCTGATGCTGGAACAATTTGAGCTACAACAACAGAATAATGTAGTTTTAGATTATAACTCATAGTAGGAAAGAAATATATATAAGTACATATTGATATAAATAAATGATTGCATAAAAGGGGAGAAAATATCTAATAATTCTTAATAATTTATGTCGGTACTCCCACCGCCAGGAAAAAAGTTTAATTCCTCCATTCCTCCCCATTCCCTCCCCCAGTGTAAGCTGGACTTAGATATATGCTTTCAAAAAATCGGTTGCAGAAGGTGGGTGGGAGGAATGTTACTTTATAGTGAGTGGAGAAACCTGACAAATACCACCTTGGCCAGGTGATTAAGGTTAATATAACTGGGGATAAGTCATATTGATAGCATGTTCCTGCTGACACGATGTGGTGAGGAGGGCACTTCACCTCTGACGTTCTTTCAAAAAAATGTATAATCTCAGCATTTAAAAAAACAATAACAATGAGAGTAACAGCTGTCATTTAATGTACACTCATTCTGTGCCAGGCACTGTGCCGAGCACTTTACTTATCTTACTTTCTCTTTCCACCAATACCTGATGCTCTCATGATTATTATTATAGGAAACTAAGACTCATATCAGTGATATGTTTCAATGGATAAGTAATTCTTGATCTACACATGGACTGCAGAACCTTTTATAACAACTCATTGGAAACCATAGCACTCTATATATATCACCTATTTTTAAAGCAGGTCTAAGTTACATTATATTATTGCTTCTTTTTTTATACATTTGTCCTGTATCTTCAAAATATCAATAATTCACTTCTTTTTCTCAGTGCACTAATCTCTCTGAGTGTGTCTTGTAGATAGATGAGTGTTCAATAAATAATTTTGATAATGCTTATTTTCGTTTTATAAAAATGACATCATACCATGCATATTTTGCTTTCTTCACTCAAGAAGGATTAATTCATGGAAATTCCTTCAAGCTAACTAGTATAGCTCTAGTTCATTATTTTAAGTGGTATATAGTATTTTGTGATATGAATAGACCATAATATTCCTCTACTGATTAATGTTTACTTTGTTTCTCAGTTTTTCCAAAGAAAAATAATGCTAAAATAAGCATGTTTGTTTGTTTATTAGGTAGTGGTTTTATTTCTATGTGATAGATTCTCAAGATGGAGTGCAGAAACACAAGTATACACATTTTTAATTTTAATTGATATTGTCAAGGTGCTTTCTAAAACACTGTAAAATTCATATTTCTACCAGCAATGTGTGACGGTACTTCTTTGCTCATATCCCAGCCAACAATAGCAATTATTTTGTTTTGTTTTAATTTCGGCCAATCTAAAAGCTGCTAATCTACTTAGTTTCCTCATCCACTAGTGACTTTGAGCATCATTGTATATATCCAATAGCTGTTGGATTTTTGTTTTGTGAATGGTTTCTCTACATTTTTTGTCTATTTTGCTATGATTGTTCCCTTGTTCCCGATTTTAAATAGCTCACTGTATTAAACCTCTGTCTTCAAAAACGCAATTCCACTCCAAATTAAATTTATTTTTAATTTTTTTTCAATTTTTGAATTTTATTTTATTTATTTTTTATACAGCAGGTTCTTATTAGTTATCTATTTTATTAGTTATTAGTTATCTATTTTATACACATCAGTGTATACATGTCAATCCCAATCTCCCAATTCATCCCACCACCGCCACCCCTCCACCACTTTTACCCCCTTGGTGTCCATACGTTTGTTCTCTGCATCTGTGTCTCTATTTCTGCCTTGCAAACCAGTTCATCTGTACCACTTTTCCAGGTTCCACATATATGCATTAATATATGATATTTGTTTTTCTCTTTCTGACTTACTTCACTCTGTATGACAGTCTCTAGATCCATCCACGTCTCTACAAATGACCCAATTTCGTCCCTTTTTATGGGTGAGTAATACTCCATTGTATATATGTACCACATCTTCTTTATCCATTCGTCTGTCAATGGGCATTTAGGTTGCTTCCATGACCTGGCTATTGTAAATAGTGCTGCAGTGAACACTGGGGTGCATGTGTCTTTTTGAATCCAAATCAATTTTTTAAATAAATTTGCTTATGGTGTTTTTTCATAGAAAAGTTTTGAAAGTTTTATGTATAAGCAAGGTCATTTTTTTTTCTTTTGTATTCTTTTTGAGTACTATCTTTCCTGCTCCTACCTTAAATATGTAGTTCTCTAGATTTCCTATCAGATTTATTTATTTATTTATTTAGTTAGTTAGTTAATTATATACCTATTTATTTATTTAGATATTTGTTCAGCTTTCTCAACTGCCTCTTTTAGTATCTATTGATATTATCATATGATTTTTTCTCCCTAAAAGTGTTAATGTAATAAACTATGGGAATAGAATTCTTAATTCTTAATATGGTATCATCCTTCTGTTTGGAACAGAATGTTTAATCGATGGCTGGGACAACTTACTTGTCTCCAAGTACTCTGTACTCATGACTACTAAGGCAAAGAATGCCAACTTCTTCCACCCTGTCAGAAACTTTTTTGGATTTTTCAGGCCCAGTTACAAGAAATCAACTCTTAGTAAGAGCCCTTCAGCCAAGTTTACATAAAAGTAACCCGGGCATCTTCCATGAGCTGGTTCTCATTCTCTGACCAGTGGCTAAGCAATGAGGCTTTGAAGCAAAGACGTTAGAGATAAAAATACAAGAGCGATTCTAGAGTTTTCAAATGGAAATTCTTCATCATATTTCTTTAAGGGGGTGATAGAAAAAGACGAAGTAACACAAGCATAAGACTTTAGAATATATGTAAAACACAGAAATAAGAAATTTCTCTGAGTTGATGTAGATCCTAACATTCCAAATACATGAGATTAACTTGAGGAGGAGGCACATCTAGAAAACACATTTTTAAATCCTAGGAAAAAATGTGTACAAATGCATTTTACCCCAGGTGTTCTCCATAACTTAGTATATCTCTTGACCTTCCTTGTTTTTCCATCTCCTTGTCATAAAATGAAAGTGGTATGGTATTATTACAAAAATCCACTAGGAAATACTCAAACAAGTGTTTCATTATTTATTTTAGTCTATATTAGGACAATAGCATAGTGAAGATTCAAACTGCTGAATTGCCTCTGAGAAGAAACAATCACAAGAAAATTAAAGTGTTCCAATATATGTGCACACTGGAAAAGAGCAAAGATGTTTCAAACCATCTGTGTTACAATCTACTGAGCTCTAACTGAAATCCAATTGATCTTAATGGGATTTAGATAAGGACAAACAAAGCAGGATGGTCAATATCTCACCAGGAAGTGATAAAAATTCTTGTGACATTTTTAGCACAAAGCAAATTTTGGGATCAGCAAGAACAGAATTCAAATACTGGCACTACTAACTTAGCACCTCTGTGTTCTCAGGAAAGATGAGCTTGCCTTTCTTCAACTGTAAAATGAAGATAATAAGAGGACTTACCTAAAAGGATTAGTATAGGAATTTAATGAGAAAATGCACACAAAGCACTTGATTTAGATTTGAATACATAATTTCTTAATAAATTTTAGCTGTTGTTATTGCCCTTCTCATTTTTTTTCAGTCATCCTCTACTGAGATGGAGATTAGTTTATCAGCATCTGCCCTAGTATATATTTATTTATTTATTGGGTATATTGAGGTTAAAAAAAAAAAGTGTGTTTGCTATGTGAATGCATCTTCCAGACAGGCAAACAACCTCTTCCAATGGACCGCCAATTTGTTTCCTCTAACCTTTTCATATATATTCTCTATTTACCACTGATGCGCCTACATTCTGATGTGAAGCCAACTGAAATGTATAATTCTTCCTCCATTCTGATTGGGTTTCAATACACAACACTAGCTCCCCTGCCCACACACATTCCCCAAGTTAGACTCTGAGTAATATAAATTTCATTTTGTTTAATCTTCTTCGATTAATCGGATAGATAAATCTATCTGGTGTATATAAGAGATCTACTAATGCACAGCCCAACCTTCCTGCCCTCCCACCTCTCCCTTCCTTTATGGGCAAAACTTGGAAATATTGAAAGACTCAGGCTGGTAGAGTTCCACCAGTTTCCTTTTCCCAGACCTTGAATCTAGGCAATGACAACTTCTGGACAAGCATATTTATTAAGGTATTTAATCCCTTTCCATACAGGATCCACAACTGTCGAAAGGCTGAGAACAGGGTATATTCAAAGGGTAAATTAGCTCACAGTTATACTTTACCACTAGATGGCACTCTTTGTCATATCGAAGCAAATGTGGAGTCACTTCCTACTACCAAAATGCTCTGCCGTAGGCACTTGACCTGCACCTGAGAAACATCTAACAGTAACAATGACTTTGTCACACTGGAAGCAAATAATCATTTCCAATGTAAGACCAAGTCTGGCCTTGATGAGGATACGAAAATCCAATTATCTCCATCAACAAGAACCTCATTTAATAGGTTCCCACCTCCAATGGGCTGAAGGCTACCTGCAGTGTTTCTGTCTCCAAGAGTATCCAGCTTTCCACGCTCCATCATTCCAGAGGCTTATGGAATCACCTTTTATCCCCACAGACTGTGCTGTCACTATGGTGTCAGACTGTGGTGTCACTAGCAAGAACTCAGATGGGCTTCCATTTTGTGATGAAAACCAATACATCTTTACCATGTAAAACTCCTATGTAAACATGATCTAGTTGTTCCTGATTCTCCAAGATTCATTCTACTACTGCTGACAGGTCATGGAAGTTAATTTTCAGGCTGAAAATCGGCATTTTTCTTTCTCAAAGATGCACAAGAACTGAACAGATAAATTCCAGCAACCATTTTTCAGTAAGTCCACCCCAGAAACATTTTTGTGGAGCTGAGTTCATGAAAAGACCCCAGTTCTAAGCATTCTACATCACACTTAGCATTTTATACTTACAAAGAAGCCCATCCCTAGAGATTTAGTGGCATGTTCTAATCATGACCAAGTCCTTTTTCTCCATTTGATGCTTCTTATGAATTTCTCCAGTTTTTAAAAATTATTGTAATTATTCTGAACCAAGAAAAAAACTTGCTTAATTGCAAGTTCCACAGCAGTGGGCACATTCTCAGAGGCCCAAGTTTATCTGACATGAACATTCTCTGAACAGAAGAATTTTAAACCCTTCAAAAATTAGGTCTCCATTGAGACTTGGTTAAAATTCATGTCCAATTGAAAAATTTTTAAAGTACTTTCTTAGGCTTCCTTAATCTAGTAAATTTATATGGTGCTGAATAGGTTTTCTTCTCTTTCTGGCATTTCTTGCCTTAAGTAGGTCATCCTAAACACAATTGTAATTAGCGCAAGTTCAATTTTGTTGATGGCTCTCTCCTTTGCAGCACCCTTTGACCAGAAAAAAAAAAATGGTGAAATGTACTCTTGGCTCAATTACAGAGTAATTTTAATGCTGAGTGCAGCAAGTTGGGTTTAAAATTCTAGATTATAGATCCCACAATGTTAACCCAATATAATTCATGGGTTCATGTGATCTCATTTCTGACATAATCTAAGGTAATGATAAAGAATTCTAAATTTTACTCATCATAAGAAAATGTCCATATACACACTACTATATTTAAAATAGGTAACCAACAAGGACCTACTGTACAGCACAGGGAACTCTGTTTAATATTCTATAATAATCTAAATGGGAAAAGAATTTGGAAAAGAATAGATATACATATATGTATAAGTGAATAACTTTGCTGTACACCTGAAACTAATACAACATTGTAAATCAACTATAATCCAATATAAAATAAAAATTTTTAAATAAATAAAATAAAATAAATTAAAAAAAAGAAAATGTAGCTTCTTAGAAATTCTTTTAAAGTAATCTTTAGACATCTTTTCAACAGTCAGTATTTTTACATACCCTTCTGAAGATCCCTTTAAAAATATTAACTCCGTTTCTCTACTCATCAGTGCTCTTCAACATCAATCCTATGAATCATTTTGGTCACTATCCTCGAAATTTAACCACTCATGGCAGCTGCTAACAAAAAAAACCCCTTTTTTCTCTCTTTCATCCAACCACCAAGAAGTGTCCCCATCCTTCCATATTCTTTCTTTCCATATATGTGCTATTAATACGCATATGCTCCAGAAATGATGCCCTCACCCTACACCTCTACCTCTACCTCTGTCTGTCTCTCTGGAAAGACAATTTTCTTCTACTATGATTGAATTTTAGGTGAGAATAAGTCTGTTCATATCCCCTTGAATTCTGGAGAATAAATTTCTCTAATGTTCTAACTACTAATGTTGTAATTGTTGCATAGATAAGGAAACTCAGGATTGGAGGAGATAAGTAACTTCTCCAATTAAGCAGTGGACTGTGAATGAAAACCCAAGTCAGCATTACTTCAGAGTTTGAGTTAGTTAGGTAGCATTACATAGTGGTTATGAAGACCAATTCTGGGCCATAGAGCCTAGGTCTGAATCATCATTCTGCTGCTTACCATCTGTGTGACCTTGAAACAATCTCTCTAGGCTCCAGTTTCTACATTTGTAAAATGCGGATAATGATTGTATTGCTACCTATAGTTGTTTTGATGATTAAATGAGTTAATATGTCATCAAAATACAGATGGTAAAACTGTTTAATGATTTATCATTAATTGTTACACTGTATTGCCTTTCAAATTAAAAGATATTTAAAAAATTAAGTTCAAATTTATTAGTCAAAATAATATAGATGACTAGTTTCCAACTCAAGTTGTAAATATTGAGATAACTTGGCTTATTTAACAATGGAATAATTCACTGACCTGACAATACATGTCAGATACTTTATTAGCTGAAGCCTCAATCAGAGTTTGAAATATGTAGCAGGTACTAAATGATGATGATGAGGACGATGATAACAATAAATGCTAACATTTATTGAGACGGTGCACTAGGTGCTTATTTGATGGTATGACAAGTACTTTAATTATCTCTATTTACAAATGAAGAAACTGAAGTTAACAGGTTAAACAACTTGTTCAAGATCAAGAAGGCACTAAATGCCAAAGCTTGGGCTTCAACCCACTGGGGTGACTGCAGAGTCTACAGAACCTACAGCTGACAATCAAGACACAGTTGAATGTATCTTCAGATAAATGTTTGAAGTATTTGTAAGTCTAGTTGTATTTCTTCAGTTTATCTTTTCATTGCATTTACTTTTTTTTTTTTTTCGGTAAGCGGGCCTCTCACTGCTGTGGCCTCTTCCGTTGCAGAGCACAGACTCCGGACGCGCAGGCTCAGCGGCCATGGCTTACGGGCCCAGCCACTCCATGGCATGTGGGATCTTCCTGGACCGGGGCACGACTGCACGTCCCCTGCATCGGCAGGCGGACTCTCAACCACTGCACCACCAGGGAAGCCCTGCATTTACATTTGATTGTGTAATGTAAAGTTATATTCTCATCATGGACTCACAGAATCTGTTAGTAATAGTAAGTTTTAGGTACAAAAAAAATTATTTAATATAAAATGATCACTGAATCTTAGAATAAAAAGAACTCCAGAAGCTGTGCCTGCTAAACCTATGGGCATGAAGATAAATAAACTTAAATGTAATTTTCCCAAGAACCCTGTTAGGTAGCCCCATATTGAAATGGAGGCGGCGATAGTTCAGAAAGGTTAGAAGCAAGTGTAAATTCACACAGACAGTAAGTGGCAGAATAGGGGTTTGTAGCAGGTTAGTTTTCCTGATCTCAAAGTAATTTCCACTAAACTGATCAAAAGTGAGCATTGGGCTTCCCTGGTAGCACAGTGGTTGAGAGTCCGCCTGCCGATGCAGGGGACATGGGTTCGTGCCCCGGTCCGGGAAGATCCCACATGCCGCAGAGCGGCTGGGCCCGTGAGCCATGGCTGCTGAGCCTGCGCGTCCGGAGCCTGTGCTCCGCAACAGGAGAGGCCACAACAGTGAGAGGCCCGCGTACCACACAAAAAAAAAAAAGTATTATTTCTTAAATTTGCCAGTTATGACTTTAAATTTTTTTCTTGTAAACAAACCTAACTTTAATAAAATCAATCTATAATCATACTCGCAAACAAATCTTTTTAAAAATTCTACTGTCACTGGTTTTGAGAGACAAAATTAGCAGTGTTACATCCTAGAATTTGGCATCTACTGTATTAGTAGTAAAGATTTTACATATAACATTCACCGTATCATATCTAGATAGCACATGAATATTGCGTACCAGCCTAGACAGTTTCATGCCTGAGAGAATTCGTAATGCAATCTGTGTCTATAAGATATAATAAACAGAAGAGGTTTATTCTGTTTCTTTTCAGAAGGACTGCAAAAACAAAGACCTCATGTTAAATCTTCAGAAAGAAAATGTTCACTAGACTGATGTTGTTATGGCAAAGTCAATAACTAAATGTGAGATGTTTTTAAAAATAACCTGGATCTCATTTTGCATCCGACACTCTTTTAAGCACTTTACATGTACTATTTCATTTATTTCTTATCACAGCCCTGTGTGACAGGTACCGCTATAATCTCAATTTTATACGTGAGGAAATCGAGGCACAGACACTGTAAGTAAATTTCCCACAGTCACAACATTATGAATCCCGTAACTGGACCTCAAACCCAAGCCAAGCAGGTGAGATGCCCGACTCCAGGATACAAGGAAAACAACATCAGTAGCAGCAGTGACTCCGACACTACACAAGCACTTTACATGTATTTTCTCATTTACTGTTGATACCAACCCTATGAGATGCTACCATTGTAATTCTCATGTTATGGATGAGAAAACCATGGTTCACAGAAGTTAAATAACTTGTACAATATCATGTACTTAATGAATGGTAAGACCAAGATTTGAATCTAGCCGGTCAATAGACTGTACTTTTGCCTTTTGTCTGAATGTTAATTATTTGCATACATATTTAACTGAGATATATATTTATATGTTACACAAATATTTTACGCACATTATGATCTTAGCTCTAGGAATTTAAATTTAAAATAATTATACAAGCATTTATGAACATCTTCTATTCTCGGATCTCGATTCTGCAGTGGATATTGTGGATTGATTCCTCCCTTCAACCTTCCACCTACATCTAGAGCAACTGGAGATACAAAAACTGTATTTCTGAGATGGCCTTGAAACTGACTGGATGTTAATTGCCTTCTACCAACTAGCTACACTTTCATAAGATTTGGAAGGCAAAAGTGATGTGGAGACCATCTTTTTAGCCTTTTTTTTTTTCCTTTCTGCTAGCAGATAAGGTCAAAGAAAGGCAAGTTTGCTCTGCTCAAGTGTTCCAAAGACTCTAATCTAAACTCCTGGATGACTAGAAGTATTTGCAGCAGCAGCAACAAAAACATTTTCGTGACTTCACATCCTGATTTCCGGAACAGCTATTGGGATGTGTTCTTGTATTCATAGCTCCAGTGGCAGCCACCAAGATGGTAGCTTCCCTGGTGGGTCAGACCTTCATTGCTCTGAGAGTTACTCCTAGAAATCCAAACTAGAAACCATCCCTTCACCATTCAACAATTTTTTTACAGGTCTTTTTAAAAAAATATTATTGAAGTATAGTTGATTTTCAATGTTGTATTTAATGTCTGCTGTACAGCAAAGTGATTCAGTTATACATGTATATATTATTTTCATATTCTTTTCCATTATGGTTTAACACAGGATATTGAAGCTAGTTCCCCGTGCTGTAAAGTAGGACCTTGTTGTTTATCCATTCTATATATAATAGTTTGCATCTGCTAATTCCAAACTCCCAACCCATCCTTTCCCCACCCACCCCCCTTGGCAACCACAGTCTGTTCTCTATGTCTGTGAGTCTGTTCCTGTTTTGTAGATAGCTTCATTTGTGTCAGATTTTAGATTCTACATATAATAATCATATGATATTTATCTTTCTCTTTCTGACTTACTGTGCTTAGTATGATAATCTCTAGGTCCACCCCTGTTGCTGCAAATGGCATTATTTCATTCAACATCTTTTATAGTATTAATTTTTGGCATCAAATCAGTTTCTTCTTAACATTTCTAGTGTGCTTTTCATTTCCTGTGCTGAGCCTTGACTGATAAAGTATTCATTGTCTGAATTGTATTACTGCTGTCTGGTAAAAGTTCTTGAAGCTGATGCCTTTTAGAGACTGTGGAGGGGCTGTATCTTGCAGTTTTTTCTCTTCATGCATTCTGGTCCATCGTCCTCACTTAGTCCTCCTTTCCTTAGTAACCCTGTCCATTCACTACTTCAGAACCATTTATGAAAACTATTTTGTCAATCAAGCTTAATTTATCCTTTGGTTCCAGTTTAGGAATGTTAACATCATTTTGAAAGAAAAAGAAAATTCAGGAAATAGAATGTTTGTTTTAAGGTATTTAAAATGACAATGTTCTGAATGAAGGGAAGTTTTGTTTGTTTCTTTTTCTCTTCTCTGGTATATTTACACTAGGAAATATGTCCTGATCCCCAGCTCCTGCCACTTTTCACCACTGCTGCTACATCCTTTGCTGCTGCTACTATTGCTGCTTCACCCTTGCCCTGAAATTTCTGTTTCGAAAAGTAGTGTAGGTACTGTACTTGATATTTTGCATTTGTCACAAAATAGAAATGTTTTCAAGATATGTGTGTATAAAAATTAGTGGTCAAGATCATGCCAAGTCCCTTGCCTCTGCCACAGTTTTGCACAAAATCCTTTGTGCTAAAAATCCCATCTTTCATTTTATTTTATTTTTTTAGGATATTCTTTATGAGCAAAATTTAGCCTAGGAATAGCCATTAAGGAAGTCCCAAATCTGGGAGATTGGGACTGACATATATATACTGATGTGTATAAAATGGATGACTAATAAGAACCTGCTGTATAAAAAAAAAAAGTCCCAAATCCATTCAGTTAAAAACCCCAGTAAGTTCATATCAAACAATAAATATTGGTACCAGAGCACCTTGCTGAATTTGTTCTCAGCTAAACACTAAAATAAATACCATACATATTTATATGTGATGGTTGTTGGGAAGACTATCAGAAGGGTAAACAACATTTGGGGAAACCAACAGCCATTTGTTTCTTTGTACCTGACCCAAAATATGTTCAGCTGGTATTTGTGCTACTACATAGATGGGCGCCTACAGCCCATCTGATACTTCTGCTTTCATCCTCTTTCTCTGAAGAATGGAAGGAAGAGACAGAGAGACCAAAAACTATGCCCAAGTCCCAAAATGCCATGGCCAAACCAGAGGAGTTATCCTAACAAAGGAGAAAGTCCTTGTCAACAGGAGCTAAGTTAGCTCCTACTTTTTGATTTATGGATGGCAAGGATTTTGTAGAAAAAAAGAAAAAAAATTAAGTAAAATACAATTTCCACTCTCAGATTATTTCAAACATTAGTTTGAAAGTTAATCGGGTCAATGCATTTCTGCGGAAAGAACTGGGACTTTTTGTACTCTGGTTTCGTTCCAGATCTTTTACAAAAACATAAATACAATTCCCATTTCCATCTTCTTGCTATTCCATTGTGCTTTTCCTAAATATTATAATTCATTGATTCTTCCTCCCAGTTTATGTCTCTTTAAATTCAGATTGGAAGTATGGAATTTCCTTAGCAAATAGTATTAGATGCTGCAAGATTATTTTAATTTGAATTTACTATAAATAATCATTTAATGAAATAAGCAAACATCTATTCCATTTTCATTGACAGGGCCAGAGGGTAATATTTGAGTATTTTGTTTCCAGCAATTTATTATGAATATTTTCAAACATACTAAAACTGTGAATGAATTATACAATGAAAACCACTTAGATTCTACAATTAATATTTTACTGGACTTTCTTTATCATGTATCTCTCCATCTATCTGCCCTGTTTAAGGATTTTGTAATCAAATAATAGGAAGAATCAGCTGAAAAACATGGGCATGACTGAATAGAAATCTCCTCACTCTTAATATTTTCAACATTTTGACTTTGCTTTTTCCTATCTAAACATTTCTATAAACATTTGGAGGATGTTTGAAATGAACCCTGGGATTATGACTCATATCTCAACGTTTTCGGCAGGTTTTCCCATGTTTTTCAATAAAGCAGGTTTTGTTGAGCAGTAGAGGAAAAAGGTTATCTTTGAGTATCAGAGTAATATATAAAGCTCCTTACATGTCACGACTCTGCCCTCGATTTTTAAATAATGGGATTTTATAAAAAGACTGAATAAAGGACTCTAAAGCGATAAACTACAGAGAGATACAAGATGCTATTGCCAAAAACAGATAGCATTCAATTAGTTTTTTAAAGGCATTCTTATCACATCTACTCCTAATATTAGCTTTCTCAATAAACAATAGCCTGCTGCAATATTGCCAGGGTTACCCAGCTGAGATGACAATGTGCAGTGACAGATGATAGGGACAATCCGAAATTGTTGATGTGATTCACAAATGGCACTCACTGGCTGCTCAGTCTTTAAGATCATTCAGTGACTCTAACAAGACACCAGATTAATATTTATGTGGTAACAGAGATAAGAAATGCATTTTTCTGCAATATAAAAGGAACTAAAAATATTTTGTGGGTTTATTTTCACTTACTTTTATCTAACTGAGCCTAATGTGTACATAAAAAGCAATAAACACAAATCTTTCTGCTTTTAAAAAAGGTTTTAAATATTGTGTACCTATTCAAGACTTTAGTTAAGATTTTCAGCTTGTATTTGCTATAAATGAAGGGAAAATAGGTAGGGAAAATATCTCTACGATTTAATGTAATCAATCATGCCACTATTCACACTAGCTTATGTCAGTCTCTAATTTTTAACCATATGAATTAGCACATTAAACTACTGGGTCAAATTAAAGTTTAGAATAATATTTTATAATCTGTTCTTTTTCTCCAGAACATTGAAATTTTCTAGTTTTAAATTTTTTAAAAATTCATTATTTTAAATCGTCTAACTAAAAATTATATTTTCAAGATATTTTGGCACATTGGCCAATTTGATAGGATTGAAACATTTGACCTTCTGAAAGGAAATGAAATATTATTTAGATTGAAATTTTTGTAACATTCCCAATTCAAGACACAAACCAACTGTTGGCTTATGATAAACAAAAAAATTCTTAACATTATCTGTGAGGCTCTGAAAGGTCTGGCCCCCTCCTACCTTTCCAGTCTCATCTGGAAGGATGTTCACAGGATTTCTAGGTAAGGCAATACTCTAGTTTTCCCTTACCATAATGAGCGGCTGCTTCTTAGTCTTTTAAGGATTATTCTTCCTTCTCTCTGACTTGGTACCAAATTCTGTGCCTTGAAACCTCCTCTATCTTTATTCCCCTTCTTTCCTTATCCAGAACTATGCCCTTAAATATCATACATTTGTTAATAGCTATCAAATTGATATCTCCAGCTTCAATAGCTTTCTAAGCTCCAGATTTGATGTGAAAGCAGACCCTAAAATCCACTGCATACTAAGGGTAAGAAAAATGAACCTTTTCAGTGATATCCTGGACTGACCAGAGAAGATTTTACATATCTCTTCCCAATTCTCTGTTCAATAACATCAAAGTTGGAGAGTCATAGGTATATATTCTGTCTGACATTGCTGCTGTGAAGAGCAATGTGTTATAGAGCAGAGGAAACGAGATAGCAATGGGAAGAATAAAGAAAATATGCAAGGAGCAACAGTGCTAAGAAGATCTTGTGGTTCAGGAAAGAGAGGGAGAGAAGGCAAGTTGACATGCCATAACCCATAATCCCATGTAGCATGGCTCTGCTGTCTGCAACTGGGTTTCATGTGCCTACATGCTGTTCTTTAAATAAACACTTTTTGCTTAAAAGTTCTTATTAAAAATTGCCGTTAAAGATTTAGTTGAGAAAAAAAATATCTCACTAACATCAAGATATGGTACCAAATTGACCTCTTGCAATCACCACTTAGATGTGCATTAGTCATCTCAAAATTCACGTCTAAAACTGAACTGAGTTTCCCCCAAAGCTGCTTCATTCACATTTCCTCTTTTTCCTCAGCTCAGTAAATCCAACATTTTTTAGTGTTCAGGCTAAAATCATTAGACTTTGAGTCCTTTTCGCTCACATAACTATATCCACTCCCATTGCGTGTCCTGCTGGCTCTATCTTCTGAATATATTCAGAATCTGAATACTTCTCATCATCTCCATTGTCACCACCCTTTTCCAAGCCATTATTCTCTCCTGTCTGAATTATTGCAATAGCTCTTATTAGTCCCTGCTTCTGCCTCTCTCTGCCTCACCTTCCCACCCCCCAAGTCTATTTTCTACACAGCAGCCAGAGTAAATCTTGTCACTCTTCTGATCAACACTCCATTAAGCTTCCCATTTCCCTCAGGCTAAAAGCCAAAAACTTGATAATGACCCCTGCCTCTTTAGCTCTGTAACCTCCCCTCCAACTATGCACCTCTTCATTTATTTCCTTCCAGCTACACGGGCTCCCCTGCTGTCCTGAAACACTCCAAACACTCTCCTCTCAGGCTCTTTGCCTTTGCTGTTCCTTTTTTTAGAATTTCTCCTCAATGATCCCACTGGCACAGTTCCTCACCACTTCAGGTGTTTGCTCAAATGGCACCTTCTAAATGCAGATTTCCTTGCTCATTCCATTTAAATTGAAGCACCACCTACTCCCAGGACATCCTACCCACTTCTAGCCCCTTTCTGCCATACAGTTTACAACCATATAACATAGTGTGTATTTTATTCATTTCGTTTATTTTCTGTTTCTCTCCACTAGAATATAAACTCTTGGCTGGCAGAAATTGTTGACTATTTAGATCAGAGCTGTATCCCCGTGTGACTAGAATGATGCCTATTATATAATAGATGCTCAATAAACCTCTGAATAAATGAATGAGTGAATTCAGATAATAAATGAAAATACTTGTGGGGGTGAAGTTGGAAAAATGGCTGAATTACACAAACTATTTGCCTCCACTGCCTTAATTCATTGGAATATTGCCAACTCTTTGTTTTGTTCTATTTTGATTCTGCATCTGTGTAGAGTTCGTTTCCAAAATTTGGGGATGTATAGTAATTTAGTCAGGGAAAAAGTTGTTTCCATGGATGCCTGGTAAACTGATTACAATGAAATTGGCAGTGGGTCCTAGTTTTAATATGACACCATGCCATATTATAATTCTAATTTCCACTACAAAGTTTTTCTAGTGGCAGAATGGGTACTTTCCCAGGTCCTTTTTATTTTTTTACAAAACTTAGATAAAAAGCTCATGTTGTATTTGGCACCTGATCATTCACAGCAATCTTCTCAGATAAAAACACAGAGTCAGTGAGAAGAAAGGAAAAAAAACTCCTGCAGACCAGAAGGGAATAATCCCTTGCTATATGCTAATGAACCAACAATAAAGGCCCTATTATGTAATTGTTTTGAATGATATTGTTCACATTAAGTTTCAGTGATGCCAAAGGCAGAATCACCCAGAGGCTTGGATACATCAGTTAGGACAATGACATATACTTAAGCTCATTAATATTAACAATGGCTGGTGCATCTAGTTTAGATCAAAATGAAAAAATGGAAACTTGAGTTTTCTTTTTAGTCTTATTTGGACATTATTGATCATATTCTTGAACAGAAAAAAATAAGGAAAATTATACTGTGGTATCAATACCCTGAAATACATACGAACATATGTCCTAATGGGACAACACCAGCATTAAAAGTATCTTGAGGCCCCTGCCTGTTCCCAGGCTAAAGTAGTAATACTAATTGTCCTTGTCTTGAATCTCTTGTGCCCTCATACTCTAAGATTTTTAAGTCTGGTTAGACTGGTAATTGCCTCCATTGCCATATATAGACACTTTAAAAAATGATGTAGGTGATAGAAACTAGAGACAAAATGCATCATCCATATATTTTGACTTGCTCATAAATCTAGGAAATTTAGAGGATCTCTAGTCATTAAATTATGTTTGAAATATGTGGATAATGAATATCTCTATGGCCCTCTAAGGATAATGCAGATTCCAAATTAGACACTAGAATTTTTTACCACATGAATGTGATCCTGAGATCAGATGGTCAGCATTCTGGCATATTCAATAAAACACAGTTGACACAATTCTGGTTTTTAAGTGTACAATTAAAGTTATGCCACAACCTGAGTAGCTGATTTCAGAAATTTTTAAATATTCAGCTATAAAATTGACTATTAAATTTGAACAGCTGGATCTTTTTGGCCAAATGTCTACTGAAAGGATGGGCTAAACTCCTCCATCATTAATCCTCACATTCTCTATAGAACATTCTGGAGTATGTTATACATTAGAATTTCTTATGAAGTTACAGTTTCTATGAATGTGAAAATCATGTAGGACAGATGATGGAAAGTAAGTCTTCTAATGGAATTTGAGACCTGAGAAGAACACTGGTGATCACCTAAGCTCATTTTTTTCTTTCATTTTACAGATAAGAAGCTTCAATTCCAGTAAAGAAAATGATATGGAGTCATATTAATAGTTATAATTGCATTATGGGACTGACGGGGATCAGAATATGCAGTTCCAAAATACGTCATTCTGGCAAAAGAATTATTTTGAGTTGAGGGCAACTGAAGGGCTGCAGAGGCAGGAAGAACTCTCTGCTCCTCCACTTCCTGCCTAAAAGCAGGGCCTACATTTTCCTTTGTGAAGGTGTTCTCCTCCCCTCTCCTGTAACAGGAAGAGAAGAATGACTTTTCATCTCACTGCAGAGTCACTGACTTGAGCCTGCATAACAAACCTTATTAAACAATCCATATGTTCCATTAGTTTCCCATATATTTACCTTTCCCAAAATTTGCTACACCTAGAAGCCCAAACCCCTTTTCCTTTGTCTGGTTACTTCTGCACAATCTAATGTTACTTGTTAAAATGGTATATAAGCCCACAGGTTTAACTGACTCTTTGGGGTTTTCACTTCTTTTCTGTGAACCCCTCCCCATACACTGCACGTAAAAGTATTAAAGTCAATAAAATAGGCATGCTTTTTTTCCTGTTAGTCTGTCTTTTGTCAGCTTAACTTGCAAGTCTCATTCATAAACCTAAGAGGGTAGAGGAAAAGTTTTTCCTCCCCTACATGACAAACGATTATTTGCCACTCAGTTAAATAGAATTTACTCAGAAACAGCTATTTCTGAGTTAAGAATTTACTCAGAAACAGCGATTTCCACAGTGTGTTTATAATCCAGCTGTGGGTGATTTAGCTTTATTACTTAAAAAAATTGTACATCCTACACTATCCACTTCAGAACTCCATCCCTTTTCTTTTCTTTTCTTTCTTTTTTTTTTTTTTTTTTTTGCGGTATGCGGGCCTATCACTGTTGTGGCCTCTCCCGTTGCGGAGCACAGGCTCCGGACACGCAGATTCAGCGGCCATGGCTCACGGGCCCAGCCGCTCCGCGGCATGTGGGATCTTCCCGGACTGGGGCACGAACCCGTGTCCCCTTCATCGGGAGGCGGACTCTCAACCACTGCGCCACCAGGGAAGCCCCCATCCCTTTTATTTTCTACAGGAGAAGGGGAGATGCGGGGAGTGGGTGCTATTGCTGTTCATCCTAAAAGACTGTTTTAGAACAATATGAGAGGGAGAGAGAGCCTAATGCTTTAAAGTTGTGTCACTAGCTATATTTCAGGATTTAATTTTTAAATAGTCTTAATCTGCCTCCTTATTAATACCTTGAACATAGTTAAGTGCTTACAAAATATCAGACACTTGCTAAAAATGAGTACGCCGTGATGCCTATCCATAAAGGTCTTACAGTCGAACATGAGGAGACAGTTTAAAAAACAAGGAGGAGGGCTTCCCTGGTGGCGCAGTGGTTGAGAGTCCGCCTGCCAATGCGGGGGACACGGGTTCGTGCCCCGGTGTGGGAGGATCCCACATTCTGTTGAGTGGCTGGGCCCGTGAGCCATGGCTGCTGAGCCTGCGCGTCCGGAGCCTGTGCTCCGCAACGGGAGAGGCCACAACAGTGAGAGGACCGCGTACCGCAAAAAAAAAACGAGTAGAATGAAGAGATTATAGATACCATGCTAGTAGCCTGTGTCAGAATAACAGAAGGACAAAGGCGAGAGTAGATAACTGTATCACAGTATGGGTTGACAAAAATGAATAGAGAAGGTGGCCCTTGAGCTCATGAAAAGTTGCCTGTGAAGAGGAAGGTGATAAGTAAGATATGCCACTTTTACACTGAGTCAATCACAAATTCATCTCAAAGATTCCTAGAAGCCAAGACGTTTCCCCGAAAGTACAGACTCAAATATCCAACTGACTTGACAAATCCATCAAGTTCAACATGTTTAACACCCAACTTAAAATCTTTCCTTACAAACCTCGTCTTCTTCACTATAGATATTCCGTCTGTTTCTCAAGTGAGAAATTCGAGTCAAACTTGACTCCTTCTATTATCAAACCATTGTTAAGTTATTGATTTTACCCACAGAATACCTTTCAAATAAGTTCAAGTTTTTCAATTTTCTCCATTACTACTGTAATTCAAACTATGAGTATCAACCACTTCTACTATTGCATTACTTAAGGACTTAGAATCATGCCTAATACATAGTAAACGTTCAATAAATATATTTGAATGAATAAATGATTGACTCAACTGGTTTCCTGTACCCCTTTTGCTTACTCTTTAATTCATTTTCCAAGGGGAAAAATGGTCTTTTCAGCTCTCTAGTATTATCATGCTATTCCCCTATTTAAAAACCACACTGGCTTTCCATTGCTTTAAAGAAAAAAAATTAATAAGCCTTAAAAGGTCCTGCATGAATGGGTTGGTTAATGCTCTGTCTTGTACAAAACAAGATGAGAAATGTGTGTCTGCGTACTTGTAATTTATTACCACTGTATAGGATTTGCACTGTGATGTCAACCTCCACATTGAAAAATTGGGAACTCTGAGTTTGCCATACTTCAGTGGATACAAGAGGAGGGAAAAGATTGGGGGGAAGGTGGTGATCCCACATGGCACACACTTTTTGAAACAAAATCTTTGATTATAAATATTTTCAAATGCAAAGTATAGAGAATATATAACAAACATTTAATACATACATCTAACAATTATCTATATTTTATACTCTACTCTTTGTAGCTGAAGTATTTTAGGGAAAACGCTAAACCTCATGTCACCTCATTTCAGAATGTTTTAATAGGCATCTTTAACAATGTGCACACCTTCTTGCAAACTACAATGTCATTATCATACCTAACCAAAAACAGTAAGAATTCCTTGGTATTATCTGATTCAAGGCTGAATTTAAAAAATTTTAATTTTCTCAAAAAATGTCTTTTTTCACATATCAGTTATTAGTATCAGGATCCAAACAAGGTCCATACAGTGTATTAGGTGATGTCTCCTAAATCCTAATCTGAAGCAGTCCTCTTTCCCATTTTAAAAATTTTCATCCCATTAATTTGAAGAAACTGGTTAGCTGTCCTATAGAATGCTCTATATTCTAAATGTCTCAGTTTGATTCCTTTGTGGTCTCATTTAACTTATTTTACCAGGAAACTTTCTGTAAATTGGAAGTTACCTTGAAAGTTTTAAATAAATTCAGGTTTAATCTCCTTCCTATCTCCTCCCACCAAGAACATTTAAGTGATGCTGTGTGTTTCAGAGTCACCTTGGGGATTAGGGCTTCAACATATGAATTTGGGAAGAAAACATTCATAGCAACCACACTGTTTTGATTACTGCTGTTTGCTGTTTTTTTTTAATTTTTTTTAAAATTTTAATTTATTTTTTCAACATCTTTATTGGAGTATAATTGCTTTACAGTGGTGTGTTAGTTTCTGCTTTATAACAAAGTGGATCAGTAATACAAATACATAGGTTCCCATATCTCTTCCCTCTTGCGTCTCCCTCCCTCCCACCCTCCCTATCACACCCCTCTAGGTGGTCACAAACCACCTAGCTGATCTCCCTGTGCTATGCGGCTGCTTCCCACTAGCTATCTAGTTTACGTTTGGTAATGTATATATGTCCATGCCACTCTCTCCCTTTGTCCCAGCTTACCCTTCCCCCTCCCCATATCTTCAAGTCCATTCTCTTGTAGGTTTGTGTCTTTATTCCCATCTTACCCCTAGGTTCTTCATGACCTTTTCTTTTTCTTTTTTTTGTCTTAGATTCCATATATATGTTAGCATATGGTATTTGTTTTTCTCTTTCTGACTTAACTTCACTCTGTATGACAGACTCTAGATCCATCCACCTCACTACAAATAACTCAATTTCGTTTCTTTTTATGGCTGAGTAATATTCCATTGTATATATGTGCCACATCTTCTTTATCCATTCATCTGTTGATGGACACTTAGGTCGCTTCCATGTCCTGGCTATTGTAAATAGAGCTGCAATGAACATTTTGATATATGACTCTTTTTGAATTATGGTTTTCTCAGGGTATATGCCCAGGAGTGGGATTGCTGGGTCATATGGTAGTTCTATTTTTAGTTTTTAAGGAACCTCCATACTGTTCTCCATAGTGGCTGTATCAATTTACATTCCTACCAACAGTGCAGGAGGGTTCACTTTTCTCCACACCCTCTCCAGCATTTATTGTTTCTAGATTTTTTGATGATGGCCATTCTGACTGGTGTGAGATGGTATCTCGTAGTTTTGATTTGTATTTCCTTAATGATTAATGATGTTGAGCATTCTTTCATGTGTTTGTTGGCAATCTGTATATCTTCTTTGGAGAAATGTCTATTTAGGTCTTCTGCCCATTTTTGGATTGGGTTGTTTGTTTTTTTGTTATTGAGCTGCATGTGCTACTTGTAAATTTTGGAATTAATCTTTTGTCAGTTGCTTCATTTGCAAATATTTTCTCCCATTCTGAGGGTTGTCTTTTGGTCTTGTTTATGGTTTCCTTTGTTGTGCAAGAGCTTTTAAGTTTCATTAGGTCCCTTCAGACTATACTACACAGCTACAGTAATCAAGACAGTATGGTACTGGCACAAAAACAGAAAGATAGATCAATGGAACAGGATAGAAAGCCCAGAGATAAACCCATGCACATATGGTCACCTTACCTTTGATAAAAGAGGCAAGAATATACAGTGGAGAAAAGACAGCCTCTTCAATAAGTGGTGCTGGGAAAACTGGACAGGTACTTGTTAAAGTATTAAATTAGAACACTCCCTAACACCATACACAAAAATAAACTCAAAATGGATTAAAGACCTAAATGTAAGCCCAGACACTATCAAACTCTTAGAGGAAAACATAGGCAGAACACTCTATGACATAAATCACAGCAAGATCCTTTTTGACCCACCTCCTAGAGAAATGGAAATAAAAACAAAAATGATTACTGCTGTTTTGTAGTGAAGTTTTAAAATCATGAATCTTCCAACTTGAGTGAGTTCTCCATTGTTTTTCTATTCTTTATTTCATTATTCCCTCTTTAAACTTTATTTTAATTTATTTTTTAAATAAAAAAATAAAGTTAGGTTGTTGATTAGAAATCTTTCTTAGGGTGGAAAGTTAGGTTGTTGATTGGAGATCTTTCTTCTTTTTTAATATAGGCATTTGCAGCTATAAATTTCCCTCTAAACACTACTTTAGTTGTATCCCATAAGTTTCAGTATGTTGTTTTTATTTTCATTCATTTCTAAGTATTTTCTAAAATTTCACTTGTGATTTCTTCTTTGATCTATTGGTTATTTAGGCAGTGTTGCTTATTTTCCACATATTGTGAATTTCCCAAATTTTCTTGATGTTGATTTCTAACTTAGATACACTGTGGTCAAAGAACAGACTTTGCATAAATGTAATACCTGTAAATTTATTGAGTCTTGTTTCATGGTTTAGCATATTCTCTATCCTGGAGAATATTCAAAATATGCTTGTGAAGACTGTGTATTCTGCTGCTGTTCAGTAGTGTGTTCTACAGATGCCCGTAAAGTCTAGTTGGTTTTCAGTCTCCTATAAGTTTTCAGTTTCCTTGTTGATCTTCTGCCTAGTTTTTCTATCCATTATGGAAAGTGGGGAATTGAAGGCTCCAAGTATTATTGTTGAATTTTCTATTTCTCCCTTTATTTCTGTCATTTTTTTGCTTCATGGAGTTTGGGGCTCTGTCAGCAGGCAATTACGTCTTACAGATGTTTGTCACATATTCTTGACAATATCTTTTCAGCTAGTACCTTGTTTTACTAAAAGCAATGACTCTGAATTTCCTATTAGATTCTATTAATATTTCTTGTTGACCTTTATCACTTTCTTCCCAATTAATAAAAATTAGTGAGGTTTTATTATATATCTAAAATTTATATACAAAAATGAAATAAATTTCTTTAGGATTTGTGAAATAAGCTAATTTCTGACAAATATGATACCACAGTTCAACTGAACCTTTCTCTTTCAAATTAGATTCTTTAAAATAATCAAACTAACATGTAAGTACAAAATACCACCATGACATAAAAGTTTTAAGGATGAGGCAGTGTAATGAATGGTTAAAGCTTATCAAATATAAAGATTAATCTGGATAAAATCATGCAAAAATTAAATGTAGTCAACAAGCGATCATAAAATGAAGGATGGACTACCTTTAAAAGGAATCCATGCCTGATAACTGAGGTAAGCGTGGCTCTAAGAAGACTCTGCAAGTGTGTTATATTAAAACATTGGAATTATGGAGAATGGGAGAAGGGAGGTAGAAAAGTCATGTTCCTTGCAAACTGGAGATTCTATGACCCCCCCATTAAAGTAATGAAAATGCACATGGGGCAAAAATTAATAGGGAGATATAAATAGGGAATTAAAAGGCTGAAGACATAGCTATAGTTTCTCAGGGGTCATTTGTTAAACTATGTCCTCTATAACCAATAACTACAGTGGTGAACAAAAAGCAGAAGACAAGCCTTGAGCTTACATAAAGTGAAGAATTGGAGTCACTCTCTCCATATAATGTTCTATATATTATATCCATACATAGTTCAACCTCAGTGAAAGAATGGACTAGACAAAAATCTGCCCATGGGGAAAAGAAACATGTCTGATATAACCTGGACACTAGGTAGGAAAAAAAAGAAAAGAAAAAAACAAAAGAAGGAAAAAATCCTTCATTGAGAATTTATAACCACTGTTCTTTCATGGGTTTAGGATTTAATTTTACATTAACCATACTGTCCCCAAAAACTCCAAACTCAAAAATAAATTTATAGTTTTTCCATAATAGGGATGTCCCAGAAACCTGAAAAGAAGCTACAACAAATCTTTTCTAAGAGACTTATAGACTCATAATCCAAAATTTACATAATGCCCCAGGAAATAGGCAGGCATTAGTGAAAGCAGAACAACATACTGCAGATTTTGACTGCTGAGAACTTTGAATTTTAAAGAATATATGAGATATAATAAAAATTAATTAAAGTTTAAAGTAATAAGATTGGATCAAAAAGATGACCAAGTAATAAGTTACTATCAAAATATCAAGTGATGTGGAAAATAACTGAATAGATTGCTAGAGATGAGAAATATAATAATTGAAATTATAAACTTCAATATTGGTGAAATAGCAAAATAGATAGTGTTGAAGAAGAATGAGTAAACCAAAAGAAGAGGTTGAAAAACTTAGCAAGAAGATAGAGTAGATCTAAAACATGAAAGATAATTATGAGATATGAAGAAAAGAATGAGAGGTTCTATTATAAACTTAATGGGAGCTTTACAAGAAAAGAATATAATGGAAAAGATGAAATGTTCTAAAGAATAGTAGGTGAGAATTTTAAGAACATAATGAAACATAGAAATTCAAGATTCTAGAATCCCAAACAAAACAAATAAAATTTTATTTTTTTTTAGAAATTAAAAAATATATTTTCCACATCTAAAACCTCTTAGTGAAGCTGTATGGAATCAAAGACCAAGACGATATTTTAAAAGAATCAAGGGAGGGCACATACTTACATAAAAATGAGTGACAATAAAAATGGCAGCAACAATAGACCAAATTAATATTGTTAAGGTACTGAGAAAAAATTATTATAGGTGAAGAATTAAATGCCCAGCTTAACTATCATTCATGACCAAAATGGAAACAAAGATAATTTCCAAGAAACAAAAATGAGAATGTTTATCATCAAATAAAAAATTTCTAAAGGATATATGTCTGGAAAAAGAAGGATCCCAGAAGGAAGTTGGAGATCCAAGAAAAACTGATGAGCAAAGAAATTGGTAAAAACACACAAAAATCTAAACAACTGTTGAATGGATAAACAGTAAGTAGGTGGACCTAAAAACACTGAATAATAGTTTCTAAGTCAGGAGGCTCGATTTCAAATACATTTCTTCATTGTATTCTCATAGTCAGTGTTGTTCTTGGCAAGCTCTATGACATTTTTGTTCATAACAATTTGAATATAACCTCTTTTTACTTGTTTTATTTTCTCTTTGTAAGCTTTTGAATAATTTAAGATAACATATCTTGATGAGTGTCTTACTGCACTTATTTTGATGGTTATATTGAGGGCCCTTAAATGTTTGGAAAGTTTTCTTCCATTATTTCTTTGAAAATTTTCTATATTCTCCCTTCATTTTTTTCTATCTTTACTTTTTGAAATTCTAATATTTCAGAGTTGTACCTTACAGATTAATCCTCTAATTTTCTTACATTTTGTTGTTATTTTTCATTTGTTTTGTATTTGTTATGTACTCCATCCTTTTCTTTTGAGATATTTCTTTATCTTGCAAAGACTCCTTTTTTCTAAAATGTTTATTATATTATTGGTTTCTAAGCAATGTTTTGGTTCTCTGTTTGTTGTTCTGCGCTTAATTTGTGTTCCTCCCTAAGTTTGCTCAGTCACATCATCCCCCGCTGGTGCCTTGATCACTTACTTTATGAAAAGTCCCACTGGGTCATCTCACTTTCTTTCCTAGCACAAGCAGTTATCTTGGTCTCCTTTGGAGTAAGGTCAGGTTCCATGGCCTCAAGGGTGAATGCCAAGGTGGGAGTCCCTACAGGTTAGATGTCTAGGTCCTGCCCAACTAAATTCAATCCCACTACTTGCAAACTAACCTGAAGATCATAGAATCTGTCTTCTGCAGCAGCAATTACACACTTGGAAGATTTAATCTGAAATATCTATTGTAAATAGTTTTGTACATTTAATCTCCTCATCTTGAGAAAAATACTAATTTGAATATTTTTACCTAGTTGTTCGTTAACTTAAGTCAAAGAAAGGGACTTAAACCAAGTGCTTCTAGAGAATTTGCTTGATTAAGTAATTACACTGCCTTGAGGTCCACATCACTGCCTCCAAACAATCTTATTTTGCTTTTTACTGGCCTATAATTTAACTGACACAGAAAATATCTTGGAAATCCCACCAAATAAAACCTAGTTAAGGGAATAGGAAGAGCAGAGCACATGTCCACAAATCGGTATCTAAATATGCCTCAGTGAAATCTAAGAATTTAAAAGAGGCCAATTCAAATGGGAAAGATGTCGCAAAGCAAAACATATAAACATATCTATAGCTAACATTTGTTTTGATCACACGTTCCTCTGGGAAACACATGGCAACTAGGAAGAAAATCATATTTTCATTGCCAGCAGTTAAAGGGCTAACCTGCCTTGGAATCCAAATTATTAGGGGTATTGTATGTGTTTTAAAACTCAGCAAGTGCCACTTTACACGAATTGTAGAGGTTCACTTTTGCAGTAATGATAACTGTTTCTATTATAGAAATATCATTTGCTGAATATATACAGATTTCAGGCAAAAAAAAAAAACAGTATGTGAATAAACAGAACTCAGGTCTAATTAAGTGCTGCTCTTTGGAGAATGGTTTACATATGTTTACCTTGGATTTAATGTTTTATTTAAGCATAATTTGTTTTGTATAACAAAGGATGGAAATTATAAAAGCATAAAGTGAAAGGGATCCCAAGGGGTTACACATTGCTTCTCTTCAACCACTGGAGAATTGTACAACCCACCTGTCATGGGGTTGTCTGTTCTCTGTCAAAGAATGAGGATGAATCATAAATTATTCTAAGTAGCTCACTTCGATTTCCTACAACCATGCCTATCAGGAGACAGAAAAGTATTTTGGGAACAATAAAGTGCTATGCAAATGTAAGTTTTATAATTAGTATTAAGATTCTGTTCTCTACTCCCAGAAGGGGAAAATGACTAGACATTTTGTATCTTATAAAAATCCTTGTAACCCTGAAAACACTAATGTTATTCTTCAGATTTCCTTTACGAATAAAACTCACATTTTACTTTTTCCTCATTAGCCTTACTTCACAGTCTGGTTTCATTCTACCTGTTACACAATTGCCAAACTTACCATGCCATGAATGTAAAACAAGTAGTAAATTAGCAAAAACTGGGGTGGCTTTTGTTAAATTTTTGATGTTTCTGAATAAAGGTCAACATCTAGTTCAAGTCAGTCATGTCTAATATTTACATTTTACTTTTTACAACTTTTAATTATAAATATTTTTAACATGAAAATTCAAAGAATACTACAAGGAACGCCTATATTACCAGGTAATCAAATTGATTCACCATTATCAGGTTTTTCTCATAGTTGATGATCTATCACACACCCGAATGCACACATACATAATTTACCAAATTGTTTGAAAGCTGCAGATGCTACCTAACAATAATACCATTATCTCACACAGAAATAACAATATCCTAATCTCATGCAATGGCCAGTCCATGATCAAACTGCCACAATTGTTCCCCAAACGTCTTACTTTATCTATAGGTAATTCTTTTAATTAGACTTTGGTTTAGCTCTCCAATTCTTTTACTGAAAAAAATACATAAATTCTTATGTGAAAGGAAGCAAGCTGTATGCAATTTTGTTCACTTAAAGTTGTATACCTGTGATCTCTGTATATCGGTGTACATTGGGCATCTCCATTTCTCTTACATCATGGGTTACATTGAATATGAGTGAATATATGCAAAGCACTTATTAACACAATGCCTATAAAATAGAAAGCTCTCCATAAATGCTAACTGTTGTCCTTTTAGAGAGATTATATAAGAAGCCTGGAATTACTGAGAAAAACACCCTGCTGATTTTAGGGAAAGGTAATAAACACACATATGTGTAAATTGACTCCAAGATATTTACTAGTTTGATGAAATATGATTACAGGCTTTGGACTGGCTACCAAAACACAGTAGTAACACCTTTGTGCTTATCTCTTGAACTTTAGAGGCTGAAAACCTCTGTTACTCAATTGTCAATCCTCCACTGCAGCTCTTGATGCCATGAAACGTTATTATGGTCAACGAGAGTAGGTGAGAGTCCCAGACCTTCTCATCCCATAAAGAAGCCAAGTGTCGGGCTTCCCTGGTGGCACAGTGGTTGAGAGTCCGCCTGCTGATGCAGGGGACACGGGTTCGTGCCCTGGTCCAGGAGGATCCCACATGCCGCGGAGCGGCTGGGCCCGTGAGCCATGGCCACTGAGCCTGCACGTCCGGAGCCCTGTGCTCCGCAATGGGAGAGGCCACAACAGTGAGAGGCCCACGTACCACAAAAAAAAAAAAAAGAAGCCAAGTGTCACTGGGACATGGGGAATAGTGTTTTTTGTTTGTTTGCTTTTAGAGTTCGTTTGGTTTTTTTTCCCTCCTTCCTCCCTCTTTCTACCCATAACTCAGACCTGTGGTCTAATGGTACATGAGCTACTTTCAGGCCTTAAGGCAAAAGAAGCTTAAAGACAAAGTCTTACAGTTTAAGGATAGAAGAATGAAAAGTAGAAAAACCCTGAGTTCCTTATGGCACCACAGAGGTGCTGCAGTCTCTAAATTGTTATAATGAGAACAATTTTTACTTTTTGAAAGCTATTTTTTGTCTGGTTTCTGGTCTTTTCAACCAAATGCATTCCTAACTGATAGAGATAGAAATCAAAATCTTATAAAATTTTTTCTGAAAACATAATGTTTTCATTTTAAATTCCACTTTTGATAACTTGTAGTTGAGAATATCAAAGAATATTCAGAAAAAGAATGAGGAGGAACACTAATACTACCAGACTTTCTGCATATTTAAATGCATTTGAAGCAAAATTAGCTAAATTAGTATATCTCTGGGTGACAAATAAATGTTAGATCAATGGAGGAGTATTAAAGTCTAATAAATATCTAAAAGTATAATACTTGATAAATCAGGCATGACCAAATGATGGAGAAGGGAAGAACTCAATAATTTTTTAAGAAGTCATCAATTTGAAAAAAAAAATACACTTGTCCACACATCTTCTTAGGTAAAGCCTTAAGATTAACCCTGTGATGGACCATGTCTGCCGAGGGGAACCCAGGGGCCGTGTTTGGTGCTGTTGCTGCACACTTTGCTCTGGCACTTTTCACATATGTTAGAAGTATTGACTTGCTTATCTTTTATCACCAACTCCTAAAATAGCTGTGGGTTCAATAAATGTACAATAAGTAATTGAATGCATATCTCTTTAGGTTCTTCTGGATGTACAAAATGTACATGAATCAGACAGACCCACCTCTGAAACCTCACAACCAGAAAAGAGCATATGACAATGTAACTTCTGAAAATTATAATATGAGCAGAATGCTATAAATATCTTAAGGTGAATGAAAATAAAATATTCTGGGAATTCACAGTGTTCAAATGAAATCAAGGAAGACAGAGGGAAAAATTTATGTTTTTATCAAATATGTTTATGTTTATCAAACATAAACATAATTTTTAAATTTATATGTATTATTTAGAATAGTGTTTTTAATCTAGAATAGTGTTTTTAATCAGTGGATGATGGGCCACTTTGGGCATCCAATCCTTACCAATTAATGCGCTTATATCCGTAGATAACAGTTTTGAACATGATTTCAGGAGATTCAAGGACTCCCCTGAAGTTTGGCCAGAAACACTTAGTTAAGGACCTTTGATCCATATATTTGTAGCTAAGCTTCTACCAATATTTATGTAATAGATAACCTGATTGTGTTCCCATATAGACTAGCAAATAAATATTTATTTTAATAGGACAGGAACAATGCTGCTGATCATGATACAATGAATGCATGTTTTAAAATGCAGATGTTAAACATTACATTTCATTGGTAACTTTAGAGTGATGAAACTTTCTAAATGATCACAGTGCTGTTAATGAAAATGACAACTTTCCAATGGTTACATCATAAAAACTTAGCATAGTTTAGTGGATTCTTTTACAAGGGTCGATAGTTTCGAGGATATTGAAAGCATTTTGTATGTGCAATTTTGATTGAACATTAATTAAATTTTAATGCAAAACTACAACGGTTCAATTGGATTATGTGAAAATGCACTTAACACAACACTTCTATGGAAGGGAAAGGTTGATGCACTGACATAATTTGTGATTTTTCATAATGACTATATAGACAATTTGTGCTGGATGATAATCTATTTCTTTTGTTGTTGCTATTGCTATTGACAGACACACATATCTAGGTGCAAAGAGAATAAAAAATCTCTGAAATTCAAGACTCATTTGGTGAATGTTATTAAGGCACAAACCAATATTCAGGTCCTTGGATTCCTCTTCTCCCACCAGCTTTCATTTTTCTATATTCCCTTGCCAAAAACCATTAGTTTCTATTGTAGCGTTCTGGAAAAACAGCTATTCTGCATGATCTTCTACCCATACCTTTGTAAAAATTCAAGGCAGAAGAAGCAGAGGAGGAGCTCTAAGGGCACAAAATACACATGAGGGAGCTTATGTCCAGATGTGTTCAAATGAAAATGTGTGTCTCAGAAATTAGTATTTGCAGGTCTATAGATCATTTTGGTGGACATCTATTTGTTCTGAAAATGCTTTTTAAAATATATAACTGATATTAAACTCTAGGCCATCATTGATTCCTTTGGCCATGAAGGCAAGGTGAGGAGAAGCTTGGCTTACAGAGGATTGAGGCAGAATGTGAGAAGAGAGGACCACGAACTCAATGATGCTTATTCACATTCAGTAAACAAGATTCCTTTTTTTCATGAAATACCCATATGGGGATCAGTACTCCGTAAATAAAATTTAGAAATTGTCTAACAATGCTTTGATCAACAGGTAGAACTATGTGATTATAACATATTTCTTAAGTACTTATTAGAAATTTTCTCTATTTGGAGTATCCCAGGTCATACAATCCTTTTAAATAATCTGGCCTTTGTGGGTATGGTGCTACATTATTTACAAAGCACTTTCACAAACATGGTTTTATTTAAACTTCTTAACTTTTGAGTAGTTCCCTCCATTTATAAATGAGAAAACCTAGGTTTTTCAATGGCATATGCCTAAAATGGCAAGCCAAGATGCTAATCAAGGTCTTTAAATTCTGTCTCATGTTATCTCCATTATAACATGGTTAGTTACATTTCATGATACATAACATGTACCAGTTTTTACATTTTCCATTATGATATAATGTATCATAATCCTCATGCCATTCTTATTTGAAAATTCATCAAAAATATATCCAGTATAAGTATCTTTAAATGAATGGAATATTTTGATTATCTTAAGCATTTTATTTCTTAAGAAGGGAAGGAAAAATGTTCAAGGTAGCAACATTAGTTGGTGTTCAAATCTCCTTAAGAGATATATTTATAGATCAAAACTACCTTTCCAGACTGCTGGTTTCTTTCCAAACAAAATTTCTTTTTACTTGTGTTTTTCTCCCCTCTGGCACAATTTTTTGCATGTAACAGCAGGAATACAAATTATGTCAAAAGCACTTACATAGTTGGCAGAAGTATTTTCTCTTCTGCTATAAATTTATCAAACACTTTTCAAAACAGTAAATCCCTGAAAACAAGGGCTGAATTCCAAATAGGATCATTATAGTTATGCCATTTACAATGTCTTAGTTAAGAGAATCTTCAATTATCTATTGTAAATCCTAAGTTTGAGAGCAATAACCATTTGCTATGGGTCTGACCTGGCAGACTAATTTTCAACTTCAGGAGCTCGATTTTTTTCTTGAAACTTTAGGCTAGTTTTTCACTATGGGAAATGCATGGCTAATTAGTGATGAGTTCCTGCATGAGTCTTTTCACTCAACCTACAAACACGCATGCCCCTGCAGATAGTAGCATCATCATCAAATCGGGGGCATATTAGAACAGATGGAGGAGACAGGAAAAGATTTCAGGAGTCAGAAGACAAAATTGAGTGCGTGCAACATCATTTATAATGTCCTTAGTGTGCACATTCAATTAGAGGTAAAATATTGATTAGGTAGTTGATGTCACAGATAATACATTATGGAAAAGTAATTAAACATCTTCAATTTTTCATTTTTTAAATATTCATAACACTGGAGCAGAATTAAAGATGAGTTAGTTAGGAAGTGAATGGTGCTGAGGAAGGAGAGAAATGAGTCAAGTACGGACAAAAAACCAAGTGAGTATTTTTTTCATCATCAAGTGTTCAGCAAGCAGTTATTAAATGCCCAATATTTGTCAGGCACTCTGTCACACAAAATAGATACACAGGTGGACAAAATGAGTAAGACACCCGTCCTGTGAAACATCTCGCACCATTGCTTCAATTCACTCAGGAATTTACCTGGAGTTACAGAGATAAAACAGTACATTGAGGCAACTCCAGCTGCCACATCTCTGTTGGCCAATCAACATAAAAAACTCATTAGTATAGTAGTGCAAATGGCCACCGTCAAAGTATGGATTTATTCAGACCTTTCCAGATTCTGAATAGTCGACGATTGTCCTCTATTTATAAGTGGTGCTTGGAAATATTAAACAGGTGGAATCTCAGAGAAGAGTTTCTGGGCTCTTGACTGTTTGTCAAATGAAAAGATACCCAGGGAGAGTTTGAATAATCATTGTTAAAAACACTGAAATACATAGGAGGTAGAGATGTTATAAAAAGTTCCAATTTATGAACACAGAGGTAGAAGAGAATATAAGAAATGCACAGAGAGAAGGTGGTGTCTATTTCTTGGGGTACAAAATCAAGTCTAGCAGCTCTTGATTCTCAGGCACTGAACTGGTTAATGGTGAGCAAAATGGACAAGGTTTCTGAAGCTATGGAACTCACTATCTAGAGAGCAAGATAATACAGGCTCAGTATAGTGACAGATGCTAGGGGATAGTTCTGAGCCCATATTAATGGTCCGGGCAGTAAGGAAATGCTTCTTTGAGAAAGTGACACTTGAACTAAGATCTGAAGGATAGGTAGGATGATCTAGGAAAGAAGGGAAGGAAAAATGTTCAAGGTAGCAATAACAGCATGCACAAAGTTCCTGTGGCTGGAGGGAATATGGCAAGAGACTTAAGAACAACATGGGTAAAGCAATGAGAACATCAGAGGGCTGTAACGTACAATGAGGCTGGAGAAGGAGGCAAGGGGGTTAAGGTCATACTAGAGACTTTAGTCTCTATTCTAAGAGCAAGGTGAAAAAAATGAATGGTGGGCTTCCCTGGTGGTGCAGTGATTGAGAGTCCGCCTGCCGATGCAGGGGACACGGGTTCATGCCCCGGTCCGGGAAGATCCCACATGCTGTGGAGCGGCTGGGCCCGTGAGCCATGGCCACTGAGCCTGCGTGTCCGGAGCCTGTGCTCCACAATGGGAGAGGCCACAACAGTGAGAGGCCCGCATACCACAAAAAAAAAAAAAAAGAATGGCTTTTTTTAAGCAGAAGCAGAGTTTGTGACATGATCAGATTCACAATAATCACACACACACACACACACACACACACACACAAAGTATTCTGTTTATGAGTTCTTGGAACTTTGGAAGCTGTAAAAATTTTCAGCGTTTTCCATTAAAATGAATATGTTTTAAAAATTGATTCTTCTGTGGTAGATTTCAGTTATCTAAAAAATTAGATTGCATGAAACAGTTAATTCTCAACTATGCCAGGAAAAGCAGGTATTTTTCTGTTTAAAATTGGACTGACTCATTGTGACATATGTAGTAATAAAGAAAATGAATGATGAATGTATTCAACAGATGATTATTCTGTTCAAAGTAAGACAAGTAGACTGGTTACAAAATAATTGATGAAGAATAAATGCTGATAAGATATGCCATCCTAAAATCTGTAAGAGTCCCTCCTGAACTGATACACTATGCCATCTGTACTCAGATAAACAATAGAACTGCTTCTTTTGCCTTTGAACTCAATTGTTTCCTATCATCTAAGAAATCCCCACTAGAAACCAGGCAATTTTAAGAAGTGACTTTAGCAGTCACTCAGCTCCTATTCTTTGCTACTGTAACAACAGGAGGTTAGTCTTAAAGAACTCTGTTTAACTTTGTTTAGATTTAAGATTCCATTT
The DNA here is from genome assembly GCF_964341445.2 of Mesoplodon mirus. Taxonomy (NCBI): domain Eukaryota; kingdom Metazoa; phylum Chordata; class Mammalia; order Artiodactyla; family Ziphiidae; genus Mesoplodon; species Mesoplodon mirus. The sequence goes on along the minus strand of NC_138977.1, from coordinate 5,909,916 downwards.
AGTTCCAAATACATCTTTGATTACTAGCTGTAGTATGTCTGTGTTCGTGCAACTGTGTGTGCATGTAACATTGTTTTAAAAAATAGAAAAAAATATACTTTAAAGCTTTTTCTATGTCTTAATTTTATATTTTCAGATAATACCATAGTATAAAACACAACTGTTGCTCTTTAAGAGGAGCCTGTGTTCCTAACTGATGCTCTCAGGCTAATGAGGAAGAACATAATATGAAAGAAAGGCAGGGAGGTCTAGAAGTTTGTTTTTCATGCCATCCCAGAAAAACCTAACCTTGCTCCAACCTAGCTATACAGCACTTTGGTCAGATATAAACACAACACAATCTTTGACAAAATTACTTCTGCAGTTACTTTTATTTTCCAAATGACGTTGAGTTATGTAAAGTGATCAACAACTTTCAGCAACCCTCCTGAAGATGACAGAAATACTGTCTGAGGCCATTCTGGAAAACAAGGATGGGCTCTCACACCAACAGTGGCCCTCAGCCAGTTCCAGGGCCCTTGGCCCTTATCCAGTGGGTGAGAAGCCAGATGAGAAAATATTTACTGAGAAGATTCACAAAAGGTCAGTCAAGATGGGGCGTCCAAAGACATTACAAATGACTCTAAGACAAGTCCAAGGAGGCGTGTGTGAATTGAAGTATAGAAAGACCTGGCAGGGGTCACACATGCCAGTCAACCCAAAGACCAGAAATTCATGGCCCACAGAAGAATGGTCTCCACTTAGACACTCTGGCACTCCCCATGGCTGCACACTGAGTGACAGGATGTGGCAAATCGTCCAGCAATTATCATCCTGGCATTTCACAAAGTAAAACTCATGGGGTTGCTATTGTTCTGCTTTGCGAGGGCCAAACTGACAACAGAACAAGAGATGGCAGGAAACTATTTTTACGTTTCTTCACCAAGTCTCTTTTTGGTTTTTTCACATCTTTATTGGAGTATAATTGTTTGAAAATAGTGTGTCAGTTTCTGCTTTATAACAAAGTGAATCAGTAATACATATACATATGTCCCCATATCTCTTGCCTCTTGCGTCTCCCTCCCTCCCATCCTCCCTATCACAACCCTCTAGGTGGTCACAGAGCACTGAGCTGATCTCCCTGTGCTATGCGGCTGCTTCCCACTAGCTATCTATTTTACGTTTGGTAGTGTATATATGTCCATGCCACTCTCTCACTTTGTCACAGCTTACCCTTCTCCCTCCCCATATCCTCAAGTCCATTCTCTAGTAGGTCTGTGTCTTTATTTCCGTCTTGCACCTAGGTTCTTCATGACCTTTTTTTCCCCTTAGATTCTGTATATATGTGTTAGTATACGGTATTTGTTTTTCTCTTTCTGATATACTTCACTCTGTATGACACACACTATGTCCATCCACCTCACTACAAATAACTCAATTTTGTTTCTTTTTATGGCAGAATAATATTCCATTGTATGTATGTGTCACAACTTCTTTATCCATTCATCTGTTGATGGACACTTAGGTTGCTTCCATGTCCTGGCTATTGTAAATAGAGCTGCAATGAATATTTTGGTATATGACTCTATTTAAATTATGGTTTTCTCAGGGTATATGTCCAGGAGTGGGATTGCTGGGTCATATGGTAGTTCTATTTTTAGTTTTATAAGGAACCTCCATACTGTTCTCCATAGTGGCTGTATCAATTAACATACCCACCAACAGTGCAAGAGGGTTCCCTTTTTTCTCCACACCCTCTCCAGCATTTATTGTTTCTAGATTTTTTGATGATGGCCATTCTGACTGGTGTGAGATGATATCTCATTGTAGTTTTGATTTGCATTTCTCTAATGATTAATGATGTTGAGCATTGTTTCATGTGTTTATTGGCAGTCTGTGTATCTTCTTTGGAGAAATGTCTATTTAGTTCTTCTGCCCATTTTTGGATTGGGTTTTTTGTTTTTTTCAAATTGAGCTGCATGAGCTGCTTGTAAATTCTGGAGATAAATCCTTTGTCACTTGCTTCCTTTGCAAATATTTTCTCCCATTCTGAGGGTTGTCTTTTGGTCTTGTTTATGGTTTCCTTTGCTGTGTAAAAGCTTTTAAGTTTCATTAGGACCAATTTGTTTATTTCTGGTTTTATTTCCATTTCTCTAGGAGGTGGGTCAAAAAGGATCTTGCTGTGATTTATGTCATAGAGTATTCTGCATATATTTTCCACTACGAGTTTGATAGTGTCTGGCCTTACATTTAGGTCTTTAATCCATTTTGAGTTTATTATTGTGTATGGTGTTAGAGAGTGTTCTAATTTCATTCTTTTAAAAGTAGTTGTCCAGTTTTCCCAGCACCACTCATGAGGAGGCTGTCTTTTCTCCAGTGTATATTCTTGCCTCGTTTATCAAAGATAAGGTGACCATACGTGCGTGGGCTTATCTCTAGGCTTTCTAACCTGCTCCATTGATCTATATGTCTGTTTATGTCCCTGTACCATACTGTCTTGATTACTGTAGCTTTGTAGTATAGTCTGAAGTCAGGGAGCCTGATTTCTCAAGTGCTGTTTATCTTTCTCAAGATTGCTTTGGCTATTCGGGATCTTTTGTGTTTCCATACATATTGTGAAATGTTTTGTTCTACTTCTGTGAAAAATGACAGTGGTAGTTTGATAGGGATTGCATTGAATCTGTAGATTGCTTTGGGTAGTAGAGTCATTTTCACAATGTTGATTCTTCCAATCCAAGAATATGGTATATCTCTCCATCTATTTGTATCATCTTTAATTTCTTTCATCAGTGTCTTGTAATTTTCTGCATACAGGTCTTTTGTCTCCGTAGGTAGGTTTATTCCTAGATATTTTATTCTTTTTGTTGCAATGGTAAATGAGAGTGTTTTCTTAATTTCACTTTCAGATTTTTCATCATTAGTGTGATTTTTCATCATTAGTGTATAGGAATGCAAGATATTTCTGTGCATTAATTTTGCATCCAGCAACTTTACCAAATTTATTTATTAGCTCTAGTAGTTTCCTGGTAGCATCTTTAGGATTCTCTAGGTACAGTATCATGTCATCTGCAAACAGTGACAGCTTTACTTCTTCTTTTCCAATTTGGATTCCTTTTATTTCCTTTTCTTCTCTGATTGCTGTGGCTAAAACTTCCAAAACAATGTTGAATAATAGTGTTGAGAGTGGGCAACCTTGTCTTGTTCCTGATCTTAGTGGAAATGCTTTCAGTTTTTCACCATTGAGGACGAAGTTCGCTGTGGGTTTGTCATATATCGCCTTTATTATGTTCAGGAAACATCCCTCTATGCCTACTTTCTGGAGGGCTTTTAACATAAATTGGTGTTGAATTTTGTCAAAAGCTTTCTCTGCATCTATTGAGATGATCATATGGTGTTTTCCCTTTCAATTTGTTAATATGTGTATCACATTGATTGATTTGCGTATATTGAGGAATCCTTGCATTCCTGGAATAAACCCCACTTGATCATGGTGTATGAGCCTTTTAATGGGCTGTCGGATTTGTTTCCTAGTATTTTGTTGAGGATTTTTGCATCTACGTTCATCAGTGATATTGGCCTATAGTTTTCTTTCTTTGTGACATCTTTGTCTAGTTTTGGTATCAGGGTGACAGTGGCTTCATAGAATGAGTTTGGGAGTGTTCCTCCCTCTGCTATATTTTGGAAAAGTTAGAGAAGGATAGGTGTTAGCTCTTCTTTAAATGTTTGATAGAATTCGCCTGTGAAGGCTTCTGGTCCTGGGCTTTTGTTTGCTGGGAGATTTTTAACCACAGTTTCAATTTCAGTGCTTGCGATTGGTCTGTTCATATTTCCTATTTTTTTCCTGGTTTCCTTTTGGAAGGTTGTGCATTTTCAAGAATTTGTCCATTTCTTCCAGGTTGTCCATTTTATTGGCATACAGTTGCTTGTAGTAATCTCTCATGATCCTTTCTATTTCTGCAGTATCAGTTTTTACTTCTCATTTTTCTTTTATAATTCTATTGATTTGAGTCTTCTCCCTTTTTTTCTTGATATGTCTGGCTAATGGTTTATCAATTTTGCTTATCTTCTCAAAGAACCAGCTTTTAGTTTTATTGATCTTAGTTATCATTTCCTTCATTTCTTTTTCATTTATTTCTGATCTGATCTTTCTGATTTCTTTCCTTCTGATAACTTAGGGGATTTTTTGTTCTTCTTTCTCTAATTGCTTTAAGAGTAAGGTTAGGTTGTTAATTTGAGATGTTTCTTGTTTCTTAAGGTAGGATTGTATTGCTATAAACTTCCCTCTTAGAACTGCTTTTCCTGCATTCCATAGGTTTTGGGTCATTGTGTTTTCATTGTCATTTTTTTCTTGGTATTTTTTTATTTCCTCTGTGATTTCTTCAGTGATCTCTTGGTTATTAAGTAGTGTATTGTTTAGCTTCCATGTGTTTGTATTTTCTACAGATTTTTGCCTGTAATTGATACCTCGTCTCATAACATTGTGGTTGGAAAAGATCCTTGATATGATTTCAATTTTCTTAAATTTACAAAGGCTTGATTTGTGACCCAAAACATGATATATCCTGGAGAATGTTCAATGAGCCCTTGAGAAGAATGTGTATTCTGTTGTTTTTGGATGGAATGTCCTATAAATATCAATTAAGTACATCTTGTTTAGTGTATCATTTAAAGCTTGTGTTTCCTTATTTATTTTCATTTGGATGACCTGTCCATTGGTGAAAGTGGGGTGTTAAAGTCCCCTAGTATGATTGTGTTACTCTCAGTTTCCCATTTTATGGCTGTTAGTATCTACCTTATTTATTGAGGTGCTCCTATGTTGGGTACCTAAATATTTACAATTGTAATATCTTCTTCTTGGATTGATCCCTTGATCATTATGTAGTGTCCTTCTTTATCTCTTGTAATAGTGTTTGTTTTAAAGTCAATTTTGTCTTATATGAAAATTGCTAGTCCAGCTTTCTTTTGATTTCCATTTGCATGGAATATCTTCTTCCATCTCTCACTTTCAGTCTGTATGTTTCCGTAGGTCTGAAGTGGGTCTCATGTAGAGAGCATATATATGTGTCTTGTTTTTGTATCCATTCATCCAGTCTGTCTTTTGGTTGGAGCATTTAATCCATTTACATTTAATGTAATTATCAATATGGATGTTCCTATTACCAAGTTCTTAACTGATATTGGTTTGTTATTGTAGGTCTTTTCCTTCTCTTGTGTTTCCTGCCTAGAGAAGGTCCTTTAGCATTTGTTTTCATGCTGGTTTGGTGGTGCTGAATTCTCTTAGCTTTTGCTTGTCTGTAAAGGTTTTAATTTCTCCATCAAATCTGAATGAGATCCTTGCTGGGTAGAGTAGTCTTGGTTGTAGGTTTTTCCCCTTCAACACTTTAAATATGTCCTGCCACTCCCTTCTGGCTTGCAGAGTTTTTGCTGAAAGATCAGAGTTAACCTTATGGGGATTCCCTTGTATGTTATTTGTTGTTTAGCCCTTGCTGCTTTTAATATTTTTTCTTTTTATTTAATTTTTGATAGTTTGATTAATGTGCATCTTGGCATGTTTTTCCTTGGATTTATACTGTATGGGACTCTCTGTGCTTCCTGGACTTGATTTACTATTTCCTTTCCCATATTAGGAAAGTTTTCAACTAGAATCTCTTCAAATATTTTCTCAGTCCCTTTCTTTTTCTCTTCTTCTTCTGGGACCCCTATCATTCGAATGTTGTTGCATTTAACGTTGTCCCAGAGGTCTCTGAGTTTGTCCTCAATTCTTTTATTCTTTTTTCTTTATTCTGCTCTGCAGTAGTCATTTCCACTATTTTATCTTCCAGGTCACTTATCCACTATTATGCCTCAGTTATTCTGCTACTGATCCCTTCTACAGAATTTTTAATTTCATTTGTTGTGTTGTTCATCACTATTTGTTTGCTCTTTAGTTCTTCCACATCCTTGTTAAACGTTTCTTGTATTTTCTCCATTCTATTTCCAAGATTTTGGATCATCTTTACTCTCATTATTCTGAATTCATTTTCAGGTAGACTGCCAATTTCCTCTTCATTTGTTAGGTCTGGTGGGTTTTTACCTTGCTCCTTCATCTGCTGTGTGTTTCAATGTTTTTTCATTTTGCTTAACTTACTGTGTTCGGGGTCTCCTTTTTGCAGGCTGCAGGTTTGTAGTTCCCATTGGTTTTGGTGTCTGTCCGCAGTGGCTAAGGTTGGTTCAGTGGGTTGTGTAGGCTTCCTGGTGGAGGGGACAAGTGCCTGTATTCTGGTGGATGGGGCTGGATCTTGTCTTTCTGCTGGGCAGTTCCACATCTGGTGGTTTATTTTGGGGTGTCTGTGGCCCTATTATGATTTTAGGCAGCCTCTCTGCTAATGGGTGGGTTTGTGTTCCTGTCTTGCTAGTTGTTTGGCATACGGTATTCAGCACAGTAGCTTGTTGTTCCTTGAGTGGAGTTGCGTCTTGGTGCTGAGATGCAGATATCTGGGAGATTTTCACCGTTTGATATTACATGGATCTGGGAGGTCTTTGTGGACCAGTGTCCTGAACTTGGCTTTCCCACCTCAGAGGCACAGCCCTGACATCTGGCTGGAGCAGCAAGAGCCTGTCATCCACATGGCTCAGAATAAAAAGGACAAAATGAAAGAAAGAAAGAAAGAAAGAAAGAAAGAAAGAAAGAAAGAAAGAAAGAAGAAGAAAAAATAAAATAAAATAAAGTTATTAAAATAAAACTAAAAAATAAAAAATAATTACTAAGAAAAAATTTTTGAAAAAAACTAGAGACAGACAGAAACCTAGGACAAATGGTAACAGCAAAGCTATACAGACAAAATCACACACAGAAGCATACACATACACACTCACAAAAAGAGAAAACGGGGGAAAAAATATATATATATATATATCGTTGCTCCCAAAGTCCACCTCCTCAATTTGTGATGATTCGTTTTCTCTTCAGGTATTCCACAGATGCAGGGTACATCAAATTGATTGTTGAGATTTAATCGACTGCTCCTGAGGCTGCTGGGAGAACTTTCCCTTCTCTTCCTTGTTTGCACAGCTGCCCGTGTTCAGCTTTGGATTTGGACCCGCCTCTGCATGTAGGTTGCATGAGGGCATCTGTTCTTCGGTCCGACAGGACAGGGTTAAAGAATCAGATGATTTGGGGGCTCTGGCTCACTCAGGCCAGGGGGAGGGAGGGGTACGGAATGCTGGGTGAAGCTGCAGTGGCAGATGCCGGAGTGACGTTGCACAAGCCTGAGGCACGCCATGCGTTCTCCCGGGGAAGTTGTCCCTGAATCACGGGATCCTGGCAGTGGCGAGCTGCATAGGCTCCAGCAGGAGAAGTGTGGATAGTGACCTGTGCTCACTCACAGGCTTCTTTGTGGCTGCCGCAGCAGCCTTAGAGTCCCATGCCCATCTCTGGAGTCCACGCTTTTAGCCGCGGCTCACGCCCGTCTCTGGAGCTTCTTTAAGCAGCGCTCTTAATCCCCTCTCCTTGCGCACCAGGAAACAAAGAGGCAAGAAAAAGTCTCTTGTCTCTTCCACAGGTCCAGACTTTTTCCCGGACTCCCTCCCAGCTAGCCGTGGCACACTAGTCCCCTTCAGGCTATGTTCACGGTGCCAACCCCAGTTCTTTCCCTGGGATCTGACCTCCGAAGCCCAAGCCTCAGCTCCCAGCCCCGCCTGCCTCAGTGGGTGAGCAGACAAGCCTCTTGGGCTGGTGAGTGCTGGTCGGCACTGATCCTCTGTGCGGGAATCTCGCCGCTTTGCCCTCCACACCCCTGTGGCTGCGCTCTCCTCTGCGGCTCCAAAGCTTCCCTCTTCACCACCCACGATCTCCGCCCACAAAGGGGCTTCTAGCGTGTGGAAACCTTTCCTCCTTCACAGCTCCCTCCCACTGGTGCAGGTCCTGTCCCTATTCTTTGTCTTTTTTCTTTTGCCCTACCCAGGTACGTGGGGAGTTTCTTGCCTTTTGGGAGGTCTGAGGTCTTCTGTCAGCGTTCAGTAGGTGTTCTGTAGGAGTTGTTCCACATGTAGATGTATTTCTGATGTATTTGTGGGGAGGAAGGTGATCTCCATGTCTTACTCTTCTGCCATCTTGATGCTCCTCCCACCAAATCCCGTTTTGAAGTCAATTAGAAATTTCTGTGGTGGCATAGAGTAGAACTGGTTTTTTTAATCAATTATAAAACACTGTTAGTGTGTTAAAGGGCTTGTGAACAGCTCTGAGTGTTTAGTGATCTGGAATCCTAAAAATGTCCCCATTCTTTCCTGGGGAATGGCCTCTCTCTGCTTTTGAAGACCCTCTGCCCTTTTTCTAAAGGAAGTATGCCTTCATCTCTGTAGCAGAGCAGTAACACAGAGAGGGGAAGTAGGAGTAGCAAGAGCCTTTCACTGGGCTATACCTCCCCTGCCAGCTATCCACACTGCATTCTGTATCACGCCAGTACTCCAAGAGAGCCAGTTCTACAGCAAAAGGCACCAAAATGCTCACTTTTGACCCTAGCACTCCTTGAAATCACAATTTTAGCTATCATAGTTTATAGTACTATATTTATATAGCATAAAATTGAGCCCTAAATTATTAAAATTAGCTTTCCTTCCTGTGGGGAAGGAAATATATACAAATACATAGCTAGTTGCTAGATATAGTATTTCCAGATATAATATTTCCATATTATAAATCAGAGGATAAGATATACATCAATATATAAAAATAAAATTTATATATGTAATATTTTCATTTTGTAATTTATGAACAACTGGTTGTTGATGGTAAATTTGCACTTGTATAGACTGAAATTGAAGACCTAGAATATTAACAGTAGCATTTACATTGTCTATACTTTTTTTTTTAGGCAAGCACATTGCTCATGTATCTCTCCCTTAAAAAGCTATTTTCAATTACATTTAGGCTAAAATTAGCCAAAGTCAGAATTCCATCTTTATCTAGTGATATCTGATGAAGAGGAAATTTTGTGGATTTCACTGAAGGTCTTAAGGAAGCTATTTTACAACTGTCCAATAGTTTTTGTGGACCAAGGACCTATTCCAAATCCACCAACAGAGTGAACTTTTTTGATTTATTTCACCTCACTAGATTTTAATTTTTACAAAGGAACTATGTATAATATCCTGGTGAACAAATGAGCAAAACTCCTTTATTGTTGTTTTTAAATTATGGAGAAAAAAAGAAATGAAGAAAACTTAATTAATTTTCTTAGTATGTTTTGAAAAGCTAAGAGGCATCCTCCCTGTTACCATGGATATAAACGTCCTATTTATAATAATGGCCTTTTGAAAGAAATTGAAGCTCATTAAAATCACCAATTACCAAGTAACACTTCTATTGCAATGTCCCATTAAATTTATAAAATTTATGTATCCTCAATATTTTACTTTCAATAGAGTCTTTAGTAGCAGTTTTTTCCTACAATATGTTTTTCAAATGTCATTTTTAAATGATTAATATTTTCGTGTATTTTTAAACAAAATACAGATTCTGTTCATTGCAGTACTGTTGGATAAAACATAATTGTTTAACAGTTCAAAATATGTTTGTATTTTTACACATATTGTGGTCATGCAAAATAGGTTAAAAATCTGTCAGTAGAAACGTCAATTGTAGCTAACATTTCTTGAGTGCTCACGATGTGTCAAGGTTTCTTTTAGTGATTTGATTGTGTTAACTAGCTTGTATTTTGGAATGAAAATTTTTTTGGCAGCTTTAACAGAGGCTGAAATAAGTAAATCACATTTTGACTCTATAGAAAAATGGAATCTATTGTTTAAATATTCCACCCAGAGAAAGAGGAGTAAAAGGAATTCCTGAGATGATTGTTACTAGGTTAGTATGTTTCTAGTTCACCATAAGATCCATTTTATTAGGTTAAAAAAAGTAGTTTATGTTTACTAGGAAGTAGAATAATGAAGGTGGCTAAAAATTACTAGGTATTTTTAGTCTTTTTTTTTTTTTCTGTACACGGGCCTCTCACTGTTGTGGTCTCTCCCATTGTGGAGCACAGGCTCTGGACGCGCAGGCTCAGCGGCTATGCCTCATGGGCCCAGCCGCCCCATAGCATGTGGGATCTTCCCGGACCGGGGCACGAACCCGTGTCCATCGGCAGGTGGACTCTCAACCACTGTGCCACCAGGGAAGCCCTACTAGGTATTTTTAAATCAGGCACTATGCTATGTTACTTAAGCACCTTACATTATTCAAACCACATAATATTCTTTTCAGAATTTTTATTTTATGGATATGAAAACTGGTGCTGAGGAAAGTAAAGAATTTGTCCCAGTATATACAATTGATAGTGATGGAAGCAAGACTGAGCTCAAATTGTTCTACTGTTCTACTCCAGAATGCAAGGTCTCTACTATATATTTTTATTATTATAATCAATTAAACTAGATAGTCTTATAGATAACTTCATATTTATATTTCATATATCTTCATATATATCACATATATATCTTAATACATATAAAATTTATTTATATATATACTTTTTGTTTTTGTTAGTTTGTTTGTTCTTTGGCCTCTCATTCTGCAACCAGTCTTGGAGAATAGAATAGGAAAACAATTATGGTGGCCACAGTGGATATGAGAGTCTAAAAGTTATATCTTTGGGCCCTATGGCAAAAAAGAAGATGTGAGCCCAGGTCACCCTAAGCCTAAGAAATTCCTCAAGACTTAAAAATAACAAGGCTAGTAAGGTTTTCTCCTCAAAAGTACATAAATTGGGATGAATTGGGAGACTGGGATTGACATATACACACTACCATGTGTAAAACAGATAGTTAGTGGGAACCTGCTGTGTAGCGCAGGGAGCTCAGCTCGGTGCTCTGTGGTGACCTAGATGGGTGGGATCGGGGGGGGAAGGGAGGTCCAAGAGGGAGGGTATATATGTATACATCTGGCTGATTCACTTCATTGTATAGCAGAAACTAACACAACATTGTAAAGCAACTATACCCCAATTTTTAAAAGTACATAAATTATAATATGTTTATGTTTTTACCATTGAAAATATACAACTATGGATACCTAGAGCCTTCCCAAAGAAAATTCCTATATTTGCATCCTAATATCTTCTTGGAGTCAATGTAACTAAATTTACAGCCATATATTGATTTGCCTTAGTGCTGGTTATAAGCAGTAGTATCTCTGTAAGGCCCATGTTTCTGTACACTTATTCACACTTATTCAGAAGTATTTATTGAGCACTTGTGATATACCAGACAGTGTGCAAGGTACTGTAATGCAAAGGTTAATAAGAAATGACTCCCACCTTATGCAGTTCAAAATAGAATTTGGGAAACAGATCTAAGTTATAATGTATTGTGCTAGGAATTTTCAACATTTGCAAAAAGGGCTATGGGAACACAGGGGATAGACTGATTAAGGAAATATTAATGTTTCATGCCATGGTGCCATTGGATTTAGTTGAGGTATGTGAAGAGGATTTTCTGTACAAGGGAATCTGTGCTGAGGCAGGTCCAGGGATAGTTAAAAAGTTCAAAGTGCCAAGGAGGTAGGTAAGCAGCAGGTAATGGGGTAGGGAGAAAAATGTCAGGGCCAGACTAAGAAGGAGCTTGAATTTTGTTCTCCAAGACAGTGTTCTCTAAAAGCTTTTACTCTGAACCTCTATTAGTATGAACCCCCCAGTATATGCATATTTATCTACGTATAGAAGAACTTATGTACATTCTAAAACACACATTAAATACAAATCTCAAATATTATATAAAAAATAAAAGCAGATAAAGGTCCTGAGATTTTCTTCTCCCAACCCCGTGGATCCTCCTTTGTCTCTGCACCCTACTTGAGAAGCAACTTTTTAAGGCAACGAACGTTCAAAAGAGATTTGAAAACCATCAGCTTTGCTTTTTTAAGAGACTAACTCAGGGAGCTGAGTGGAGAATGGACTGAAAGGGATCAGGTGGAGCCTAGAGCGATGGAGCAGGGGGGCTGGTGGGAACCTGGGTTCAAACTGAAGCAGGAGCAAGGACTGTGACTGATGAGATCCTTGCAAGGGAGCAGACAGGGAAGGCAGTGGGGGAGGGGCAGGGCCAGGACCATGCTGAGGGTCTAATTATCCATCTGCCGGGGCTACTTAGAACCATATACACACAGTTCTTAGAGGAACTCTTCTTCTGCACCTTTTATATCAAGACCTTGTTAAAGAAAGATAAAGAAATGAAATAGAAATTTAAAATACAGAGAAGTATATCAACAAAATTTTAATAGTTCCATGTGGGTAGTGAATAGGTGGGTGCTCATTATATTAGTTGCTGTATTTCTCTATGTTGGGAAATATGTTAAAATAAAAATAGATTTACATGCTTACATGTTTAAATCTATTTCACTAACTGAGAATTTTGATACCTGTGATTATTAAACATTATATTTTCCTTACAGAAACGAAGCAGTTTTGTTAAATTCAGTGAAATGTTGACATGTGAGCACTTCTTACCTTAAAATGACTAGACATTTCATACATCTGAAGATAGGTGCAAAATTGCTATCAACTCCCCTCTTCTGATACAAAATTAATGTGTTCAGTGAAGGCGTAACAAAGAAGTTTCCTCCAGGCATGTTAGAAAAACATTTCTAGCTCTGGTATGACTACAAAGTCTTGCCTGAAATCCAATGATTTAAAATATGCACATTTTTGAAGCTGATGAATGCCACATAGAGTAATTATTTTGATGCTTCTCATATTTAAAATCCCTGTCCTACCTTACCAAGTCCTATCTTACAATGAATTTGTTTTCCTAAGGGAGGTTTGAGGAATAATTAATGATTACATTCAGAGCATTTTCATTTTATCCGACTACTTAAGAATACAGAGCTCCAATAAGTTCTGAATATCACTGAAGTACTCAATCGATACTTCTGTACCTTCTTCATAAAGGGTGATCCTGTCCAAAATGGATACCTCGAATTATCTCAGGAGTAAGGGAATTGCTTTCACGATGATAGATTTTCTATGTTATATAATAATACTGAGGTGTGAATTTTAGTCTCTGATTCATGGTACATTCATTTACTCTCAATACAAGGGAAAAGCAGTGCTGGAAAGTGAGGTATGAACCCACTTAAAGTGCATAGAGAGAATCACAGATTCATGAAATAAATAATCATCGATGCACTCAGAGTTGGTCCATTATGCTCCCCATGATAAAAATTTAATACTTTCATTTTATCTTTTCCCTCTCCCCTTTTAAAAGGCCCCATGAGAATTTTCCATATTTGCAGATTTCTCAGTTGTACAATTAACGTTTGTTGTTAATCTTTATAAATGAAAAAAAAATAACAATCCCCAAATATTAACAAACTGTGGACTTCTTCTAATATCAACAGTCCTATCTAAGAATTTTATTCTCACATTTATGGAATAACAATCAGAGGTTTCAAATGTAAAATTTAACAAAATAGAAATTTTTAATTGGATTCCTATAGGACAATAAATCACATAGGGAAAAAACTGCAAATATCAGAAATATTAAAGCAAATCTTCTGTTTTGTAGATTCATGGAGAAAGTTATTTACATCAAATCTAATAAAAATATATTTTATAATATGGACTCAATTATATGTATGTTTTCTTTTATAATTCTTATTTTCCACTTATATTTCATAGTATTTGTATCTAGTAGAAAATAAATTCATTTTACACAACTTCTAAAAATGTCAATTATGTTGGGAAAAGAAATGGATACTTCAATTAAAATGTCATCATGCCACATTTTCATCACATTTAAAAATGTATTGGAAAAGGACAGCCTTGAACACTTGAAGTTCTGAGGTTACCTAGAAAAATTACATTGCAGGCATTGGTTTGTGAAGAAAGCTCAATCACTATTTCCTGCTCATCATTCTTTGTAATTGATGATACCACTATATGAAAAGGAGTCTACCATAAATTGTCTGTGGCATCTTGGGCAAGACATAATTTCCTTAAACCTCAGTTTTCAACTCTGCTAAATGAAAAAAAGGTTTATCTATCTGTGTCTATCTCTATCTGTCTGCCTACTTAATACTTGCCTCGGTATTATTGAAATGTTCACAGTGACAGTGATCAGTGAGTTTTATAATGCTTTGTGTGAACCATAGAACAACTGCAAATATTCATAAGGAAGACGGCAGAAGCCTGCTGAATGGCTGTTACTCTGCTTTGTGGCTCCTGATTTTTCAGAACAGCCAGAGTATTTTTTTAAATTTCCCAGTTTAACAGTGATGTTCATTCCACAACCTATTCACATATTGCAAATGAGCCAGGAAAAAAAAAATCAGGAAAGGGACAGATGCTAGCATCTTCCATTCTGAGATGTGTAAGATTATAGGTAAAGTAGTAGTGCCTTCTGAAAGGACAGCTTTTCACAAACTCATCTATTCAAAGAGCTGGGCAGTAAGATCGCCAGACTGGGGGAAAGCCTGCTAGTAGAGTTAGTTTAGAAGCCTAATCAGATGGCTGAGTGGGTATGACCCATGAACAAGTGGTTAACGTTAGTACAAGAAAGATTCAGGGGTGAAAACACAGGAAACACAATCAGTCTCTCTCTCTTCCTCTTTCTCTCCTCTCCACTAACCCATGCTTCCCTCTCCCTCTCTCACACATTCTCCCTCCCTCTTTTCTCTCTCTCCCTCTCTACCAATATAGACTTAAAAATAAATACCACAGAACCAAAGTGATCCTGAAGACTCAGAGGAATAACGTATTCCTGACATATTATCTACTGCTGTATTCAAAATATAATTGAAGTAGGAGCCAAGCCCTCATTCATTTGTTTAAACAAAAGGTTATTCAGTACCTTGTATGTGCCAGGCGTTTTCAGAAGGCAGTGTTTCTCAATCCCTGGTATGCACTAGAATCACTTGGGGGGTCTGAAAAAAACTAATGGTGCCTGGGTCCCACCCCAAATTATATTAGTCAGTACTGCCCAGGTGATTCTAATGTGCCACCAAGGTTGAGAACCACTCGACCAGAGGCGGAGGAGAAAGCTGTGAACACATGGACAAGATTCCAGCTGTCCTGGAGCCAGCGTTCTCCAGGTAAGAGTGGGGCAAAAGCAGAGAAATAATAGAATTTTAGATAGTGATGAAAGCCATGATGAAAATAAAATAGCTTGTTGCACTTGGGAGAGGGACTGGGGGGACGGGGGCAGGACATTTTTGATGGGGTGGTGAGGGAGGTTTAAAAAAAAAAAAGGTGACATCTGAACTGAGATAGATCAGAAAGCTCTCCAGACCATAAGAGTTCGGGATTTTTAAATGAGAGGGCATAGGAGATTTTAGGCACGGAAGTGGCAAGATCTGATTTACAGTTCTAGACCATTGTGACTTTGTGTGGAAAATAGACTGGTAGGTGAGCAAAGGGAAGATTATTGAGAGACTTTAACTGGTCCAGACTAGAAATAATGCGACTTGAGCAAGAATGGAGGAAGTGGAGAAAGAACAAAGTACGTTCTGAACACCAAGAAAATACTGATAGCTGAGGAAGCTGGTACTGAGGTCCCCTGAGCTATTCCCTCTATTTTTGTGCACGTTGAAAATTTCTGCGAATAAAAAGCAGTCTAAACATGTAGCATAAATGAAGAATTGTTATGCACCTTTGAGGGAAAAGAGTTGGACCCACAAACTTCATATGCTTTCTAGCTCTCTGAAGGGACAAACTTTCACAGGTATGTGAGGACAAATATTCAAAATCTTTTAGATGGATTTTAACAGATGGAGTAATCAAAACTACACTTAAGGGTGGATACGTTGTGTATAATAGGTTTGCCCTTATTCATCTTGGAGCCCAAACTCAAGTGTCCTGTTGGATTACGCGTGTCAGAACATTGGTGCAGCCTGATTTGATTTTGTCCTTAGCAGTGTTTCTGCTTTTGCTGCTTTCCCTGTCTCAGGAAATGTATTTCTTGTGCCACACCCTTTAACCCACAATTTTAGATGGGATTTCTTGCCAGGCTGACGACTGATAAGATCTTTTAGGACTCACCCTTAAATTTGCATTTTAGTGCTTCTCTCCTAAACATGAGGTTTTATCACCTCATGTCAGATCGGAACTGCAGCGTATTTACATTCCAGTGGGCTCAGCACTCTGCAGCTAGTTGTTCTGGAGCACTTTGGTTCCACTGGAATTGATCTTATTTGAAGATATTTCTGGGTGTTACCTCATTCTGTTAGCTTAAGTCCACTGGAATTTCATTTAGCAGTTTTCTAACGTGACTAATTAGCAACATAATTCACTATACATCACGGTGGACACTTTGGATGGGTGTGTCATTGTTTGGTACACAAAACCCGCTAGACTCAAAGTCCACAATCTAATACTTGTACAGCTAAGTTGTACAATCTAAGTTATCCAGCTGAGTCACCCCCTCTGCTCTACAGGAGAGGGATGTGCTTTCCTGTCTCCTCTTCAGTAATCCACCCTTTAGGCTAGACTCTTCCAAGCTACTGGGTTATATGTTCAGATGCCAAGCAATAAAAAAAACATTCCCTATTTCTTTTTTCACTGTTTTTCATTAAAGGCAATTTAAATGGGCAAAAATAGAAACTTGAAGATTGTGGGAGCATATAAATAGTAATTTGGGTTTGTGGGATCAGTGAGGGTCATTACCTATGTACACTTGAGCCTAGCAAAAGCCATGATGGGTTCTGTTATCTTCTAGAACTTCTTTATTGGCTAAACTGTTTACACAGTTGGATACTGTGCTGGGAGTACTACTAATTTTTCTTTTCCTTGAACATAAGCAGAGGATAGAGAAACAGACTGACCATATTCTTTATGGAGAATCGTGATTGATGCTCTTCTGCATCTGTTGAATCATGTCGAATGATCCTGAACACTCAATTATTCAATCAAGAAAGATTACTAAACTTTCCCAAGCTAATAGTATTTTTTCATTGTACTCTTCCATTATCATTTTTCATTCAGACATATGAATATTCTTGAGTTCACTGTTATAAAAATCAATACATACAGATGTGTTTAACTTTATTAACCTATACAGTAAGTGAAATGTCTTATAATTCATTATGCAATTAATGAAATACACACAAATATTAATAGAGATTATTTTGAGGAGGTAGATATTCCAAGTACTATTTAAAAATTTACTTTTTATTTGCATTTTCTAAATTTTCCACAATGAGCATGTATTATGTTTATAATCAGAAAAACAGATTTTGAAGTTCATATGTGTATGTATAATTTTTGTATACCCTGTCATTACAATTATGTATTTTAAAAAACAAAACATTAGAAAATACAGGAAAAAGTTAATGGTAGTTATCTCTTGGTAGCCTATTTTATAGGTGATCTTAACACTCTATAAATGTTTGTTGAATAAATGAATGAATTTTCTTCTTTATCCTTTCTGATTATAAAAAGTTTTTGGTAATAAGTAAATGTTGCAGTCTTTTTAAGAAAAAAGGAAATAAAATGCAACGTTGGTAATTGATGTTGGCCCATAAGAACTAATTTTGCATGCCTCCACCCTCCCTAAAAAAGATTTTACTGATTACCACCTAAAATTGCCAGTAAAGCATTATATCTATTTACAATATTCAATAATTACCATCCAAATAATTGTGTATAAGTGTTGGCCTTGCTTTTGAACTGTTGTTTGAAGCTTTTATTCTGATCTACTTCTTTCACAGGTTACATGTTGGAAATCTTACATTACTTTAAATATTTTGAAACCATGGCCTGAAAAGTCAGAACACTGGGGTTTCACATCATAACTCTACCACTTTCTAGCTATGCATTTTAGATATATTGCCTCTCTGTGATTCAGTGTTCTTATGGTGCATGGCCCATTGGGTTTCTATGAGAATTAAATAAGATTATTTAAATGAATTCAGGTAAATCATTTAGCATAATTCTTTGCATATAGAAAGCATTCAATACATGTGAAGTATAATTATTTTTCTTTTTGTTTCCAAATAATATAGTATCTGGAGCACAGTTCTAGTTCACTAAACAGATGTTGATTTGCTTTGACTTTAAAGAATTTTGATTAACCTCAAACTTAAAGCCAGAAACCAAAATCACAATACCAGGTTATTCTTAAACAGGGAGTATATATTGAAGAGCACACTTAGTGCATTCTACAGTGTGGAAGAATTGTTTTACTACTTACATACATAGATTGTACATTATATAAGCAATTTTTTAAAAAGCCAGGAATAGTTCTCTTGACTTCTGTCTGTAACTATGACAGTGTGTAATGGTGTGGTGATGTTTTTGCAAATAATTAGGCACCAGCATCTGCTATAAAATTCCTCTCCCACTCATCTCATCTATACTTTTCCCTCTCCTGCCTTTACAATTCCACTCTTAAAATCTCTAATAAGAGCCCATTAGACAGTCAGATGGAGGTTAATATTCATACTCATGAAAAGCAGAGATGTTTGATGGCACCAAAACACCATCAATTTTTTACCTGAGTGGTCCTGAGAATCCACCTGTTGACTCTCAGGTGTCAGCTATATTGACTAGAAAGAGATCTACTCAGTGTTCAGTTTGCTCTATGATCCTTTTATGTCTCTATATTGTGACAGTTCCCTGGTACATAGTACCACAGCATGAACTTCAGAATATCTATTGAATGAATGAATATATAAATAAATGAAGTTGTGGAAGTTTCTTTTAAATATGGTGAGTTATGATAGTTCATTTTTACATAAACATATGTCAAACTTACTCTGAATAAAAGCAGGCCATATCACCGTAAAGTGGACAGTATATAATTGTTATATGAATGTTTATAAACTTATGTATGATACTCATGGTCACTGAGTCCTTCCCATACATGGATAAAGGAATTACAGTTAAAATTGTTGGAAGACCTCTATTATCTGCACCATGACACAAAGATCAATTTTTTAAAATAAAGTTATGTGTTTTGTACAAGCAGCTATCAATATATTTATTAGATAACTCCAGTCTCTGGTTGTTTGCATACCCCATGCAATCTGAGAGCCTCTACATTTTTTAAACTTCACTACTCACTATTTTCCCACAATATGCAAAGAGTTAAAAGCTAAATAATCTTGTTCATTGGTTGATGTTAAGTCTCAAACAATCTGTATTTATGTGGAAATATCTATGCTCCAAATCATAAAGGCTTTAAGGAGGAAAGACAACTGTAGATTTAGTAGTACATGATTTTATATACTTGTAACTTGAAAGGCATTTAAAATGTTCTGTGCCCTCTAGGGTAATTTTATTTAATAGGTTAATTTATTCTAATATTATATAATCAAAATAGGATTCAGGTAAACTATATTTGAACCCAGATTAACATAATGATGTAACTTTAATAGAAAGTCTTATCAGCTCCCTACAGTTATCAAATGTTCTCACTTAACTGACAGTCAAACAACACAGAAGAAAATTATAACAATTCCAAAGTATTGTGAAAACATTTTTACCTCATTATACTGCAGTCTTAGGGAGAAAAGTCATCATTCTCCCCCAGGGAGATTAAAAGATTTTCAGCTTAAAAAATATTTACATCTAATAAGGATCAGCTTTGTTTTATGTGAAGTTTCATGATGAAATACTATTTCCTACTATTTAATATGTGTGGTTGGAAAAAGAAAGGAATTGAGCTTAAAACAGTCATGTGAAGCAACATATGAGGGGCCAAAAATGCGTGGTCAGAGTTTTCCAAAGAGGTTGGAACCCAATCTGTCCACAGGCAATAAGAGCTTTTGCAGGGCCAGGCTGCCTCGACTCCAGGCCTCTGCCTCACCTCCACTCCCAAGATAGAGCAAAAGGGGGAGTGAGTATATTTCTTTTAGATTTTGCTTCAGAAAATATTCAAAGGACAAAAGTAGCAGCCAATTGTAAAGCTTGAGGAAAAGAAAAAAAAAAAGACTAGTTCAAAGGCAGATACAGTGGTACTTACTTTGTCCAGAAAAATAACTTTTCATAAAAAGCCAGGATGGCTTGGGAAGCATGTCTGTGTGTGGTACTGGTGGGGGTGATGGGCCTGATGCGACTCTGAACTTGAATCATCATCTTCACAGTTACAGTTAAGGTCATGACCTTGAGCAAGCTACTTAGCCTCTGCATCCTCAGATTCTCAATTCAAATGATACTTTTCTAATACTTCCTAACCGACTCCCCATAACAATGAAAAGGGAATTGGGCAAAATGACATGTAGTGTCCCTTCCAGGGCTTAAATATTCTAGTTACAAGTAGTTTTACAAATTACTGTAAAAAAATATGCCAAGATAATAAAAAGTGGTTATATTAAAGAAACTGAATTCTTAGTAATACTTTCTTATTTTTATAATTTTACAAATTTTCTAAAAGCCATCTTTATATTAAATTTATACATAACAGTATCAGTGTATAATACACTACAGTTGATCACTATATATTGAAGTAGTGCTTACTCTTTAGTAAACAAATATACTGTTTTATTTTTCAGCTATATATATATATATATATATATATATATATATACTTTTTCAGATTCTTTTCCATTACAGCTTATTACAAAATATTGAACATAGTTCCCTGTGCTATACAGTAGGTCTTTGTTGTTTACCCATTTTATCTATAGTAGTGTATATGTTAATCCCTAATTCCTAATTTATCCCTTCCCCCTCTTTCCTCTTTAGTAACTATAAGTGTGTTTTCTATGTCTGTGAGTCTATTTCTGTTTTGTAAATAAGTTCATTTGTGTCTTTTTGAGGTTCCACATATAAATGATATCACATGACATTTGTCTTTCTCTGACTTCAACAAGTGTACTGTTTTTAATTATTGTTATTTTAGAAGGGCTGGCTATGCACATTATGAATGTGAGCATGAAATAACTTTAGAGGCATTCTTACAGCTCTCCAAAGATGCCAGGAGTGTCTGTGCCACAGCTCAGGCTCCTCTCTTGCAAAGCCCCTTCTGTGCCCTGCCTGACAAGACCATTGAGCAGAGCAGCTGAGATGTGCTTGTTTTACAAGACTCATCACTTTATGTCTTCTACTGTAGTTAATTATGTATATGTATCATTTCCCCAGGCTAAATCATAAACACACAAGAGGGAAGATATTCTATTAACTTTTGAAACTTCCTCACATTTATCACAAAGCATTGAACACAAGGCACTCAATAAACATTTGTGGAGCGACTGAATAATGCTCTTCTTACCTTGGATTTCTGCCTCCATTATGGTTAAATTATATTTTATTAAATTAAAATGGTTAAATATTAAAGAACTGTGCCATACTATATTACTTCCATATCACACTATAGTAATCTCTGAAGCAATCCAGAGAGAGTAAACAAAAGGAATTTTAATATATAAAAGATGAAAAAAATGGCTTAACTGCTATAGTAATACTTCACATATGCATTCATTCATAAAACAAATAGTTAATGCATAAATGCTTACTATGTGTTAAAGAATTTTAGTCTGGAAATAAGGAATATGTTCTCAAAAACTAATAGAACTACCAGAGAAAGAGATATGAAGGTTCCTGAAAAAGTTAAAAATAAAACTACCAACTAGTAATTCCATATCTGGGTATTTATCTGAAGGAAACAAAAACACTAACTCAAAAATATATGTACCTCCATGCTCATTGCAGGATTATTTACAATAGCTAAGACATGGAAGCAACCTAAGTGCCCATCAATGAACAGAGGGGTAAAAAAATGTGAAGCGTGTATACATATACGTATATATACATACATATGTATACATGCTCCACATTTTTTATCCCTCTATTCATTGACATAGGGATATATGTATACATATATATTGTATATATATGTACATATATATATATATGTATATATATATATACACACAAACATACAGTGGAATATTATTCAGCCATAAAAAGAAGGAAATCTTGCCATTTGCAACAACATGGATGGACCATGAGGTCATAATGCTGAGTGAGTGACATAAATCAGACAGAGAAAGACAAATACTGTACGATTGCACTTATATATGGAATCTAAAAAACAAAAACAAAAAACCCTTAATTCACAGCTACGGAGATAGATTGGTGGTTGCCAGAGGTGGGGGGGGCGGAGCAAATGGGAGAAGGTGGTCAAAAGGTACAAACTTCCAGTTATAAAATAAATAAATCATGGGGATGTAATGTATAGCTTGTATATAATAATACTATAATGTATATTTGAAAGTTACTAAGAGAGTAGACCTTAAGAATTCTTGTCACAAGAAAAAATTTGTAACTAAGTATTATGATGGATGTTAACTAGACTTATTGTTTTAATCATTTCACAATACATACAAATATCAAATCATTATATTGTACACCTGAAACTAATATAAACTTATATGCCAATTATGTCACAATAAGAAAAAAAGAGTCTTCTGCTAAATTGTTCAGGAGAATTTGATAAAAAAGAACTTCTTAAAACAAAGTTAGTTCCCACCTGTGGACTCTCCCATGCTCTTCCCTTTGCCTACAATGCTTTCTTCTCTTCTATACTTAGTAATTCTAACCTATTCTGTAAGGATAAACTCATATATCATCATCTTTATAAAATCACTTCTAATACTGCCAGATATAGTCATTCTCATTTCCTAGGCTCATAATTATGCTTAATTGCTTCTAGTAAATTAACTACCATGTAATCTTTGTTTCTTTCTGTGCCTATTTATTGAGAATAACTTTTTCCCCACAGTATTAAAAGAAGCCTTACAGTTCTACAGCTATGTAACAAGTTAATACTTGAACTTTTTTTTATACCTCTTTAACCAATCAATAATAGTTCCAAAGCCATGCTAACAAGTAACCCCCAGAACCAATATCAAGCCTGTTTTATCAGCTGGTAAAAACTCACCTCAGTAAACACACTTCTGAAAGCCAACCAATCAGTGAGAGATCCTACTTTTGAAAGTTAACCAATGAAGAAAAGTTTCACTCTAGTGACAAATTTTTTGAAGGTCAATCAATCAGCAGCCCAGTCTTTCCTGAGGAACAACACTCAATCCTATGTTATTTCACTTCCACTGTTAAAAAAACATTAATCACTGATTTGTATGCTGTGTAAAAAATTACCCCCAAACTAGAAGCTTAAAACAGCAAACATTTGTCTCACATAATAATAGTTAGGAATCTGGACTGGATTTTCTGGGTGGGTCAGGCCAGGGTCTCTCATGAAGTTGCAGTCAAGCTGTCACTGGAGCTGCAGTCATCACTGTAGAAGTACTGTCGGTGCTGGAGGTTCCACCTCCATGTTGCATTACTCACACAGACCTCAGTTCCTCACTCGCTGTAGTACACGCCCTCAGTTCATCAGCACATAGACCTCTCAATGGGGCTGCTAGAGTGTCTCCATGACATGGTAGCTAGCTTTCCTGACTAGCTTATCCAAAAGAGAGCAAGGGAGAAGCCACAAAATCTTCTATGGCCTAGCCTGAGAAGTAACATACAATCACTTTGATTGACTCTCCCTTACTTAGTTGGACAGTGAACTCAGCTTTGAGTTTTTATTTCAGATACTGAGTATTAATGCCAACCTTCATCATTTGGAGATGTTCTTCCAAAAAATTTTTGGAAGATGCTCATTTGATATCACTCTATTTGACTCATGGACCAATAGGGGTGCTCACTGGGACTAACTGAGCCAAAATCTGATAGTGTTTTGGATCTGCTAGAATGTGAACACTTCTAGGGCAGGGATTAAGCTTTAATTGTTTCTCAATCTCTGTTGCCAAGCATATAGTAGACACCTAATTAATGCTTGCTAAATAAATAGATGCAGAAGGCAAATAATGAAACAATGATCCTACAATTTTTATTTTACAAAGATAAGCAGTAAAGTATGGAGTGGTAGGTGTTTGTAAACGTGCACCTCACATTTCCTTTAACTTACGGATCTGATGCCTTATCTTAATGTCTGCCTCTTCAATGCTTCCAAGCTGCTTGGTAAAACTGGGGTTGAGGGAATGGGAAACACATCTCTGATTTTACCACTGAAGCCCAAGAAAAAAAATGGAATTTGCAAAGAACAAAATGAAGAAGATCTATTTCATCATCCTAAAGAATTTTTAGTAATCTGACAATAGTTAAAAAAAACTTTAACCAGATACAATATAGCATTCATTTTTACCTTTCCGTTGGATTATTCTTGTGAGTGTACTAACTGTTGAAAGTTTTAACCAACTGAGCCATATAAAAATAAAATGACACTTTTCCTAGCAGCAATTACACTTATCACAAAAACACATTCACATCATTTGCCCTTAATGAAGAAAATCAAAGGGACATTAAAGAATATGAGACATTAAAGAATATGAAAGTAGAGGTTGCTGGGAGTTTATAGTTGGTAAAGGGAGATCAATGGGTATACACCAAAACAATTTTTCCAGTTCAGTTGACTTGAAAAATTTCAAGGGACTACATTATTCTCCTCAAGCAAGAAGATTTACCTCTATAGGTAAATTGCAACATTGAACTAGCCACAGTACATTAAAACTTGTCCAAATAATAACAGACAATTTCCTATGTTTGACCAGACATAAGAGATATAAAATATATGGAAGGAGGAGCTTCAAGATGACAGAAGACTAAGACGCTGAGATCACCTTCCTCTCCACAAATACATCAGAAATACATCTACATTTGGAACAACTCCTACAGAACACCTACTGAATGCTGGCAGAAGACCTCAGACCTCCCAAAAGGCAAGAAACTCCCCATGTACCTGGGTAGGGCAAAAGAAAAAAGAATAAACAGAGACAAAAGAATAGGGACGGGACCTGCACCAGTGGGAGGGAGCCGTGAAGGAGGAAACGTTTCCACACACTACTAAGCCCCTTCACGGGCGGAGACTGTGGGAGGCGGAGGGGGAAAGCTTCGGAGCAGCGGAGGAGAGCGCAGCCACAGGGGTGCAGAGGGCAAAGCGGAGAGATTCCTGCACAGCGGATCGGTGCCGACCAGCACTCCAGCCCGAGAGCTTGTCTGCTCACCCGCCAGGGTGGGCGGGGGCTGGGAGCTGAGGCTCGGGCTTCGGAGGTCAGATCCCAGGGAGAGGACTGGGGTTGCCTGCACGAACACAGTCTGAAGGGGGCTAGTGCGCCCCAGCTAGCTGGGAGGGAGTCTGGGAAAAAGTCTGGAACTGCCTAAGAGGCAAGAGACCATTGTTTCCTGGTGCACGAGGAGAGGGGATTAAGCGTGCTGCTTAAAGGAGCTCCAGAGACGGGTGGGAGTCATGGCTATCAGCGCGGACACCAGAGAAGGGCATGAGACGCTAAGGCCGCTGCTGCTGCCACCACCAAGAAGCCTGTGTGCAAGCACAGGTCACTATAGACACCTCCCCTCCCGGGAGCCTGTGCAGCCCGCCACTGCCAGGGTCCCATGATCCAGGGACAACTTCCCTAGGAGAACACACAGCTTGCCACAGGCTGTTGCAACGTCATGCTGGTCTTTGCCGCTGTAGGCTCGCCCCGCATCCGTACCCCTCCCTCCCCCCGGCCTGAGTGAGCCAGAGCCCTCCAATCACCTGCTCCTTTAACCCCGTCCTGTCTGAGCGGGAACAGATGCCCTCAGGCTACCTACATGCAGAGGCAGGGCCAAATCTAAAGCTGAACCCCAGGAGCTGTGTGAAGAAAGAAGAGAAAAGAAAACCCCTCGCAGCAGCCTCAGGAGCAGCGGATTAAATCTCCACAATCATCCTGATGTACCCTGCATCTGTGGAATACCTGAATAGACAACGAATCATCCCAAATTGAGGAGGTGGACTTTGGGAGGAACGATATATATATTTTTTTCCTTTTTTCCCTTTTTGTGACTGTGTATGTGTAGGCTTCTGTGTGTGATTTTGTCTTCAGAGCTTTACTTTTACCATTGGTCTTAGGGTTCTGTCTGTCAGTTTTTTTTAATTACCTTTTAAAAACTTTTTCTTAATAATTATTTTTTATTTTTTCTTTTAATAACTTTATTTTATTTTATTTTATTTTATCTTCTTTCTTTCTTTCTTTCTTTCTTTCTTTCTTTCTTTCTTTTCTTTCTTTCTTTCTTATTTTTCCTCCCTTTTATTCCCAGCCGTGTGGATGACTGGCTCTTCGTGCTCCAGCCAGGAGTCAGGGCTGGGCCTCTGAGGTGGGAGAGCCAACTTCAGGACACTGGTCCACAAGAGACCTCCCAGGTCCACGTAATATCAAATGGCAAAAATCTCCCAGAGATCTCCATCTCAAGGCTAAGACCCAGCTCCATTCAACGACCAGCAAGCTACAGTGCTGGACACCCTATGCCAAACAACTAGCAAGACAGGAACACAACACCATCCATTAGCAGAGATGTTGCCTAAAATCAAAATAAGGCCACAGGCAACTCAAAACACACCACCAGACATGGACCTGCCCACCAGAAAGACAAGATACAGCCTCATCCACCAGAACACAATCACTAGTCCCCTCCACCAAGAAGCCTACACAACCCACTGAAGCAACCTTAGTCACTGGGGGCAGACACCAAAAACAACAGGAACTACAAACTTACAGCCTGTGAAAAGGGAACCCCAAACCCAGTAAGTTAAGCAAAATGAGAAGACAGAGAAACACACAGCAGATGAAGGAGCAAGGTAAAAAGCTACCAGACCAAACAAATGAAGAGGAAATAGGCAGTCTACCTGAAAAAGAATTCAGAATAATGATAGTAAGCATGATCCAAAATCTTGGAAATACAATGGAGAAAATACAAGAAATGTTTAACAAGGACATACAGGAAGTAAAGAGCAAACAAACAGTGATGAACAACACAATAAATGAAATTAAAAATTCTCTAGAAGGGATCAATAGCAGAATAACTCAGCCAGAAGACCGGATAAGTGAGTGGAAGATAAAATAGTGGAAATAGCTACTGCACAGCAGAATAAAGAAAAAAGAATTGAGGACAGTCTCAGAGACCTCTGGGACAACATTAAATGCAACAACATTCGAATGATAGGGGTCCCAGAAGAAGAAGAGAAAAAGAAAGGGACTGAGAAAATATTTGAAGAGATTCTAGTTGAAAACTTCCCTAATATGGGAAAGGAAATAGTTAATCAAGTCCAGGAAGCACAGAGAGTCCCATACAGTATAAATCCAAGGAGAAACATGCCAAGACACATATTAATCAAACTATCAAAAATTAAATAAAAAGAAAAAATATTAAAAGCAGCAAGGGAAAAACAACAAATAACACACAAGGGAACCCCTATAAGGTTAACAGCTGATATTTCAGCAGAAACTCTGCAAGCTAGAAGGGAGTGGCAGGACATTTTTAAAGTGATGAAGGAGAAAAACTTACAACCAACATTACCCTGCAAGGATCTCATTCAGATTGGATGGAGAAATTAAAAACTTTACAGACAAGTGAAAGCCAACAGAATTCAACACCACCAAACTAGCTTTACAAAAAATGCTAAAGGGGGCTTCCCTGGTGGCACAGTGGTTGAGAGTCCACCTGCTGATGCAGGGGACACGGGTTCGTGCCCCGGTAGGGGAGGATCTCACATGCCACAGAGCAGCTGGGCCTGTGAGCCATGGCCACTGAGCCTGCGCGTCCGGAGCCTGTGCTCCACAACGGGAGAGGCCACAACAGTGAGAGGCCTGCGTACTGCAAAAAATAAATGAATAAAAATAAATAAATAAATAAAAAATTTAAAAAAATGCTAAAGGAACTTCTCTAGGAAGGAAACACAAGAGAAGGAAAAGACCTACAATAAGAAACCCAAAACAATTAAGAAAATGGTAATAGGAACATACATATTGATAATTACCTTAAATGAAAATGGATTAAATGCTCCCACCAAAAGACAAAGACTGGCTGAATGGATACAAAAACAAGACACATTATATGCTGTCTACAAGAGACCCACTTCAGATCTAGGGACACATACAGACTGAAAGTGAGGGGATGGAAAAAGATATTTGATGCAAATGTAAATCAAAAAAATGCTGGAGTAGCAGTTCTCATATCAGACAAAATAGACTTTACAATAAAGACTATTACAAGAGACAAAGAAGGACACTACATAATGATCAAGGGATCAATCCAAGAAGAAGATATAACAATTATAAATATTTATGCACCCAACACAGGAGCACCTCAATACATAAGGCAGATACTAACAGACATAAAATGGGATATCGACAGTAACACAATCATACTTGGGGACTTTTACACCCCACTTTCACCAATGGGCAGATCATCCAAAATGAAAATAAATAAGGAAACACAAGCTTTAAGTGATACATTAAACAAGATGGACCTAATTGGTATTTATAGGACATTCCATCCAAAAACAACAAAATACACATTCTTCTCAAGTACTCATGGAACATCCTCCAGGACAGAATATACCTGAGTCACAAATCAAGCCTTGGTAAATTTAAGAAAATTGAAATCATATCAAGGATCTTTTCTGCCCACAATGCTATGAGACTAGATATCAATTACAGGAAAAAATCTGTAAAAAATACAAACACATGGAGGTTAAACAAAATACTACTTAATAACCAAGAGATCACTGAAGAAATCAAAGAGGAAATCAAAAAACACCTAGAAACAAATGACAATGATAACACAACAACCCAAAACCTATGGGATGCAGCAAAGGCAGTTCTAAGAGGGAAGTTTATAGCAATACAATCCTACCTTAAGAAACAAGAAACATCTCAAAAAAAACAACCTAACCTTACACCCAACACAATTAGAGAAAGAAGAACATAAAAACCCCAAAGTTAGCAGAAGGAAAGAAATCATAAAGATCAGAACAGCAATAAATGAAAAAGAAATGAAGGAAACGATAGCAAAGCTCAATAAAATTAAAGCTGGTTCTTTGAGAAGATAAAAAAAATTGATAAACCATTAGACAGACTGATCAAGAAAAAAGAGGAGAAGACTCAAATCAACAGAATTAGAAATGAAAAAGGAGAATAACTGACACTGCAGAAATACAAAGGATCATGAGAGATTACTACAAGCAACTCTATGCCAATAAAATGGACAACCTGAAAGAAACGGACAAATTCTTAGAAATGCACAACCTTCTGAGAGTGAACCAGGAAGAAAGAGAAAATATGAACAGTGCAATCACAAGCACTGAAATTAAAACTGGGATTAAAATTCTTCCAAGAAACAAAAGCCCAGGACCAGATGGCTTCACAAGCGAATTCTGTCAAACATTTAGAGACGAGGCAACACCTATCCTTCTCAAACTTTTCTAAAATATAGCAGAGGGAGGAACACTCCCAAACTCATTCTACGAGGCCACCATCACCCTGATACCAAACCCAAACAAAGATGTCACAAAGAAAGAAAACTACAGGCCAATATCACTGATGAACATAGATGCAAAAATCCTCAACAAAATACTAGCAAACAGAATCCAACAGCACGTTAAAAGGATCATACACCATGATCAAGTGGGGTTTATCCCAGGAATGCAAGGATTCTTCAATATACACAAATCAATTAATATGATACACCATATTAACAAATTGAAGAACAAAAACCATATGATCGGGCTTCCCTGGTGGCGCAGTTGTTGAGAGTCTGCCTGCCAATGCAGGGGACGTGGGTTCATGCCCTGGTCCAGAAGGATCGCACATGCCACGGAGTAGCTGGGCCCGTGAGCCATGGCTGCTGGGCCTGCGTGTCCAGAGCCTGTGCTCCACAACGGGGAGAGACCACAGCAGTGAGAGGCCCGCGTACCGCAAAAACAAAAAACAAAACAAACAAACAAACAAAACCATATGATCATCTCAATACATGCAGAGAAAGCTTACGACAA
Source organism: Mesoplodon mirus (assembly GCF_964341445.2). Lineage (NCBI taxonomy): Eukaryota > Metazoa > Chordata > Mammalia > Artiodactyla > Ziphiidae > Mesoplodon > Mesoplodon mirus. The sequence goes on along the minus strand of NC_138977.1, from coordinate 5,880,156 downwards.
AATTCAACGCCCATTTATGATAAAAACCCTCCAGAAAGTAGGCATAGAGGGATGTTTCCTCAACATAATAAATCCCTATATGACAAACCCACAGCCAACATCATCCTCCATGGTGAAAAACTGAAACCATTTCCACTAATATCAGGAACAAGACAAGGTTGCCCACTCTCACCACTATTATTCAACATAGTTTTGGAAGTTTAGCCACGGAAATCAGAGAAGAAAAAGAAATAAAAGGAATCCAAATAGGAAAAGAAGAAGTAAAGCTGTCACTGTTTGCAGATGACATGATACTATACATAGAGAATCCTAAAGATGCTACCAGAAAACTACTAGAGCTAATCAATGAATCTGGTAAAGTAGCAGGATACAAAATTAATGCACAGAAATCTCTAGCATTCCTAAACTAATGATGAAAAATATGAAAGAGAAATTAAGAAGCACTCCCATTTACCACTGCAACAAAAAGAATAAAATATCTAGGAATAAACCTACCTAAGGAGACAAAAGACCTGTATGCAGAAAACTATAAGACACTGATGAAAGAAATTAAAGATGATACAAATAGATGGAGAGATATACCATGTTCTTGGATTGGAGGAATCAACATTGTTAAAATGATTCTACTACCCAAAGCAATCTACTGATCCAATGCAATCCCTATCAAACTACCACTGGCATTTTTCAGAGAACTAGAAGAAAAATGTCACAATTTGTATGGAAACACAAAAGACCCTGAATAGCCAAAGCAATCTTGAGAAAGAAAAATGGAGCTGGAGGAATCAGGCTCCCTGATTTCAGACTATACTACAAAGCTACAGTAATTAAGACACATAAACAGAAATATAGATCAATGGAACAGGATAGAAAGCCCAGAGATAAACCATGCACATATGGTCACCTTATCTTTGATAAAGGAGGCAAGAATATACAGTGGAGAAAAGACAGCCTCTTGAATGAGTGGTGCTGGGAAAATTGGACAGGTACATGGAAAAGTATGAAATTAGAATACTCCTTAACACCATACCCCAAAATAAACTCAAAATGGATTAAAGACCTAAATGTAAGGCCTGACACTATCAAACTCTTAGAGGAAAACATAGGCAGAACACTCTATGACATAAATCACAGCAAGATCCTTTTTGACCCAGCACCTAGGGAAATGGAAATAAAACCAAAAATAAACAAATGGGACCTAATGAAACTTAAATGCTTTTGCACAGCAAAGGAAACCATAAACAAGACGAAAAGACAACACTCAGAATGGGAGAAAATATTTGCAAAGGAAGCAACTGACAAAGGATTAATCTCCAAAACATACAAGCAACTCATGCAGCTCAATACCAAAAAAACAAACAACCCAATCCAACAATGTCCAGAAGAGCTAAATAGACATTTCTCCAAAGAAGATATACAGATTGCCAACAAACACATGAAAGGATACTCAACATCACTAATCATTAGAGAAATGCAAATCAAAACTACGATAAGGTATCACCTCACACTGGTCAGAATGGCCATAATCAAAAAATCTACAAGCAATACATGCGGGAGAGGGTGTGGAGAAAAGGGAACCCTCTTGCACTGTTGGTGGGAATGTAAATTGATACAGCCACTATGGAGAACAGTATGGACGTTCCTTAAAAAACTAAAAATAGAGCTACCATACGACCCAGCAATCCCAGTCCTGGGCATATATCCTGAGAAAACCATAATTCAAAAAGAGTCATATACCAAAATGTTCATTGCAGCTCTATTTACAATAGCCAGGACATGGAAGCAACCTAACTGTCCATCAACAGATGAATGGATAAAGAAGATGTGACACATATATACAATGGAATATTACTCCACCATAAAAGGAAATGAAATTGAGTTATTTGTAGTGAGGTGGATGGACCTAGAGTCTGTCCTACAGAGTGAAGTAAGTCAGAAAGAGAAAAACAAATACTGTATGCTAACACATATATATGGAATCTAAGAAAAAAAAAAAAGGTCATGAAGAACCTAGGGCCAGGACGGGAATAAAGACACATACCTACTAAAGAATGGACTTGAGGATATGGGGAGGGGGAAGGGTAAGCTGGGACAAAGGGAGAGAGTGGCATGGACATATATACATTACCAAACGTAAAATAGATAGCTAGTGGGAAGCAGCCGCATAGCACAGGGAGATCAGCTTGGTGCTCTGTGACCACCTAGAGGGTTGTGATAGGGAGGGTGGGAGGGAGGGAGACGCAAAAGGGAAGAGATATGGAAACATATGTATATGTATAACTGATTCACTTTGTTATAAAGCAGAAATTCCCACACCATTGTAAAGCAATTATAGTCCAATAAAGATGTTTATATATATATATATATATATATATGGAGCTCCTTTCGAATCAGGATTTATTTGGGTTTTCCATTATATAATAATCTTATAGAACACCTCAAAGAATGGGTTCAACATTGTCAACTGAATTTTGACAAGAGTAATAAATGTCCATATTCTAAATAAGTTAAGGAAAATCAGAAGTCAGGGTAGGAAATTTAAGAAGGCAAAATAAATTACATATATATCAAATAGCTACAAGAAATATGTCATAAAAAGGAGATTAAAAATGATGGATAGAAATCCAAGTAAATGCAGAGATGTGTAAAGGTCTAAAAAAGCACAACGATATGAGCAGAACATGTAGTAGCTAGGATTATATTCATAATAAATCAGACTTATTGGATTACTATATATTAGTCTAAGTTCCATCACTTAAAACAAATGAGAAAATATGGGAAATGTTTAGAGAGAAGTGCCAAAAGACATTAAGGATTAGAAAGAGGACGTCTGAGGAATAATATTTTAAAAGGAATATTTTTAGAAAAAAGAAAAGGTCTTAATCATGTAGGCATAGCCTTTATTTTGTGGAGAGTGAAACAGTTACAACTGCAATAAAGGATACATAAGAAAAGAAAGTCATGTTGCAAAGTAGAAAATTCTGAGCTGTCAAGGACGACTGAGTAATTGCCACAGTCTTTAAAGGTGGGACAGATTCCCATTTGGCTGATGTATATCAGGTCTTGCTTGAAGGCAGCGGAATAAACTGAAGGGCATAAAAAGATACCTTGTACTCGTAATAGGTAACATAATAGTGATTAGGCCAGGAAATCAGGTTCCAGTATTAATTATACAACTTAAATAACAATATGTTATAAAGGTAAGTAAAATTTACTATATAAGGGCTCAAAATGATGTATGAAAAAGAAATAGAACTAGAGGTCTTTGCTCATTACTCAGAATCTGAACTAATTAGAAAGCTTACATTAATATAACAATATGAGTTCAGTTAAGAATGGACCATTGGTTTGAGAAAGTAGTTTAGTCATTCATTTGTATTCCCTAAATTATTTCCCTGAAAGACAATGGCTAACGTACCCCTTTCAAGGTATTCCCATTAGAATTCCAAGAGCTCATTAATGTAATCTACAGCTTCCAGGCTGGAAATTCACCAAAGTCACAAAAACTTAATGAAGGAGAGGAACAAGTTCAGTGTACCTGTGATAGGCCATAATATCAGGGGAGCTCAAAGACAGACAACTCATAAGGAGAGATAGCCAAAGACATATTAAAAGACTAGCCCTCCAAATAACCTTTCCGAAAACAGGGTTGACAAGACTATGTTCCTCGAAAAAAATTTAAAGACTTTTTTTTTTTAACTTCATTGATGGTCTAAGATTACAAAATTATGATTAAGAAGACATACTTTGTGCCTATTAAGCAATTTGAAATTATGACATATTCAGCATTCCAGTTACATTCAAGCCACTGTGCTAGGAATTCTGGGATATAAAATACGGATATATGAAATATTTTCAGAGTATGTATGGTCTGAATACTACATACTTTGTTAGTAGTCCATGCCATTTACAGAGCATTTAGTAACTGTTAACTACGCTTCAGTTCTTGCTGATGATACATCTCTAAATCTACAGAGTGAAATCAATAAACAGGAGTGCCTACATTGTGGCGTATTAATATTGGAACATGTAATAAATTCCCAGAGCTATCTTCCCTAAAATGTTTATAGTTAAGGAGTTAAATGAGTTTCAGTGGGAGGGAGACGCAAGAGGGAGGGGATATGGGAACATATGTATATGTATAACTGATTAATTTTGTTATAAAGCAGAAACTAACACACCATTGTTAAGCAATTATACTCCAATAAAGATGTAAAAAAAACAAAAAAAACCTGAGTTTCGGAAAGCACTTCTATAATAGACTAATCTTTTTCAAGGCAAATGCTGCAAACTCTCTTGTCAATCAATTTAATAACCACTGTAATTCAAAAAGATGCAAGGCCCTGGCCACCTACTAAAAAGGAGAAAGAAAGCATAAAACCTCAGAAGATGGAGCCCTCAACTTATAAGGCCACTTCTGTATTTCCTTTCTATTTGTTTTATTTGGACCAAATGTTCACAAATGGGCTGTAGACAATGAACACAAATCTTTTAGAATGATAGGTTAACTTTCAGGGGAAAAATTGCAAAGAGAAAATAAATTGCAATCAGGGTCTTGGTTCATCTTATAGAACCTAAAGCCTTCAACTTCCTTTTTCATAATTTTATTTCTCTTTCCCACTTCTTCCTCCAGGCTATCTTTCAGAACTGAGCACTTAAATAGATCTTTATATGCACAAGCCAAATGAGACTGCATTAAATTTGTGACTCTCCAGATGAGTTCTAATATGCTAGTTTTAAACTTAAAGAGAAGTCATCTTTCAAAAAAAGTCCCAAAATACAAATTTAACTATCTTGGTTGTTTAAATTTATGTTTTCAACTTTATTTTTACACCTTTATTGAAGTGTAAATTAAAAACTACATGTACTTAAAGTGTATAATTTGATGAATTTTGACATATGTTTATATCCATGGAACCATCACCTATCACCGCAATCAAGTTAATAAACATTTCTATTGACATCATCCCTCAAATTTTGTAATCCATCATGTCTCACTTCTATTTGCCACCTCCGTCCCAGGTAACCGCGGATCTGATTCTGTCACAGGCCTAGTTAGTTTGCAACTTCTAGACTTCTATATAAATGGAATCATACTCTTGTACTCTTTTTTTGTCTAAACTTTTTCAACATAATTCATGTGAGATTCAGCCATATTGTTTGTTATATGTATTATATACTGTCAATAGTTTGTTCTTTTATAGTGATGAGTAGTATTCTGCATAGATATATCACAATTTGTTTATCCTTTCACCTGTGGATGGGCATTTGAGTTGTTTCTAGTTTGGGTCTTTAACAAAAAAAGAATCTATGAATATTCATGTACAAGTCCCTGTATGTACATATAATTTCTTTTCTTATGGACAAATATCTAGGAGTGGTATGGCTGAGTCATATAGTAAGTGTATCTATAACTTTTTAAGAAAATGTCAAACCATTTTGCATAGTGTTTTTAAAATTTTACATTTGCATTGGCAGGATATTAGTGTTCTAGTTGCTGCACTTGGTGTGTTCTGACTTTTTAATTTAGCCCTTAAGGTAGGTGTGCAGTGGTATCCTACTGTGTTTAATTTACATCTCCCTAATGACTAATAGCAGTGCGCATCATTTTTGGATTTGTTTGCCATTCTTAAATTCTTCTCTCTTTTTATTTTGTGTTTAAAATTTTTACTTTCAGTAAAATTCATTCTTTTTGGCATACAGTTCGTTTTAGCTATGCAGAACAGCTTCATCACCCTAAGAACTCCCTCATGCAACCTCTCTGTAGTTAAACCCTCCCACCAGCATTAACCCCTGACAATCACAGGGCTGACTCTGTCCTACTAGTTTTGCTTTTCCAAAGTGTCATTTAAATGGAATCAAATTATAGCCTTTGAGTTTGGCTTCTTTCACTTAACATAATGCATTTGAAATTCATCCATGTTATTGTATCAGTAACTCATTCCTCTTTATTGCTGGATACTATTTCACTGTACAAATGTTAACAAATTTTGATTATCCATTCACCAGTTGAAGAACATTTGTGTTTTTCCAGCCCTTGGCAATTATGATTAAGCAGCTACACATATTTATATATAGGTTTTTGTGTAAACAAATACTTTCAATCCTCTTAGGTAATTACCTAGGAGTAGAAAGGCTAGGCTTTATGGTTAGAGCATATTAATTTATAAGAAAGTATCAAAATCTTTAGAAATGGGTTGTACAATTTAGTATTTCCACCAGCAATATATGAATGTTCCAGTTTTCCTACATTCTTGCCAGATTTGGTATTGTCAGATTTTTAAATTTTATTTTAGTCATTCTAATAGATGAGTAGTGGTATGACATTATGGTTTTTATTTGTATTTTCCTAATAACTAATAATATTGGTCATATTTTCATGTGCTTATTTGCCATCTATATATTTTCTTTGGACTATTTGGTTTTCCAAAATACAAAGTTAATGCATAGAAGGATAGTCTTTTAAACAAATAGTGCTAGCACATTTGGGTATCAATATGTTAGAAAAAAGACAAAACTTCAACCTTGAGTCATGTACAAAATAGAGCTCAAAACAAATTATACACTGAAATATAAAATTTAAAACTATAAAATTTCTAGAAGAAAACCTTGTGACCAGAGGTCTAACCAATATTTCTTGGATATGACAGTAAAAACGTGAGCCATAAAAGAATACAGTGGTAAACTGGAAATTTATATTCAGAATATCTAAAGGACTCTCAATGCTTAAAACAACAGCAAAAAATATAAAAATGGCCAAAACTTTGAACAGACATTTCACCAAAGAAGATACACAAATGACAAATACATGAAAATATGCTGTATATCACTGTCTACTAGAGAAATGCAAATTAAAACCACAATGGAATACCAATGCTATCTCTTAGAATGGCTAAAATTAGAAAAACTGATTACACTTAGTATTGATATAGCTATGGAACAAATGCAACTCTCATATTTCTACTGATGGGGAATATGAAATGGTTTAACCATGCTGGAAAACAGTTTAGTCAAGAGAAATGCAAACATATGTCTATACACAGTCCAGTACATGAATGTTCGTAGCAGCTTTCCTTGTAGTATCACTTTTTTTAAAAAAACAAGCCAAATATCCATCATCAGATAAATGGATAAACACAGTGTTTCCACTATTTTAATGGAGTCACCAAAGTATAAATCAGCCACTTTTAAAATTGCAAGCATAATACTCAAGAATGAAAGGGAATGTTCTATAAGGCCTATCATCCCATATCATCTAAGTGATGGATAAGGGTTTTATAAAGTACAAGGTCATTTCTGCCTTATTATAAAAGGAAATTATAAGGTTCAGCATCTTACCTATATACTTATATCCTTCTTCCCCATTTACTATGGGTCTTAGCCAAGTTGATCTAAGCCTCATATTAGTACACACATGGGCACCTTGAGGAGGGTAGAGTGTAAATAACATTTCAATTGCATTGGACTTCTTGATGATATCAGAGTATATTGCATGGTCTTCTGTAAAAAAAGAAGAACATTAATTTGTTTTTAATTTTAGACATTTTTACAAAATTTCTAATATGCTTCTTTTAAGGGATGTAAATTTAAAACTATTGAATAATTTGAATGCTAATGGTTATGCTGACAACATAGTTTTCTTTAGCCAAAAGTACTTCACCAAAAATCTTACCGTTCAGATAATTCATAGCAAAAATTAAGGAGTAAGGGCTTGCTATTAGAATCTTCAAACACTATCAGTTTAAAGCACTGTTGTTAATAGCTGTAGGACAAAGTAAGATAACCAACTAACAGCATTCACGTTATACATACTATAATGTAATCATATTTTTAAAATTGCCATTAAACAATGAAATCAGAATAATCTGACAAAAATGTTGATTAAATGAAGAGTTCCATAAACTGGAACTACTGAAAGAATACATATTCTTAGGCTATGGTCTTTAAGAAAATATAATAACATCTATACAAATATTTATATAGTGCTTACTATATGCAAGAAATGGTCCCAAGTGCTTTTGAATATTAACACACTTAATTTTCATAACACATCTGTAAGGTAGATACTGTTATCATCATTTTACATGAGGAATTGGAGGCCCAAAGAAATTAAATAACTTGCCTAAATCTTATAGTCTGTAAATGATGCAATTAGGATTTGGATTATCTGAGGAGGAGCTCTTATTTGCAAACAAATGTTTGTCAAGTGAACATGACCTGCATTAACTAGTAGATGAGAAAGCTGGGATTAAAAAATAATTTGAATTGTAGAGTGAAAAATCTTTGGTTATGGCCCTTGGGCCTGCAGTTTGTGTCTTCAGTTTTTGGTTGATAAGCCAATGTCTTAAAATTTAATAAGGCAGTCTCCTGAGCAATTAATTCGAAGTGACTCTACCTAGAAACATTTCAAAGAAAAGAGAGATACTGATGTAAATCTTCACTTATAATCCTGTTACATTGTTTATCTTTTTCTTCCTACCTCTACCTTCCTTCCTTTTTTTCCCCTTTATTTTTTCAAATATCATATTTTGTGGTAAGTATAAGGCAGTACAACATAATGATTAAATGATTAAGAAAGCAGATTTGTTGGTGGGTAGTAACCATCTATTGCCTCACCCTAAATCCACCCTTCATTGTCCTACTTGTGAGACTAGAATATTTCTCTCTTGCCATATGGGAAATTTTTAAGCATCCTTCATAGAGGGTAAGGTAGGAAACTAGAGGACAAAGAGGCTCTTCCTGGTTCCGGGGGATTTTCTCTGATAGCTCCTACCATGCAAAGGGACCAGCAGTGCAGGGCACCTTCTCGGCCATGTTGCTTGGCACCCCACAGGGCTCCCCTGACTCACACTCTGGGAGCTTGCTAGCACGTTCCGTGAGGCACCAACTTCCCTTGTATGGGTTCCACACTGAGACACCTCCTTATGGGAAGTTTCCCCAGAACCCCAGAGAGTGGCTTCCCTGGGAGTTCCACTAGCATGCTACCTCAGCAAACGTCTCTGCCACTCACTGGGTCACAGCTGTGTCCTCTCCAAGAAGAGCTGGATCCCAGGGTAAAGGGAGAGGGTAAGGGGCACTCTTTAAAATTTGTTCTTTCCTTAAGTGCTCTGCCTCAGACCGAGGGTTAGTGCCACTCCCTATATCTGCTCTTCTCAATTCTTTAAGGTTTTTTTTACCCTTAGTAGCCGATCTTATTTAATCACGAGCATAGTTAATAATTCTTTATATTAATCTTTTCCTGCTCAAATCACCATGTAGTTTTAGTTTCTAACTGGATCCTGATTGATACAAACAGACCTGGGTTTTAATTCTTGAACCACCATTAACAGGCAATGAAATATTAGATGAATCACATTTACCTCCTGGTGATAATACTGACATCATAGGGTTATTGTTAGGATTAAGTGATATAAGGGATATATAAAAATTTATAGCACCATGTCTACATGAGTAGACATGAGTACTACATGAGTGTGTTAGTTTTAATTTTCATCTAGTATTATTCCAACACTAATAAAAACCATGAGAGAGCCAGGAAATAAAGTTATTGCATCTTTCAATTATAAACATCTTAGGGAGTTTTCTGCCTCTTTTTAAAAGGAAAAGTTCAAAATTATTCCCCTCTAACTAAAAACAGCAGACATCTTCATATATGCTCAGATATGCAAACAGTTATTAGATATATCTCACTTGAATAATTCTAAATCCTTTCTCATCTGTCAACAGAAGAAAGGAAGCCAGAACTATTACAAAGCAGTGCTAAAGAGTCAACCCTGCTTTACTTTTTCACTCTGATCATACTTCTTCAAGAAGTTGAGCAGGGGAGATCCTCAGGCAGTAGAGGTCTCTTCAAGTTGTGAAGGCGGCAGCATTTTGTGAAGGAATGAATTGTGAAGGAGGATGCAGCATTAATTACATTATGAGAAATCATAGAGTGAAATTAAATACAATCCTGAAGTTTTCCTTCACACACAAAGCGAGGAAATAAAACAGATCAGAGTTTCTCTCTTCGAAACCATAAAGAAAAATAAAATAAAGTAGAAAAATCTAGCAGTAATAGCAGCCTTTTTAGTGTGAAGGACCAAATTACACTTAGATTTCTCTCCTCTTCAAGATTTATATCTTTCTAATTCTTTTAGCTTAAACAAGATGTTTAGTAATGTTATTTAATAGGGCTATGCTTATTAGTTTTAATAAAACATTTTATTTTCCATAAAGGCAAATGTTTTCATTTGGGGAAAAATGAAATGCCTACACTAAAATCTAAGCAGTGGTGAATGTAGACCTGCCACTTTCTCTTCCTGGCTTATCCTGATTGAAGACTTAAGCAGAAACACATGAAGTCTGTGGAAAGTTGAACTTGCCATGACAATGTGATATCGTGATAGCTATAGTATCAGACACACATTCAAGGTTTTCAGCTCAGAGTCTTGGTAATGCCACCAGTTGCCATCAGGTAATACAAATGGAGACTTGGAGCTTATATAAACAAGGCGTAATGATTTTGGAATAATTGTACCTCCTTTCATAATATCAAAGTTGATTACAAGTAAGCATTTTTCATTTTAGAAGACGTATGGCTTGTAAAACATGTCCTCTTCTTTTTGTTTTATTACATATGTCATCCCAAGATAAAAACAGGGATTTAATTTTTGTTGCTGATATTGATAACGTGTTATTTATAGAGCACCTTCCTTTTAATATACTGCTAAGTCACTAAGTCAATATTGCCACATTACATTTAGAGTTAATAATACAGTTCTCAGAACTCAAAAGAATAAGAGCTCTTCCTACGTCTTCTTCCCCAAGCCATGTACATAGTAAAACTCTGAAGATCTTAGATGTATGTGTCTAGGTCTGGCAAAAGCCCACACAATATTTCCATAAATCTCTATTGCTCCCAGGTCACCAAGTAATTAAGTATCTTCATTAGAGGTAGCAGCAGTGGTTGAGAGCAGAGGCTTTAGAGCTGGCCACTGCTTGGGTGTGAATCTGGATCTGCCATTTATGAGCTGTGTGACCTGAAGCAAGTTAGCTAACTTCTTTCCAGCTCAGTATCATAGTAAAACTGTTGATACTGTTGATAATAGTGTTGTCATGAGCTGATATAAAGTCTTTAGAAGAACACCTAGTCTATGGCCAGCATTATTTAAGTGTTATTACTATTATTATCATGCTCTTCATTTAACAGATGCTGGTACAGTCTCTATCCTATTTAGATAATGAGGGCAGTTTCCTGTCTTGTCCCCCATCTTACTTGTCTTCTGGATGGGTGGGTGGAACAGTGGACAGTCATCCTGAAGTCATTGCTCTTTCTGGTCACTCCTACACTATTTTGGATATTCTAAGGGTAAGTGGTTCCTGTTGTACACTGATCAGAAGTCTTGTGTTAATTAGTGCTTGTGAGCTACTAATTGATGCTATGGTGGTCTTCCTTGTTGCTATTATTAGCATATTTTGTTGAATCTAAGACATTATAGATGTTGATGACCCCATTAGTTTACACACCACGAAGAAATATAAAAGACTGGAAATTTAACTAGGGCATACCATTGATTATAAGATATAGCTCAATTTTAGAGACATTAAAATACGAAAATATACACCTTAGTGTTAACAAAATATGGCAAAATCATGATATCCAGTTGCCTAATTGACAACTCCACTTGGCTAACAAATAGGCACTAATGTCTGTCCTGTTCTAGGATTCCCGTCTCAGTAAATAGCCCCTATTTAATGGCACAACCTAGAAAACTAGGAGATCTCCTTGATACCGCACTACCCACTGCCACCCTCCTAGAAAAACTATCAGCTATTTTTATACAAACACTTTTGCCTCCTAAACAGTCTTCTTGGCCCTTTTGATCTTGCCTCTAAACAGCAGCCAGAATAATATTTTTTAAAGTATTTTTAATACATTTTCCTATTCAGCAGTTCCCTAGTTCATACATTTTCCTATTCAACAGTTCCCTAGTTCATACATTTTCCTATTCAATGGTCCCCTATTTCATACATTTTCCTATTCAATGGCTTCCTGATGCTCTTAAAATAATACCAAGTCCTTACTATGTCCTGAAAGATTTTGAACATTCTGGCCTCTGCCTCCTCCTCCATCTCTACTCTAGCAACCTTGGCTTTCTTTCAGTTTCAGAATCACACCTTGCATCCTCCTACTTCAGAAGCTTTGCATAAGATGTTCTGTGTAGCTGGTATGTTCTCCTCCCAAACCCTTTCCTCCGTTGCCTCATCAACGTCTACAACACCTTCATGTCTCTTCTCAAAGTGTCCTCTGACTCTCACCAACTAGATCAAGCTTTCACATTATATCATCTCAGAGTTATTGTTCTCTGTACTTTTCCTCCATTACACTTACTGAAGTTTGTAATTATATTATTCCTATTATTACTTGAGATCTGCCTCCTTCACAAGACTATCATTTACAGGCAGACAAGGTCCATGATTGTTTGCTAACAATTATTGTTCTCTGTACTTTTCCTCCATTACACTTACTGAAGTTTGTAATTATATTATTCCTATTATTACTTGAGATCTGCCTCCTTCACAAGACTATCATTTACAGGCAGACAAGGTCCATGATTGTTTGCTAACCACTGAATCTCCTAGCACCTAGCCCTGTGCCTGATACTGGGAAAGGGTCAATAAAAGGCTTTTTGATTAACAAATAAATACAACAAACAATAACTCATAGTATTCATTGGGAGCTTAGTATATAGCAGGCAGTGTGCTAAGCAGGTTATGTACATTAGCTAAATTAATCCTAAAATCACATATGTGTGACTTGCTGACAATTCTATGAGTTCAATACTAGCATACTCATAACATAGCTCAAGACGCTCAGGCATATAGAGGTTAAAGAGCATTTTCATGGCCTCACAGTAAGTGGTGAGGCCAGGACCTAATCTTAATTCTAACTTCAAAGTCAGTCCTTTCAACGAGGATGCCATATCATTTTAAATACACTGTTCCTGGTATCATGGGACTGTTAGCACCTTCAGCGGTTGCTAGTTGTCTGGTGGCCTCTCCCTTTGAAGTCTTCTTCTAATCTTTCTAAATCCTTTAGTTGTCCCTGCATAGTCAGCACTATGGTTTCTCTCACAAGAGCTCATAGCTCTTTCCAGGTGGTTTTCTGATGTTAGTCTTCTCCACAAGAATTTATTTTATACAGACTATTGACAACCTCTAAGGTCAAAACCACAGTTCATCAATTGATTATAACCCTCTTAGTTTGCTGAGTATGGAAGCCAGAATAAAACCCCACAGTGGGACCTCCTTAGACACCTATAGTTACCTCCTGCCTCGCAGATAAGCAAGGCTCATTATGCTTAATACTCAGAACAGGTGGTGAGTGTTCAGAGGACCCAAATATGCCTGTCCCTCCCTCTCCTGAACAGGCCGATTGTATTATCAAGGTCTCACTGCTTCCCTACTATAGACCCTGAATTTGAATATTTAAGGAAGTGGTCCCCAGACTTGTACTTAAAGAATCACAGGGATTTTAAAAAACATCGTAAATGGAATCATACTAAAGACATACTTTTGTTTGGTAAATATTTTGGTTCCATTGTTATTTTAACATTATTTTATGGTTTTAAAAGCATTACAGGAGAAGGATCTTCAAGATGGCGGAAGAGTAAGACGTGGAGATCACCTTCCTCCCCACAAATACATCAGAAATACATCTACATGTGGAACAACTCCCACAGAACACCTATTGAATACTGGCAGAAGACCTCAGACCTCCCAAAAGGCAAATGACTCCCCACGTACCTGGGTAGGGTAAATGAAAAAAGAAAAAACAGAGACAAAAGAATAGGGAAGGTACCTGCAATAGGGAGGGAGCTGTGAAGGAGGAAAGGTTTCCACATACTAGAAGCCGCTTTGCGGTTGGAGACTGCAGGTGGTGGAGGGGGGAAGCTTCGGGGCCGTGGAGGAGAGCGCAGCCACAGGGGTGCGGAGGGCAAAGTGGAGAGATTCCCGCACAGAGGATCGGTGCCGACCGGCACTCACCAGCCCGAGAGGCTTGTCTGCTCACCCGCCAGGTCGGGTGGGGGCTGGGAGCTGAGGCTTGGGCTTCGGTCGGAGCACAGGGAGAGGACTGGGGTTGGCGGCGTGAACACAGCCTGAAGGGGCTAGTGCACCACGGCTGGCTGGGAGGGAGTCCGGGAAAACGTCTGGACCTGCCGAAGAGGCAAGAGACTTTTTCTTGCCTCTTTGTTTCCTGGTGCACGAGGAGAGGGGATTAAGAGCGCCGCTTAAAGGAGCTCCAGAGACGGGCGTGAGCCACGGCTATCAGCGCGGACCCCAGAGATGGGCGTGGGACGCTAAGGCTGCTGCTGCCGCCACCAAGAAGCCTGTGTGCGAGCACAGGTCACAATCCACACCTCCCCTCCCGGGAGCCTGTGCATCCCGCCACTGCCAGGGTCCTGTGATCCAGGGTCAAATTCCCTGGGAGAACGCAGGGCGCGCCTCAGGCTGGTGCAACATCCCGTCGGCCTCTGCCACCGCAGGCTCGCCCTGCACCCAGACCCCTGCCTCCCCCCCGGCCTGAGTGAGCCAGACCCCCCGAATCAGCTGCTCCTTTAACCCCGTCCTGTCTGAGCGAAGAACAGACGCCCTCCGGCGACCTACATGCAGAGGCGGGGCCAAATCCAAACCTGAGCCCCGGGAGCTGTGCAAACAAAGAAGAGAAAGGGAAATCTCGCCCAGCAGCCTCAGGAGCAGCGGATTAAATCTCCACAATCAACTTGATGTACCCTGAATCGGTGGAATACCTGAATAGACAACAAATCATCCCAAATTGAGGAGATGGATGTTGGGAGCAACAATGTATATATATTTTTTTCCCTTTTTCCCTTTTTGTGAGTGTGTATGTGTATGCTTCTGTGTGTGACTTTGTCTGTATAACTTTGCTTTTATCATTTGTCCTAGGGTTCTGTCTCTCCATTTGTTTTTGTTTGTTTGTTTGTTTGTTTTTAGTATAGTTTTTAGCACTTGTTATCATTGGTGGGTTTCTTTTTTGGTTTGGTTGCTCTCTTCTTTCTTTTTTTTATTATTACTTAAAAATTTTTAATAATTTTTTATTTTAATAACTTTATTTTATTTTACTTTATTTTATTTTATCAACTTCTTTCTTTCTTTCTTTCTTTTTCTCCCTTTTATTCTAAGCCATGTGATGACAGTCTCTTGGTGCTCCAGCCAGGCGTCAGGGCTGGGCCTCTGAGGTGGGAGAGCGACGTTCAGGACACTGGTCCACAAGAGACCTCCCAGCTCCACATAATATCAAACAGCGAAAATCTCCCAGAGATCTCCATCTCAATGCCAAGACCCAGCTCCACTCAATGACCAGAAAGCTACAGTGCTGGACACCGTATGCCAAACAACTAGCAACACAGGAACACAACCCCATCCATTAGCAGAGAGGCTGCCTAAAATCATAATAAGGCCACAGACACCTCAAAACACACGACCAGACGTGGACCTGCCCACCAGAAAGACAGGATCCAGCCTCATCCAACAGAACACAGGCACTACTCCCCTCCACCAGGAAGCCTACACAACCCACTGAACCAACCTTAGCCACTGTGGACAGACACCAAAAACAACGGGAACTACAAACCTGCAGCCTGCGAAAAGGAGACCCCAAACACAGTAAGTTAAGCAAAATGAGAAGACAGAGAAACACACAGCAGATGAAGGAGCAAGGTAAAAAACCACCAAACCTAACAAATGAAGAGGAAATAGGCAGTCTACCTGAAAAAGAATTCAGAATAATGATAGTAAAGATGATCCAAAATCTTGGAAATAGAATGGAGAAAATACAAGAAACGTTTAACAAGGATGCAGAAGAACTAAAGAGCAAACAAACAGTGATGAACAACACAATAAATGAAATTAAAAATTCTCTAGAAGGAATCAATAGCAGAATAACTGAGGCAGAATAACGGATAAGTGACCTGGAAGATAAAATAGTGGAAATAACTACTGCAGAGCAGAGTAAAGAAAAAGGAATAAAAAGAATTGAGGACAGTCTCAGAGACCTCTGGAACAACATTAAATGCAACAACATACGAATGATAGGAGTCCCAGAAGAAGAAGAGAAAAAGAAAGGAACTGAGAAAATATTTGAAGAGATTCTAGTTGAAAACTTCCCTAATATGGGAAAGGAAATAGTTAATCAAGTCCAGGAAGCACAGAGAGTCCCAAACAGGATAAATCCAAGGAGAAACATGCCAAGATACATAATGAAACTATCAAAAATTAAATACAAATAAAAAATATTAAAAGCAGCAAGGGATAAACAACATATAACACACAAGGGGATCCTCATAAGGTTAACAGCTGATCTTTTAGCAGAAACTCTGCAAGCCAGAAGGGAGTGGCAGGACATATTTAAACTGATGAAGGAGAAAAGCCTACAACCAACATTACTCTACCCAGCACGGATCTCATTCATATTTGACGGAGAAATTAATACCTTTACAGACAAGCAAAAGCTAAGAGAATTCAGCACCACCAAACCAGCTTTACAACAAATGCTAAAGGAACTTCTATAGGCAGGAAACACAAGAGAAGGAAAAGACCTACAATAACAAGCCCAAAACAATAAGAAAATGGTTACAGGAACATACATATCAATAATTACCTTAAATGTAAATGAATTAAATGCTCCAACCAAAAGACATAGACTGGCTGAATGAATACAAAAACAAGACCCATATATATGCTGTCTACAAGAGACCGACTTCAGACCTAGAGACACATAAAGACTGAAAGTGAGGGGATGAAAAAAGATATTCCATGCAAATGGAAATCAAAAGAAAGCTGGAGTAGCAATTCTCATATCAGACAAAATAGACTTTAAAACTAAGACTATTTATTACAAGAGACAAAGAAGCACACTACATAATGATCAAGGGATCATCCAAGAAGATATGACAATTGTAAATATTTATACACCCAACATAGGAGCACCTCAATACAAAAGGCAAATACTAACAGACATAAAATGGGAAATCGACATTAACACAATCATACTAGGAGAATTTAACACCCCACTTTCACCAATGGACAAATCATCCAAAATGACAATGATAAGGAAACACAAGCTTTAAATGATACATGAAACAAGATTGACTTAATTGATATTTATAGGACATTCCATCCAAAAACAATGGAGTACACTTTCTTTTCAAGTACTCATGGAACATTCTCCAGGATGGATCATATCTTGGGTCACAAATCAAGCCTTGGTAAATTTAAGAAAATTGAAATCATATCAAGTATCTTTTCCGACCACAACGCTATAAGACTAGATATCAATTACAGGAAATAATATGTAAAAAATAAAAACACATGGAGGCTAAACAATACACTACTTAATAACCAAGAGATCACTGAAGAAATCAAAGAGGAAATCAAAAAATACTTAGAAACAATGACAATGAAAACACGATGACCCAAAACCTATGGGATGCAGCAAAAGCAGTTCTAAGAGGGATGTTTATAGCAATACAATCCTACCTTAAGAAACAAGAAAGATCTCAAATAAACAACCAACCTTAAACCAAAAGCAATTAGAGAAAGAAGAACAAAGAAACCCCAAAGTTAGCAGAAGGCAAGAAATCATAAAGATCAGATCAGAAATAAATGAAAAAGAAATGAAGGAAACAATAGAAAAGATCAATAAAACTAAAAGCTGGTTCTTTGAGAAGATAAACAAAATTGACCTAAGTGTCCATCAACAGATGAATGGATAAAGAAGATGTGGCACATATATACAATGGAATATTACTCAGCCATAAAAAGAAATGAAATTCAGTTATTTGTAATGAGGTGGATGGACCTAGAATCTGTCCTACAGAGTGAAGTAAGTCAGAAAGAGAAAACAAATACCATATGTTAACACATATATATGGAATCTAAAAAAAAAAATAAAGGTCATGAAGAACCTAGGGGCAAGACAGGAATAAAGACACCGACCTACTAGAGAATGGACTTTAGGATACAGGGAGGGGGAAGGGTAAGCTGTGACAAAGTGAGAGAGTGGCATGGACATATATACACTACCAAACGTAAAATAGATAGCTAGTTGGTAGCAGCCGCAAAGCACAGGGAGATCAGCTCTGTGCTTTGTGACCACCTAGAAGGGTGGGATAGGGAGGGTGGGAGGGAGGGAGATGCAAGAGGGAAGAGATATGGGGAGATATATATATATATATATATATATATATATATATATATATATATATATATATGTATGTATGTATAACAGATTCACTTTGTTATAAAGCAGAAACTAACACACCATTGTAAAGCAATTATACTCCAATAAAGATGTTGAAAAAAATAACAATTTTTTAGTATAAGCATATTCTATGAAATGTTTGGGACATACTTTTACTGTGAAAAAATATTATTTCTTACTGTGTAATGAACTATATGTGTAAAGAAGCTAAAAAAGAGTATATATATATATATATATATATATAACTGATTCACTTTACTGTACACCTGAAACACAACATTGTTAATCAACTATACTCCAATATTTTTTTTTAATATTAAAAAAATAAATAAAAGCATTATATGTTCATGATAGGAAATTTTGGAAATACAAAAAAGTATAAGGAATAATTATTACTCAGTATTTGCCAACTCTAATCCCGTGTGTGTGATTTTTTTCTCCCACAACCCCCAAGAAAGTATAATAGCACATTAGTACCAATAGGACACTTGGTGGCAGATCATTCTTAGAATTAGGAAATAGACATAAAGTTGTCAGCTTTACATTATAGGTAGGGGTGATAAAAAGAAAAAACATCTATTATCGCAGTTGTTCCTTTCTAAAATTATTATTAAAGGATATTTTAACACTAAAAATGCATGAGCAACACAATCTCAGTCATGTACACAGTACACAAGTAAATATACTTTACAGTGGATGATGAGAACTTGAGCTTGTAGGATTTTTGGAAGTGTGAATTTCTTCCTAATGGGCCTGTCCTCAACACAAATCCCCAGCACCGACTTACTACCTAAAAAGAGCTCGTATATAAATTGTTAAGTTCAGGACCAGTCCTAAGTGTATCAAGAGAGAGTTACATGGCTAATAAAGCTTTACTGGTGACCCTGGGTTATTAAACCAGAATAGAAGGCTTCATTTTTGAAGTCAATTATTAAGAAGTATTTACAAGTATGGGTAAAAATAGCCTAATCCTTTCCCTTTGCCCAGTACCTGCATAATTATGTAACTAAATTTATCACCAAGGTAAAAATACACTTCATAATCTTCACATGAACAAAGAATTCACAGGCTAAAAACAATGGTGACAGATAATCAAGATTTCCTTCCATTGTGAATATTATGCATTTATTAAAATGCTAACTTAGCTCTCATGGGCCACTGACCAGTCATATGAGGTTTTCAGCATGGGGTTATCAAACGTGAGTTTAAACTGGTGGTCAAATAATCTATAACCCAGTGTAAACGACCAATTTCTAAATGTTGTACTTTTAATATATTGTCACTGTTAGAGCACTTTATGTTTTTATGTTGCATTCATTTTCTTTGATTTGAATTAGATGAATGTCATACTTTTTGGTCATGCCATTTTTATCTAAGCTTTCTCTATTCATCAGTAAATTTAAAAGAAGAATGCCAATTTATCAGTATAAAAAATTACATAGGTTATGAACAAGGAAAAGTGAATCTAAAGCATCCCCATTCATAAATTAATGAAACTTTCTTACATTTAATTTATCTTAAGCTGAGATATGAGATCTTAAAGATCATTGATGAAAGAGCAAAACATTAAAAATCAAAACCAAAGGGCAGGGCTTCCGTGGTGGCACAGTGGTTAAGAATCTGCCTGTCAATGCAGGGGACACGGATTCAAGCCCTGGTCTGGGAAGATCCCACATGCCACAGAGCAACTAAGCCCATACACTACAACTACTGCCTAGAGCCCGTGCTCTACATGCCTAGAGCCTGTGCTCTGCAACAAGAGAAGCCACCACAATGTAAAGCCCACGCACTGCAACAAAGAGTAGCCCCTGCTCGCCACAACTAGAGAAACCCCATGTGCAGCAATGAAGACCCAATGCAGCCAAAAATAAATAAATAAAATAAATAAATCAAGAAAAAGAAAACCAAAGAGCAAAATGGTTAAGAAGGCAGCTAAACAATATGCCACTGGATAATACAACCGGTAAGAATAAATGCAGGGAACACTGATCTTTTATATTACAATTAAATACCAACATTGTTTAATTTAAAGAACAAAACCGTTCATTAACACTTGAATCAGAGTAAAGAATGTAAAATAAGGACATGAATTAATTAAAAATTTGTTAAAGTATAGCAGTATTGTACTAAGTGAAGTCAGACGGAGAAAGACAAATATCATATATCACTCATATGTGGAATCCGATTTTAAAAAAATAAACAAATGAACTTATTTATGAAACAGACTTACAGGTATCGAAAACAAACATGGTTGCCAAAAGGGAAATGTGGGGGCAGGGGAGGGATAAATCAGAAGCTTGGGATGAACACACACACACACTACTATATATAAGATAGATAACCAACAAGGACCTACTGTATGGCACAGGGAACTCTACTCAATATTCTGTGATAACATATATGAGAAAAGCATCTAAAAAAGAATGAATATATGTATATGTATAACTAAATCACTTTGCTGTACACCTGAAACTAACACAATGTAAATCAACTATACTCCAGTAAAATAAAAAATAAAAATAAAAAACAGAATATTTAAATATAGCAAATATTACTATTTTTAAATCCCCTCATTTCATGAAAAAAATGTACATATTGTAAATTTCACCAGAACGTTCTTTACTATATAATTCAAAAGGTTAAATGCGGGAACACTGTGTCATTAATACATACAAACCTTTATAAATCTAATCAAATTTTTAATATAAAATAGGAAACTAGGTGATTGCAGCCACTTGATTGTTCAATAATCAAAGTACAGTTATTTCAAAAGGTTCACTTCTTCAGTGGAATAAGTATACAGAGTTCATAAATATGCTAACATTTATTTTTATTTCCATATTGATTTTTTTTGCCTTTTAGACTTATAAGCAAATTAAATACATTTGCAAGTGTTGGATGAAGAAAGCTAAAAGACCTTTCCCTTTTTCTGTCTTCATGGAATTTAGACAAAAACACAGAACATATTAAGTCATATTAACATAAGTCACATAGCTACATAAAACACAAACAATTTTGGTTAATAATTCTGATAAAATTATAAGGATTCCTTATGAGCGACATTTTCTTTTATTTTAAAAGCGATGTTAATAAAAATATGTTAAAACCTATAATAAACTGCTAAAGAAAAGTTCAATGATAAATTTGCATTTAAAAAAAGCATCTTTGTTATTAAACAACAAAGACTAAAAGAACTTTACATCTAAATACCCAAGAGCATACTTAACTACACAAAATGAGGAACAAAGATTTAAGGTGGGAATGCAATAGGTCAAATAAAATGTAAACTGTCTCCATAGGTGTCAAAAACTATTTAATAAAAATGAAATTAAAACTCTTCATAAAGACATCTAGTAAACTAGGAAGAAGAGGATACAACTTAAAACAAGTCAATGGTACACAATAACATTAAAATTAGTGAGAAAATACCAATGTTCATCATTATCAATATTATCTAATGTTTTAAAAGTTCTAGCTAATGCAAAAGTCAAGAAAAAGATATCTTTAATCATATCGTAAATAATAAATGTGTAATTAGAAAAAACCGTATCATTTTCAGGTGAAACAATTACACACTTATAAAACTCAAGATAAGCTGAAAATTATTATAATTTAGGAGGGTAAAATACAACTGCTGATTATAAAATAAACATATAAATTAACAGTCTTTCTATATACAAGAAAAACTTGTTAGAATACATACTAGAAAAAAATGATTAAAAACATTTTTAAATCGCAAACAAAACAGCTGAAAAAAATAATAAAAGCCTGTGTGTGTGTTTGTGTGTGTGTTTCTGTGTACTAGAAGTAATGCAAACATTTTCTCATAAATGATTAGAGTATTATGATTAATTTTAAGTACTCTATTTTAAAAATATGCCCTTCATTTTTCTCTGAAGGTCTGAGTCTCAGGATAGCCAGATTAAATCCATTAACACGACTTCACTCTGACAGACTAAAGACAAATGCTCCTCTCGCCTTAGTTAAAATGTTCTCACTTTGAGAAAAATATAATAGCACAAAAAATTCTTAAAACTTAGCACAGTGTCAGTTTTTATTGGACTCACCATACATAATTCAAAACATATTTCTTTTCTCTTAGTTTGGAAGAGTATTTTAATAAAGAAAGTCACCTTTCAGGGTTGGAAGCATAAAAATTCCAAATAAATATAGCTATTCTAAATTGTTAAATTACATTTGAATTACCCAATCCCCTTGTCTTTCTCACCACATACTGCCATTGTTTTGGTTATTTTCCTATATGTATACATATCCTTAAGGATTGGGGAAAATTCAACCAATCTGTAGGCTATTCCTTGGTAATATGAGTTTTAAAAGTTATACTGGGGGAGGGGAGTGGAATTTGAAGTTAAAGACACAATTTAACATTGTAAGTATTACTGTCCCATATTATCTCAATCCCTGAGCAAAAAAAATGCAATAATTGGCAGATGACTATAACAGGCTTAGCTCTATACCTTTACTCAACAATGTCATCCTGCATGCAAATAATATTCTCAAAAAACCCCAAAGATTTACGTTCCCTTTTATGTGCTTAGGATTTTCTCTAAATTCTGGACACAAAACTAATACCATGCTATTTCATACAGCAAAAATGAACTCCAAATCAGTAAGAATCTTTCCTGATGGATTTTCCAAGTGAATACCAAATACCAAGTGGTATTCACTTGGAAAATTATTTGGTACTGATTTTTTTAAACAGTTGATGTTGTCTTTTAGAACTAAACCATTCTCTAGCTTTTTGGAGTTCATTCACCAGAATAATTTAGATTTCCCAATACCAGTAAAGAGGTCTATAATCCGAGGTCTGTTTATTGATTATAGAAAAGTTAAGATTAATCTGAATTCTTTATGAAACAAGGTTGGGTACAAGCTAATTATTAAGTGGAAGAATTTACTTATTTAACAAATGTCCAATTTCCTGGCTCAATTTATTTACAGGTGTCAATAGGTAATAATATCCCTCGTTAAAGATGGTATAGTAAAAGCAATTTTTTTCTCTCCTCCTCTCCCAGGACACCCCAAAGAAACATGTTTAATCTATCAAAATACAAATATATTTACATCTTTAATGAAACATGAAAATTACCACAACTTCCAATAACTTTGAAGAATATGTGACAGAAACAATAAAATTCAGACCTAAGTGAGAGAATGCCTAAAACTGACACAAACCTCCTCGGTCCTCAGACAAGACACAGACATGTCTGAAAGGAAGAATCGTAGTCCTGAAAGACCCCTCCAAGGACCTGTTAAGGGAGTGACAAGACTTATGTGTGTGGATGAAACAGAGAAGAAACAAAACATGTAACTAGGAAATCTGGTCCATGCCACACCTCAGAATGACAGTTGAGGCAGAGCTGAAGGAAGGAGATTCATGTTTGTCTCCTGCGTTAACCACATCCACTTTGTCCCAGCGTTCCCTAGTCTCTACCACTGATAGCTTCAAGTCGGTCCAAAATTCCCATCAGCTCAAAAGTTCCTACATCATTTAAACTTGGTTATGGGTGAAGCTCTCTTTATGATCCATCTTGGTGCACAGTTCCTCTCGACCTATGGGCCTCTGAAACTTAAGAACAAGTTGTCTGCTCCCAAAATACAAAGGTGGAACAAGTGTAAGATAACAATTAAGACATTGCCATTCAAAAGGGAAAAAATGGAAAGAAAACATGGAGTGTTTCTGAAATCCAGCTGGAAGAACTCCATTAGATTCAAGGGCTGGAAATAAACCTCTGTGATTTTCAGCTCCGTCCTCTGAATCATCTTTCCTTTTTCAAGAAGGGTAGCATGGATTTGTAGCTGAGTGGTTTTATTAGTCTCTTTCCTGCCTATACACTTTTGGGTGTCCAGCAGCCTTCTTTCATTCCATACTGTCTCTGTCCCTTTTTCGTCCAAGCTGGCAATGTTCCATTGGTATAAAATCTTCAAGAATATTGTGGTTCTCTCATATATGTTATGGAGATTCACTCCATTAGACATGAGGCTTCTCCACACATCTTTCCGGGAAATCTCATCCCCATTCTTCTGCTTAGATGACTGAGAAGTTCAGTGAGTCACGCATTTTTTTCTCTTCAGAGAACCTTTGTGTGACTGAATTCCCTTATTTCATCTTTCTGACGTATTAGCAAAAGACTGTCCAGCCACATTTTCAGCTTTTCCTCTAGAGCATTTTTTCCTGATAGTGAACCGGTTAATTTTAGCATCTTTCATAATTGGAATGAATTGAGAATTTCCCAAATCATCTAGCCTTGGTTTCTTTTTGTTTAACAGTTCTTCCCTCAATTTATCCTATTGCATTTTACTATACACAGCAAAAAGTAACCAGGTTGCAGTCTCAACTCTGTTTGGAAAACTCCTCAGCTGAATGTTTAAGGTCATAGCTAAAACATTCTACTTCCTACATAACTGTAAGACACAATTCCACTGAGCTTTCTGCCACTATAGAACAGGGATCTCTTTTCCCCTAGTTTCCAATAACATGTTCATTTCCTTCTGAGCCCTCAGTAGCAGCAACTTTAACATCCATATTCTTACTAATAGTCTGTTTGTGATTTTGGTATTCTCTAAAGTGATTTAGGATTTCTCTACTATGTTCCTCATTTCCTTCTGAGTCCTTATTAGCAGAATCATTAGCATCCATAATTCTACTAACAGTCTATTGAAGGCAATCCAGGCTTTTCCTATGAAGGTCCACAGTATTCTAACCTGCACCTGCTCAGCTCTACATTTTTAGACAATCTTTATCAGTCAGTGTTCAACCAGAGAAGCAGATCCAGTAAGAGACATATATATATATATATATATATATATATATATATATATATATATAAAGAGATTTACTGTAAGGAATTGGCTTATACAATTGTATAAGTTAGGGAGTGGTTAGGTAAGTCCTAAATCTATAGAGCAGGCCATCAGGAAGGGCAGGTTGGAATTCTTGGTCAGGGACCGAAGTTACCATCCACAGGCAGCATTTCTTCCTCAGGGAAGGCTCAGCTCTTTTTTAAAGGCTTGTCAACTGATTGTATCAAGCCTACGCCAATACAGATAATCTCCCTTACTTAAAATCAACCAATTATGAACTTCATCACATCTACAAAATACCTTTGCAGCAACATCTAGATTAGTGTTTGACTGAATAAGTGGGAATTGTAGCCTACTCAAGCTTACACATGACCATGACAAGCTTAATGAACTTAAGGATACAGAAAGCATCCATTAGGAACCCAAATCACTTCCAACAGATGGTAAGAGCTGGCTTCAGTTTTTCCAAAACAACTTCCAACAAAAGAAGAAAAATACTTATAAAGTTCTGAGAGAAGATGTAATCCATGAGTTTTATATGAAGCCAAGTTTAAAGATATCAAAATATATTCTCAAGAAATAAAGCACCCACAACCTCTTCCTGGAATAAAACAAAACAATAAAAGACTACATTTTGTTAAAATCAAGCCAAATAAAATTGAATCGATATAAAGAATTAAAGAATAGAGAAGCCCATGGTAAAACATGAAGGAAGGAAGGAAGCCAGGAAGGAAGGAAGGAAAGAAGGAAGGAAGGGAGGGAGGGAAGGAGGGAGGAAGGAAACTGCTAAGTATGGAACGCATGTAAATATATAGAACTACAAGTCTGAACCACTGTAGGCCTTAGAGAAAAAGTACATATATTAGAAACCTTGAAAATATTTTCAAAAATCATAAGATATAATTTTAAAATTGGAAGAGGTTTTAGAGTAGAATTAAAAGGAAGTTTAAATGTAATAATTTTCTCATTGTATTTGTAGGATGTCCATAGAGAATTTTGATCAATTAGCAAAAACTTTAAGTATTATATTTAAATTTCCTTTCTTTTAAATAAGGTATAATTAACATATAACATAATTTTAGTTTCAGGTGTACAACATAATTATTTGATATTTGTATACACTGTAGAAATAATCACCACGATAAGTCTAGTTACTCTCTGTCACCATACAAAGCTATAAAATGTGCAATATAATACCATTGACTATAGTTGCCATGCTGTACATTACAACCCCATGACATTTATTTTATGACTGGAAGTTTGTACCTCTTGATCCCCTTCACCCATTTTGCCTAAGCCCCAACCCCTCTCCCTCTGGCAACCACCATTATATTCTCTCCATTTATGAGTTTGGTTTTGTTGTGCTTTGTTTGTTCATGTTTCATTTTTTAGATTCCACATATATGTATATTTGTATTTCTGTCTGACTGATTTCACTTAGCATATTTCATACTCAAGGTCCATACATGTTGTCTCAAATGGCAAAATTTCATTCTTATTTATGGCTGAGTAGTATTCCATTGTGTATATACATATATACACAAGGCATATATATATATATATATATATATATATATGAATAATGCTGCAGTGAACACAGGGTTGCACATACAAATTAGTGTTTTCATCTTCTTTGGATAAATACGCTGAGTGTAACAGCTGGATTTTACAATAGTTCTATATATATGAGGAACCTTTATACTGTTTTCCATAGTGGCTGCATCAATTTACATTCTTATCAGTTTCAGTTGGTGTGTGTCCTTACATCTGAAGTGAACCTCTTGTAGGCAGCAGATAGATCGGTGTTATATTTTTATCCATTCAGCCACTCTATGCCTTTTGATTGGAGAATTTAGGCCATTTGCATTTAAAGTAATTATAGATAGGTATGTATTACTGCCATTTTAAAAATTATTTTTGCCTATTTTGTATTTCTTTCTTCTTCTCTTGCTCTCTTCCCTTGTGGTTTGATGATTTTCTTTAGTGTTATGTTTAGATTCCATTCTCATCTTTTGTGTAACTACAATAGGTTTTTGCTTTGTGGTTACCAAGAGGTTCACATATATCAACCTATATGTTTAACAGTCTATTTAAAGTTAAGTTGATAGCAAGTTAAGTTTGAACACATTCTAAAACTACACTTTTACCTCCTCAACATTTTATGTTTTTGATGTCACATTGTACATCTCTTTACTCAGTGTATCCCTTAACTAATTATTGTAGTTATAGTTATTTTTTACTATTTTTGTCTTTTAACCATTGTACTAGCTTTATAAGTGATTAGTTCAGTAACTTTACTATATATTTACCTTTATCAGTGAGATTTTTATATTCATATGTTTTCTTGTTTAGACTAATTAGTGCTCTTTCAGCATAAAGCCGTTTTTTTTTTTTTTGCGGTACATGGGCCTCTCACTGCCACGGCCTCTCCCGCTGCAGAGCACAGGCTCCGGACGCGCAGGCTCAGCGGCCACAGCTCACGGTCCCAGCTGCTCCGCAGCATGTGGGATTCTCCTGGACTGGGGCACGAACCCGTGTCCCCTGCATCGGCAGGCGGACTCTCAACCACTGCGCCACCAGGGAAGTCCTTAAAGACCTTTTAACATTTCTTATAAAACTGGTTAGTGGCGGTGCACTCCTTTAACTTTTGCTTGTCTGGAAAACTCTTTCTTTCAATTCTGAATGATAACCTTGTCAGATAGAGTTTTCTTGGTTGCAATTTTTTTTGCTTTTAGCATTTCCACTCCCTTCTGGCCTACAGAGTTTTTGCTAAAAAGACTGCTGATAGTCTTATGCAGGTTCCCTTGTACATAACAAGTTGTTTTTCTCTTGCTGTTTTAAAGATTCTCTAAGTTTATCTTTAAGTTTTGGCATTTTAATTATGGTGTGTCTTGGCACGGATCTCTTTGTGTTCTTATTTGGAACTCTCCGAGCTTCCTGGATCTGGATGTCTATTTCATTTCCCAGGTTAGGAAAGTTTTCAGCCATTATTTCTTCAAATAAATTTTCTGTCCCTTTTTCTATCTTTTCTCTTTCTGAGACCCCTATAATGCAATTGTTCTGCTTGATTTTGTCCCATAGGTCCCTTAAACTATCTTTACTCTTTAAAAGTCCTTTTTTTCTTTTTGCTGCTCAGTTTGGGTAAGTTCCATTGCTCTGTCCTTCAGATCACTGATCCTTTTTTTTGCTTCATCTAGTCTGCTCTTGAAAACTTACAGTGTATTTTTTCAGTTCAGTTATTGTATTCTTAAGCTCTGTGACTTCTGTTTGGTACTTTCTTATATTTTCTGTCTCTTTGTTGAAGTTCTCTCTGTGCTCATCCATTCTTCTCCCAAGATCAATGAGCATCTTTATGACCATTACTTTTAACTTTTTTTCTCATTATATTTTTCTAAAAATTTTTATTTTATATTGGAGTATAGTTGATTAACAATGTTGTGTTAGTTTCACGTGTAAAGCAAAGTGATTCAGTTATACATATATATGTATCTATTCTTTTTAAAATTCTTTTCCCATTTAGGTTATTACAGAGTATTGAGAAGAGTTCCCTGTGCTATATATACAGTAGATCCTTGTTGGTTATCCATTTTAAATATAGCAGTTTGTACATGTCAATCCCAAACTCCCAATCTATCCCTCCCCCTCCCCCTTCCCCCCAGTAACCATAAGTTCATTCCCTAAGTCTGTGAGTCTGTTTCTGTTTTGTAAATAAGTTCGTTTGTATCATTTTTTTTAGATTACACATATAAGCGATATCATATGATATTTGTCTTTCTCTGATTTACTTCACTTAGTATGATAATCTCCAGGTCCATCCATGTTGCTGCAAATGGGATTTTTTCATTCTTCTTAATGGCTGCATAATATTCCAAAAGCTTTTGCACAGCAAAGGAAATCATAAACAAAGAGAAAAAACAACCCACAAAATAGGAGAAAATATTTGCAAATAATGTGACCAACAAGGGATTAATCTCCAAAATTTACAAACAACTCATGTGGCTCAATATCAAAAAAAAAAAAACAATCAAAAAATGGGCAGAAGACATAAATAGACACTTCTCCAAAGAAGACATACAGATGGCCAAGAGGCACATGAAAAGATGCTCAACATTGCTAATTATTAGAGAAATGCAAATGCAAATCAAAACTACGAGATATCACCTCATGCCTGTCAGAATAGCCACCATCAAAAAACCTACAAACAATAAATGCTGGTGAAGGTGTGGAGAAAAGGGAGCCCTCCTACACTGTTGGTGGGAACGTAAATTGGTACAGCCACTATGGAGAACAGTATGGAGGTTCCTTAAGAAACTAAAAACAGAGCTACCATATGATCCAACAATTCCACTTCTGGGCATATATTCGGAGAAAAACATGGTTCGAAAGGATACATGCATCCCAATGTTCATTGCAGCACTGTTTACAATAGCCAAGACGTGGAAGCAACCTAAATGTCCATTGACAGGTGAATGGATAAAGAAGATGTGGTACATACCTACAATGGAATATTGCTTTTAACTCTTATCAGGTAAATTACTCATTTCCATTTCATTAAGGATTTTTTTCTGGGGTTTTAGTTTATTCTTTTATTTGGAACATATTCCACTGTTTCCTCATTTTGTGTGACTCTCTATTTGTTTCTATGGATTAAGTGAAACAGCTACTCCCCCAGTCTTGAAGGATTGACCCAGGAAGAACGGGGTGAGGTGGGGGGTGTTTCAGTCATCTGTGCAATGTTCTAGGGGTGGTAGCCTGCGCAAAACTGTCTCTCCAGTTTTTTCAGTCCCATGGGACCCAGAGTTAGGCATTCAAGGGGAATCCCCTGGGTGGACTGTGCACACCCACTGGCTTTGGCAGAGCCATGGGGGAGTGCCAGGCCAGGGCAAACCAACCTGCTGGCTTTCATAGGGCTTTGGTGGGGTGGCACCAGGCTGGGGAAAACCTGCCTGCTGGCTTTAGTGAGGCTGTAGGAGGATACTGGGAAGAAGTAGGCCTGCTGGCACCAGCAAAATAAAAGAAGAGTGCAAAACATCACCCAACAGAGCCTCTGTCCCTGGAGAGATTTCCAACAGACCCCTGCCTCTCTGGCAGATTCTTTAAGATTAGCAGATTAATCTCCTACACATATGGTCTAGGCACTTTTCAAACTGATGATTTTGCTCTGGGTCCCAGAGCAAGTGAGTCTGTGCACAAGCCACTTAATAGCAGAATTTCTATTTCCTACAGCCCTTTTGGTCTCCTGGATGTTAAGCCTCATTTGTTTTCGAAGCCAGATATCTTGGGGGCTTCTCTTTGATATAGGTCTCAAGGTTTAGGGTGTGTGATGTGGGGCTCGAACCTCTTTTTTTTTTAATTAAAATTTTTTTTATCTTTACTTATTTTTTTTGAATTTTATTTTTTTTATACAGCAGGTATATTAGTTATTTTATACCTATTAGTGTATATATGTCAATCCTAATCTCCCAATTTATCCCACCAGGGCTCGAACCTCTTGATCCTCAGGGAGAAGCACCATATTTCTGAGATCCCTCCCAATTATGGTTTGCTGCACCAGGGGTAGGGCTTTGGGGGAGACTGTATCTCTGCCTCTCCTACACATTTCAATGTGGCCCTTTTATCATTTGTTGTGGAAGGAGATTTTCAGCTACATTTCAGGTCTTTTTCAGAGGGAATTGTTTAATATGTAGCTGTATATTTGGTGTGTCCATGGGAGAAAGTGAGTTCAGGAACTTCCTACACTGTCATCTTGAATTGTCCCCCCTAAATTTCCTAAAGTACTCTTTAAAAAGACCCAAAACATTGCAGAATAATTCCTGATAAAGCTAAACTCCCATTGAGTAGTATATATAGTATTTTAGCCAGACATATTGCTGCCTCTAACAATTTAGAGGTTTGGTTACCAATGAAAAGGGGAAAGACCACACACATATATATGTATGGTATCTTCACTGCATTCTCCAAATGAATTAATGGCATTTGGGAAAAAAAAACTCTCATGAGATACTTTTTCTACAAATACATAAATATCATACTTTTTCTATAATATATAAATATATAATTTTATGCTGTTTTCTAAATCTAAGTAAACATTTATCAATCAAGTTATCTAATAATTGCATTTGGGAGAAAAGTCATGTTTAATTATATATTTCTTACATTTGAGATTGGGTAAGCTGCAAAATTCCAGCATTTTTTGCATGTCATTTCTTGGAAATATAAGACAACTTGGGTTATTTCCCCTTGGATTTTTTCCAAAAGAGCAAGATTAATTGCTGGAATAAAGATAGGCTTACATAATTTATAAATGTGTATGTGGTCCACTGTACTGTATTTAATTTCTTTCATGTGATAACAAGCTTAAAGTATAAATTAGAGTCCTGCTATCTCTCTATTTTAATGGGGCTTTAAAGAAGATTTTATTTAAAAAATTAAATGTAAATTACAGAAAAACAGATTAGCAGGGACTAAGATCAAATGGATTGGCAGAAATAATAAACAGATTGTTTCTAGTGTTCCATGGCAAATTGACAGCAGATATTAAATTGATAACAAATATGAGCCTAACATATTGCATTGTCTTGAGAAAAAGGGGAAAACGTTAACATAATGTAGTTCAGAAAATGCATTGAGATAATCTTCAGAAATCGTACAAAGAAGAAAAGATAGATGACTATGACTACATTAAAATTAAAAACTACTGGACCACTTTTCCCCTTAATCTTCACTTCCTTTGGGGTTGAAAAACCCTTTATAAGCACAACCTGATAACATGACATATAATACAGCGTGATTTTATCAGTCACAATGTTCATTTTTTACCATTAACCCTGAAGCACAGTCAAGAGATTTTGTTGACAACCAGCTTCTCTTTATGAACAGTACAACCTGTAGACAGGCCTTTGGATGCACTTTTTTTCTGCACTTCAGTGCAGTATTCTTCTTGGCTTAAAAATTAGCATTAACTAGATATAACTGACTGAGAGAATGGTGGCTAAATGGTCAGCCTGGCTGTCAATGTAAGGTAAATCTCTATTCCTGCCAAAGCTCAGGTAACTATGGGTATGTCTGTGTTTAGATATGTGTATTTATATAAATGCCTGAGTTTTAGACTATTTTAACAGAGGACAAGGAATATGTATAAAGTTATTTCTAATTTACATTATCAAGCTTTTTAGTATGTATACATTTGATACTCCAGGTATCACATTTCAAAATTAGAATTAAAATCAATACATTAAGCCAGCCAACTGGTGGTTAAAAATATGATTGTAATGAAAGAAAATAAGATAAATTATACAACCTAACTTTTGGGTCAAAACGATAAGTTGCAGGGACCTGATTTAACAGTGTTGTTAAATGTTGCCTGTGCTTAGGGTAATTGTTATCATCACTGGGTAGTAACATAAAAACTTTCATTAGTTCAGAATTTTTATCTTATTGTTACTCTCTGCATCCCTTCATAACAGACTAACAGCTGTTTCTCTGATGATTTACCCTAAAATCTGGGATCTTGATTCAAATTTTTAATGGAAGGTTTATGTTTCAAGCAGCATCAACATATTTTACTCAGGCTATCAATTGGAAATAAAAAGGGAATATCTTTATCTTCTTTTTCTGAGAAATATAGCTGCCCATTCATTTGGGCTGTCATGTGATCTGCTACTGATCTGGTTAAAAAAAAATATTTCACCCTAGACTCACATGAGATTTAGATCATTGTTCCAAACTACAGAATATTTTCTATATATTCCTCCATAGTGTTGGCATGAGTGCACCCCCCTCCCAAAATTTTGACCTTATTATATCTAACTTTCAGAGAAATCACCAAGGATGAAAAAAATGTGAAAATTATTATA
Source organism: Mesoplodon mirus (assembly GCF_964341445.2). Taxonomy (NCBI): domain Eukaryota; kingdom Metazoa; phylum Chordata; class Mammalia; order Artiodactyla; family Ziphiidae; genus Mesoplodon; species Mesoplodon mirus. The sequence goes on along the minus strand of NC_138977.1, from coordinate 5,847,213 downwards.
CTCTGACATGTAATATTTTAGATAAAATTATGTTACTGAATTAAAATACTAAAAATACAGTTTAAAGATTTTTTTTTCTTTTATTAGTTGTCACGAGAAATTTGGCATGGGCCATTCATGTTTTCTTATCTGGTGACTCCTATGATCCCTGAGATGTATTTATAAGAAAGCTGTCTTTAAAGAGGATTTCATTTTTGTGCAGTTAAATACAATGGATTCTTTGTGTCAAGCTAACTGGCCCATGAAATAACTGAATCTATATGGCTAGGTCTTTCTAATATGCTCCATTCAAAGGAGCTAGCTGGCTCAAATATAAATAATACTTAAACTCTCAAACAATAATAAAAATATGTGGGAAGATATATTTGCTTTTTTAAAAAGTGTTTAAGTTGCAAAGTATCATTTTAATGGACAGTAAATTACATAGGCATGGGGGAAAACTTGAGAAGTTATTATAGCTAACTGAAAACAGAATTTTTTACATGACACCAAGACCTTAATTTTAATAGTCTCTGGAAGTAGTTGAAGAAAATAATGGGTGTTACGCTTATTCATTAACTTTACAGCTATAGATTTCATGTTAAAAATTCAAATTAAAGACATTATGCATTCTTCTAAATTGTACATATAAATGTATTTCCATGAAGCGTTCATTTTAGTAGAACATTTCATTAGAGAAATTTAGAGCAAATACGCTGTTTTAAATTCCCTTAAAATAAAGCCAGGATAATCAATTATAATTCCTTATAATCAGAATTATGAAGCTTGAGGATGGTTTATATTTTAAAATTTATTAAGTGAAATTCAAATGCTGCCAAAATTTTAAATCCCCAAACCAAAACGTTTATCTATGGCATTAACATAGCCAAAATCTAAAATCATTCATTTATTTATTGAGTAATCATTATATGCTAGACACTGTTAGATATTAGGGATAAAAAGTGAGCAAAGTGTCACTTTCCTCCTTGAATCTGGTCTATTTGGATATGAGATAGATAATAAGAAAGTAAATCAACAAATATATACATACAAATTATTATTCATGTAGCAAAGGAAAAAGACATATGAAAGCAAATAATATGGTGAGTGGTAGAAGGAAATTGAATCACTTTAGCTAAGTTTTAAAGAAAATGCTTTATAAAAATTGAAAGTATATTTATAGAAATAGAATTATCAAATATCAATAAGGTAAAATTCAAAATGTCTGTCATCCAATAAAAAATATTAGGCATGCAAAGAAGCAACCCATACTGAGGAGAAAAATCAATCAACCTAAACAGACACAAATAACTTAGATGATCGAATAGACAGTTCCATGAACTGGCAACTATTTATGTAGCAGTTACATTGTATTTACAACTATTTACATAGCATTTACTTTGTATTAGGTATTATAAGTAATCTGGAGATGATTTAAAGTATACAGGAGGATGTGTGTAGGTTATATACAAATACTATGTCATTTTATGTAAGGGACTTGAGCATCCTCGGATTTGGTATCTGCAGAGGTTTCTGGAATCAATCCCCCAAGGATATTGAGGGAAGACTGTACTTTTCTCTTAAAGTCAGGAAGAAAGCAAGGATAAACATTCTTACCACTTCTTTTTAACACACTCGTGGTTCTAGTTAGTGTCATAAGCCCAGAAAAATAAATAAATAAAAGTCATCTATCTTTGGAAGGAAGCAGTAAAATTGTCTTTATTCAAAGGCTACATGTCTGTCTATGCAAAAAATTCTATGGAATCTACAAAAAGCTACTAGAACTAATAAGTAAGTTTAGTCAGCTTGCAGATTATAAGACCAATATAAAAAATCAATTGTGTTTTTATATGTATGTAACAAAAAATCTTATTAGATATTAAAAATTTGATCATAATATACAAAGTATGTAAAGATAAATTAGATAGAATATATGTAAGACTTGAACACTGAAAGCTACAAACATTGCTGAGAGAAATTAAAGAAAACCTAAACAAATTGAGAGATATATCATAGTTAAAGATCAGAAGACTCAATATTGTTAAGATGACAATTCTCCCCAAATTGATCTATTGATTCAATGCAATACCAATCAGAGTCCTAATAGGACTTCTTTTGCAGAAATCGACCAGATGATTCTAAAATTCATATGCAAATGCAAAGTACCTAAAATAGCCAAAGCAATTTTGAAAAAAGAAGAAGAAAGTTGGAAGGTTTATACCACATAATTTTAAGGCTTATTATAAAGTTACAGTATTCAATATAGTGTGGTATTTACATAAAGATATACAAATATGATCAATAGAACAGAATAGAGAGTCCAGAAATAGACCCAGTTATATATGGTCAAGTTGATATTTGACAAAGATACAAAGTCAGTTTAGTTTAGGAAAGACGGTCTTTTCAATAAATGTCAAAACATCAAACTTTGAGTTCATTTAAATACGTGCAGCTTATTATATATCAACTAGGTTTCAATAAAGCTGTTCAACAACTTAAATGAAATGGATTAATCATTTTCTAGAAAAGTTTAATTTGGAAAAAAACTAGAGACTAAGTTTTAAAAGAGAAAGGGTAGGTAGAAAAGCTTTCAAGAAACAGGAAATGCAATGTAATCAACTGAAAGTAAAAGACCCAGGTGGCTACATCATAGAGACCGTGGGAGAAGATTAGTGATGAGATTGGAAAGATAGGCAAGGCCTAGAAAACATCTAGCCTTGTAGACAACAATTAATAATTATTATATATATAATGGAAGGCCATAATAGGGTTTTATTCTGGGTAATGCTATGATTGAATTTACATATTTAATAGACCACTCTGATTCCTATGTGCTGAAAAGCAATAGTGGAAGGATAGAGATTGGCTAAGAGGCTACTTGCAGTAATCCAGGCACAAAACAAGGGGCTTTGTAAAAAGGGGGCAGAGAGGGACAATCCAAAAATGACTTTTAAGAACAATCCCATTTACAATAGCATAAAAAAGAAAATAATTAAAAATAAAATTAATCACAGAAATGTAAGACTTGTATACTAAGCACTGCAAAAGAATGAATTTGGATGCCTACCTCACACCATACACAAAAATTAATGGATCACAGACTTAAATATAAGCATTAAATTGTAAAACTACCTAGAGGGAAACATAGGAATTCATAATCTTGGATTAGGCAATGGTTTCTGAGATAACAATATCAAAAAGACAGGAACAAAACAAAAAAAGATAAATTGGATTTCAAAAAAATTAAAAACTTTGGCTTCAAAGGACACTATCAAAGAAATGAAAAGACAACCCACAGACCGGGAGGAAATATCTGCAAATCTTATTTGTGATAATGGACTTGTATCCGGAATACGTAAGGAACTCTTATAACTCGATGATAAAAAGACAACCCAACTTTTAAAGTGGGAAAATTATCTGAACAGATTTTTCTCCAGAGAAGATATACAAGGGGCCAATAGCACAGAGATAGATGCTCACATGATTGGTCTTCAGGGAAATGTAAATCAAAATTACAGTGAGACACCACTTCACACCTAACAGAATGACAATAATCAGAAAGACAGACAGTAAGAGGTGTCAACAAGGATTATGGAGAAGTTAGAACCGTCAAACTTTATTGATGAGACTGTAAAATGATGCAGCCACTTTGGAAAAGAGTTTGGCAGTTCCTCAAAATGCTAAAGATAGAACTATCATATGACCCAGAAATTGTACTCATAGGGATCTACCCGCTAGAAACGAAAACTTATGTCCACACAAAAACTTGTACATAATTGTTCATCACAGCATTACTAACAATAGCCCCAAAGTGGAAACAACCTAAACATCCATCAACTGATCAATGAATAGACAAAATGCTTCTTATCCATTCAGTGAAAACTATTTGGTAATAAAAAAAGAATAAAGTACTGATACATACTACAACATGGATAAACTTCTAAATAAGTGAAGAAAGTCACTTATGAAATACCACATAGAGTATGATTCCATTTCTGTAAAATATCTAGTATAGGTACATCCATAAAGGCAGAAAGTAGATTAGTGGTTGCCTAAGGCTGGGGACTGGGTGCAGATAGCAGCCAAGCAGGGGATGGGGAGTGACTGCTATGGATACAAGGTTTCTTTTGGAGATGATTAAAATATTCTAAAATTAGATTATGGTGATGATTGCACAACTCTGTGAATACGTTAGAAACCACTGAATTATACACTTTAAAAGGATGAATTTTCTAATATGTAAATTATATTTCAATAAAGCTGTTCATGAAAAACAGGAAAGAGAAAAAATTATTTCAGATACAATACACATAAATTAAAAACAAGATTTGGTAGTAGATTATATGTGGGGGTTAAGAAAGAAAGAGGAATCAAGTGTAGCTCCTGGCAAAATTATTAACTCAGTGATACTGTCAAGTAGTAAGTTAGATGTACTAATCAGAAACTGAGAGGACAGGACTGGGCTGTATTTATAAATATATGCTGGCTCTCTCTCTCTCTCTCTGTATATATATATATATATATATATACACACACGCACATATATTTGTAAATATAAATATTATAAAGTTATATAACTATATAAATATTAAATATAATTATGTAGCATATAAGTATACATGTACAACATATATTTATATAAAATATATAAATAAAACAATTATCCATGAAACTAGTTATCTATTTAGACTACGAGTTGTGTAGTTTCCTTGGTCTGGAATCCTCTTTACCATTACCTTCAAGTTACAGTGCCCAGTTGACTAGAAAATAGAGACCATGCATATCTTGCTGTACATTGTAGAGAAAATACCAAGTTCACACCTGGATTTAATAAACATTTGTTTAATGTCTTAATGAATAAATGACTTTAGTTTTATTAAAGCTATCAGTAAAGAAAATTAATGAAGTAGATTAACATTTAAAGTTTCCTATAAGCCCAGTGGTGTCCTAGGCATTGCCACACATGAGATTTCATGGATCACAGAGATTTTATGTTTCTGTTCTAATTCTCATTTAGAGATTTTCTTAAAGGCTCAGAGAGGTTAAATTTGCCTAATGTTCCACAACTCTAAATGAGGTCACTGTGGTTCCAAACTCAGATTTCTCTGATCTCAATTCTTTTCCTTATTCCACAATAAAAAGAATACCAATCTTTTTTTCATTCTTTCTTAAAATTGGTACAGTCCTTCCATATCTCACTTAGTTATAACTAGAGTTATGAGAAAACATTGAGAAAATTTCTCTGCTCTTGGATTGCATTACAATTAGGACTTTCTGGAAAAGCAGTGTCCTATTTGTCCACAAATAGATATGCGTTAGCCCTGAAAATCTTCTCTTTATCTTCTCTTGTCTCCTGTGAGTTCTTCGGGTCACTAGCATTAGAAGAACAAAGGCAGAGTGATATAAATATGCCCTGTAATAGAAAGGATAAACTGAACAGTGTGTTCTCTTTGAATATGCATTTCAAGAACAGGCTTTAGCAAAGTCTCATCAACCCTGGCATAGCTGATTTTTTAAATTTATAATAAATATAAGGAAATCCAAAACAAGGCCATGGGAAAACATTACTTGTTTTTTGCTATTAGTGTGACAAATGAAAAAAGACATATCAGAGTTTGGCTGGGTGAAAAAAAAAAAACAAAAAAGATAGAAAAGCATGATCAAAATTGTGTAACAATAAAATGAAAAAAAGATTTGGAAAAAGGGTACCATGATGCCAATGTTTTAGAGACAAAGTTAGGGATAAATTTAAAATTCTACTTTTTCCTATGACTAACATTTTCTATTGCAACTGTGTTTCTTTTTAAAAATGAGGACAAATGTTTGTATGCATGTGAAAAACCAGAAATTTATTTTGACTTTTTACTTTATTTCCTTTTCCCTACCTATCTGAGTTAAAGTGAGTTCAGGAAATGTAAATTAAGCAGTGCTATACGCACTTCATCATACGTGATCTCAGAGAAAAGAGAGGAAGGAATACAAAATGGACATGCCATGAAAAAATACAGAATAGGGAGATAAATGTCACACAATTAACAAAAAGTCAAATGTTTTAACACGCATGGAAGAAAAATTATAAAATTTTATTGAGAAAGCAAAGGTGGAAGTGTTGGAAAATGTTTAAATGTTTAATTTTGTGCTTGAAGGAACTTAATAACTCAAGCACTGTGCTAATCACTTTAATTAAGTTATCCTGGCCGTCTGAGAAATAATGTGATTTCATCACACTAAAATAAGATCAATGAAGTATATTATGTTCAGTAAAACAATCTGAATGCATGAACAAAAATAAGCTCAGGAAGAAAAAATGAAACCTCTTATAGAAAATTTATAATAGGGGGAGGGAGGAGCTTCAAGATAGCGGAAGAGTAACACGCAGAGATCACCTTCCTCCCCACAAATACATCAGAAATACATCTACATGTTGAACAACTCCTACAGAACACCTACTGAACGCTGGCAGAAGACCTCAGACCTCCCAAAAGGCAAGAAAATACCCACGTACCTGGGTAGGGCAAAAGAAAAAAGAAAAAACAGAGACAAAGAATAGGGACGGGACCTGCACCAGTGGGAGGGAGCTGTGAAGGAGGAAAGGTTTCCACATACTAAGAAGCCCCTTTGCGGGTGGAGACTGCAGGTGGCAGGGGGGGAAGTTTCGGAGTCACAGAGGAGAGCACAGCAACAGGGTGTGGAGGGCAAAGCAGAGAGATTTGCGCACAGAGAATCGGTGCCGACCGGCACTCACCAATCCTAGAGGCTTGTCTGCTCACCCACCGGGGAGGGCGGGGGCTGGGAGCTGAGGCTCAGGCTTCGGAGGTCAGATCCCAGGGAGAGGACTGGGGTTGGCAGCATGAACACAGACTGAAGGGGGCTAGTGCACCATGGCTAGCCAGGAGGGAGTCTGGGAAGAACTCTGGAGCTGCCGAAGAGACAAGAGACTTTTTCTTCCCTCTTTGTTTCCTGGTGTGCAAGGAGAGGGGATTAAGAACGCTGCTTAAAGGAGCTCCAGAGACGGGGTGGGAGCCACGGCTAACAGTGCGGACCTAGGGACGGGCATGAGACGCTAAGGCTGCTGCTGCAGCCACCAAGAAGCCCGTGTGAAAACAGAGGTCACTATCCAAACCTACCCTCCTGGGAGACTGTGCAGCCCGCCACTGCCAGGGTCCCGTGATCCAGGGACAACTTCCCCGGGAGAACATAAGGCGTGCCTCAGGCTGGTACAAAGTAATGCTGGCCTCTACCGCCGCAGGCTCACCCCACCTCTGTACCCCTCCCTCCCCCTGGCCTGAGTGAGCCAGAGCCCCTGAATCAGCTGCTCCTTTAACCCTGTCCTGTCTGAGCGAAGAACAGATGCCATCAGGCGATGTACATGCAGAGGCAGGGCCAAAACCAAAGTTAACCCCAGGGGCTGTGTGAACAAAGAAGAGAAAGGGAAGTCTCTCCCAGCAGCCTCAGGAGTAGCGGATTAAATTTCCACAATTAACTTTATGTACCCTGCATCTGTGGAATACATGAATAGATAACGAATCATCCCAAATGGAGGAAGTGGACTTTCGGGGCAATGATATATATATATATATTTTCCCTTTCTCTCTTTTTGTGAGTGTGTATATATATGCTTCTCTGTGTGATGTTGTCTGTATAGCTTTGCTTTTACCATTTGCCCTAGGGTTCTGTCTCTCTGGTTTCTTTTCTTTTCCTTTATTTTTTTTTAGTATAGCTTAGAGAACTTGTTATCAGTGGTGGATGTGTTTTTTGGTTTAGTTCCTCTCTTCTTTCTTTCTTTTTTTTTTTACTTAAACAAATTTTTTAATAATTATTTCTTATTTTAATAAATTTATTCTATTTTTATTTTGTCTCTTTCTTTCCTTTTCTTCCTTCCTTCCTTCCTTCCTTCCTTCCTTCCTCCCTTTTATTCTGAGCCATGTGGATGACAGGCTCTTGGTGCTCCAGCCAGGCATCCAGCCTCTGAGATGGGAGAACCATGTTCAGGATATTGGTCCACAAGAGACCTCCCAGATCCATGTAATATCAAACAGTGAAAATCTCCCAGATATCTCCATCTCAATGTCAAGACCCAGATCCACTCAACGACCAGGAAGCTACACTGCTGGACACCCTATGCCAAACAACTAGCAAGACAGAAACACAATCACACCCATTAGCAGAGAGGCTGCCTAAAGTCATAATAAGCCCACAGACACCCCAAAACACACCACCAGACGTGGAACTGCCCACCAGAGAGACAAGATCAAACCCCATCCACTAGAACACAGGCACTAGCTGCCTCTACCAGGAAGCCTACACAACCCACTGAACCAACCTTAGCCACTGGGGGGAGACACCAAAAACTATGAGAACTACAAACCTGCAGCCTGCAAAAAGGAGACCCCAAACATAGTAAGTTAAGCAAAATGAGAAGACAGAAAAACACACAGGAGATGAAGGAGCAAGGTAAAAACCGACCAAACCTAACAAATAAAGAGGAAATAGGCAGGCTACCTGACAAAGAATTCAGAATAATGATAGTAAAGATGATCCAAAATCTTGGAAATAGAATGGAGAAAATACAAGAAACGTTTAACAAGGATGTAGAAAAACCAAAGAGCAAACAGTCATGAACAACACAATAAATGAAATTAAAAATTCTCTAGAAGGGATCAATAGCAGAATAACTGAGGCAGAAGAACAGAAAAGTGACCTGAAAGATAAAACAGTGGAAATAATACTGTAGAGCAGAATAAAGAAAAAAGAATGAAAAGAATTGAGGACAGTCTGAGAGACCTCTGGGACAACATTAAATGCAACAACATTCGAATGATAGGTGTCCCAGAAGAAGAAGAGAAAAAGAAAGGGACTGAGAAAATATTGGAAGAGATTCTAGTTGAAAACTTCCCTAATATGGGAAAGGAAATAGTTAATCAAGTCCAGGAAGCACAGAGAGTCCCATACAGGATAAATCCAAGGAGAAACATGCCAAGACACATATTAATCAAACTATCAAAAATTAAATAAAAAGAAAAAATATTAAAAGCAGCAAGGGAAAGCAACAAATAACACACAAGGGAACCCCTATAAGGTTAACAGCTGATCTTTCAGCAGAAACTCTGCAAGCCAGAGGGGAGTGGCAGGACATATTTAAAGTGATGAAGGGGGAAAACCTATATCCAAGATTACTCTACCCAGCACGGATCTCATTCAGACTTGATGGAGAAATTAACAACTTTACAGACAAGTGAAAGCTAAGAGAATTCAGCACCACCAAACCATCTTTACCACAAATGCTAAAGGACCTTCTCTAGGCAGGAAACACAAGAGAAGGAAAGGACCAACAATAACAAACCCAAAACAATTAAGAAAATAGTAATAGGAACATACATATTGATAATTACCTTCAATGTAAATGGATTAAATGCTCCAACCAAAAGATATAGACTGGGTGAATGGATACAAAAACAAGACTCATATATATGGTGTCTACAAGAGACTCACTTCAGACCTAGGCACACATACAGACTGAAAGTGAGGGGAAGGGAAAAGATATTCCATGCAAATGGAAATCAAAAGAAAGCTGGACTAGCAATTCCCATATCAGACAAAATAGACTTTAAAACAAAGACTATTACAAGAGACAAAGAAGGACACTACATAAAGATCAAGGAATCAATCCAAGAAGAAGATATAACAATTGTAAATATGTATGCACCCAATATAGGAGCACCTCAATACATAAGGCAAATATTAACATCCATAAAAAGGGAAATCGACAGTAACACAATCATAGTAGGGGACTTTAACACCCCATTTCCACCAATGGACAGATCCTCCAAATGAAAATAAATAAGGAAATAAAAGCTTTAAATGATACATTAAACAGGATGGACTTAATTGAAATTTATAGGACATTCCATCCAAAAACAACAGAATACACTTTCTTCTAAAGGGCCCATGGAACATTCTCCAGGATAGGTCATATCTTGGGTCACAAATCAAGCCTTGGTAAATTCAAGAAAATTGGAATCATATCAAGTATCTTTTCTGACCACAATGCTATGAGACTAGATATCAATTACAGGAAAAATTCTGGAAAAATACAAACACATGGAGGCTAAACAATACACTACCTAATAACCAAGAGATCACTGAAGAAATCAAAGAGCAAATCAGAAAATACCTAGAAACAAATGACAATGGAAACATGATGACCCAAAACCTATGGGATGCAGCAAAATGAGTTCTAAGAAGGTAGTTTATAGCAATACAATCCTATATCAAGAAACAAGAAACTTCTTAAATAAACAACCTAATATTACACCTAAAGCAATTAGAAAAAGAACAAAAAACCCCCAAAGTTTGCAGAAGGAAAAAAATCATAAATTTCAGATCAGAAATAAATGAAAAAAAAACGATGGAAATGATACTAAACATCAATAAAACTAAAAGCTTGGTCTTTAGGACAATAAACAAAATTCATAAACCATTAGCCAGACTCATCAAGAAAAAAAAAGTGAGAAGACTCACATCAACAGAACTAGAAATGAAAAAGGAGAAGTAACAAGTGACACTGCAGAAATACAAAGAATCATGAGGGATTACTACAAGCAACTATATGCCAATAAAATGGATAACCTGGAAGAAATGGACAAATTCTTAGAAAAGCACAACTTCCAAGACTGAATCAGGAAGAAATAGAAAATATAAAGAGACCAATCACAAGCACTGAATTTGAGACTGTGATTAAAAATCTTCCAACAAACAAAAGCCCAACACCAGTGGCTTCACAGGTAAATTCTAGCAAACATTTAGAGAAGAGCTAACAGCTATCCTTCTCAAACTCTTCCAAAATATAGCAGAGGGAGGAACACTCCCAAACTCATTCTATGAGGCCCCCATCATCCTGATACCAAATCCAGATAAAGATGTCACCAAAAAAGAAAACTACAGGCCAATATCACTGATGAACATAGATGAAAAATCCTCAGCAAAATACTAGTAAACAGAATCCAACAGCACATTAAAAGGATCATACACCATGATCAAGTGGGGTTTACCCCAGGAATGCAAGCATTCTTCAATATATGCAAATCAATCAATGTGATACAGCATATTAACAAATTGAAGGATAAAAACCAAATGATCATCTCAATAAATGCAGAAAAAGCTTTTGACAAAATATAATACCCACTTATGATTAAAAACTCTCCAGAAAGTAGGCATAGAGGGAACTTACCTCAATATAATAAAGGCCATATATAACAAAGCCTCAGCCAACATCTTTCTGAATGGTGAAAACTGAAACCATTTCCACTAAGATCAGGAACAAGACAAGTTTGCCTACTCTCACCAGTATTATTCAACATAGTTGTGGAAGTTTTAGCCACAGCAATTAGAGAAGAAAAAGAAATAAAAGGAACCCAAATCGGAAAAGAAGAAGTAAAACTGTCACTGTTTGCAGATGACATGATACTATACATAGAGAATCCTGAATATGGTACCAGAAAACTACTAGAGCTAATCAATGAATTTGGTAAAGTTGCAGGATACAAAATTAATGCACAGAAATCTCTTACATTCCTATACACTAACAACGAAAGATCAGAAAGAGAAATTAAGGAAACAATCCCATTCACCATTGCAACAAAAAGAATAGAATACCTAGGAATAAACCTATCTAAGGAGACAAAGACCTGTATGCAGAAAACGATAAGACACTGATGAAAGAAAATAAAGATGATACAAACAGATGGAGAGATATACCATGTTCTTGGATTGGAAGAATCAACATTGTGAAAATGACAAAATACTATCCAATTACTATCCAAAGCAACCTAGATTCAATGCAATCCCTATCAAACTACCAATGGCTTTTATCACAGAACTAGAATGAAAAATTTCACAATTTGCATGTAAACACAAAAGACCCCACATAGCCAAAGCAATCTTGAGAAAAAAATATTGAGCTGAGAGGAATCAGGCTCCCTGACTTCAAACTATATCACAAAGCTACAGTAATCAAGACAGTATGGTACTGGCACAAAAACAGAAATATAGATCAATGGAACAGAATAGAAAGCCCAGAGATAAAGCCACGCACATATGGCCACCTTATCTTTGAAAAAGGAGGCAAATATAGAGTGGAGAAAAGACAACCACTTCAATAAGTGGTGCTGGGACAGCTACATGTAAAAGAATGAAATTAGAACACTCCCTAAGACCATACACAAAAATAAACTCAAAATGGATTACAGACCTAAATGTAAGGCCAGACACTATCAAACTCTTAGAGGAAAACATAGGCAGAACACTCTATGACATAAATCACAGCAAGATCCTTTTTGACCCACTTCCTAGAGAAATGGAAATAGAAACACAAATAAACAAATGGGACCTAATGAAACTTAAAAGCTTTTGCACAGCAAAGGAAACCATAAACAAGACCAAAAGACAACACTCAGAATGGGAGAAAATATTTGCAAACGAAGCTACTGAGAAAAGGATTAATCACCAAAATATACAAGCATCTCATGCAGTTCAATATCAAAAAAACAAACAACCCAATCCAAAAATGGGCAGAAGTCCTAAATAGACATTTCTCCAAAGAAGATATACATATTGCCAACAAACACATGAAAGGATGCTCAACATCACTAATCATTAAAGAAATGCAAATCATAACTACAATGAGGTATCACCTCACACCAGTCAGAATGGCCATCATCAAAAAATCTACAAGCAATAAATGCTGGAGAGGGTGTAGAGAAAAGGGAACCCTCTTGCACTGTTGGTAGGAATGTAAGTTGACACAGCCACTATGGAAAACAGTATGGAGGTTCCTTAAGAAACTAAAAATAGAACTACCATACAACCCAGCACTCCCACTACTGGGCATTTACCCTGAGAAAACCGTAATTCAAAAAGAGACATGTACCACAATATTCACTGCAGCACTATTTACAATAGCCAGGACATGCAAGCAACCTAAGTGTCCATCGACAGATGAATGGATAAAGAAGATGTGGCACATATATACAACTGAATATTACTCAGCCATAAAAAAACAAAATTGAGTTATTTGTAGTGAGGTGGATGGACCTAGAGTTTGTCATACAGAGTGAAGTTAAGTCAGAAAGAGAAAAACAAATACTGTATGCTAACACATATATATGGAATCTAAAAACAAAAGGTTCTGAAGAACCTAGGGGCAGGACAGGAGTAAAGACGCAGACATAGAGAATGGACTTAAGGATACGGGGAGTGTGAAGCGTAAGCTGGGACGAAGTGAGAGAGAAGCACTGACATATATACACTACCAAATGTGACATAGATAGCTAGTGGGAAGCAGCTGCATAGCACAGGGAGATCAGCTCTGTGCTCTGGGACCACCTAGAGGGGTGGGACTGGGGGCTAGGAGAGAGATGCAGGAGGGAGGGGATATGGGGATATGTGTGTGCATATGGCTGATTCGCTTTGTTGTGCAGTGCAAACTAACACAGCATTGTAAGGCAATTATACTCCAATAAAGATGTTTAAAAAAATAAATAAATAGAGTAAAATTTATAAATCTATATATATACCCTATAAGTAAATTTAGGGGTCAAGATTAATGAAAAGCAATTAAAAAATGAATGAAAATATTGAGAGCATTTAAATTCTAAAGTGTAAGACTATTCTATAATCCTCTTAATGTTTTGTTTTTGTTTTGTTTTGTTTTTTTACTTTTCTTAATTTCCAGTCTTAGTAATCCTGTTGTGTGGTTTTAATTTGATAACATCTAGTTTGCAAAACAGCAAAAAACTTGAGTTAATTTTCTTATAGAAAAGTTAAGAAAAGAGAGATTTGAACTATTTTATCCAATGTTTTTATAGACAAATTAGTTTGGTGTCAAACATTTCAAAAGTTAATTCAAAATTCAGTATTTTAGGTGCAAAATCTTTCTCCAATTAGCAAAAATAGAGAAGTTTAATAATTGAGTTATAGATTGCAAACAAACAAACCCAACCGATAAACACCATTTTCCATGATTGTCTGCAAAGTACTAGATTTTGGGATTATGCTTTACCACAGATTAAATAGTTTATCATTTGGGTACCATAGGCAGCCATCCAGTCTAGTAAATGTCTAACCTATGTCATAACAAAAAGCTAGATGGAGGGTTTCTGTTATTGTTATTTTACTTTCAGCACCACTAGCTTACAGTGCAGTGGGAGTGTTAATCCCTGAATGATGCCTTGAAAATATTCCAATATGTTTCATAGAGTGGTTTTCACTATACTGAAACAAATAAGGTCTAAATAGCTCAAGAAACATTATACTCCCTGTTCTAATAGGCTGTGGCATGATCATATGTTCAAGATGAACATGAAATAATTATTGTTTTTTCAGCTTTCAATGGGATCAAACAGACTACAGGATGAAAACTAAGGATGCTCTGTGTTAAGGTATTTATCACATTTTCTCTCCCTAAGGTCAGATATAGCATTCTTGGCTATTCATCCCTGTCTCGCCAATGCTTGGCGCATAGCTACTAATAAATGTTGACTGTTGGATTAACTGAGAAGAGAACAATGAAGAAGAAATGGCAAAAACAAAATAAGAAATACCTCCCTATAATTTTTTCTCAATTAACTTGGTTTCAAAGTTTTAGAAATCGGTAGGTACATGCATAACATTATTAGCTGTATAAAAAGTCCACCCCAGAGTTACCCAAATAAATGTTTGAATTAGCCTGAGTAACATAATTATAATGCCCCAGGTTAAAAAAAATCTCTGGGATCAAGGATGGAATTTTTTTGGTACCACATAGAGTGTCAGCTAAGAGGATCAATACTAATACATTGAAAAAAGGGGGGGGAAGAGGGAAAGAAGGAAAAAGGAAAGAAGAAAGGAAGGAAGGGAGGGAGGGAGGAGGGGAGGAAGGAAGGATCAAATGACTAACAGTATAAATTAACCTGTGGACACAGAAGGCTGTAATGCTTTTTAATACTCACCACTGCCACGCAGAATAAAAGGTACTGAAAGTCACTGGAAAATCTTTATTTCTAATGGAATAAAGATATTTGCTTTTAAAAATAATCAAGTATGGATTTTCAAAATCCCTGCTGGATCCCTCGACATGTTACTATTATATTACTTTGAAATTTTTCTCTGTTAAAAAAATCAATGTCAAAATATGTCATTAAAGTAAGCTAAAGGGGCACATGGAATGCTACTGTTCATGGTAAGGTAACATCTAATGATCATTTATAACATCAAGAATCATTTCTCCTTGATAAGAATGAAAAAATACCAATTATGCTTACGAACATCTAGCTTTATTTATATCAGACTAGATTAGAAAATGTCAAAGAAAGGAAAAACGAGGAAAACATATCACCTTTGATTTTATTTTCAATTTTAAAATTGGTTGGAAAAAAAGAAGAAAAATTGTAGTGTGGCAAGTTTCTTGTTAATGGTAATATGAAGCCAATAAAACTGGAGGAATAACTTACATATATACATCCTGAGGCTAAACGGGACATTGTGGATCATTTTATTCTTTTTTTTTTTTAAGGGAATATTGTTTAAATGGGTATAGAGTTTTATTTATTTATTTAAAGACCCAAACTCCCTGATGGCTTTTGGGGAAAGGGTTTTTTTATTTTATTTTATTTACTTATTTATTTAGTGGCTGCGTTGGGTCTTCGTTGCTGTGAGTGGGCTTTCTCTACTTGTAGTGAGCAGGGGCTACTCTTTGTTGTGGTGTGCGGGCTTCTCATTGCAGTGGCTTCTCTTGTTGCGGAGCATGGGCTCTAGGCGTGCGGGTTTCAGTAGTTGTGGCTCACGGGCTCAGCAGTTGTGGCTCGTGGGCTCTAGAGCACAGGCTCAGTAGTTGTGGTGCACAGGCTTAGTTGCTCCACGGCATGTGGGATCTTCCCACAGGGATTGAACCCATGTCCCCTTCATAGGCAGGCAGATTCTCAACCACTGCGCCACGAGGGAAGTCCCTGGATCATTTTCAAGAGAAGAAATTTCCATTAAAAAGGACTGAATTTTATCAAAACTTGGATTCGTCCTAATAGAAATATCTTGTCTTGCATCATCCTATGAGGTTGCTTATTATACTATCTAGGAAAAGAAGTGATAAACGACTAAAGAGTGAAGAGGTTTTAAAGAAAACACATGCCCAGGATATAAATGGTCAAAATGGCTGTGGCTTAGATAGAAGGTAAATATTAGTTACCTCAGGACTACTTGAAGAAACCCCAAATCTAAGCTAGAGGGAAGATATAGAAGCCCGAGAACCGAAGCAAACTTCTATTCCAAATGAGCCTTCTTTTAATTATTAGAGAAATGCAAATCAAAACTACAGTGAGGTATCACCTCACACCAGTCAGAATGGCCATCATCAAAAAGTCTACAAATAATAAATGCTGGAGAGAGTGCAGAGAAAAGGAATCCTCCCACACTATTGGTGAGAATGTAAATTGGTGCAGCCACTATGGAGAACAGTATGGAGGTTCCTTTAAGAACAAAAATAGAGCTACCATATGACCCAGCAATCCCATTCCTGGGTGTATATCTGGGAAAGATGAAAACTCTAATTCAAAAAGATACATGCACACCAATGTTCATAGCAGCACTATCCAAGACAGGAAGCAACCTAAATGTCCATCAACAGATAAATGGATAAAGAAGATGTGGTATATATATATATATATATATATATATATATATATATATATATACACAGTGGAATATTACTCAGACATAAAAGAGTGAAATAATGCCATTTTCAGCAACATGGATGGACCTAGAGATTATCATACTAAATGAAGTAAGTCAAACAAAGACAAATATCATCTGATATCACTTATATATGGAATCTTAAAAAAATAATTCAAAGGAACTTATTTACAAAACAGAAATAGCCTCACAGACATAGAAAACAAACCTATGGTTACCAAAGGGGAGGGATAAATTAAGGATTTGGGATTAGCAAATACACAGTACTATATATTAAATAGATAAACAACAAGGACCCACTGTATAGCCCAGGGAACTATATTTAATATATTGTAATAACCAATAATGGGAAAGAATCTGGAAAAGAATAAAACTGAATCACTTTGCTGTACACCTGAAACATTGAAATCAACTATACTTCAATAAAGTTTTTTAAAATCTAAAATGCAAAAAACAATAGCAAAGAAAAAACCCCCAAAATGAAATAAAGCATTAGTAAATGAGAAAATAGAGATCCTTCCTACCCTATAAAAATCAGATGTTTTTACAGGCTTTATTGCATATATATTATGTACCTCTCTACATACATTGTACCTAAAAGGGTTTATGTGTAATGTCTATTAAGTCATCTATGAATTCTTTGGAGATCTTATCAATGTAATGTTCTATATCTGTGCTGCCCAAATGCACACCATGATTTGGTAGGTCCGAGGTGGAGATTGAGATCATGCATTTCTAACATAAGCCCAAATGACATCAGTGTTGCTGACATCAATGAACACTGAGTGGAAAGGTTCTACCAGGCTGACTAACCAATACAGGGGAAGGGTCTTTTTCAGGTATACATCAAAATCAGAATGACCTTTCTTCAGAAAATGACTCAGTCAAAATAGTGACAAATAACAGTAGAGAGTGGCAGGGTCAGCCCCATTGTCTCACTGTGCATGTGTTTCCTTGACTATTCTAAAGACATGGGAGGCAGAAGAAGGAGCATTAGAGGGATGGATGCAAATGAAAAACTACTCATCTTTTCCCATCTCACAATAGCACCTACCATGTACATACAGTATATGGAAGTTAATTTTCAATAAAGCAATAGGTTTCCTACTGTTTGAATTTCTGTCTTTCTTGTTTATCTTACATGTGTCTTTTTCTCCATTTTCCACTCGGATCCCATTAGTTATCATGGAAACAATGACTTTGGTGTACATGAGGAATACAGACATAAGTATTTTCAACTGAGGCAAAGTGCCACAAGTTATTCGGTTCTCAGAGCTAGGTTTACACCACAGTTGGACAAAAGCAAAATTAAATCAGGAATTAGACTGCTGAATTATTCTGGATTCAACTCTAGAAGGCAGACTGCTAATCTCTGCAGGAGAACATATGAATCTGAGCTGCAGAGAATGATTAGGCAATGAACAACACACTGGGAGAAAATGGATCTGTAGGAGGAAGGGATAAATAAAAGTTCTCCATCTCTTTTCTACAAATTTCAAAATATCCCTTTGCTGTGAGGCACTGGAATTACTGCATTAAAAAAAAAACTGTTAGAAAGTACTTAGGAAAATAGCATGATTTCCATCACTGAGGGAACAGCCTCTGGTTAGAAAATATAAAAAGACAGCCACATTACATAACAGTTCCATTTATATACACAGGCAAGGTGAAGACTACTAAACTGGAAGTGTCCAATGAAAATCTGAACCTGATTCATTAAGTCATGAAGGCAAATGATGATCAAACAGAGCACTTTAAAATGAACTGCCATAAACAACAGGAGTACAGCTTACCGCTGCTACTACCCATAATTGGGTTTTGGAAGGAAACAGAAGCTGAATGCAATATAGGTAATTAAAGAACAAGCTTTTGTTAACACTGGCAATCAAGGGGTTGTGATTTTACAGACTTGGAACCTATTATCGTCTAGTCTATTTTTAAAGAGGTAGTGTATTTCTCCTTCTTATAACACTAAAGTATAACTCTGGTTAACAGGTCATTTTCTATTCAAACTATTTACTATTCATTTAGGGAAAAGATGAGCATTTTTAGAATCCAGAATTACCGTGGAAACCATATTCTTAATCCCTGAGGAATGGGGAACAATTGATTATGAAATCATGATGGCTAAATTATAAGTCCCTATATAGTACATTATTGTAACTAATATCTCAGTACGAAGCATATAGGTTTTTATTTTGTTTCCCTTTAAAATGAACTCATTGTTCTTTTATAAGATACCTATAACATTTTGATTAGGTAACTTAAAGCAAGTATGGTATTTCAAAATATGATGGCTGAGAACCAACCTTAAAATCCTAATGAATATAAAAGAATGATTACAATTGTCATACTAGATGTTCAGCATTTCTGGAGAAATAACACAGACTAAGCTTTAAAAAAAAGTTCAAAAGTAAAACATGAAAATAACACCAGTAGACCTGATAAGTAGGAAACTTTTTAGAAATTTCCTAATCACACTACTTGGAAAGAAAACTTGAATCTCAAAGTAGCTCATCAGATAAGAAATTAGGGTAAACTGCATACTTCTTTCTAGGTTGGGTACGGAGGTAGAATCATAAAGCTTGGTGGTATTCATCTTTTTCCTCTTTTATTGTATATGTAAATATTGCTACTCAGCTAAATAAAATGAACTGCTGATCTCAGACTGTGTATACCTACCATCCCACAGAAAGGACACTAAACCCTACCTCAGGGTTCTGCTTTACATCACATTCTTAATCAGAGGGAGTTGAATTGCTCTCAAATTAGCCCTATTCTGAGATTATAATTTAATTCTACTAATTGCCTTCCAGACTAGGTCCTAATAAATAAACCACAGTCTTCATCTTAAAATTACTCCAAATCCAGCACCCAGGGGATTCTTCCTGTCCCCCTAACTAAATTCTTGACACAATATCTTATGTGTCTAGTCCTATCAAGGATTAGAACCTATCCTGCTTTGATCTTGCTAGAGCTTTCTGGATTAGGCACCCAGCCCCTAAAGCCACTCTCTTGCCACACTGGTCTGATTTCCTTGTCTTGACCTCTGACTATTGCCTATACCCTCAGATGTCATGCCTTTCTTACCTATGGCAAACCACTAAGCCTTTCTCAGGCAGACTTAACTTGTCAAATTGTACCTCCAATTATTGTTTTTGTTGGAACCTTTTGAGGTTGTCTTGCCTGACATAGGAGATCTACATCCTGTCTCAGGGTTCTAGTTCTATGTGATCAACACTACTTAATAGAACTTCCTGGGATGTTGGAAATGTTCTATATCTGTGCTGCCCAAAATGGTAGCCATTGGGAACTTGTGGCTCTTGAGTACTAGAAATGTGATTAGTGTGACTAAGGAACTGAATTAAAAAAAATTTTTTTAATTTATTTTATTTATTTATTTTTGGCTGCATTGGGTCTTTGTTGATGCACACGGGCTTTCTCTAGTTGTAGCGAGTGGGGGCTACTCTTATTTGCGGTGCATGGGCTTCTCATTGTGGTGGCTTCTCTTGTTGCAGAGCACGGGCTCTAGGCACATGGGCTTCAGTAGTTGTGGCTCGCAGGCTCTAGAGTGCAGGCTCAGTAGTTGTGGCACATGGGCTTACTTGCTCCGTGGCATGTGGGATCTTCCCGTACCAGGGCTCAAACCCATGTCCCCTGCATTGGCAGGTGGACTCTCAACCACTGTGCCACCAGGGAAGGCCCTGAATTTTTTTTTAATTTTAAAATTTAATTTAATTTAATTTTTTACACAGCACGTTCTTATTAGCTATCCATTTTATACATATTAGTGTAGCCCCTGAATTTTTAAATTTTTAAATTTTGATTAATTGAATATCATATTTGATATCTCAGATCCAGGTCCTCCCCTAACCTCTTGGTAGTTTACAAATAAAAATCATAATATAAAAATAAATAGGAATAGTTATGAAGTCTAGATGTACATAGAGATACAGACAGAAGAAAACCATGATTTATTTTGTTTTTGTCCCCCCCCCATTTTCATTATATCTGTGTTACTAACCATCCTGTGTGAGTACACAAGCCATTAATATAAGAATTAACAACATATTCAAGATGATATGTAAAGAAAAAGAAGAAATGACGTTTAAATGTTAATCTTTGTGTACCATTTCTTAGGCTATTGGATAAGGAAAAAACTTCAATGAAGAGAAAAATTGTTTTACATTTTGGGTTTTAAACAAATTACCTAACAGAAAATGTGAAATATGTGGCTTGAAAAGCACACTTTATATAAATAATACACATGCTTTTAATTGGTCTCCAAGTCCACATAAACCTTTGTGGCATTGTCACTAAAAACATAGCATTTCTATGTATAACGGACTGTACATTAGGCACCAAGGGACAAAATAGGTAACTAAGACTCCAGGTGAGTATGAGAAGCTGAGATACTACATTTTAAGTTTAGAAAGCTACATACTGTTGAGGCTATCTCCCCTCAGGGCGTGCTGAGTGATGTATACTCTAGAACCAGTTCTAACTCCCCTAAGACTCACCTCACTACACAACCACCACAGCCACCGGGAGAAATAAAGGCGCCTCTGAGGGAAGACCACTTTAGGAAAGTTGTTCCTTCTCACCTCCTTCTGGGAACCTTCCCAAAGTCAAATGAGAAAGGTCCAAAAAATTGATTGTAAATAATTGTGGCCTCTTCAAGAAAGGAAATTGGCTTTTGGGCTCGTAGTTGGCTTTCTGTTAGGCACTATGCTTACAGACCTGCTCTGTGCTACTGGAGCAGGGGAAAAGAACATGGGGGAATAATGAAAAACTACATGAGAGAACGTGCAGGTGGCAAAAGAAGGGCTACCTCCTATGTCCCCATTTTCTGTGAGATCAAGGAGCACAGACGGATTGGGAGGAGGCAGGGGAGGAATGTGTGGCCAAGTTTTGCCTCAGACGCTGAAAGAATCATGCAAACACATATGAGCATGAGAGGAATATACCAAGACACCAACAACAGAAGATGTAGTACATCCTAGCAAAGAGTCATCAATGCTCATAGGGGCTTCTTGGGTATGAGCCCTTCTCCAGGGAGTCTTTATGAAGCTCTCACCATAGATACTGCGTCTATATACAATAAGCTAGAACAACAGATACCACCAACCTAGGCACAGGCAGTTAAATAAGGCCATCACTGCCTTTCCTAACCCCACTCCTGCCCAACATTAGGACAGTAATTGCCCAGGAGAAGGTATGGGAAAGTGAAAGTACAAACCATGCATCTTTATCAATTTTCATTCCACCTTTCTAACTCACAGGTCAACCTATGTGAGAAAGGAGGGGGTTTAGCTTCTAAGATTGTAAATATAAAATTAGTTGGTCAGAGTCTTACCAAACCAAAATGAGGGTGGTTTAGTAACTGGAAGTGACAGAAACATTACTGCATTATATTGAGACATCATTAATATAAATGTATTCCCAGCATAGAAATGTGTGGTAGAGGTTGATACAAGATAGCTGGAGGAACATTATTAAATTATTTCACTTTACTCCCAAATGAGATGACATCCTTATGTAAATCACTAGACCTGAATCAGGAAAATACACACTGCTGTAGGTGTGAGTGCACGCATCCACGCACACGTGTGTATGTATCACAATGTGTGCCCAATTAACAAGATGAGCAAAAAATTAAATTCACAGAAAAATATATAAAAATATTTGTGGAAAATGTAAAACTGTAACACATATGTAATGAAATCTCAGAAGGAAAGAAGAGAGATAATGAGAAACTCAAAAATTTTCCAAATGAGCAGGAAAAAAATCAAACCAGAAATTCAGGAAGCACCAAGAAACCCAAGAATTATAACTACAAAGAAAATTATATGTAAGTATGGATAACAATTTTCTAAAAATCAAAACCAAGATGATAAAAGAACACAGAAAAAAAGTCGCATTTCCTTCAAGAGAGGAAAAATAAGACTGGCCTGACTTATTAATAATATAATGGAAGACTAAAGATAGTGGAATTAAATCATCAAAATTTGAAGCAAATGAATACCTGGCTAGAACTTTATACCCAACTAAATTATTCTTGAAAAAGGAAAAAAAATATCTATTCAAACAAACAAACAAACAAAAAAAGGAAATCTTCACAAGTTGAACCTAAGGCAAAAGAAATAAAGTAAAAATAAACAAATAGGACCTAATTAAACTTAAAAGCTTTTGCACACCAAAGGAAATCATTGACAAAATGAAAAGATAACCTACTGAGTGTGAGAAAATATTTTCAAATGACATCACTGACAAGGCATTAATATACAAAATATATAAACAGCTGATACAACTCAATATCAAAAAAACAAACAACCCACTCAAAAAATGGGCAGAAGACCTGAAGAGATATTTCTCCAAAGAAGACATACAGATGATTTACAGGCATATGAAAAATGCTCAACATCGCTAATATCAGAGAAATGCAAATCAAAACAATGAAATATCACATCATACCTTTCAGAATGGCTATCATCAAAAAGTCTACAAATAACAAACACTGGAGAGGATGTGGAGAAAAGGGAATCCTTGTACACTATTGGTGGAAATGTAAATTGGTGCAGCCATTGTGGAAAACAGTATGGATGTTCCTCAAAAAAACTGAAAATAGAACTACCATATTATCCAGCAATTCCACTCCTTGATATATGTCCAGGAAAAACAAAAACATGAATTTGAAAAGTTTCATGCACCCCAATTCATAGCAGCACTAGTTACAACAGCCAAGACATAGAAGCAACCCAAGTGCCCATCAACAGATGAATGGAAAAAGAAGATGTGGTATGTATATATACAATAGAATATTACTCAGCCATAAAAAAGAATAAAATTCTGTCATTTGCAGCAACATAAATGGACCTAGAGAATATTATGCTTAGTGAAATAAGTCAGACAAAGACAAATACTGTATGATATCACTTATATGTGGAATCTAAAAAATAGTGTTTACAAGTGAATGTATATGCAAAACAGAAACAGACTCACAGATATAGAAAACAAACTAGTGGTTACCAAAAGGGAGAATGAAGGGGGGAGGGGCAAATTAGGGGTATGGGATTAACAGATACAACTACTATGTATAAAATAGATAAGCAACAAGGATATATTGAATAGCACAGGGAATTAGAGCCATTATCTTATAATAAATTTTAATGGAGTATAATCTGTAAATCTACTGAATCACAATGCTGTATACCTGAAACTAATAAAATATTGTAAACTAACTATACTTCAATAAAATAATCAGCAAGATTATAGAAGACCTGAACAACATAATTAACACGCTTGACCTAAAATACCCATTCTTTGCAAATTGCACATAGCACATTTACCAAAAATGACCATATCCTGGGCCGTAAGGCAAATTGCAACAGATGTTAAAGGGATAAAGTAATTGAAAGTATGTTTTCCGACCACAGTGAAATTAAGCTAGAAATCAATAATTTTTTTAAAAAGATAACTGGTAAATCCACAAATGTTTGGAAATTGAGTAATGTACTCTCAGATAAATGATAGGTGATAGAGAGATAGATCTCAATAGAAAGTAGAACATATTTTGAACCAAATGATAATAAAAGTATAGCATATCAAACCATATACAAATAATGAGAAAATATTTGCAACCTATATAACAAAGGATTAGTCTTAGTAACTAAGAGCTCTAACAAATCAGTTTTAAAAATCTAACAAATAGAGAAATAGTAAAAAACAAATTATTAAAAATTAACTGCAGAAGATGTATGAATGGCTAATGAAGATAAGAATGTCAACCTTGTTTACAATCAGAGAAGAATATATTGAAACAACTGAAATCTAGTTTTGCTCATCAAATTTTCAAAAAGTAAACAAATTGACAATATTGAATACAGTAGAATCAAAATCTAGGCTGACTCAATATTCTTTTCACTGCCACAAACATTGCTTCAGTAAACCAACATGTGATGTGGTTTTGAACAATTCTATGTGCACACGTCCATCATACCAGCTAGGACACACCATCACTCTCACTTATTTATCTGTCTAGCTCCCTCTCTCTAGGCTGCAAGCCTCTCCAGTGAAGGAGGTCTGTTGCATGTATCATATAGCCTGAGAGCCTTTCTCCATGCTTGGTGCATAACTGAGGTATAATAATAACATTCAATTAACTAGTGCTTCCTTAGTTTGCACTAAGGCAAATGCAATAATCTGATCAAAGGAGATGTCTGCTCTGTTTTCTTCTGTATGGGTCAGGCCACATCTGAAATGATATACTAAATTCTATGCATTACACTTTTTGTAGACTTTTTATCAAGAGGAACATGACCAAAGGAAGGTTCCAAGGATTATTGTACTGTTTATCAAAAAAGATCTGGGATGCTTACCTTCAAGAATAGTAAAGTTGTGTCCATTAACAGAGGAATGGATAAAGAAGATGTGGTACATATATACAGGGGAGTATTACTCAGCCATAAAAAAAGAATGAAATAATGCCATCTGCAGCAACGTGGATGGATCTAGAGATTATCATACTAAGTGAAGTAAGCCAGACAAAGACAAATATCACATGATATCACTTATATGTGGAATCTAAAAAAAGGCTACAAATTAACTTATCTACAAAACAGAAACAGAGTTACAGATGTAGAGAATAAATGAATGGCTACCAGGGGGGATGAGGGGAGGGATAAATTGGGAGATTGGGATTGATATATACATACTGCTATATATGAAATAGATAACTAATAAGAACCTACTGTACAGCACAGGGAACTCTACTCAATACTCTGTAATGACCTATATGGGAAAAGAATCTAAAAAAGAGTGGATATATGTATAACAGATTCACTTTGCTGTACACCTGAAACTAACACAACATTGTAAATCAACTAAACTCCAATAAAAATTATTAAAAAAAAGAGTAAAATCGCAGAGGGCCCTGGCAGCTATGTACAAATGTTAGGAAAAATGCCAGAGGAAAGATAGGCAAGACAGCAGAATTAGGAGAAAAGGATGTGAATTTCAGAGACATAAGTTTTCACTCAGTGTAATGACATATTATTTAATAATTTGTGATGTTTGAAAATGAAAATATTCTGTCACAGGCAATAGTGTTCTGACACTGGCTATGTGGCCAGATAACCACTTTTCAGGATTGTTGAGCAGGGGAGTAGATGCCCACAAAAATCCTTTCCAACACTGATAAGCTATGATCTTAAATTTGGGAGAATATCTGAATAAGGGTATAGAGAACCACATTATTATAGGAAGGAGAAAAGACATGATGAGAATTCTCAATTCATTTGCTTATTCATACTAACAACAGATATGTATTGAGTGTATACTGTGTGCCAGGTACTGTTCAACGAACAAGACAGTCAACGGTCACTGTTATGGAATACAGAAAATAAATAAGTACATTTCAACTAGGATCTCAGTAGGAAACAGATGACATACTTAATAAAAACACTACTGTAAAAAGGTAAGGGCAAGGTTTAGGGAAACCAACAAGGGCTGATGCAAAATCCCAGGGTAGCAATTGCAGGGAGCTATTATATGGAAGGCCCGATGGCAAAAGCAAAGACCATAGCTATCAGAAATCAGAAAGGGCCATGTGGCTTTCAGTAGAGAAGAACAGCCAGTGGTGGAGACACAGCAGGGAAGGAGCCGGGGAAATAAATACCCCAGGCTCATTCCCCTTCTCCCCGCTGATCGAGTGCTGTTGCCTCCCATTGGCTACACTCAACTGGAACCTGAAGGACCAGGGAGCCTACTGATGTTGTTCATACATTTTACTATCCCAGGGCATAGAGCAGGGTAGAGAATGGCTCTGAAGGAGCAAATGAAAAATATCCAGGATGGTATGTTAGAAGGTAATAAGTATGGAAAGTAATCCAAAGAATGACAGATCAGGGAAAGGGGGATAAAAAGTTTAGGGATCAGGAGAGGGTACGGCAAAATAAAATGACTAGAGTAAATGTAATTGAGAAGGTATCAATTCAACTAAAACTCGAAGGAGATAGAGAAGTTAGCCAGGTGAATATCGGGGTAAGGAATATTCCAAGAAGAAGGAATGGTCTGTGCATGGCTTTTGTGTTTAAGAAAAAATGAGGAGCAGAGTGAGTGGGGAGGAAAATAGTAAGAGATGGAGACAGAGTGTTTCAGGGGGCCAGATCATGCAAGGTTTTAAAGGCTATTGAAAGGGCTTTGGTCTTTACTGAGCTGAGTGGGAAACTGAAGAAGGGTTTTGACCAGAGTAAAGACACAACCTTACATATTTTTAAAGGATCATTCTGGTTGCTGTGTTGGAAACAGACTGTGGCAGGGAGAGGCAGGGGTATCATCAAGGCAGCGAGTGATGATGCTGTTGCAGTAATCCAAGTGAGATGATGCTCAGACTAGGGTGTGGCAGCAGAGCTCAGTAGTAGTCAGATATAATTGAAGGTACAGCCAATAGGATTTCCTGACAGTTTAGATGTTGGGGAAAGAGAAAAGGAGGAGTCAAGCATGCCCCTGGATTGCCTTGGAGCAATGGGAAGAATGGCACTGGCATTAACTAAGATGGCAAGAATGTAAGTGGGGCCAATTTGAACCAGAAGATCAGGAATTTATTTTGGATACATTGAATAGGAGAATCTGAATCTCCTACCGAATCTGAAGTGGATATATTGACTAGGCAGACAAATAAATGATCCTGGAGTCGGGAGAGAGGTCTGGAGTGGAAATGGAAATTTGCGAGTGGTCAACATATTTAAAGCTGTGAGATGGAACAGATCACTGAGGGAGTGAGTATGAATAGAGAAGGTAGGAGGGCCAAGGACTGAGGCTCAGGGAATTGCAATACTAAGGTGGTAGGGAGAAGATGAGGAATCAGCAAAGGGGACTGATAGAGAAAAGACAGAGAGAGGGGAGGAAAACCAGGAGGTGTCTTTGAACAACAACAACAAAAATAAGTCTATCCAGGAGAATGGAATAACCAGTTGTGGGAAATTACGTTTATAGGCCAAAGATGATGACTGGATTTAGCAGAATGAAGGCTTTTGGTGACCTTGACAAGAACAGTGTCTTTAGAGTAATGGGGAGGAAGGGACATGAGAGCCTGACAGTAGTGGGTTTGAAAGACAATAAACCGAGAGGAATCAAAGACAAGGAGTGTAGGCAACTCTTTCAAGAAAGTTTGCTGCAAAAGAAGTGGGAACTAACAGAGGAAGAAACTTTATTTTTTTTTTAGCATGGGAGAAACAGCAGCATGTTTGTATATTGATGGGCAACATCCAGTAAAAAGGAATATTGATGGTTTGGAGAGAGAGGTCAGGGTTGCTGGAGCAATGTCCTTAAGAAGGCAAGATGGTGCTGGATCTAGGGCACAAATGAATGGACCAACTTAAGACTGGAACATGAATCAATTGGAGCATCTGTGGTAGCAAGAGGAAGACAGGGTAACTGATGCAAGTAACAAAAGCATGAACATTTCTTGTAAGAAACAATGCTTAGCCTGTTTGCCTGATAGTAGGGTAAAAAATTCAAAATAAATCTGAGTCTCCATACTTAAGCTCCCCAGAGTGGCAGGAAGAATGCTGGTTTTATATCATGAGTGAGGACTTATATTACAGTATGTAACTAAATTAATTCATAGGTAAATTGACTTTATCTTAAAGATAGAAAGTGATCAAAGCATTACTGTCTTAAGTGACATGCAGTAAGATTGGGCTGTGTCACTTTCAGCATAGTCACTCTCTGAGTCCACCTAAAGGCAAGAAGAGTCTGGCCTGAATATAGGCCTGAAAATGCAGTAGAAGTTTGTATTAGTGCATCCTTTGTAACCTAGAAAAAAAATAAATCAATTGCTAATTATTTTAAAGGTCCAAGGAAGTCAGATTCCAGATATCTTCTATCAGACTAGATTTGGTATAAACTGTAGGGAGAGAAATTTCCTTAATTTTTTTTTCCTTTTAGCCAGTTATAAGAAACGTGATGAGCCAGATATGAAAAAAACTGAGAGGGTACAGCTCCCTGCCCATCAGACCCAGGGACCCACCTCAGATCAGTGGCACTGAGTCCTCTTGCTCTTTAATTATATTCCTATTAGTACAATAATAGCAACCTTTTATTTGAATAACATTTTACAATCTACAAAGCTTTGTACTACATTAAATGGAAATTAAATTGAAAGGAGTCTCACAAATAGAGGAAAGAGAGAAATCTGGTCTCTGGGAAGACAGCTGGCTACTTGGAAGTTTATATGCCATCAGCGCTGTCCCAAATTCTCTTCATTTGTGTTTAATCACATACCAAAGACACAACTTTCAGGGGAAAATAAGCAATAGGTCATACATCTACTAAAAGACATTGTTTTGTGAAATATGGCTGTGTTCATAAAGTTAAAACTAAGGGTCTGAAAGCCCTTACTCCCGTCTTTGATAAATCAATTGATGATGTTCACTGGGGCTTATCTTAGACTACTTTCTATTAAAGTTATTTTTTCATGTCTCAGATAAACCTGAACCAGGACTGACCTTTAGGCATATTCTGATGAACTGGCAGGCTGTGATCTGCCAGGGGCCTGTTAACAACAGCTGATATGTACAAGGGTAAGGGAGCCTTCAAAGAAGAAATTCCTCTCTGCTGAGAAGGGGAAGAAACATGAATAACCAGGAGGTGGATATGTATTGAGCATTTACTTTGTACTATACACTTTTCTTGGAAATTGGGGTATACAAGGAAGCAGACATAGACATGGCTCTTAACTTCACAGGGCTTTACTGTCTAGTGGGGGCTGGGAGGAGACACACGTCAAATCAAATAGTCTCACAGATAAATGCAAACAGAAATGGAGCACTTATGTTAGAAGGTATGATTTTGGGGGGTATATTAGCAAAAACAGTTGTGTGTGGTGTGGCGGATGCTGGGTGGTATGAGTGGCATGGTCAAATGGCACAGACCTTTTAAAACAAAATCTTTTACAAGAAGGACTTAACGGTCTGCAAGCAAAAGTGGGATGTCAGAAACATTTCAATCCCATATCTTGCTCTGAGGTATCTGGATCTTAAGAAAACAAAGAGCCAATACTTGAAAGGGCTACGAGAGAACTGGCATGGTCAGGGGAGAGCCACGTTTATTAAGGCCAGGAGCTAAAGAAACTACATACAAGAGTGAGGATATTGCAGGGTTGGATGACTGGGGACCAGCAGCTCCAAGGGTAATTTAGGCTATCATAAAGTGAGAGGAGATGAATCAGGGAAAGAAAAGTAAAATATTATTGGGCCGAGGGCCTATACTTTGCATGTTGACTGATGAAAAGATGGGTTAATTCATTTACTTAACAGTTGAACAAATATTAAGCATCCCCATGGGTTCCAGGGCTGATGATCCAGTGAGACCTTAAAGAATCAGGTCCCTCCCTTCACTAGGAAGCAGTAGATGTTGAATGGTTAGTAGCACTGACTCTGGAGCCAGTGTGCATGGGTTTAAATTCTGGCTACAACAGTTATTAGCTGTGTGACCTTGGGCAAGTTACTTTACATTTCTAAACTCTGACTGTCACATCTGTAATATATAATACACCTTTCTAATAAGCTTGAGGATTATGTGACTTAGTCTATGTGAAGCATTTAGAATATTCTCTGGAACACAGTACTATACACATGTTTGTTATTAGGCAGCTTATATTCTTAAAAGAAACAACAACAGCAAAATGGTAAACAAGATCATTCCAGATAGCAGTGAAGGCACAGAGAGAGAGAGTGGGCCATGCAGAAGGCCATAGGCAGCTTAGTGTGGCATGGAAAGTGCAGGGCTCTGGCATCTCACTACCTGGCTTCAGATCCTGACTCTACATGTTCTACTGTATGACCTTTCTTAAGCTATGTGTCTTATTAATCTCTAAATGGTTAATAACACTTATCTCATGGAGTTATTCTGAGGAATGAGACAAGTAAATACCTATAAGTTACTTAGAATAGTGCCAGGAATGGAGTTAGTGTGCAATAAGTATTGCCTATTAATATTAGCATTATAAGTTTAGATAGTGGAGAAGCATGTGAAAAGCCTCTAAGGCATGTTCAAAGAACAGAAAGAAAGCCACTGTGACTAGAAGTTAGTGAGCAAGAGTTTCAACAGTCTTTGATAGGAGGTGGGCAGCAGTCTTAGCGATCATAGGACTTGTCTTTCTTCTCTGGATAAAGGCAGGTAGGAGATTGTAGCCATTTGACAGGATGTAGATCTCTCAGACTCCTACATTCTGACAACCTGGATCGATTCCCCAGCCTGGAACAAGAGTTGGTGGGCCTGAATATAGCAAACGGCTACAGGGCATTATGATATATGGGGCACAAACTCTGCAGCTCAGGTACCAAGTCACAAGGATGTCATAATACATAATTAGCCAGCAGGGCAGTCTTCCCATTAAGGCACCAAACACACAAAGTTATGGCTCAGTGAGGCTTAGAGGGAACATAATATGTTTGGTTCCTCTAGAGTTCTGCTGCTTTGGACCACCAGGAGACACACTCATGAGCAATTTCATGGAGAGTACAGCAGCAGGCAATAGCACAATGGCCTGAGCCTCCCTCGAGGGATCTGAGGACAAAAGGAGGGCACAGGTGCTCTTGTTCATGAGAATCTAAAAGAGTCCTTCTGGGTCTTCCAGGAATGTACAGGGTGAGATTTCCTGATACTTACAGAACTCCTTGCAATTAGTTCAGGTTATAAGTAGGTGAAATTTGGGTATTAACATTAATGCAATTTCATTTGTACCTACAGGTTGATGATGACTGGGGATACTTGGAATATATACGCTTGTTATTTTTCCAAGTAAAATGTAACCTTGCAGACAATACACTATATCTCCTAAACTACTAATAAAATAGCTATTTAAAATAGCTATTCAATTGATGATGGTAAAGGTGAGTCTTAGTTTCAATAGACTCAAAGGAGACAAGAATTCCAGATCTTAGAAGTAAAGAATCATTCAGCTTCTCTCTGTCTCAAAATATGGACAAGTGGTGCTGGAGAGAAAATATCATAGCAGGAATAGAAAACTCTTTAGAGTGTAATAGGAATAATTCATATTTGAGTCACTTAATGCCAGTGACTGACCATATTGACCCTATTAGCTTAAGTATGAGATAGAAATTCAGTAAGATAAACTATGTATTTTTCAAAAGTGTTCATCCCCAGTGGCCTGGTGTATAGAGGGAAAAACACTCTTCCAGTCCTGCTTCTGCCTCATGGCCTCAGTTATGATATTCTGGGCATGTCACTAAAATTTTAAAATAATAATGATGATCATAATTATAAACTTCTATCACTTGGGGGTATTTATTCTTTTCCAGTCACTGTTCTAAGGGCTTAACACCTATTAATGCCTTTGATCTTCTTAGCAACTCTAAGAGAAAGGCACTCATTACTTCCTTTAAAGGAAGAGGACCCTGGGAAACAGTAAACTAACATTTACAGGTCACACCAATTTTAAGTGGCAGAGCCAAGGTAAGAATTCAGGGAGTCCCCTCTTCTTCTTCTTCTTCTTCTTCTCCTTTCCTGAACAAGGCAGTCCTAAAGTCACTAGATGAGACTGAGCATGGTAGGCATCCACACCAGGTAGGGGAGCCGCAGTCCTCTGGCCTGGCACAGGGTGATGGAGGGAAGGTCTGGGCAGAACAAGAAGGGTACCCCTGCAGAGGGACAGCCTGGCACAGTACACTGGATCCTAAGGGGAGTGAGGAAGACAGCCGTGTACAAACAGCCCAAGGTGATGCCCAAGAGATTGTACCAAAGCTTGATATCAAATAGTGTGCTGCATGCCTAGACCTTTTGGAACAATGACTGCCACAGAGGGAATGAGATGATACCCAGGAAAATAAAGTATGCAGAAACATTAGACGATGTATAAAGGAAAAAGAGCAGCAAATAGATCTGCAATTATAGGCCACCGACAGATATTAAAGGATGATCTTTATATGACTACTGACATGTAAAAGTTCTCTGTTCAAACAGGATAAGCATTGTTAATATGCCAGCAGTAGACCCTCCCCTGATCACTATGATTTAAAAATAGTGTTTTTAAAAGATAATTAGATAGATATCGATAGATGATAGATAGAGAGATAGATAGATAGATAGATATTTTTTATAGATTTTTTTCTTAATAGTTGATTCTCTTAACACATAAAACTCTTTGTATGAGTTTATTGGTACTGCTATACAGTAAAGGATTTCAATAGCCATACTGACATGTGAAAAATATATGGTTACCATGCAGTATTTATTTACTCAAAAATGGCACTCAGAGATAAATATATTAATTTACCTTACAAATACTTACCAATATAATCCAGTACCATAAGAAATATACTGGTTGTAAAACAGGCATAAAAAAACCGTTATGCTAAAATGAGCAAACTAATTTAAGATGATAAAAATGCTCCCTATGAAAATGCTGTTCATTTTTCAAAAATGTATTTGGGATAGACTAGGAATTGGAAACAGCCAAACTTTGAAATTCATTTTCATATAACTTTCATTCCAGGTCCAGAATATAAATACATTATGAAAACTTGTTAATAGAATCTTTCCAGATATATCATTGCCATGATAACAAACTTCACACTGCTGTTTTTGAGGTTGTCCCTTAATATACAGACTCCAGATTGCATTAAAATGTGTAAAGAGAAAAGTGATAATTCTCTTCTTAGGTACTGAAAAGAGGCAAACATGACCCCAAAGGACTCCATTTTATACTTTAATTTGCAGTGTTTTGTGAACTAAGTAAATTCTGGAAAAAAAATAGAGGAGGCAGAGTAGGTAGACTAATTCCTAAGAAGAGAAAAGGTAATAGCAGACACTTCATCTCAAAGGGCAACATCAGCTGATAATGAATGTGGAAACTTGAAAACATGGGTGGGCTTTTCTATAGAACGGTGAGAAGGTGGACCTTTTGATGACATGAATGGCTACGTAAAAAGCAGAGCGTTAATTTAAAATATTTTTACTAAAACTATAGATCAAACAAAGTCTAGTGATTTATAATGAATGGCTCAGGATCTCATCCAGCTAAAAGACTTCAATGATCTAGCCCTCTCCAAATACGTTTGGAATGGAGATCTAATTGGATGTTCTATTTAGAGTCTGTGCTATTGAAAAAGGCTTTTATCAACATCAAATGGGCATAGTCACATAATTCAACAAGCAAGCAAGTAATGGAATGGAATTAAACAAAGGAAAACATACACCCGCAAAGGTGAAGTTAGCGTTGGAGGGCTTCAACTGCATTTTTTTTTAAATTCTGAATTAAACACAAAATGCCCAACATGGTCTTCCCAGCAAGTACATTGTCTGTTGGAAGCCAGAATACTGCTTCAATGCATTCTGATTCCTTATTTTGTTACATAATAATATGCTTAAAAAGCAACACATTGTGAGCTTGGGAGCTGTTAGGCATTTATTTACCATGGTGGGTTAATCTCATTCAGTGAGGTATAGAAATTCAATAATGAGTGCTACAGTATATAAGCTAATTGCTAGGATAAAACCAAATGAATAATTACTTAACTCCAGAATGAGGCCTGTGGGAATTTTTCTTTAATAAAGGTTTAATTCACCAGTGATAATGAATGCAATCTCACATACTACTGAATAACACCATTAGCATAATGGCTGTGATACAAAAACTATAATTAGAACTAAACAGAAATGTTAATTACAAACACCAAGGTACTGAATGAAATACTGTTGCTTAAGAAATTGACCTGCTTTGTTGTCGTGCTTTATGGGCTCAAGGATATCTCTATAATTAAATACATATGTATATAGATATATACATGCATATATATAAACATAAAATAGGGTTTTTATCAGTCTACCAGAATCCTCTTAAGTATAATAAATATATTAGTGAGAAATTGTCTAGAATTTGAAATACAAGATAAACATAAAAATGATGAAAATTTTTGTTTTTTATTTGGTTAAATGCAAACATCAATATATGTGTTAAAAAAAAAAATCCAGCATTAGAGAGAGTAGGTATCTTCAATTTTGCATTTTATTGGTGTTAGGTCTATGAACACCAGAAAAACAGTTACTAAAAATGAACAGATTAATAAAGTGTGAAATATTTCTATAATAAGTTGGAAAAATAAGTTGCATAATCCATGAAAAAAAGTCAAAGTACTAAAATAATGGTTCTAAAAAGACTCAGCTGTGATTCTTAAAATTCCTTGAATTTCACTTACCAGATATATAAATATGCACATAATATTTAACGGCACACATAATAGGAGATTTATGTATCTAGATAGATATATGTTGATAAGCATTTTGAAGCCAAGTGTCACACCCTATTAAATATTAAAAACCATAACAATAAGCATAATAGCCCTCTATTATTATTATGCAGACACTTTCAAGTTATCAAAAAGATAAGCCGTGGGCTTCCCTGGTGGCGCAGTGGTTGAGAGTCCGCCTGCCGATGCAGGGGACGCAGGTTCGTGCCCCGGTTCAGGAGGATCCCACATGCCTCAAAGCGGCTAGGCCCGTGAGCCATGGCCCCTGAGCCTGTGCGTCCGGAGTCTGTGCTCCGCAACGGGAGAGGCCACAGCAGTGAGAGGCCCGCGTACCGCAAAAAAAAAAAAAAAAAGATAAGCCGTGCACTTCAAATATGTTTTATTGTCAACTCTAATGGTATTGAGTGTTCATAATAAAAGAATCTTTATTTTTAAGATAGAACTTCAATAGAAAATAAAAACATCCTATGAGCCAAAGCAGTAAGACTGGTTTACTTATCAATGTATCCCTGGCTACTCTTTATCCTTTTGCTCCATTATTCCGTTTTAATAGAATAAATATACTTCCCACTACTTTCCTATCAGTCCTTTCCCTCCATAGCAATGCATTTTTCAATAGTCAAACACGATTTTTGAGGTCTGATGTTTGTAGCATCTCCAGTACCTCTCTTCCCGCTATCAGCTGTCCCATGAAAACTCCATTCTCTAATGAAATATTACCTGCTAATAATGCATATGATAGATGTATTTATCCTTCATGGTACTGACTGCAATTTTCTGTGACCTGGATGATTGCCTGCCGCAAGCAGATTACTAACCCTAGCAGCCACCCTGTCAATAGCCCATGAGGGAACAGGAGGGAGGAAGCATTAGCTTAGATACACCGACTCCCATGCTGCTCTCATGTCCTCTCTGTTAATAAACTGTGAGTTGAGCTGATGGTTGTTTGCAAGTTTCTCTTTTGCCATTCACTAGCCTATGGATGGTGCCTAAAATAATTATATCTAAACGGCCAGCTTTGACTTCTGAACTCCAGACCCGTGTTGGAGGTTCTTATAGATGACTACAGCTCCTAAATAGGTCTTTGACCAAAGAAAACATCTCTTATATCAGGGAATGTCATCCTCTTACACAGCTTTGGATAGGCTATAGAATGTAGGGTGGAAAGGGAAGAAAAGACTGTGTATGACCTAGCAAATTAGATAACTGAAATCAACTCTGGCACCAATGGGATAAGCGATCACCCTCATTACTTTGACACATCTAATTGCCTGGTGGGCGTCTCCAACTCAATGATCTACAGACTAAACCCAGCTTGGAATTAGTCTGCACAAGCCATCCTTCTCTTATGTCCCCTACCTCAGTTAATGGTAACGCTGTTAGCTCAACCACCCAAGCAGGAAATCAGAAAATTTTCTCACATCCTTATATTCCATTAGATAACAACTTTTAAATATCTTAAAATTTTTATTTTTCTTATCATCCTCAATAATTCTCTCATTTTTTTTCTCATTGAGAAGGTGGGCATAGAAGAGAAAATAATTTTCCTACAACAAAAACTTGAATGAGCTTTACCTTGAATTAAAAGAAATATTTTTAGACTCATTAAAAGCCAGCACTAAAATTTTTAAAATAATACTTTAACCTGGACAGCATAATGTTACCATTTTTGGAAAATGTGTCACCAATTTATGATCATAAATGTGGACTGAATACTATTAGTCCTCCACGCAGGTCTACAATTGCCTGTTATCATATATTAACTCCCCAAAACATATATGTTGAAATTGCCTGTGACCATGTGGGTTAGAGAAAGATATCATGTTTCAGGCATCAAGCAGCTCTCTTTTTAAAGGAAGGGAGGGAAGGGATCCTAATGGCTCTCAGCAATAGGTACCTTTGCCCTTGGGTGATCTCTACAGTTAGAGAATGTGTGCATAGTCTAAGAAAAATTCACCTTGCTCTGGACCTTGTACTATTCTGCAAACACACAGAAAAAGAAATTAGGTTAATTCAAGTGTTGTTGCTGCTGTTAACACTGTCCTTCACTGAGGAGAAAAATAAATAAATAATAGATGGGTGCAGGTAGTGGAGAGGACTACAGAGAAAGAAATTTGGAAATGGTACAAAAAGCTACATTCTGCCTAGTGCTTGCTGGAGAATAAATTTCTGAAAAGGAGAATCATAACTGAACATAAACCATCTACTCTGTTGTATAAAAATTAGCAACTGTGGTTCAAGCATGTGGCTCTATCCAGATACAATGCTTTTCTTCTTCTTTTTATTTTCTGCCTTTTCTACTTCATAATATATAAAAACTCCTGTCCAAACAGAGCCTGATGCTACACCCACAATAAGATTCAGCCTCCTCTGTATTTTTAATTAACTCAGGCCCAGCAGTCTTTTTTAACAGCTAACATTTCGCATGAGTTACAGTATGCACACTGCTGAGACATAAATGCAAAGTAATCACTCTAATAAGTAGATATAAACATTTATAACAATTGCAACAAGTCTCTGCAACAAATAAGGGGCTATAAAGAAAAATAACCAGCAGCGAGCCAGGAAACAAGTCTCAATACAATGGCATGAGTATGAATGTCATTCAAAGCTCTGATCTTTTGTTGTCTTTAGTAATTTCCATACCCCAAAGTCACTAATGAGCTTGTACTTTTAACGCCAAAAAATGAGAACCCTGATTAAGAAACAAAAACATAAACCAAGACTTAAACTTTCACGTTTGTGCCAAAGACACCAGCAGAGAACTCAAGGCACTTGGGTGCCTGCATCATTTCCACAACAGAAAGGAATTATAATGCCTCAGTCCAAAACAAACATGGCAAGCCTTCAGCACTCTACCCACAAAGAACAATATGCCCTAAGGTGGGAAGGCGTTGGACAGTATGAAGAGTAGGGAGAATGCCACAGGAGCAAGATGAGGTTGGAAAAGCAGGCTGTGGAAAGGTTGGTAGGTCAGGATAAGGGGAATGGATGTTATTCTAAGTACATATGTACACTATTGATATTATGTATAAAATAGATAACTGAGAACCTACTGTATAGCACAGGGAACTCTACTCAGTGCTCTGTGGTGACCTAAATGGGAAGGAAATCAAAAAAAGAGGGGATATATGTATACATATAGCTGATTCACTTTGCTGTACAGTAGAAACTAACATAACATTGTAAAGCAACTATACTCCAATAAAAATTAATTTAAAAAAAAAGAAGCCAGAGAGTTAAGAAACAAAAAAAAAAGTACAGTGAAGACATGAGAGGGTTTTAAGCAAGGCAGCACCATGATCTTACTTATGTGTCTTAAAGGTTACTTGGGCAGCTGGTTAGAGAATAGATTGTATGCCAAGAATGAAACCAAAGAAACCACCTATGGACTACTGTAGTGGCTGGTTTGGTATTCAGAAGTGGGACGATAGAGGCAGAAAGAATAGACAGATCAAGGGCAGGTATTAGAGGAGAAAGGAAAAGGAAGAGGTAAAGAACGAGTCTCAGGTTGCGACTTCAGCACACAGGAGAAGGAGGATGCCATTTACAGAGACAGGGAACACAGGGCAAGAGGAAAGCCTATACAGAATGGGAGCTTATATAGAATTTAAGTCAACAGTTTTCATGTTTCTGATCTGTATCAAGCGTCTACTGTATACCATAAATATTGTCATCACCATTGCCTTTTAATAGCTTATAATCTACTATAACACAGGGAGACAAATATAAGTAATCATAACACATAAAATGTGAGCTAAGCACTAGTCTAAGAGCTTTTCTCATTTAAACCTCACACAAACTCAGGTTACACGTGATGAAGTTGGGGCCCAGAGAAGTAAAGCAACAAGCCCAAGATCACCCAGCTGATAAATGTTAGAGCTAAGATTTAAAATTGAATCAGTCTGCCTCCAAAGTGTATGCTCTTAACCTTTTATACCATACAACTTTCAAAACACACACTTGTGCACAGGTACACACACACACACACGCACACACACTCAAAGTTCTATGGTAAAGGTACAATAGAATAAAGATTGATGCCAACTCTAAGCATCTGGAAATGGGGAAAAGCCACTGTGAGGAGGGCAATGCAGAACAAACCTTGATGGCTAGGTAAGTTTTTGACAGAAAGGAAGAGCATGGTGTGCTTGCTAACACCACAAAAGGCAAAATGGTTAGTATAAGTATAAAACGTGTAAGAGAAAGGCACCTTCATTAGAGAAGCCAAGGAAAGCTTGAGAAATTACTTCTTCTCAGATACAATTTTGTCTAAGTCATGATTTGCCAAAAACAACTGACACAAAGCAAATGTCTATACTAAGCTGGTAGAGGGGTTTGTTTAATTCATTTCAATAATGGTGAGAATCTGATAGCTCATTACTTACATAATCCCTGCGTACTGATGGTTCTACCATCTCAGAAGAGGAGGAGATATTTAGCTGCATGAGATTAAGCAAATAGAACCGGATTCTGATAACATGGGACCTGGCAGTTTCCATCTACAGGCCTTTGTACAGGGACATGAAATTATCTTTCAGGAGTGGCCAGCAAGATCTTTTCTAAAGAGAGAGTCAGACTGGAGGGTGGAGGAGTAGGGAGGTAAGCAGGGTAGAGAGGGGAGTATTGACAAATTCTAACCCTAGGAATAACAATACTATGTAGACCAACCTGACATGGTTCTTACTTATCCCTAATGGGGTCAGGCTTTAAGAACTAGAATCTTATAATTCTACCTAATTTAGGTAGAATAATGGCTCCTCAAAGATGTCCATATCTTTATCTCCAAAACCTTACATGGCAAAAAGAGACCCTGCAGATGTGGTTAAATTAAGGATTTTCAGATGGGGAGATTATCCTGGATTACCTGGGTGGGCCCAGTGTAATCACAGGGTCTTTATAAGAGGGAGGAAGGAGAGTGAGAGTCAGGGAAGGAGAGGTAAAGATGAAAGCAGAGATGAGAGAGAGATTTGAAGCTGGCTTTGAAGAAGACAGAAGTGGCCACAGGCCAAGGACCGCAGGTAGTCTCTAGAAGCTGGAGAAGAAAGGAAATAGATTTTTCCCTAGAGGCTCCAGAAGGAATGCAGCCCCACTGACATCTTGATTTTAGGACTTCTGGCCTCCAGAACTGCAAGATAATAAATGTGTTCTGTTTAAACCACTGTTTGTAGTTATTTGTTACAGCATCAATAAGAAACTAGTAGTCTATAATTTTTGTAGCTTGCTCATTTTTTTATTGCTCCTTTTGTTCAACATTCATTCTTTCCTTTTGTTTCCAACTTTATTGGGGAATAATTGATATATTTATATATTTAAAGCATACGATGTGATGATTCTATGTGTGTGTGTGTATATATATATATATATATATACACACACACACACACACACACATTCATTGTAGAATGATTTATAAGATCAAGATAATTAACATATCCATCACCTTACATAGTTAACTTTGGGGTGGGTGTGTTTGGGTGTGTATGTGTGGTAAGAACATTTAAGATCTACTCTTAGCAAATTTCAAGTAAACAATGCTACATTATTAACTATGTTATTAACTATAATCACCACTACTGTACCTTAGATCCTCAGAACTTGTTCTTCCTGTAACTGAAAGCTTGTACCATTTGACATACATCTCTTCATTTCCCCCTCCCCCTCGCTCCTGGCAACCACTATTCTATTCTGTTTCTACGAAATTGACTTTCTTTTTGTTAGTTTCCATCTATAAGTAATACCATAGAGTATTTGTCTTTCTTTGTCTAGCTTATTTCACTTGGCATAATGGCCTCCAGGTCCACCCATGTTACTTTCATAAATGCTAGGATTTCCTTCTTTTTATAGCTGAATAATATTCCATTATAGATAGATAGATGGTAGATAGAGATACAGATAGAGATATAGATATATTAATGTCGATACATAGATATATCAATGGTAGATAGAGATAAAGATAGAGATATAGAGATATATTAATGTCGATACATAGATATATCACATTTTTTATCCATTCATCCATTAAAGGGCACTAAGGTTGTTGCCACATCTTGGCTATTGTGTATAATGCTACAATGAGCATAGGGGTGTAGATAGCTCTTTGAGATACTGATTTCATTTCCTTTGGACATATACCCAGGAGTGAAATTGCTGGATTATACAGTAGTTCTATTTTTAATTTTTTCAGCAAACCTCCATACTGTTTTCCATAGTAGCTGCACCAATTTACATTCCCACCAATAGTGTATAAGAGTTCTTTTTTTCTCCCTATCTTTGCCAATATTTGTAATTTCTTGCCTTTATGATAATAGCCATTCAATAGGTGTAAGGTGATATCTCCTTGTGGTTTTGATTTGCATTTCCATGATGATTAGTGACATTGAACACCTTTTCATGTATCTATTGGCCATCTGTATGTCTTCTTCAGAAAAAAGTCTATTCAGGTCTTTGTCCTTTTTTTTTTTTTTTTTTTTGGCGGTACGTGGGCCTCTCACTGTTGTGGCCTCTCCTGTTGCGGAGCACAGGCTCTAGACGCGCAGGCCCAGCGGCCATGGCTCACGGGCCCAGCCGCTCCGCAGCATGTGGGATCCTCCCAGACCGGGGCACGAACCCGTATCCCCTGCATTGGCAGGCGGACTCTCAACCACCGCACCACCAGGGAATCCCTTGTCCATTTTTAAATGAGGTCATTTGTTTTCTTGCCATTGAGTTGTTTGAGTTCCTTATATATTTTGGATATTAACCCCTTATTCAATGTATAGTTTAGACATATTTTCTCCCATTCAGTAGGTTTTCTCTTCATTTTTGACAATTGTTCCTTTGGGGTCCAAAAGCTTTTCAGTTTGATGCAATCCCTTTGTTGTTTTTGCTTTCTTTGCCTGTATTTTTAAAATCATATCCAAAAAATATCATTGCCCAGACCAATGTCAAGAAACTTTTTCCCTATGTTTTCTTCTAGAATATTTCAGCTTCAGGTCTTACATTTAAGTCTTTAATCCATTTCGAGTCCATTTTTATATATTATATGAGTCCAATTTCATTCTTCTACATATGGATATCCAGTTTTCTCAACATTATTTATTGAAGAGGCTATCCTTTCTCCATTATGAGTTCTTGACACCTTTTTTGTAAATGAATTGAATGTAAATGTGTGAATTTATTTCTGAGGTCTCTATTCTGCTCCACTGAACTATGTGTCTGTGTATATGCCAGTATGTTTTGATTACTATAGCTTTGTAACATAGTTTGAAATTAAGATATGTGATGCTTTCAGGTTTGTTTTTCTTTCTCAAGATTGTTTTGGCTATTTAGGGTCTTTTGTGGTTCCACATAAATTTTAGGATTTTTTTTCTTTTATAGTGAAAAATCTCATTGGAATTTTGATAGGAATTACACTGACTCTGTAGGTCTCTTTGGGTAGTAGGTATATATTAACAATACTGATTCTTCCAATTCATGAGCACATAATATCTTTCCATTTATTTATGTCTTCTTCAATTTCTTTCATCAATGTCTTATAGTTTTCAGTGTACAGATCTTTCACCTCCTTGGTTAAATACTTTCCTTAGTATTTTTTTTTTTTTTTTTTTTTTTTGCGGTATGTGGGC
Organism: Mesoplodon mirus; assembly: GCF_964341445.2. Classification (NCBI taxonomy): domain Eukaryota; kingdom Metazoa; phylum Chordata; class Mammalia; order Artiodactyla; family Ziphiidae; genus Mesoplodon; species Mesoplodon mirus. The sequence goes on along the minus strand of NC_138977.1, from coordinate 5,804,633 downwards.
CTCGCGCTGTTGTGGCCTCTCCCATTGCGGAGCACAGGCTCTGGACGTGCAGGCTCAACAGCCATGGCTCACGGGCCCAGCCGCTCCGCGGCATGTGGGATCTTCCCGGACCGGGACACGAACCCGTGTCCCCTGCATCGGCAGGCGGGCTCTCAACCACTGCGCCACCAGGGAAGCCCAGTATTTTTTTTTTGATGTTATCGAAATTGGGATTGTTTTCTGAATTGGGATTGTTTTCTTAATTTCTTTTTTGTTGTTCACTGTTCATGCATTGAAGTGCAACTGATTTTTGTATGTTGATTTTTTATCCTGAGACCTTACTGAATTCATTCATTAATTTTAACAGAATTTTTTTGAAGTCTTAGGGTTTTCTATATATAAGATCATATCATCTGCAAACAGAGATCATTTTACATCTTCTTTTCCAATTTGGATGTGTTTTACTCATCTTGCCTAATTGCTATTACTAGGACTTTCAGTAATATGTTGAATAGAAGTGGTGAGAAAGTGTATCCTTGTAATTTTCCTGATGTTACAGAAAAGGTTTTTAATTTTTACTGATGAGTATGATGTTATCTGTGGGTCTGTCATATATGGTCTTTATTACATTGAGTTACATTTCTTCTATACCTAATTTGTTGAGAGTTTTCATCATGAAAGATGTAGAATTTTGTCAAATGCTTTTTCTACATCTATTGAAATAATCATATGATTTCTATCCTTTATTCTGTTAATGTAGTGTACAGCACTGATTGATTTGTAGATGTTGAACCATCTTTGCATGTGTATGATCCTTTTAATGTGCTCTTAAATTCAGTTTGCTAGTATTTTGTTGAGGACTTTTGCATATATATTTAGAAAAAATGGATAAATTCCTAGAAAAATACAACAGACCAAGACAGAGTCATCAAGTAATAGAATATCTAAAGAGACCAATAACAAGCAAGGAGACTGAATCAGTAATCAAAAATAAATAAATAAATAAATAAAAGTAAAGGATCAGATGGCTTCACAGGTGAATTCTACCAAACATTTCAAATGAATTAATACCAATCATTCTCAAATTCTTCTAAAACACTGAAGAGGAAGAAACACTTCCAAGTTCATCTTATACACTTCCAGGTTCATTTTATGAGGCCAGCATTGCCCTGATACCAAAGCTAGGCAAGGATACTATAAGAAAAAAAAAAAAAAAACTACAGGCTAATATCCTTGGTGATCATTCATTCCTTTATTCATTAAACGTTTATCAAGCATCAAGGCTTGCTAAGGTCTCCTTTACTGCCTAAAATATGATGGTAAATAAGACAAGAGATTTGCTCACTGTCTAGTGGAAGGGACAAAAACAGATAGTGCAATAAAATCCTTTAAGTCAGTGGTCCCCAACCTTTTCGGCACCAGGGACCTGTTTCATGGAAGACAATTTTTCCATAGACCAAGGGGGAAGGGGATGGTTTGGGGATGATTCAAGTGCATTACATTTATTGTGCACTTTATTTCTATTATTATTACATTGTAATATATAATGAAATAATTATACAACTCACCATAATGCAGAATCAGTGGGAGCCCTGAGCTTGTTTTCACTTGCCACTCACTGATAGGGTTTTGATATGGGTCTACAAGCAATTGATTTATTATGGTCTCTGTGCAGGCAAACCTCCCTACTAATGGTAATCTGTATTTGTAGCCACTCCCCACTGCTAGCATCACCTCCTTAGCTCCACCTCAGATCATCAGGCATTAGACTCTCATAAGGAGCATGCAGACTAATCCCTCGCATGCACAGTTCACAGCAGGGTTTGCGCTCCTATGAGAATCTAATGCTGCCGCTGATCTGACAGGAAGCAGAGCTCAGGTGGTAACGCGAGCGATGCGGAGTGGCTGTAAATACAGATGAAGCTTCTCTCGCCTGCCGTTCATCTCCTACTGTGTAGCCCAGTTCCTAACAGGCCATGGACCAGTACCGGTCCATGGCCTGGGGGCTGGGGAACCACTGCTTTAAGTGATGGAGTGGGGCAATAGTGGGAAGACAAAGAAAGGAAACAGGTTCTGCTAGCTGTGGAGGGGCGGGGTGAGGAGAAGTGTTCAGAAAGCCTTCGTAGAATCTTTTCCCTCCGTCTCTCTTTTTTTTCTTTTTTGTTAGAATAACTAATAATTCTGAGTTGGACAGAACTATGACATTGTGCTAGGAAGTTGTATAAATGGAGGGGCAAGAAAGTATATTCCATTCTCCAGTCAATCTTTCAGAGAATGGAATGCCAAGAGATAAGACTATGAGTGATGGCAGCTACTACCCCCTGAGCTGGGTCCTGAGTTTCCTGGAAGAGCTGGAGGAACTCACAGAGGGCCTGGGCCTCAGAATGTCTCTCAGGATGAACAACAGAAAAGCCACAGGGCTTTTAGGCACAGGTATCCTCGACAAAATTAATCCTTTGTTTCCTCTCCAGAAGGCTAGATATTATGGGGTAAATGTCACATTTTCCTGAAAGTTTATCAAGGTAAAAAATAATGTTGAAATTTTATTTCACTGTTAAAAAACTACCAAAAAGCTCTGTATATTACTATCAATTGCAAGTTGGTTTGTATACCCTGATTTGTAAGGGGCATGTTTGAAGGTGGTGAATGAAGAAAGAAACAAAAATAAATGTTCCCCACAAAGTTCATACTGTTCAATAACTTGGGTCTACCAGCAGAGCTGGGTATTTTTACCCAGCTTTTTTTTTTTTTTAACACCTTTATTGGAGTATAATTGCTTTACAATGGTGTGCTAGTTTCTGCTTAGTTTCTGCTTTATAATAAAGTGAATCAGTTATACATATACATATGTTCCCATATCTCTTCCCTCTTGCCTCTCCCTCCCTCCCACCCTCCTTATCCCACCCCTCACAAAGCACCGAGCTGATCTCCCTGTGCTATGCAGCTGCTTCCCACTAGCTATCTATTTTACGTTTGGTAGTGTATATATGTCCATTCCACTCTCTCACTTTGTCACAGCTTAGATTTTACAAGTGATATCTTGATTTATCCCTTTCAAATGAATGGAGAAAAACACATATTCAACTTTCTCAAAGTCCCTAAAACACAAACACAATTCTGGCTCCTGAGAAACAGGACAGGGGAAGGGAGGATATTATAGAGAGACTGGGAATGTTAGGTGCAAGTGCTCATCTATCATATATTGCTCTGTAAGTTAAAAATACACATACATGTGCATATACCTGCTACTTTTTCTAGAAACAACATAGTACAATCTCCACAGTTTTATTTAGCTCCTTTAAATTTCACAAAGAAACAATATTTTTTCATCAAAATATTAGGAAAAAAATAATTTGCCTTAGTAAAGGAGAATGCAAACATAGTAACTCTAATTTGGAAATATACTAACCTATATTTATTGGCTAATCAAATATATTGTAAAAGCAGAAAGACACAGCAATATTTAAAATCTCACTGATTACCCTTTGGAGACAGATGACTAACAGCTTACTTCAGCAAAGCGAAAATTGCTACCAGAGACTTTTTTTTATAGAAATAGTCCTTATTTATTATCTAAGTAACAGATGTATACCCCATAGGCAAGAAATAAAAGCTCTTAAAGGCATGATTTTTTAAAATCCAAACTTTATGTTACAGTAATGTGATAATAATTAAAGTGGTGGCTTAGAAATAAATTCAATATGTCTACTCCATCACCCATTGTAATGAAGAAAGGAAATGTAGACTGCCCAAAACAGTAGACAGAGAGTCAGCAGCATTTACTTTGGGATGTAATTTTTATTTGAATATTTGAGCCAGGGGAATAAAAAAAATGTTTCAGAAATTGCCTTAAGACTATGTAAGTTCTTCTGTCTGAACTTTCCTTGCTCAACAACTTCCTGAAACTCACTCTATCCTGAGAACATCCTGCTCTTTTTTCAGCTGACCTAAGGCAACACGCTCAATGTGGCAGACCTTCGAAACCCTCTCTGGGAAATAGTGGTTTAAATGAACCAATTAATAAGCTTCTGTTTGTCCAAACACAACATGTACAAATATAATTTGGTTGAGAAATTTTGTTTCAGTGACCTTTCAGTTTGAAAGGTAAAGAATCTAAGATAGCAATAAAGAATGATTATATAAGAAAGGTCTCAACTATCAATAAAGGGAGATATCCCTGCAAAGGAAACACTTTTCATCTTTCCCTTGTAGAAGTCTATATGAATATTTATGACTTAAGCCAGCAAAGTGCCAAATGTAGGCTAAAGTTAGTATCTTTCAGATAACATAAACCCTCTCACTTCATTTAAGAAGGAGGTAAACAATCTTGTGTTAGATGTACTGAATGGAACCTTAAGATAATTGAGAAGAAATTAAAAGAACATCTAAGTTTATAAAAAGAGTTCAAATACTCAGATCCAGATGACCAAATCAGAGATGGCTGAAAGCACCATCAGATATGAACACACACTATCTTGAATTAACTTTTAGGAGCCATACAAACTTGAAAAGGCAGCAAAAGACTAAGGTAGGCAAAAGGTGTCTTGTCCCTTTAGTTTTAAGGATGGGTTCCAGAAACCACAGAAACATTGACATCAATCTCAAGATAAAATTATGGGACAGGTTTTTGAGCAGATGGCTTGTATATATTTAGAGAAAAAAAGGTTAGAAATCAAAGGAGCACAACTAGGGTCAGTACTATTTTTCTATTAGAAGAGTAGAAGAATACCTCAGACATTCATGGCCCTGATTTCATTAAAATATTCAAAAAAATCACATGATATCATGGAACATGATGTAGAAAGATATGGAACAATGAAATAGCAACCCGGAGTGCTACGCTGTTCTATGCCACTGGGTTCTTTCCTTTGGCAATTTTGTTTCTCGGTGACTTAAAAGAAGAGATGGAAGTCATGGTTATCCATGTTTAGAAGACAAAAATCTAGATTTTTTAGAATGAGATACTTGAAATTCTTTCACTTTCATACTTTGGGCTTCTATACTGGTTATTACTTCTGTTGGCAGTGACTTTCCCCTGCCCTCCCTGGTCTGTCCAAAAGAAAAGCCTCTACATTTCCATCAAATCTCAGTTTGACTTAACACTTACATCCTTTAGCATGCCTTCCCCAAGGAGCTACTGAGATATTTTTCCTATTACCTGTGTGACTGAACTAATCACATTGTGTTGTAAACTAGTTGTTTACTTGCTGTTCAGCATCTAGACTGTGACTGTCTTGATCCTTTGAAAGGAAAGGATATTTTTCTTTAAATTCATGTTGGCATCCTGAGTGTCTGAAACATAATAGGTATTCAGTGTTTGATGAATAAAACCAACTTGCATGATTTTAGATGTAAGTTGGGATGGTGAAAAATTCTTATCAGAAATTGCAGAAGAAACTGCAGTTACCTAGACATTAGAATATCTAGATATTAGAAAAGAAAATTCCTGGTAACATGAAAGACATTTACCCATTCATTGTTCCAGATTCCTACAGAAAGGACCAAGAGATTGTAAGATAAATAAAGATATGGAGAAATTTGATCAATAATGTAAGGGTCCACCAACATGACAACATTTTTCAGTGCAAAATATAGTATAGATGGGATCATACTGAAGACGGGAATTGAGACATGATTCCCAAATTCTCCAGTTGTAAAAGCTAAGAATCAGCAGGAAGGAAGAAAACCCATGCAGAAACCCACTAACATCACTTAACTTTGAAGAGGAAATACTGGATTCATGGACAGTGCATGACCAATATGGAGCACACATTTAGACTCCTGTCTGCCACTAGAAAATCAATGGGCCTGGGAGGCTGCACTTGGGCTACATTGTCAGCAGATGAGTAGAGCAGCAGCAGTACCAGGAAGGCTGATGTGAGTATAAGGCTGAGAGCCAAAAGAAAGCACATCATCTGGAAGCCAGTTCCCAACATAGCAGATTCATTAATAAAGAAGAAAATGCTCTATAAGGCAGTTCCCTTGTTAGCTACAGAGGAAAGTCCTGATAGTAAAGTTATAGAACTTCCTATAATTTTAGTTCCCTCTCAGTTCACGTTAGGTGTTAGATCACTGATTAAGTAAATGCAGTCCACCAGTCAAAAATCACAAGATACGATAAAGGATTTTAATGGCACAGTTTAGACAATGAGTACCCATTAAGCTCTTTATGGGCAATTACTATCCATGAACAGCCTTATGCTCAATGAATAATTTTTTAAAGTGTATAAATATAGAGAGAAATATATATAGAGAGAGAGAGAAAGAGAGAGACAGAGAGAGAGAGAGAGAGACAGAGGGACTATTGCCAAAATAACTTACTATAGAAAACAAAAGTGAAATTTGTAAATATATCAACTTTGTGATCACTATAAAAATCAAGTAAAAAATGGATTCTGAAACCAGAGATGAAAAAATAAAATGGTAAAGCAACAGGCTGAGAAAAAGAAGAAAACAGATCACAATGAGGTAAGAGACTGAAGAAACGCAATCACAGAACTGAAATATGCATCAGGAGCAATGAATAGCAAAACTGGCACTATAGAAAACTTGAATTCATCATGTAGGGGACAAAAGGGAGAAAATTTCCAAGCAAGCAAAAAGGCTTGAAAATTGGTATTCAATAGACATCTATGTGTTCCTAAAGAAAATACCAGGAAAAATCTGAATAAAAATACAAATAAATAATTAAATTAAAAATAACTTTCCTGGGCCTCCCTGGTGGCGCAGTGGTTGAGAGTCCGCCTGCCGATGCAGGGGACACGGGTTCGTGCCCCGGTCTGGGAGGATCCCATATGCCGCGGAGCGGCTGGGCCCGTGAGCCATGGCCGCTGGGCCTGTGCGTCCGGAGCCTGTGCTCCGCAACGGGGGAGGCCGCAACAGTGAGAGGCCCGCATACCGCAAAAAAAAAAAAAAAAAAAAAAAAAAACTTTCCTGATCCATAGAAATGCTTGAATCTGTATATCTGAAAGGTTTACTAAAAATCAAAAAAAAAAATTAATCCAGAAAAAAACATACATGGCTACATGGCAATGGAATTTTTAAGTTTCAGAGACAAAGACTCCCTAACCATCTAGACTGAAGTATTTTGAGGGAAGAGGGGAATCAAAGTGGCTTCAGAATTTTTCTACCAAATATTTAAGGCTAAAATGAAATGAAATGACATCTGCAGAGTTTTTAGAGAAAATAACTGTAACCCAAGATTTTGACGTGTAGCCAAATTGTAGGTCATGTGTAAACACAAAGGAAAAATTCTCTCAACGCTATAGCTCTTGGATATTAGATATTTTTTCTATAAATATTATTTGAAGGCTTACACCAGCCAACCAAGAGGTGAACCACAGGAAAAAAATAAATAAAAAACTGAAATGACCAACAAAATACGAAACTATAAAAAAGAATCTGTATCAAGCCAGAAACACTGAGGAACTATAAAGTATAGACTAGAGGGTACTGAGAGAGATGCTTATTTCAAAACACTTACATCATCTAAATTTTAAAATAAACATCAAATTGGGAAAAAAATGCATCTGGAATTTTTACAGAAAAAGGGTTATTATTCCTAGTATATAAAAACATAGCCAAATTATCAAGAAAAATACAACCAAACCATTAAACAAATTAGCAAATGACTCAAATGGACCATTAAAAAGGAAGAATTTCAAATGGCATGCAAGCGTATGAGAAAAGACTCACTCTTACTAGCAACTGAATAAGACAATTCAAAACAATGCTGTGAAATCGCTTTTCATCTGTCAGATTAGAAATAATGAAAAAGTATGATACTACCCCAAGATGGCCAGGATGAGAATAAATGGATATTCTCATAGACAACTGGTGGTAACAAAATGAACACAAACTAGAATGTAAGAATGATATAGAAAAATTATCCATTTATTAATTGAGCAAATATTTCTTTTTAAGTTTTTAATATCTTTATTGGAGTAGAATTGCTTTAAAATGGTGTGTTAGCTTCTGCTGTATAACAAAGTGAATCAGCTATATGTATACATATATCCCCATATCCCCTCCCTCTTGCGTGAGCAAATATTTAGTGATTACCTATTGTGTATCAGGTACAATTCTAAATGGGGACCTATTGTAATAAATATGGCAGCTCAGATTCCTAATCTCATGGAGTTTACACTGTAATTGGGGAAAAAAGGGAAACAATAGGCACATCATTGAAATTTCTGAATATATTACCTAAAAGGTATGTAAGAAAAAAAATTCATAAATTCATAGAACACCTATGACTTAGATATAATTTTAAAATAGTCTTTCTTTGACACATCTATTGATGTAGCATTTCTTAAAGATGTGGCCCACTGAAAAAGGGGGAATACTATAGTCCCATTCTATTGGCAAATACTCTTGGAGATTCCCAATTAATACATTACAAGGCTCTGAAAAGTTCTGAAAGTATGATATCTATTTCATTTTCTTTAAGCTTTCCAAAGCTTATATTTTTTTTAAATGCACCTCATAGTTTTTACCAGATCATATAAAAATGTATTTGAAACACTATCATAAAGAACAGTATAAAGAAGCAAATATAAATCATCTGAAATCACACTATCCTGAGATAACCACATAAATATTTTGCTGCTGCCTTTCCTTTCTTTCATCTCTCCACATCTAAATAACCACACAGTCAAAATGTGTATTTAGATATTGTTCTAAAATACTGTCCTTATTGTATATGCACTTTTCTCTTTTTTTCTTTTCTCTCACCTCTCCATCCTCCATCCTGAAAATCACTATTAAGGATCTGGTTGTTACTTTATTCCATATTCATATTATCATGTACAAATTTTTGTGTAAGAAGATGTTAAATGGGATTGGTTCTATACTCAGAATGGGCTGAAACCCTAAACAGAAATGATGAGTGATAAGTGTCAAAACATTCTAACCATTTTTAAAGAGAGGCCCCAGACACATTTTCACATGACTTATTAAAAGGTGAATAAAATGGGGCCTGTGAATCTTAGTCACTCCCCAACTTGAGCCTATGTGTGAATATTTATTAATATGAAGAGTGTTGGTTGGCCTGAGAGTGAGCCAGCATTTCCTCTTCCTAATATAGGATGGGATGCTATCTTCCCAGATACCAACCCAAGTGCAAGAGTAGGGAGTGAGGAGGGCAGTAATAAAATCCTTTGAGAAGATTAAAGGAGGCTTGCATAAGAAGATTCTGCCATGTTATTTTCTGAGTGGATGTTTCTTGACCTAAGGAAACTAACTCATCAGCCCAGCCAGCACTACATCCACTTCTATTACAAAAGAATTCTGAGAATATGATATAGTCCTACAAGAGTTTGGGGAATACGCCATAAAATCAGAGGCTGCTAGAATTCTCCTGACATCAGAATAAGAAGAGAAGATTGCAATGGGAGTAAAGTACATTTCCACAGATGTGGGGCAAGAGGGTAAGTTTTCCGTAAGTCAAGTGATACTATAGATGTAAGTAGGCTAAAGCTGCCTTAAAAGAATCCCCTTTCAGGGTACCTGGCAGAAGGAAATGACCCCAAATATAAATCCTTTGAAAAGGAGCTAAGAGAAAATTATAAAAGGATAAACCAAAAGTGCATCACTCGAATTAGGAAAAGGTGGAATATAAAAGGCCACTGCACCAAGGTGCAGGGGTGGCAATGCAGAATCCTCAAATGCATTCTCAAGAGAAGCCAGCAGCACTTGGAGGTCTGTCATAACAGACAGCATATAAGAGCCAAGAAAGAACTCCAAACAGCATCAGCTTTTGCCTGGTTGCCTGTCATCTCTTCTCCCTGCTCTGACACTGGAAGAATCAGAAGCAGCAAGAAAGTGAGGAAGGCAAGCAAGAACAAGATAGAAAAACAGTGAAAGAATAGATGATACTACACCACTACTCACCCCTCCCTTCTCACCTTCCTTACTGCCACGTTGCAGAAGCAAGAATCCAGCCTGAGCTAGGGGTAAGGGAGAAGGTTTGAACTGGTTGAGAGATTGAAGTTTTGGTATTAGGTTAGACTGGGTTTTTTATTAGCTTAAAAATTGGCTGGAACTGCCAAGAGATCTGAGATCAAGATTAATTCAGGGACAAGGAATATCCCAGAAAGTCTGTTTAGTCATCAGTAGAGAAAAGTAAGTTATTTCCTTTTTGCATTCCCTTGAGACTATCACATTTAATAAATAATATACATAGATAGATATAGATATCTTGTATATATATATATATATATATATATCATGCATCACTATGAAATTTATAAAATGCAATCATATTTTACATATTTTCTATATTTTTCATATATTCCTCTTGTTATTTAATAATACACTCTGGAAAGCCTCCCAAGCTTATTTCTAATTCATTCATAATGGTCGTTTTTGAGACCTTGGTGTTGATGTACCTCAGCTTTTTCATCATTCCCATATCATAGATTTTCATTTCATTTCAGTAATTTTTTGCTACACCCCTGCAATATGCACTCTTATACTAACTTCTATTTTTATGGAATCATTTTCCAGGACTCTGTTTGCTAGGAATATATATGTATATTAAATTCTAATATATTGCCAAAATGAATTCCACAAAGAATTTAACAAAATTTCCACCAGCAATATATGAGTACCATGTTCTTGGAATCCCCACTTGCACCAGATATTACCACTTTTTAATTTTTAACAAACTAAAGAGATATCTCATCATTATTTTAATTTGCATGTCCTTGACCACCAGTGAGGTTGAGCATGTTTAATTTGTCATGTGAACTTGCTCTTCTAGGAAGTTCCCTAGACATAATATCACTTACCTACATTTCTACTCAGTTATTTGTCTTTTTCATATCAATTTAAAAGAGTTTTCATATAGTATAGAATTTAAATTTATTTCCCAAATATTACAAGTATTAATATTATTTTCAAATCAATCAAATCTTAGCCATATGTTATTTTTTCATTCTTTTAAAATAAACTTTTATAAATAAATTTTTATTTTGGAAGAATTTTAGATTTATAGAAAAGTTACAAAGAAAGTACAGAGAATTCGTGAATACTCTTTACCTAGTTTCAGTTTCCCCCTGCTGTTATCATCTTCCATCATCATGGTATATTTGTCAAATCTAAGAACTCAATATTGGTATATTACCAATAACTAAATTTTAGACTTTATTCGAATTTCACCAGTTTTACCATTAATGTTCTCTTTCTGCTCCTGGATCTAATCCAGGATAACACATTGCTTTTATTTGTTATCTCATTAGTATCCTCTGGTTTGTTTGTGATTGGTTCTCAATCTTTTGTTTTTCATGATCTTGAGAGCTTTGAGTAGTACTGTAGTGATCAAGTATTTTATAGCATTTCCCTCAGTTTGGATCTGTCTGATGTTTTTCTCATGATTAGACTGGAGTGATGATTTTTTTGGAAATAGTACCATAGAGGTGCTCCATCACACATTATCAGGCAGTATCTGGTGCTGTGTGACATCACTGGTGATGGTAACCTTCATCACTTGCGTACCACAGTGTTTGCCAGGTTTCTCCACTGTAAAGTTACCATTTTTCCCTTTCCATACTCTATTCTTTGGAAGCAAGTCATTAAAGCCATACATTTTTTTTCATAATGAAATACTGTAGTGTAAGGCCTGACAGTGTATTTTTTTCTCTTTTATAATGCAAGTGCCTGACTTAAGCTTTGATTGCCAAGGGATTCATTTTATAAAGGCATCCCACTAAGGCTCTTTCGAATAAACTCATCACCAGCCATACAACTAGCTAAAGAGCCAGGCCACCACCACCACTGAGGTTTCTTTGTTTTAAAGATATTGATTGACTTTGGTAATTAACCATTTGGGCCATTATTCAACATGACCCACAAGTCCACGGAGGATGTGACCCTCCCGTCTTCCTCAGCCTCATTCAGACATGCCTATTCTACTCTTCCTTTCTCTCCCTCACATCTGTTTCACTAAGGTTAGTCCCATTCTTTCTTCAGATATCAACTGATATATCACTTTTTTCACAAATATATTTCATGAGATCTCCAGTTTAGGTCTGGTGACACATCTCTGTGCACCCAGGGCACATTGTCCTGCCCTGTCACAAACCTTATTATTATGTGCTATAATCCTCCGTACCCTGCACTGGATTACACATTACAATAGGGCAGTGATAGTGTCTTTCCTCTTTCCTTTGTGTCTCCAGGGGCTAACATAGTGCCTGATACATAACAGGTATTCAATAAATACTTGATGGTAAATAAATAAATGCTGCTTCCAAATACTATGGTCTTGACTACAGTGGTCCTCAATAATAATTGTTTACTGCTCTTCATTCATTCATCCATGCATGCATTCATTCATTCAACCAATATTTATTAAACACCTTCTTTGTGCCAGATATGTGCTAGATGCCTAGGGTGTAAGGCAGACATAACTGCTCTTGTTACTTTGTAATCAAACACCACAAGAAATCGTAAAACTTTTAAGAAGCGGAGACCATTCCAAAAAGTCACTTATGCATACTATGGTTGTCAACACTGACTGATCAACCTCTTAGTTTCAAGTGAATATGAGCTCTACTTAACAGAAAATATAAATCAAGTCCTCTTATTCTAACTGATCAACTTCCCTTAGAAAGCACAAGTCAGTAGTTTATAGGGGTTGGGAAGGTGGGGTAGGATTGAGGGATAGAAATGTGAAAGGAAGGAGGGGAAATGGTTTAGAAGTTGGAGACTTCCACAGTGTTTTGCAGTGATATCATGCAAAACCTAGACCTGCAAATTTTATTTCAAATGCTAGACTACGAAATTTGGCAACAGAAATGACACTGGCATTTTAAAACCCTTTATTATAGATATTTATTTAGCTTAACTTGAGAGAATTCATACATATAAATTTTAATGGAGAGCTTCTGACCTTTCATATTAGGCTTAATTTATTTCTCTTTCAAATTGTTTGAGTATTTTCATTTGATTCTGTGTTGTCAGTTGAATTATTCTACTAAGTCAGAGGTAAAGCTTACAATTATGAAAACCAAGCATAATTGTGACTTATGACCCAGCCACCTCATGTTACTGCTGACTGGGTGAACCCCAGACCTCCTAAAATATTAATTGTGTAATTTCCGCTGAGGCCTTTGCTATTTCTCATAAATATGTTTGAAAAAAAAATGAAGTCACTACAGTCATCCAGTGTTCTGAATAGCTTTTATCTCATAAAGCTGAAGTGTTTTTAATAAAGATACCCTTACTTCCCACAGTAAGATTGCTTGGATTGCTATGTGAATAGAATGAGAGGGATTTAGTCAAAGTTTAAAATACCATGTTTAGGGTTTTATTTTCCAGTCTATAAAATACCTCCAGTTTTTGTGCTACATAAATAACCCAGCCATGTCCTAGGTGCCCTGCTCAACTACAGAGCTAATTCAGACTAATGAACTCCATGCAGCCCAAACCCACTTGAGCTAACCAGTCTAATAAGAGTCTAATAAGTCTAGAGTAGAGAAATTTAAATCTACTCTTTATTCCAAAGAGAATCTTTGAAAGATTTATAATTTCCCATGGTATATTTCACTTCTAAAGGGTATAGAATAATTTAAAACTTGGACAACAAACTCAGGGAGGAAAGGGAGTTGGATATTTCTTAGTGTAATAAGCCAAATCCTGAAGGTGAATAAGACTTCTGCAGTTAGTGCACTCATCTTATTTACAGCGCCCAAGTCATCCTTATGTTCTTGTCAACATAGCTTTAAGAGCTATTACTCATGCCCTTAAAAAATTACGAATATACAAAACAAATATTCTCTCCAAAAGAGTAAGTGTAAAATGAGAAGAAAGAAAAGAGGGGCCACATTTATCCATTTAGTTGTAATAAATAATGCAAACTTTCCGAATGGAAGTACTGGAATAATGAAACTAATTTTCCAAAATTATTCTAGTGTATTCAATTATGGATTTTAATTATTTTAGAGAAGAAACTCACAGTGTTAATGAAAGGGACAGTAGTAAAAATCATGATGGAGTTAGGTTTCATGTTTCTGCATTCTATAAGCTTTATTAGATGATGTTAATCAAATATTTGATGAATACTAAGAGCCTTTTGGGATAGTAAAATGAATATTACCATCATGACTCTGAGAACTAGGTTGAAGTATAATCATAGTCAGTTAAGGTTAGTGGATTTCACTGCCAAAGGGAACATTGGTTGTTGAAAAGAGGCCTCTGGAGAACCGTTTGGTATCAATTATAAATAATAGCAAAATAAAAATTAAAGCATACTGAACTTATGACGTGAACTACAGGAAACCAAAAATAACAGGATAATGTTGCTCTTCAATCTTTTACTCACAATGAATAAAAATACTCAGGAGGGTAAAAGAGAGTAGAGTAGATCCCTTATCATTTTATTTTCTACCTTATATTTGTTTCATGTGTCACCCAACTACATCTTATACTTTTCTCTCTAAGAAATCCTAAAAAAAAGAAGGAGAAAAGAATATAAGAGGGACTTCCCTGGCAGTCCAGGGAAGACACTGTCCTGCCAATGCTGGAGGCATGGGCTTGATCACTAGTCAGGGAACTAAGATCCCACGTGCCATGTGGTGCAGCCAAAAGATAAAATAAAATAAAATAAATGAAAGAATATAAGAAAACAAAACAAATGCAATCAATGATTCTTAGACTACCTAGGAGTGATAGCTAAAGATACAGAATGCTGGTAGTTACCCCAAATCTAATGAATTAATTGCTAGTCTTAGGGCCAGGGATTTGTTCTATAAATAATCTACCTAAGTGGTTCTTCATCACATTAAGGTTTAAGACCACTGAAGTAGACTGCTGAGTGAAAGGACATGCTGAATATCCGACTATTAGGATTCCTCTAGCATTACCATGACAATTTTTACAAAGTACGTGAATTTATTTTTTCTCTTGTAATGAGTATCACATACTGAAATACTTAGCTTATTTGAAGTTAAAAAAACTTTCTGGAAACTTATGGCAGGGAACTATTGCTGTAAAACAAACAGCATAGAATATAAGGGGCATACAAGGGTAAGCATTTATTTAGCACGTTATCGATGAGAAACATTTCATTAGCTCATGTGAGTCAGCTGAACTAAGCTAGGCTTATCTAGGCAGCTATAAGCTGCAAGTGGTTTATTCAGCCTCCATGTCTCTTATCCTCCTTGGACCAGAGGACTAGTTGCAGCATGTCACTCTCATGCAACAACACAGGCACAAGAAGACTAGCACATGTCAAGTCTCTGCTGATGTCGCATTCACTGATATCCAATTGGCCAAAGCAAGTCACATGGCCAAGCCCAAAGCCAAACCGTGAGGAAGCATATTCCATCCACTGTGAGGTTAAAGCTAGTTACATGGCCAAATCCAACAGCAGGAGTGTAGGAAAGTATGTACACTCCCTACTGGTAAGGGAGGAAGTGACTATTTAACAAGTCTAAAAGTTTTAATTTACCTTAAGAAAATTACAGTAGATCACTGCTAACTTAGTGCTACCTAGGTAGATGAGGAAGACATGGGAAGGGGTTTTATCCTACTCATCATCACCTATCTAAAATGTCACTCCTTTGGCCACACAGCATGTGGGATCTTAGTTCCCCGACTAAGGATCAAATCCACTCCCCCTGCATTGGAAGCATGGAGTCTTAACCACTGGGCCACCAGGGAAGTCCCAAAACATCACTCTTAAGTTTATTCCTTTGAGTAAAGTCTCTGTGATATGTAGGACTCCTGTATTATAACTCAAACTTTCCAGAAAGGAAACAATACATTTTGAACAAAGGAATATATTTTTATGTCTTTGCCCCCCCCCAAAAAGAGAACATTTAGGGGACTCTCTTAGTAGTATATTCATAAGTTATATGGGTCAGATATAAAGTAGAAGCCAAGAAAATAGAAAGGAAGGAGAAAGTAAGTCAGAGATACCAGGACAAAAGAATCAAGAGAACTTAACAACTGATTGGATAATGTGAAACAAATGGAAAGAATCACAATGAATTTCAGGTTCCAGTGGATATTGAGATGGAAATGACTCACAATTCTATATTGAAAGTGTGAGGAGAGAATTCAGCCAAGAACACACTCACGTGCAAGAGAGAGAGAAACAAAGAGACAGAGAGAGAGAGATGTGGAAGTCTTGTACATAGAAATCACAATGAAAGTTTAGAAAGGTGATGAGATCACCTAAGAAAGCTCTGAGGAAAAGTACAGAAGTCAGTTAAAGAGACACTCTTGGGGAGTTCCTGTATTTAGGGAAAAGCTAGGAAAGGAAACAGAGAGAACACCTGAATTAAGCTTTCTTGTTCAGGACAAGTCACTGTACAATAAATAATCGATAACAGATCACATCATTTGGTCAAGAGAAGATAGCAGAGAGATGAGACTAAATCCCTGTGTTGTGAGGTCTTGTCAAACAGTGAAAGAGACCATTTACCAAGCATTACTGCTGTTTTGCGAGATAGAAATCGTGTACTTGAATCCAGTAAAAATAAATAAGAGCAACTTTATGCTATCTATAACACAGAGAAAGCATTATGCAAATTTGTGATTAGTTTTCTGCTAGTATTCGGTGACTATTTGACTCTGTACCATTTTGGAAAATTGAAAAATAAATTCTAATTATTTTGCATGCAAAGAGAGTGATATTTGCTTTTCCTTGATTCAGACCATATCCTTGAATTTGCTTTCTTAAAAATGTGCCATTTAATATATGTGTCTTGCTTTTAAAATGCTGTCATGTTTGATATCTGCTAAGCAATATCTATTAGACTTGGCTAAGACATTCCCACCAAATGGTAAAGCCATGGTAATAACAGGTAGGTAACCTTGTTACAGCACACATCTATACTCCAGGTACTGCTCAGAGTGCTTTCTGGATATTAACTTGTTTATTCCACACAACAACCTAATAAGGCGGGTTACCTTTATCATCTTCTTTTTCAGGTAAGAAAATCAGAGCAAAAGGAGTTTGAGCAATGGACTCAGGCTCTCATGAACAGCAGATGCACAACTCAAACCCACACAGTCTAGCTCCAAAGCTCAGCTGACAACATGTCCTTCTCTTCTCCAAAGATTCACAGTTTTCCCTGTGGCTCCAGTGTAATTATTAATGGCATGTCCTTTAATTCTCAAAGTGTCCCATTTGGGATGATAAATTATATGGTTAGCCTCCCCAGAGCCCAAACCCTTATCAACTACACAATGCGGCCTCTCTGGCAGAAAGCTAGAAGTGCTGAAGAAGAAAAAAGGGAAAATAAAGAAAGTGCTTCTAAAAGCAGTAGGCAGATTAGTTAAAATGTACCATCCCCAAGGGCTATAGAATATATAAAGTGTTCTTTTCCTTATTATAGAAATGTAATTTGAATGCTCTAGGTGTCACTAACCTGTCAGCATAAATACAGTTCCATTAGCTTTAGGGCACAAATTCTAATTGCTCTTAACCCCGTTTGAATGATTCTAAAACACCATGCTTTCCTCGAAGTCTTCCTCAGCTATATTAGGGTCTCCAAAATATATACCACATACCTACAGACACATGCACTCATGCTTTTCTACCTTGCCTCCTCGGTGGAAGTCTGCCTTACTTACACTTAGCAGGGACATCTTTCCTATCCCATATGCCTCATAAGAACACCACTCTCTCAAGTGCCCCAAACTCTCTTATTGCTCTACTGGGCACATCAACTCTCTGCTGGTGGCTACTAGGATGTAGTGAGGTCCCAAGCTGCCCTGAGCTCTGTGATGAAGGAGGGATAAGGGCAGAATGGCTCCCTAACCCACTGTGGGCTGGTGCTTTTCCTTGCCTGGGTCCATAAGAGTCGTCTTTGACCCAAATCTCCCAAGATATTCATGAACAGTTCTTTCTGTTCATAGGCATAAACCCTCTTTACACAAGGTCTCAAATCTGTCTACTAGTTGGAAAATCAGAGGTGGCAGAGAATAGTCTTTCATCTCAATTTTCTTCTTTGCCATATTTCTTAATATCTATGCATTAAAAAAGAGGAAGAGGAGAATGAAAAGGAGAGAGA
This sequence comes from Mesoplodon mirus, assembly GCF_964341445.2. Lineage (NCBI taxonomy): Eukaryota > Metazoa > Chordata > Mammalia > Artiodactyla > Ziphiidae > Mesoplodon > Mesoplodon mirus. The sequence continues at coordinate 5,786,631 of NC_138977.1, read as the reverse complement.
GAACAAGAAATGGAAGGAAGGAAGGAAGAAGGGAGAGGAGGGAGGGAGGAAGGAAGGAAAAAGTAATTAAAAGATTTTTTCCCTTTATTTTTCTCACCATGCAAATAATTACCACACAATGCTCACAATTTCCAAAAACAATAACTCAGTTTCAGTCTCAGAGACAGAAAGAAAAATTATCCTAATTTTTATAATTGTTTAATTCTATTTAAATATATGAATCTTTCAAGATCCCTCAGAAAGAATCAGAGGTTTTAGGTTGAAATGCATTCAATATCTGAATTGCAGAGTCTCTAAGTCAATTAGACAATTACCTAAGTTTTTTCCAAAGATAAGCTATTATTTAAATATTTTCAACAACAACAGTAACAACAACAACATAAAAGGCTTTACTGGATTAAGTGGGTGTGACTGAGAGAAACACCAAATTTCATTGCCTCCGTTTTCCAGCTTTGGGGACAAAATAATAGTCCCTGAATTAATCAGTCAGGTTATACTGGCCCTTTAGACTCACACCTGCTGCCCCCTTCTGCCACCACAGTCCTACTGATTAGAGTACTTACACTGTTCTCCAGACTGGATGTGCCTACTGAGTCTGAGAGACTGGGATCTGCCAGGGATCAGTACATTTAAGCTCCTCTGGGCTATAAAAAATACTGGAGGCTGAGGGTCCTCAGGTAAGGATCAGACCACTACCCCTTATTCTGAGAGAGTTGGGACCAGGAGTTATAAGGACCCTGGAAACAAAGGGCTGCCTATTCCAAAGAGCAAATGCTAGTCTCCCTTTCACTGGAAATGTTACAGAGGAGCAAACAGGCGAGCCCAGAACTTCTGACACTAGAGGCTGAGAGAGCCTCTGCTGTTGAGACCACTTGGGAGCAGAGAGGGTTCTTCCAGGGTTTCCTGGTGCCTCACCAGCCACTGCCAACTTGTCAGTCAATCCCTGCCAACCATACAGCAGGACAGCTGTTCCCACCACCATTGTCCAGACTGTCACAACTTCAGGTTAGCTAGCCCTGGCCACCAAGATATAAAGAACCATACATGTCAAAGGAAAATTGCTCTGCTCTCTAGGAACCCAAGAGCCAAACAGAAGAAAAAGAAATAAAACACCCAGACAGATGGCTTATAATAGAACAGAACTGTTGATGGAAACAGAAAAACACTAAACAAAATAAGGTAAGAAAATATAAGTACTATTAAAAACACAAAAAATACTTTTTGTAACAAAAATCTAATTCTCTACTTTAATAATTCAGTGGGTGAATTGAAAAAGAGAATAATCACTATTAAAGTCTGATTTAGTAGCTTAGAAGATACATGAAGGAAATAATTTAAGACATAGAGGGGAGAAAAGAAAAGAGCTTAATATCTCCAGAGAAAAGGTAAGCAACATGACAACAGACCCAATAAGTACAACACAAAAACACAAAATCCAGTTATATGTAATTTACAAAAAAACCCAGAATTTAAAATGTGGTAGAGGAATACTGAAAATAAAGTTTTGGACAAAGAGGTTCCAGGCAAAAAAAAAAAAAAAAAAAAATGCTGGAGTCACAATATTAACTTTAGAGATGGTGACACTTAAGGGTAAAATCATTAAACAGAATAAAAAGAGCTAGAATAAAATGGTGAAAAAAAACTTCATGAAGAAAATATAATAATCATAAATCCATATGGACCAAACAAAACAGCAGCTTGATATATAAGGCAAAATCTATTAGAATTATAGAATAATTAACTAAAATTGATAAAAATTAACAAATTTGATAATGGATGAGCAAACCTACCAGATAGATCTAATAGACAGAAATAACTGACTAATATAAAACAAAATTTGATTTAAAAAAACAAATTGGACATAGATTTTGCCCTATATCCAAAAAAATCCTTTAAAAAAGTTTATATTTTACATATCCTCTGAACATAATCCAATTACACTGTAAATTTAAAATATACAGATGAATTACAATACTTAACTTCTTGGGAATTTAAAAAGTAACACTTGTATCAATCCATTTATTCCATTCCTTAGCATATACCCTAAAGAAATGACTGCATGTATCCACAAAAAGATTTGTATGAGAATGTTCATAAGAGCTTTGTGTATAATAAACTTAAACAGAAAATACACCAAATTTCTATCAACAGGATAATGAATAAATAAATCATGATAAATTCATACAAGGAAATTCCAAACAATTTAAAAAGAACAAAATACTGTCACACAGGACATAGATGTCTCCTACAAATGTTAAAAGTGAAAAAGAAGTCGGACACAAAACAGTACATGTTGTATGATCCCATTTATATAAAGATGTAAAACTAACCTTTGGTGATACAAGTCAATATGGTGGTATACTGACTAGGAAGGGGCACATGGGAACTTTCTGTGGTGATGTAAATGTTTTATATGTAGATCTAGCTGGTAGTTACACAAGTGTATAATTTGTAAAATTAATCTATCTGTATATTTAAGATGTGTCCACTTTAAAGTATGCAAGTTATATCTTGTTAAAGAAATATTTAAAATAAAGAAACTGAAATTATCCACTGCCTAGAAAGGAATGAAAAGGGAATACTTAATGCCAAAACAATTAGGACAACTAAAGCTACGCTTAGATCAAATGCATAGGCTTGTAGTCCTTTATTATTAAGGTAGAACAACAGCAAATAAAGGAAATTAATACTCATTTTTAAATACATTTTAAAAATAAAAAGTAGAGAGGAGCTTCAAGATGGTGGAAGAGTAAGACGTGGAGATCGCCTTCCTCCCGACAAATACATCAGAAATACATCTACATTTAGAACAACCCCTAAAGAACAGCTACTGAACTCTGGCAGAAGACCTCAGACCTCCCAAAAGGCAAGAAACTCCCCACATACCTGGGCAGAGCAAAAGAAAAAACAGAGACAAAAGAATAGGGACGGGACCTGCACCTCTGGGAGGGAGCTGTGAAGGAGGAAAGGTTTCGACACACTAGGAAGCCCCTTCATGGGCAGAGACTGCGGGTGGCAGAGGAGGGAAGCTTCAGAGCCGCGGAGGAGAGCGCAGCCACAGGGGTGCGGAGGGCAAAGCAGAGAGATTCCCACACAGAGGATCAGTGCCAACTGGCACTCACCAGCCTGAGAGGCTTGTCTGCTCACCCGCCGGGGCAGGCAGGGGCTGGGAGCTGAGGCTCTGGCTTTGGAGGTCAGATTCCAGGGAGAGGACTGGGGTTGGCTGCATGAACACAGCCTGAAGGAGGCTAGTGCACCATGGCTAGCCAGGAGGGAGTCCAGGAAAAAGTCTGGAGCTGCCGAAGAGGCAAGACTTTTTCTTCTCTCTTTGTTTCCTGGTACGCGAGGAGAGGGGATTCAGAGCGCCGCTTAAAGGAGCTCCAGAGACGGGCGCTAGCCACAGCTGAAAGCGTGGACCCCAGAGACGGGCATGAGACACTAAGGCTGCTGCTGCTGCCACCAAGAAGCCTGTGTACAAGCACAGGTCACGCTACACACCTCCCCTCCCAGGAGCCTGTGCAGCCCACCACTGCCAGGGTAATGTGATCCAGGGACAACTTCCCCCGGGAGAACACATGGCACGCCTCAGGCTGGTGCAACGTCATGCTGGTCTCTGCCACCCCAGACTCACCCAGCATCTGTACCCCTCCCTCCACCCCCCGGCCTAAGTGAACCAGAGCCCCCTAATCAGCTTCTCCTTTAACTCAATCCTGTCTGAGCGGGAACAGATGCCCTTAGGAGACCTACATGCAAAGGCGGGGGCAAATCCAAAGCTAAACCCAAGGAGCTGTGTGAACAAAGAAGGGAAAGGTAAATCTCTTCCAGCAGCCTCAGGAGCAGCGGATTAAATCTTCACAATCAACTTGATGTACCCTGCATCCGAGGAATACCAGAATAGACAACGAATCATCCCAAACTGAGGTGGTGGACTTTGGGAGCAACGATATATATATATATATATATTTTTTTTTTTCTCCTCTTTCTCTTTTTGTGAGTGTATGTGTATATGCTTCTGTGTGCCATTTTGTCTGTATAGCTTTCTGTTTACCATTTGTCCTAGGGTTCTGTTTGCCTGTTTTTTTTGTGTTGTTTTTTAATTTTTATTTCTATGTATGTATGTATGTATGTATGTATTTATTTTTGGCTGTGTTGGCTCTTTGTTTCTGTGTGTGCGCTTTCTTCTACTTGCAGCGAGCGGGGGCCACACTTCATCGGGGTGTGTGGGCCTCTCACTGTCGTGGCCTTTCTTGTTGGGGAGCACAAGCTCCAGACGCGCAGGCTCAGTAGTTGTGGCTCACAGGCCTAGTTGCTCCGCGGCATGTGGGATCCTCCCAGACCAGGGCTCGAACCCGTGTCCCCTGCACTGGCAGGCAGATTCTCAACCACTGCGCCACCAGGGAAGCCCTTTTTGTGTCTTTTTTTAGTATAGTTTTTAGCGCTTGTTATCATTGATGGATTTCGTTTTTGGTTTGGTTGCTCTCTTTTTTCTTTCTTTCTTTTGTTTTTTTTAATTAAAATTTTTTTTAATTTTAATACCTTTATTTTTATTTTTTATTTTTTTCCTTCCTTCTTTCTTTTTTTCTCCCTTTTATTCTGAGCCGTGTGGATGACAGGGTCTTGGAGCTCTGGCCGGGCATCAGGCCGGTGGCTCTGAGGTGAGAGAGCCAAGTTCAGGACATTGGTCCACCAGAGACCGCCCAGCTCCAATCAATAATAAATGGCAAAAATCGCCCAGAGATCTGCGTCTCAACGCCAAGACCCAGCTCCACTCAATGACCAGAAAGCTACAGTGCTGGACATCCTATGCCAAACAACTAGCAAGACAGGTACACAACCCCACCCATTAGCAGAAAGGCTACCTAAAAACTTAATAAGGTCACAGACACCCCAAAACACACTACCAGACACAGACATGCCCAACAGAAAGACAAGATCCAGCCTCATCCACCAGAACAGAGGCATGAGTCTCCTCCACCAGGAAGCCTACATAACCCACTCAACAAACCTTAGCGACTGGGGGCAGACATCAGAAACAACGGGAATTACAAACCTGCAGCCTGTGAAAAGGAGACCCTAAACACAGTAAGGTAAGGAAAATGAGAAGACAGAGAAACACACAAAAGATGAAGGATCAAGGTAAAAACACACCAGACCAAACAAATGAAGAGGAAATAGGCAATCTACCTGAAAAAGATTTCAGAATAATGATAGTAAAGATGATCTAAAATTTTGGAAATAGAATGAAGAAAATACAAGAAAACTTTAAGAAGGAACTAAAAGAACTGAAGAGCAAACAAACAATGATGAACAACACAATAAATGAAATTAAAAATTCTCTACAAGAAATCAATAACAGAATAACTGAGGCAGAAGAATGGATAAGTGACCTGAAAGATAAAACAGTGGAAATAACTATTGTAGAGCAGAATAAAGAAAAAAGAATGAAAAGAATTGAGGACAGTCTCAGAGACCTCTGGGAAAACATTAAATGCAACAATATTCGAATGATAGGGGTCCCAGAAGAAGAAGAGAAAAAGAAAGGGACTGAGAAAATATTGGAAGAGATTCTAGTTGAAAACTTCCCAATTATGGGAAAGGAAATAGTTAATCACGTCCAGGAAGCACAGAGAGTCCCATAGAGGAAATTTCCAAGGAGAAATACGCCAAGACACATATTAATCAAACTGTCAAAAACTAAATACAAAGAAAAAGTATTAAAAGCAAAAGGGGAAAACAACAAATAACATACAAGGGAATGCCCATAAGGTTATCAGCTGATCTTTCAGCAGAAACTCTGCAAGCCAGAAGGGAATGGCAGGACATATTTAAAGTTATGAAAGGGAAAAACCTACAACCAAGATTACTCTACCCAGCAAGGATCTCATTCAGATTCGATGGAGAAATTAAAACCTTTACAGACAAGCAAAAGCTAAGAGAATTCAGCAACACCGAACCAGCTTCACAAGAAATGCTAAGGAACTTCTCTAGGCAGGAAACACAAGACAAGGAAAAGACCTACAATAACAACCCAAAACAATTAAGAAAATGGTAATAGGAACATACATATTGATAATTACCTTAAATGTAAATGGATTAAATGCTCCTACCAAAAGACACAGACTGACTGAATGGATACAAAAACAAGACCTATATATATGCTGTCTACGAGAGACCCATTTCAGACCAAGGGACACATACAGACTGAAAGTGAAGGGATGAAAGAAGATATTCCATGCAAATGGAAATCAAAGAAAGCTGGACTAGCAATTCTCATATCAGACAAAATAGACTTTAAAACAAAGACTATTTATTACAAGAGACAAAGAAGGACACTATATAATGATCAAGGGATAAGTCCAAGAAGAAGATATAACAATTGTAAATATTTATGCACCCAACATACGAACACCTCAATACATAAGGCAAATACTAACAGACATAAAATGGGAAATTGACATTAACACAATCATACTAGGAGACTTCAACACCCTACTTTCACCAATGGACAGATCATCCAAAATGAAAATAAATAAGGAAACACAAGCTTTAAGTGATACATTAAACAAGATGTACTTGATATTTATAGGACATTCCATCCAAAAACAACAGAATACACATTCTTCTCAAGTGCTCATGGAACATTCTCCAGGATAAAATATATCTTGAGTCACAAATAAAGCCTTGGTAAATTTAAGGAAATTGAAATCTATCAAGTATCTTTTCTGCCCACAATGCTATGAGACTAGATATCAATTACAGGAAAAATTCTGGAAAAATACAAACACATGGAGGCTAAACAATACACTACTTAATAACCAAGAGATAACTGAAGAAATCAACGAGGAAATCAAAAAATACCTAGAACCAAATGAAAACACGATGACCCAAAACCTACGGGATGCAGCAAAAGCAGTTCTAAGAACGAAGTTTATACCAATACAATCCTACCTTAAGAAACAAGAAACATCTCAAATAAACAAAGTAACCTTACACCTAAAGCAATTAGAGAAAGAAGAACAAAAAACCCCAAAGCTGGCAGAAGGAAAGAAATCATAAAGACTAGATCAGAAATAAATGAAAAAGAAATGAAGGAAACAATAGCAAAGATCAATAAAACTAAAAGCTGGTTCTTTGAGCATATAAACAAAACTGATAAACCAGCAGCAAGACTCATCAAGAAAAAAAGGGAGAAGACTCAAATCAATAGAATTAGATATGAAAAATGAGAAGTAATAACTGATACTGCAGAAATACCAAGGATCATGAGAGATTATTACAAGCAACTATATCCCAATAAAATGGACAACCTGGAAGAAGTGGACAAATACTTAGAAAAGCACAACCTTCCAATACTGAAACAGGAAGAAATAGAAAATATGAACAGACCTATCACAAGCACTGAAATTGAAACTGTGATTAAAAATCTTCCAACAAACAAAAGCCCAGGACCAGATGGCTCCACCGGCGAATTCTGTCAAACATTTAGATAAGAGCTAACACCTATCATTCTCAAACTCCTCCAAAATATAGCAGAGGGAGGAACACTCCCAAACTCATTCTATGAGGCCACCATCACCCTGATACCAAATCCAGACAAGGATGTCAGAAAAAAAAGAAAACTACAGGCGAATATCACTGATGGACATAGCTGCAAAAATACTCAACACAATACTAGCAAACAGAATCCAACAGCACATTAAAAGGATCATACACCATGATCAAGTGAGGTTTATTCAAAGAATGCAAGGTTTCTTCAATATATGCAAATCAATCAATGTGATATACCATGTTAACAAATTGAAGGAGAAAAACCATATGATCATCTCAGTAGATTCAGAAAAAGCTTTTGACAAAATTCAACACGCATTTATGATAAAAAACCCTCCAGAAAGTAGGCATAGAAGGAACTTACCTCAAAATAGTAAAGGCCATATATGACAAACCCACAGCCAACATTGTCCTCAATGGTGAAAAACTGAAACCATTTCCACTAAGATCAGGAACAAGACAAGGTTGCCCACTCTCACCACTATTATTCAACATTGTTTTGGAAGTTTTAGCTACAGCAATCAAAGAAGAAAAATAAATAAAAGGAATCCAAATCGGAAAAGAAGAAGTAAAGCTGTCACTGTTTGCAGATGACATGATACTATACATAGAGAATCCTAACGATGCTACTGGAAAACTACTACATTTAATCAATGAATTTGGTAAAGTAGCAGGATATAAAATTAATGCACAGAAATCTCTTGCATTCCTATACACTAATGATGAAAAATCTGAAAGAGAAATTAAGGAAACACTCCCATTTACCACTGCATCAAAAAGAATAAAATACCTAGGAATAAACCTACCTAAGGAGACAAAAGACCTGTATGCAGAAAACTATGAGACACTGACATAAGAAATTAAAGATTATACCAACAGAATGAGAGATATACCATGTTCTTGGATTGGAAGAATCAACATTGTAAAAATGACTATACTACCCAAAGCAATCTACAGATTTAATGCAATCCTTATCAAACTAACACTGGCATTTTTCACAACACTAGAACAAAAATGTCACAATTTGTATGGAAACAGAAAAGACCCCGAATAGCCAAAGCAATCTTGACAAAGAAAAACGGAGCTGGAGGAATCAGGCTCCCTGACTTCAGACTATACTACAAAGCTACAGTAATCAAGACAGTATGGTACTGGCACAAAAACAGAAATATAGATCAATGGAACAGGATAGAAATCCCAGCAGTAAACCCACGCATGTATGGTCACCATATTTTTGATAAAGGAGGCAAGAATATACAATGGAAAAAAGACAGACTCTTCAATAAGTGGTGCTGGGAAAACTGGACAGCTACATGTAAAAGAATGAAATGAGAACATTCCCTAACACCATACACAAAAATAAACTCAAAATGTATTAAAGACCTAAATGTAAGGTCAGATACGATCAAACTCTTAGAGGAAAACACAGGCAGAACACTCTGTGACATAAATCACAGCAGTATCCTTTCTGACCCACCTCCTATAGAGATGGAAATGAAAGCAAAAATAAACAAATGGGACCTAATGAAACTTCAAAGCTTTTGCACAGCAAAGGATACCATAAACAAGATGAAAAGACAATACTCAGAATGGCAGAAAATATTTGCAAATGAAGCAACTGACAAAGGATTAATCTCCAAAACATACAAGCAACTCATGCAGCTCAGTATCAAAAAAACAAACAACCCTATTCAAAAATGGGCAGAAGACCTAAATAGACATTTCTCCAAAGAAGATATAGAGATTGCCAACAAACACATGAAAGAATGCTCAACATCATTAATCATTAAAGAAATGCAAATCAAAACTACAATGAGATATCATCTCATACCAGTCAGAGTGGCCATCATCAAAAAATGTACAAACAATAAATGCTGGAGAGGGTGTGGGGAAAAGGTAACCCTCTTGCACTGTTGGTGGGAATGTAAATTGATACACCTACTATGGAGAACAGTATGGAGGTTCCTTAAACTAAAAATAGAACTACCATATGACCCAGCACTCCCACTACTGGGCATATACCCTGAGAAAACCATAATTCAAAAAGAGTCATGTACCACAATGTTCACTGCAACTCTATTTACAATAGACGGGACATGGAAGCAACCTATGTATCCATCAACAGATGAATGTATAAAGAAGATGTGGCACATGTATACAATGGAATATTACTCAGCCATAAAGAGAAATGAAATTGAGTTATTTGTAGTGAGGTAGATGGACCTAGAGTGTGTCATACAGAGTACAGTAAGCCAGAAAGAGAAAAACAAATACCGTGTGCTAACACATATATATATATATGGAACCAAAAAAAAAAAAAGAAAAACATCATGAGGAACCTAGGGGCAGGACGGAAATAAAGACGCAGACCTACTAGAGAGTGGACTTGAGGACAAGGGTGGGGGAAGGGTAAGCTGGGACGAAATGAGAGAGTGGCATGGACATATATACACTACCAAATGTAAAATAGATATCTAGTGGGAAGCAGCTGCATAGCACAGGGAGATAAGCTCGGTGTTTTGTGACCACCTAGAGGGTTGGGATACGCAGTGTGGGAGGGAGGGAGATGGAGAGGGAGGAGATATGGGGACATATGTATATGTATAGCTGATTCACTTTGTTATACAGCAGAAACTAACACACCATTGTAAAGAAATTATACTCTAATAAAGATGTTTAAAAAAAGAAAAAATATGCTTGTAAACCTAAAACAAATTAATAATTTCCTAAAACTAATATAAATTACCACTATTAATCCAAAATATGGGAAATCTAAAAAAAGCAATTACTTCAAATTAGGTTGAAATAGTGATTAATGATTTTTTGTAAAAGAGGCACCTGGACCAAATGTCCCATACCTAAGTTTTACCTAACCTTTGAAAAAGAAATAATTTCAATATTTTAATTAAATTTTCCTGAGCCATAGAACATGACAAAAAAAAATCTTGTTTTGTAAAACCAACATGATCTTAACTGTAAAACTTAATGAAGCTATACTAAAACATCTACAGACTAGTCTCACTTATGAAAATATCTGAAGTATTCTAAATAAAATATTACCAAATAAAACCAGCATGATTCCCACTATTAAAATCTATGGTTATTCTAGGAAAGTCACTACCATGCCAACCAACTTATCAATAAAATATATTGAATTGAAATATTAAAACAGAGAAAGAGATCAAGGTAAACACATCAAAACTACAACTATATACAAAGCGACTCTCACGGAAATCAACTGGGAACTAGAAGAACAGCTTATATAACTAAGGCTGTAAAGAAAGACTCACATGGAGTCTGGTAGGAAGGTAGAAGTGATCTGGTTGGGGGAAGGGATCCACACCCCTAGCAGGAGATACAGAAGCCAAGGGAGTTATCACAGGCTATGGGATCCTCCCTGGGGAACAAAAGGGTTGGGCCACGTATTAGGCACCCTAACCCTGGGTTCCAACACCAGGAAGATGAGCTCCCTTAGCTGGTTTGAAATCTAGTGGGACTTACTGGAGGGCTATAAACAACTGAAACTTTGTTCTTGAAGAGTGCTTGCACAGAAATGCTTACTCCTGGACACAGTGCAGGAGGCGCAGGTTGAAAACTACCTGGGTTCTGGCTGGATTTCCAAGCCCATCCTCGCGCAAGCCCCCAGCCTGCACTAGGCTCTTGCTCCAGCCCCTCTTGTTCTGGTACTGCTCCCCACTAAGGTGGAGGCTGTCATTGCCAATGAGCATACACATAGTTGGAAAAAACAAAGCTGGCTCAGACGCTGGCTCAGACCCTGGCCCTGCCTCTGACCAGGGTGAGACAGCCATTGCCAGCTTACATGTCCCTGTACACACTCCACAGGGACCAAAGCTATCTCCAGAGCAGAGACAGTCATCACAGGAGTGGGCATCACTGTGCAGACTTGGGAGGAAGTGGACCAGCTCAGTGGTATGTGGCACCAACCCCTGCAGCCCTGACCACAAGTGCGCACACCAGAGAAAAAGTGAAATAAGTACAGACATGCAGCCCCAAGCCCTCAGGACCTGGTCACATTCCCAAACAAGGCAGACACTGCCATTACACCTGAGAGAAACCCAAATCCCTTAGGGTTCCTGTTCCAGCCCCTCAGGCTCTGACTCTGATCCTGATAGGTTGGTTATGGCCACTGAGCATAGGAAAAGCCAGGCTTGCACCTGGCTCTGGCTCTAGTCCCTTCCAACCCTAGTCCTACCTCCCACAAAGGTGGTGGCTGCCAGCACACCCTGGGGGAAGATACAGACATGTTTACTCCAGATCCAACTCTCCCACCAAAGCCAATGGGCACAAACAGAATGCACTGTGATATTCCCACACAAGGACACACCCTCAAGACCTAGATATGTAACTCTTTCACTAATTTCATAGAGACAGAGAACGTTAATAAAATGAGAATACAGAGGAATATGTTTCAAATGAAAGAACAAGGAAAAATCCCTCATGAAACAGAGGTAAATAATTTACCCAATAAAGAGTTCAAAGCAATAGTAACAAGAATGCTAACTGGGAACAGAGTAGATGGACACAGTGATTTTAAGAAAAAACTATAAAATGTTAAAAAAAAAAAACAGACCTGAAGAATACAATTACTGAAATAAAAAAATACCCTGGAAGAAATTAGCAGCAGATTAGGTAATAATAAAAAATGTATAAGTAATACAGAAGATAGAATAATAAAAATCATCCAATCAGAGCAGCCAAAAAAGAAAACTTTTTAAAAATAAGGATATGTAAGGGGATGTAGAGAATGGACTTGACACAGGGAAGGGGAAAGGGAAGCTGGGACGAAGTGAGAGAGTGGCATGGACATATATACACTACCAAATGTAAAACAGATAGCTAGTGGGAAGCAGCCACATAGCACAGGGAGATCAGCTCCATGCTTTGTGACCACCTAGTGGTGGGATAGGGAGGGTGGGAGGGAGATGCAAGAGGGAGGGGATATGGGAATATATGTATACGTATAGCTGATTCACTTTGTTATACAGCAGAAACTAACACAACATTGTAAAGCAATTATACTCCAATAAAGATGTTTAAAAAAAGGGATATGTAAGGGGTGTCTGGGACAACATCAAGAGTAGTAACAATTGCATTATAGGGGTCCCAGAAGGATAAGAGAGAGAGAAAGAGAGGTCAAAAATGTATTTGATGAAATTATGGATGAAAAGTTTCTGAACCTGAAGAAGGAAACAGATTTCCAGGTACAGGAAGCACAGAGAGTCCCAAACAAGAGGAACCCAAAGAGACCCACAAGACATATCATAATTAAAGTGGCAAAAATTAAAGATAGAGCATATTAAAGGCAGCAAGAGAAAAAAAAAAGAGTCACATAAAAGAGAACTGCCATAAGACTATCAGATGATTCTCCTGCAGAAATTTTGCAGGCCAGAAGAGAGTGGCATGATATATCTAAAGTGCTAAAGGAAAAACTTATAGCCTAGGATACTCTATCCAGCAAGATTATCCTTCAGAATCGAAGCACAGATAAAGAAATTCTCAAACAAGAAGAACTAAAAGAGTTCTTCAATACTAAACTGAACTTTTAAGAAGTATTCAATGGTCATTGTTAAGTGGAAAAGAAAAGGCTACAAGAAGTAACAATTTACAGGAAAGGAAAAACCCCCTAATAAAAGCAAATATTTAGTAAAAGCTATGGATCAACCACTTAAATAAGCTTAAAGGTTAAAAAACAAAAATTATAAAATCAACTATAGCTACAATAAATAGTTAAAGAATAGACATGAAAATGTAAAACATGACACCAAAAACACAAAACATGGGTGAGAGGAGTAAATATTTAGATCTTTTAGAATGTGTTTGAACTTAAATGACCACTGGTTTAAAACAAGTAAATATAGTTATAGGTCAATGTATATGAAACTCCATGGTAACCACAGATCAAAACCTACAATGTGTACACAAAAACCAGAGAATGGAACATAAGCATAACACTAAAGAAAATCACCAAACTACAAGAGAAAAGACTAAAAGAAAAACAACCAAAAAACAAGTAACAAAAGGGCAATGAGTCTATACCTATCAATAATCACATTAAATGTCAACAGACTAAATGTCTATTGACATTTGATTGACAAATGTCAATCAAAAGACATAGCATGGCTGATCAATTTTTAAAAAGACCCATCTATATGCTGCTTATAAAAGACTCATTTCAGAGCTAAACACACACACAGACTGAAAGGGGATGGAAAAAGAAAATCCATGTGAATGGAAATTAAAAGAAAGCTGGGGTAGTGATACTCATATCAGATGAAGTAGACTTTATGTTTTTCTAACATTTAAGAATATTATTTTAAATGCTTTTTGCACAGAAACACTGCTGTGTACATTGATTTTCCACCCAACAATACAGCCAAAAGATCATTTTATTTATCTCCTTACCCAGAGTATCCTCTTTCATTCTTTTTTATTATTTTTATTTTTTATTATTTTCTTAATTAAAAAAATTTTTACAATGATGTGTTAGTTTCTACTTACAGCAAAGTGGAGTTCCCTGTGCTATATAGCAGGTTCTTATTAGTTATGTATTTTATACATATTAGTGTATGTGTATCAATCCCAATCTCCCAATTCATCCCACCCCCCACCCCCTGCTTGGTGTCCATACATTTGTTCTCTACATCTGTGTCTCTATTTCTGCCTTGCAAAGATGAAGTAGATTTTAAAACAAAGTCTATAACAAAAGAAAAGAAGGGAATTATATAATGATAAAGGGATCAATACAAGAAGAGGCTATCATATTCATAAACAAATATGCAACTAATACAGGAGAGCCTAAATATATAAAGCAAATATTAATAGACATAAAGGGAGAAATTTACAATAATATAATAATAGTAGGGGACTTTAACACCTGACATACAGCAATGGACAGATCATAGACAGAATACCAATAAAAAAACAGTCACCTTAAATGACCCATTAGACCAGTTGGACTTAATGGATATCTACAGGACATTCCATCCCAAAATGGCAGAATACATTCTTTTCGAGTGCACATGGAACGTTTTACAGGTTAGATCACATACTAGGCTACAAAACAAGTCTCAACAAATTTTAGAGGACAGAAATTATATCAAGCATCTTTTCTGACAACAACTATATGAGAGTAGAAATCAATTACAGAAAGAAAAATGGGAAAAACACAAACACATGGAGACTGAACAACATACTGCTGAAAAACCAATGGGTCAAAGAAGAAATCAAAGAGGAAATCAGAAAATACCTTGAGATAAATGAAAATAAAAAACACCTTTCCAAAATCCATGGCATGCAGCAAAAGTAATTCTAAGAGGGAAGTTTACAGCAACACAGGCCTACCTCAAGGAACAAGAAAAATGTCAAACAAACAACCTAATCTAACATCTAAAGGAATTAGAAAAAGAACATATAAAGCCCAAAGTCAGCAAAAGAAAGTAAATAATAAAAATCAGAGCATAAATAGAGGCCAAAAAAATAGAAAAGATCAATGACACCAAGACCTAGCGTTTTGAAAAACAAACAAAATTTATAAGCCTTTAGCCAGGATCATTAAGAAAAAAGTAAGAGGACCCAAGTAAACAAAACAGGAAATGAGACAGAAGAAATAGCAACCATTACAACAGAGATACAAACAATTACAAGAGAACACTATCAACAGTTATATGCCAAAAAAAAAAAAGCAACCTAGAAGAAATGGAGAAAATCCTAGAAACTTACAATCTTCCAAAAGTGAATCAGTAAGACTGATAGTCTAAACAGACCAATCACTAGTAGTGAAACTGAATCAGTAATCAAAAAATTCCCAGCAAACAAAAGTCCAGGACTGGATGGCTTCACAGGGGAATTTTACCAAACATATAAAGAAGAGTTAATATCTATCCTTCTCAAACTATTCCAAAAAATTACAGAGAAGGAAACACTCCCAAATTCATTCTGTGAGGCAAACATTACCCTGATACCAAAACCAGAAAAAGACACTACAATAAAAAGAAAATTACAGGCCAATATCCCTGATGAACATAAATGCAAAAATTCTCAACACAATATTAGCAAACCATATTCAACAATATGTAAAAAGGATCATACACCATGATCCAGTGAGATTTATTCTGGGGATGGGAGGATGATCCAATATTCACAAATCAATCAATGTGATACACTCCCATTAAAAATATGAAGGATAAAAATCACATGATTATCTCAATAGATGCATAAAAACCATGTGACAAAATTCAACATCCATTCATGATAAAAGCTCTCGGCAAAGTTTTCACAGAGGGAACATATCTTGACATAAAAGCCGTTTATGACAAACTCACAGCTAACATTACACTTAATGGTGAAAAGCTGAAAGCTTTTTCTCTAAAATCAGGAACAAAACAAGGATGCTCACTCTCACTATTTATATTTAATAGTTTTGATAGTCCTAGTCACAGCAATCATATGAGAAAAAGTAATAAAAGGCATTCAAATTGGAAATGAAGAAGTAAAATTGTTATTATTTGCAGACAACATGGTACTATATATAGAAAACCCTGAAGTCTCCACTTCAAAACTATTAGAACTAATAAAGGAAGTCAGTAAAGTTGTAGGATACAAGATTAATATACAAAAATTTGCTGCCTTCTTATACACTAAAAATGAACTAGCAGAAAGAGAATGCAAAAAAAATCCTATTTATAAACACATCAAAAAGAATAAAATATGTTTTTATACAGTGTTAGAGATGTTCTAATTTCATTCTTTTCCTTATAACTGTCCAGTGTTCCCAGGAGCACTTGTTTAAGAGAGTGTCTTTTCTCCATTGTATATTCTTGCCCCCTTTGTCATAGATTAATTGACCTTAAGTGTGTGGGTTTATTTCTGAGTTCTCTATTCTGTTCTATTGATCTATGTGTCTGTTTTTGCGCCAGTACCATACTGTTTTGATTAATGTAACTTGCTAGTATAGTCTGAAATCAGGGAGCATGATTTCTCCAGCTCTGTTCTTCTTTCTCAAGATTATTTTGGCTATTTGGGGTCTTTTGTGTTTCCATGCCAATTTTTAAATTATTTTTTCTCATTCTGTGAAAAATGCCATTGGTATTTTGATAGGGATTGCATTGAATCTGTGGATTGCCTTGGGTAGTATGGTCACTTTAACAATATTAATTCTTCTAATCCAAGAACATAGTATAACTTTCCATCTGTTTGTGTCATCTTCAATTTCTTTCATCAGTGTCTTATAGTTTTCCAAGTAAAGGTCTTTTACCACCATATACAAAAATAAACTGAAAATGGATGAAAGACCTAAATGTAAGACCAGAAACCATAAAAATCATAGAGAAAAATATAGGTAAAACACTCTTTGACATAAATTGCAGCAATATTTTTTGATCTGTCTCCTAAAGCAAAGGAAATAAAAGCAAAGATAAATAAATAAATTAAACAAAATAAACTAATTAAATTTAAAAAGCTTTTGCACAGCAAAGGAAACTATCGACAAAATGAAAAGACAACCTACTGAATGGGAGAAAATATGTGCAAATTAAATGACTGATAAGGGATTAATATCCACCTTATATAAACAGCTCATACAACTCAACATCAAAAGAACAGACAACCCAGTTAAAAAATGGGCAGAATGACTGAATATACATTTTTCCAAAGAGGAAATGCAGATGGTCAACAAACACATGAAAAGATGTTCAACGTCATTAATTGTCTGGGAAATGCAAATCAAAACCACAATGAGATATCACCTTACATTTGTCAGAACAGCTATCATTAAAAAGAACACAAATAAAAAGTGTTGGTGAGGATGTGGAGAAAAGTGAACGCTCCCATACTGTTGGTGGGAATGTAAATTGGTACAGCTACTGTGGAAAACAGTATGGAGGTTCCTCAAAAAGCTAAAAATAGAACTAACATAAGATCCAGCTATTCCACTCTTTGGTATAAATCTGAAAAAAATGAAAACACTAATTTGAAAAGATTCATGGACCCCAATGTTCATAGCAGCATTATTTACAATTGCCAAGATATAATAGATATACACAAAACGTATTTTATACACATATACAGACACAGACACACACACACACACACACACACACATAATGGAATACTACTCAGCCTCAAAAAAGAATGAAATTTTACCACTTGCAACAACATGGATGGACTTGGAGGGTATCATGTGAAGTGAAATAAGTCAGACAGAGAAAGACAAATACTGTATATATCACTTATACAGGGAATCTAAAAATACAACAAACTAGTGAATACAACAAAAAAGCAGCAGACTCACAGATATAGAAAACAAACTAGTGGTTACCAGTAGTCAAGGGAAGGGGGAGAGGCAATAAACAGGTAGCAGATTAAGAGGTACAAACTATTATGTATAAAAGACACTACAAGGATATACTATACAACACAGGGAATATAGCCAATATTTTACCATAACTATAAATGCAGTATAACCTTTAAAAAGTGTGAATCACTATATTGTATGCCTGTAACTTATATAACATTGTAATCAACTATACTTCAATCTAAAAAAAAGATATTGCCAAAAAAAGGAATAAAATACTTAGGAATAAACTTAACTAAGGAGGTGAAAGACTAATACTCTGAAAACTACAAGACACTAATGAAGGAAACTGAAGATGACAGAAATAAATGGAAGAATATCCTGTGGTCATGGACTGGAAAAAACTAATATTGTTAAAATGGCCATACTACCTAAAGCAATGTACAGATTCAATGCAATCCTTATCAAAATACCCATGTCATTTTGCACAGAACTAGAACAAATAATCCTAAAATTTGTATGGAACCACAAAAGATCTCAATTAGCCAAAGCAATCTTGAGAAAAAAGGAATAAAGCTGGAGTTATCCTATTCCCTGACTTGAGACTATCATGAAAAGCTAAGCAATCAAAAAAGTATGGTACTGGCACAAAAACAGACACATATATCAATGGAAAAGAATAGAGAGCCCAGAAATAAATCCTACACTAATATGGTCAATTAATCTACAAAAAGGAGGCAAGAATATACAATGGGGAAAGACAGTTTCTTCAATATATGGTATTGGAAAAACTGGACAGATACATGCCAAAGAATAAAAGTGGACTACCTTCTTACACCATATACAAAAATAAACTCAAAATCGATTAAAGACCTGAATATAAGACTGGAAACCATAAAATTCCTAGAAGAAAACATAGGCAATGTACTCTTTGACTAAGTCTTAACAATAACTTTTTTGTATCTATCTCCACGGGCAAGGGAAACAAAAGCAAAAATAAACAAATGGAACCTAATTAAACTTAAAAGCTTTTGTATCAACAACACTAAAAGGACAACCTGCTAAATGGGAGAAGATATTTGCATATGATATTCTGATAAGGAGTTAATATCCAAAATATATAAAGACATCATACAATTACATATCAAAAATCCAAATAACTCAAAGAAAAAAATGAGCAGAAGACTTATTTAAATAGACATTTTGCCAAAGAAGCCATACTGTTGGCCAACAGGCACATGAAAAGATGCTCAACATCACTGTTATCAGGGAGATTTAAATCAAAATCACAAGGAGGTGTCACCTCACACCTGTCAGAATGGCTCTTTTCAAAAAGACCACAAATAACAAATGTTGGCAAGGATGTGGAGAAAGAGGAACACTTGTACACTGTTAGTGGGAATGTAAATTGGTGCAGCCACTGTGGAAAACAGTAGGGAGGTTACTCAGGAAACTAAAAATAGAGCTACCATATGATCCAATAATTCCACTCCTTGGTATATATATCTGAAGAAAACAAAAACACTAATTTGAAAAGATGCATGTGCCCCAACATTCACTGCAGCATTATTTACAATAGCCAAGATATGGAAACCACCTAAGTGTCCGGCAACAGATGAATGGATAAAGAAGATGTGGCATATATATATACAGTGAAATATTACTCAGCCATAAAAAAGAATGAAATTTTTCCATTTTTAAAAAAATGGATGGACCTGGAGAGATCATGCTTAGCAAAGTAAGTCAGACACAGAAAGACAAATACTGTATTTTTTCACTTATATGTAGAATCCAAAAAATAAAATAAACAAATGAATTTTAAAAAGCAAAAACGATTCATAGATTCCAAGAACAAAGTAGTGGTTACTACTGAGGAGAGGGGTGGTGGAGGGGTTACATAGGAGAAGGGGATTAAGAGGTACAAACTACTAGATATAAAATAAATAAAATACAGGATATAATGTACAGCATAGGGAATATAACCAGTATTTTATGATAACTTTAAATGGAGTATAATCTATAAAAATATTGAACCACTATGTCATACATCTGAAATTAGCATTATAAATCAAGTATACTTCAAGAAAAACATATTAAAACAGAAAAAAACAAGCGATCAATAGATGCTGAATTGGCAACAGATTGAATCAAGCAGCCACTCCTATGAAAAACTTTAAAATAATAGACACATGAATGAATACAACAGAATAAAGGGCCTTTAATTAATCTAAGCATTATGGGAATATAATATACAGAGAGGTATTTTCATTCAGTGGTCAAAAGATAATTAACTTAGTAAATGTTGTTGATACAAGCAGATACCCATTTCGAAGAAAGTTGGACTCACGTCATAACCAGATATAATCTCCAGGTGTATTAAAGATAAGAAAATATAACAATAATTTTAGAAGAAAATTTTAGTAGACTCTGTGTAACTGAGAATTTGAAAAACCTTTTTTTATTGGATTATAGTTGATGTGCAATATTATATCAGTTTCAGTTGTACAATATAGTGATTCAAAATTTTACAGATTATACTCCATTTAAGGTTATTATAAAATATTTGCTATATTCCCTGTGCTGTAAAATATATCCTTGTAGCTTATTTATTTTATGAAAAATCTTTTCAACCAAAAAAGTAAAACCAATGGTATAAAGATATACATTGATAGAAACAAATTTTTTATTACAAAACACCATATAAACATAGTTTACAATTAAATGACTGGAAAATGTAAAATATATGATAAGTAAAAGATTACTATATAGAATATTGTAGAAAGCACATTAAAACCAACAACATAAAGAGAAATAACCAAAATGGGCAAAAATTATAAATAGGCAAATTAGAGGAGAGCACAAATGTATGAAGAGCAGCTAAATGTCATAGAGAAAGAAATGTAAGTTAAGTTTAAATCTTTCCTCAATCACCAAACTGGCAATTCAGATAAAAAGGATACATTCAAACTTTGCTGGGGGTGGGGTGGGGTTGAATTTGAATTATCACAGCCCTTTTGAAAATCATCCTGTAAATCTCAATGAAAAATTTTTAAATGTATAAATTTTGATTTAATAATCTCATTCTTGGAAATCTATCCCATAGAAATAAAAGCACCAATACAAAAATACGTTTTTAATGGTCCCAAACTATAAACAAAGTAAGCTCTAATCAACAGGAAAATGACTAAATAAACTGGAGTGTATATGCATTGTGGAATATTATCAAGGCATGAAAAGGAGTTAGAGGGTTCTCATGATATATTGCTAAGTGAAAAAAGATTTCCAGAAATGTATATAATATGATTCTAGTCTGTAAAAAAACAGTAATCATAAACATGTACTTTCATATGCATATATAAGCAAGAAGAAAATTTAAATTTTACAACGATACTACATTATTTACATCATCAAAAAAGAGGTTTTTTACTGTGAAAAAGTTCAAAGCTATACAATATGAAAAAATGGCTCTTCCTCAAATGCTTTGCAGCCTGCTTACATTACAGAAGTGAAAATTTAATCTACACAGAATGAAAGCTACTTCTCTGTGTAATCATGAGACAAATCCATGTTTAATTTATAAATAAATAAATAATAGTATAATGACAAAATGCTCTAAATAGAACTTTAACAATTTGATATTGCTTTTGTCAACTGAACATGTTTGTAAACATTGGAACTAGGAAATCCCATGAAAGAAAAAATCTTATGGCAATATTTTAAATATATAAACTGAATATGAAGGATTAACATCCAGAACAATAAAATAATCATTCTGGCATTCTTTTTGTTATTTCCTACACATTTTGCTTATTGCTAAATGTTATATTCTATTTTAAGGAAATTATTTATTATAAAAATTTACAAATAATCAATTCTATTATTTTTTATAACCTCTCATAAAAGTAATTACACATGTGTTAAGTTATAGGACATCTACAGATGAGTACTGTGAGGGGAATTCTAGTTATATGCCAAAGTACTTTCCTATCTGACTCCTGGAATAATGATCCCAGCAAGAACTGAAGTATAATAGTGATACCAAACTGTGAAGGGAACCACCAGATCAGTTTACTATAAATAGATCATGATTATCACTCTCATCAAGTAGCTAGCACTAAACTATGCACCAACCAAAGCAGATTTGATAGTTGAGTCCTTTCCCCAGAATAGGAAGAAGAAAGGACATGAAGTTTCTAACATTTATGAACCTGTAGATGTGTTGCTTTATATAACATATGCATTTCTCTGTTGTTTGTCTCCCCCAAATTTCCTATGGTGAACCCCTAACCCCCAATGTTATAGTATTAGGAAGTGGGGCCTTTGGGAGGTAATTAGGCTGAGATGATAACATGAAAGTGGAGCTCCCATGATGGAATTAGTGTCCTTATTTGAAAAGAAATTGACATGAGAGCTTACTCTCACCAGATGAGGATACAGTGAGAAGGTGGCCGTCACTGAGAACCAAATCTACCAGCATTTTGATCTTTGGCTTCCCAGTCTCTAGAATTATGAGGAATAAATATCTGTTGCTTAAACACCCAGTATGTTGTATTTTGTTATCACAGTCCAAGCTGACAAAGACACTAGATTTATTGGTGAAATAAATCTGTAGTTTTAATTTCAATGCATTTGTCTTCAGAAACTATTACAAATAATAATTTCTTGAATGTAAGCTGGCAGCTACCAGTTTTTAAAATTCATTATATGCAGCACTAACAGAACCAGGCCCTGCAGAGGAGACTGCATACTAGTTATCATTCTGTCTTATTTTTATTTTAACAATAAGAGTAATGCCCCTTTTCAATATTAAACATTTGTTCTGATTAAACACTCCATTTCTGCTGACTCATAACAGACACTGGCCTGGTACTGTTTATTAACTTTCCTATGAATATACTGTTTATAGCAGGTGTCTGATTAACATAGCTGGTCACTGAAGCTTCATTGTTGGCTACATACTTTGCCTGGTAGTAGTAGGTCCAGCTCCTTTATTACCTCATGCATTTGAATCATAATCAGATTTAATCCCCTCCTAACTTTCCCTTTTGTTGGGTGACTCACACTTGGCTGGCTATGCACACATGTCCTAAGTTCACCAGATCAGTGCAGAAAACTATTTGAATATGCCTGATACAGATTACTCATGAATAAGAAATTGTAACCTGAATATTATTATAGGATCTCCACCAACTTGCCTGGAGAAGAGATTTGGAAAGTTCTAAGAGGAGCAGATTTTTTCTGAAGAGTAACTTTCCTTCATGGCCCCAAGACAAGATATAGGGCAAGTAAATCATCTACTTTTTATCATCTCTAGGACTATATGGGCATATGCTAGCTTTTTTATTTTTTTCTACTCCACCTATTTTAGAGGAAAGTAGGGAAGATTTTCTTTTCATGTCTCTCACCTTAGTACTGGCATATGTCCTTCATTCTGCTGTGACTGGTGACACCATATCTACCCTCTTTTCTGCATACAAGGTTCTATCCTATGAACTGGATCATTGCAGTGAACAAGAAAGATAAGAACCCTGCCATGTTGAAATCAACAGGCAGTTGGAGGAGACAGACTATGAACAAACAAATATGTGCATAATAAAATATCCGTTAGTGATAAGTGGAATGAAGAAAGCTAAATATTAAAAAGATGGAAGAGGATAGAGGCCAGAGGACAGAGAGAGGAGAGTGGGATGTTTCAGAGAGGAAAATCAGGAAAGGCCTCTCTGAGCAAATGATGTTTGAGTGGAGATGTGAGTCAAACTCTTGCAAAGTGATCCACAAGGAAAGAAAATTCTAAATAGAAGAAATAGCAAGTGTAAAGAATTTTGTGTATTCAGAAAAGTAGAAGGCATCAGCCTGACTGAAGTAGAGTAAGCAAGAGGGAGAGTGATAGGACCTGGGGTTAGAAAGGTAGAAAATGTCTCACTTCTTGGGTGTTTGAAGTTTATTCTACATGTGACAGGAAGGAACTGGAGAACTTTTAAATTTTATTTTTAAGCATTTCAGACATGTAAAAAAGAAATAAAGGAAGAAAATGAGCACTGTGTACCCAGCATCTGCCGTAAGAAACATTACAAGACTAAAGAAAGTACTTTGAAATAAGCCTATTAAAGCAAGATGACTAAACTCTAAAGATCTGCTGTAGTATTTTGTAACTATATTCAACAGTACTGTATTGTGCACTTAAAAATTTGTTAGTAGAGCAGATCTCATGGAAAGTGTTCCTACTACAGCAACATAAAATAAAATTTAAAAAAGGAAATAATTGTAACAAAAATTTATAAGATCTTTAGGGAGAAAAGAAAACCACTGAAAGACATAAAATATGTAAATACAAACTACATGATGTAAAACTACATAATTTTATAATTTTTATAGAATATATGAAATATAAAGACAACCTATTGAAGAGAAGAATTTAATATCAAAAGAAGTCAATTCTCTATAAATTATCTCAATATTAACTGCATTTTTAATGCAATGAAAAAGATTCATTCCCGCATTTTTTAAAAATAAATTTATTTATTTATTTTTGTCTGCATTAGGTCTTCGTTGATATGTGCGGGCTTTCTCTAGTTGCGGCGAGCGGGGGCTACTCTTCGTTGCGTTGCATGGATTTCTCATTGCTATGGCTTCTCTTTGTGCAGAGCACAGGCTCTAGGTATGTGGGCTTCAGTAGCTGTGGCTCACGGGCTCTAGAGCACAGGCTCAGTAGTTGTGGCGCACGGGCAACTTGTTCCGTGGCATGTGGGATTTTCCCGGACCTGGGATTGAACACATGTCCCCTGCATTGGTAGGCAGATTCTTTTTTCTTTTTTTAATTAATTAATTAATTTTATTTTTGGCTGCATTGGGTCTACGTTTCTGCGCACGGGCTTTCTCTAGTTGCGGTGAGCAGGGGCTAACTCTTTGTTGCAGTGCGGGGGCTTCTCATTGCAGTGGTTTCTTTTGTTGCAGAGCATGGGTTGTAGGCACAAGGGCTTCAGTAGCTGTGGCACGTGGGCTCAGTAGTTGTGGCTCATGGGCCTAGAGCGCAGGCTCAGTGGTTGTGGTGCATGGGCTTAGTTGCTTCCTGGCATGTGGGATCTTCCCAGATCAGGGCTCGAACCCGTGTCTCCTGCATTGGCAGGCAGATTCTTAACTACTGTGCCACCACGTAAGTCCCCATTCCCACATTTATAAATAGTGAAAAAATTCAAGAAGTTCCAAAGCAAAAAAACAAGTGGGAGAACTTCCCCTGCCAGGTATGGCTCATTACAAAGCTATACCAATTGGGGTGCTAGTGTAGGCATATACTAAGAGATAAAAGAAATAGAAATGAATATCCAGAAACAGACCCAGATTTAGTTGGAAATTTGACATCTGGTAGAAGCAGTGTATCATCCCCCTTATCTTTTTCTCAACTTCTTTCACTCCAGACCCGTAACTTTATATGGAGCTCAGACTTAGCTGTGCTGGAGAGCTCTCCCTTCATGCAAAAATCTCATTATTTCACCAGCAGCTTCCAGAGAAGTTTCATCTGGGCTAAATTCGGCAGCATTTCTGACTGTGAGGTTATTAAGATGGGGGTTTTAGTTCCACATTTGGCTTTTTAAATGCTAGATTCTTGCTCTGTACCAATGTTAGCCTCTCTTCGCTGTAACTGACTGAGGTTCCCTGACATGCCCAGACTCCTTATAAAGCTGTTTCTTCTTTGGTGGGAAAGAAAAAGAGAAGGAGTCCTTATTCTGAATTCGCTGTCTTCCTTTACCACTCATGTTTTTATGCTTTTACTGCATATATATGTGCTCTCAAACAATATAAAATATCATTTTGAATACCTACAAGTTTTACATAAATTATGTGTCCCTTTGAAACTTTTTCTTTTTTCATAATTCTTTTTACAAATATTTATTCATGTTGATACATGCAGCACTAGCCCACTACTTGAGTGGTGTTTATTATATATTTCACTGATTCTTTTTATACGTCTGAAGTACTTGATAATATGTCTTAAAAAGAAGAATGGTATAGGAGGTAAAGAAGGAAGTAGACATGGCAAATAGACTCCATATTTTGAGGAGTTTCTCATAAAGGAGAGCAAAGAAACGGAATGATAATTGAAAAAGAACAACAGATTATGTGACATCTAGGGAGGGTGTTTGTAAGATGGCAAATTTCTCGGCATGTTTGTACGCTCTTGAGATACAGTCCAGGAGAGCAGAAATAAATAATAGAGGTGAGACAGGAAATAATCTGGAGTAAAGAAAGTAAGGACAGTAATAAAATCCTTGAGTAAGTCAGAGACAACAGGAGACTGTGGTCAAGAAAGGATGAACAGGGAAAGTTCATCCATTGCAGGAGGAAGAAAAGCAGGTTCTGAGGCTGAAGATGCTGGAAGGTTGATAGATTGGGAGGTAGGAAGATAAAATAATCTTTTCTAATTGTGTCTGCTATATCAGTTTTATTAGAGATAAGGTCATCAACAGAAAGGAGGAAGATGAGGTATTTAGTTTGAGGAGGGCCAAGATCATGTGGAATATTAATTGGGGAGAGGAAGAGACTGAATTAACTTGAAAAGTGGAATAAAATTGCCTGGCTATTTTGAGGGCCCACTTGACATTTGTGATCAGAAATTGAAAGTGAAATAAATCAGCCTAGTTATGATTTTTCTCCAGCCATGTCATGTTTATCTACATGAACTAGGCAGAAAGTTTGTTTTATCAGAGTCAGCCTGTTGGAAAATAAGTCTGTGGTGGGTGAGGAGGTTAAAAATGTATGCAGGGGTACCATGGAATTAATCTAAGCTGAGTAAGGAGAAAGGTAAAAAATCTCAGGGGTTATGAATACTGTAAATATAGTAAAGTTAATGGATTGAATGTCCCCATGGGGTTGCAGTTTTATTGAAAGGGGAGAGGAGCCAAAAACATATGAGGAGGGGATTGGAGGGTAATAGGCTGAAAAGAAAGATGGAAGATATTACTGGTAATTAAAAAATCTGGTTAAAACCTAGGAAGTATTATAATTAAGTAGCTTTCGGAATACAATCATTAGAAATGAAGACTCTAGAAAATGAGAGCTCGAGATGCAGCGAAAACGGTTATCGGCAAGCACCTTCAGAAGACTGAGAACACAAAACAGCTGGAAGTAAATAGAAAAATAAAAATTCCTTAAGGTACTCCAAATGCTACATCCTGTAAATTTTATGTCAAGGAGCTAGTTATCATCTGCAGACTAACCATTTAGAGTATGGTAGTTGGTAATAGACCTCTTTGTCTTTCACTGTAACCAAAACATCATGAAGAACATAGTATCAGGAGTGTTCCAAACAATGATTGGTTTTAGGTATCCACAGAAAATACGAAAGCATGGTGTCAGCAAGAGGTATGCAGTAGTTATACAAGCAATCATCTCATCCCCGAAAAGCAGTCCTACTCCTTATTCTGTACAATAATTAGAATTTTTTTTCCAAGGGCAGATTAAGCAGATTAAGATTTACCTGCTAGAAATTATTTTGCTCATAGGGGGCATTAATGCAAGACAGGGGTTCTCATTCTCTTTTTGGCTCCAACAGCCCAAGGGTGAGGCTCACTGCATGGCACAGAGGCCGCACTGCTATGGAGTTCCAGCACTCTAGCGATGGTTCCATCTTCTCTCTCCTTGACAAAGTCTTTGGAATTCCAGCAAGTGAAAGTTATAGGAATTATCTTTTAATCCATTCAAATTTATTTCTTACTTTAAAAGTCTGGGTACATTAACTTTCTTAGAATCAAAAGATTTGGAATTCACTTTACAACTTATTTAAATACATGAATATGTTATGAGACCTTGGCTAAGAGCCACTAGCTTAAGTGATTGTTTAATATTCAATGTAAATCTCGGTGCTAGAAAATATGCACAATAAATTGTAGGTGTACGCTCAATTTTGTGTCTTCTCTGATTGGTACTATGCATTAAACTCCATAAAAAAATAAAAAGAAAGAGAAGGTTATGATATCTGCCTTTCTTATAGGCAGTTATTAGTACTGATGGGAGTTACTAACTATAATGCACATGCCATACTAATGTGCTTACATGGGTATTCCTATTTTTACCTCAAAGGATTATAAGTGCATTTAAGGATGTATATGAAAATCAAGTCCTCTATATCCAAACCACTAAACAACATCAGCTAAAAAGATGTCTGGTCCCTCATCATGCTAAAAAAATATATAAGCATTGGTAGATAAAGAATCACTGGCAGGAATACTTCTAAAGAATAGAAACCCAACATCTTTATGGTAGGAAAATAAGATATTTACATTAAGATTCCTAAGAAACTATGCTCTAAGAGAAGCTTACTCTATAAACATCTCCTTGCACAAGAGGCTAACATGACTCTGATTTTAAAAAAACCACTTCTGTTGACTTCAGTGTGGTAACAGCCCCAGAATTTTAAATTTTGGAAACAGAAATACCAAAATGAAACTCTTGTGGGCTTGTACCTGAAGAGACAATCTTTAAGGAAACAATCCTTTAGCATTAACTTTTGGCTTCGATGCTGCCAGACTCCTGCAACAGGCTTGTTTTTATGAATCTGAATCACAAGCTTTCATTTCAATACCACATATAACTTAGATCAGGATGATAGACTTCACAGCATAGGAGTGTCATGGTGTCTTATTGAGCAGAGCATAATTCCTTTTAAAAGCTTGATTCAGGAATGCTAGAAAATGTTCATTCCTAAAGGTGACTTAAGAAGTGAATTGAGAACTGTAAAACGTATTTGACCGTAAAGGTCTGAGAACTACTTTAAGCCCTTTGGACATTTTCACTTCACTGTGGGAATTAACAGGACTCTGGATCAAGTGAAATGCCAGAAGAAATAAAGCTCTTTAATGCAGTGTTTCTGATGCTGGAATCATTATACTGTATCATAAAATTTTGCATTTCATAAGAATTTCTGATGAAATATTTTATATCAACATTTCTTTCATTTATCTAAGCCTTCCAGAGCAAAGTTGTTCTCACCAAGGAGTTTATATTCCTGATCTTACAGTCATTCAATCACATAAAACAAAGACTTGCTAGTGGATCTCCGTGTGTTAGGAGTCCTGGGTGTGTAATCTTAACAAACAGTGATCTAACAAAAGGAGCCTAAAGCCTTGCTCTCTAACCGACTTATAAAAGTAATTACACCTTTATCGAAGTTACACCACTCTCAAACCCCTGCTGTTCCTGCTGTTTCTTAAAGATGGTTCTTTTCTACTTAAAGAAAACAGACAGGCTTTAGAAGAATAGCTGGTGTTAAGTAATATTACACAATTTAATCAGATTCTCTGTGCAGCTTATATAACAATGGTACAAATATTTCAACCCAAATAATAAAAGACTCAAAGTTCTAAACAAACACAGAATGGCTAATTAGGGTAACCTAATAATCGGAGTAACAACTCACACGACTGTAGGATAGAAAAGAAGGGAAAGGGGAAAGTCTTCCAAAGGCAATGACCATTCCCAGGGCATATCATTAGCATAGGCTTTCACAGGCTTTGCATAGCCATGGATAGGGTGAAAAAAGGCATTAACAGTGTTAAATAATGTCAGATGAGACAAAATGTCAAGAACTATCTTTTAAAAGTGTTAGAGGAGAAAGCAGGCAGAATTTTAGGAGCAGCTGCTTGGATTAGGTAGCTGAAGCAAGGTGAGGAGAGTCAGACCTTTCAGAGTTGCTCTTTGCAACTCTGGTTTGGTCTCTAGTTTATTCAGGGGTATTCAAGCTCTAGGGAAAAGTGTTTAAATAGCTCCTACTGTCACAAACTGATTTATATCCAAAATCTAATTTGCATTGTGCATTTGGAAACATCCATTTTCAATAGGCAGATGACAGGTGAATAAGGGACTTAAAACAAGAAGAATCCTATAGGGAAAAGCAACCTCCATCAACTAGATCTCAGTGAATGATCTCGCATCTTTTAGTCAGCAGTTTTAGTAACATTGTGCCCTCTCCAGGTACCCACCCAGCAGACACGTCTCCTCTATTCAGTGTTACCAGCAACCCTGTAAATTCTAATTTGCTTTGCACACAATCCCTTATGCGTTAAACCTTTGTCTTTTTTTTATCTAGTTAACTCATCCTACAGTGATTGACTAAGTCTTAAATACACTCTATAACTTTCCCTGATTTCCAAACTTAAGACATAATTAATATCTGTATCATCTTAGCATCTGATACATGTGTGAATGTATAAGCATTTACAACATTGTATTTATCCAGTTATATATGTGCATGTCCCTCCAGTTATTATGGAGACTCTGAAACCTTTGAACCACATTACATTTCATAGCACATATTAAGTGCTTAGAAGGTCTTTGTTGAATATATTTGCAAAAACAGTTTTATCAAAAAAGATTCTGGATTGTCTCAACCAAGGAAGACATCCATATAATATGCTCTAATGCATTGCCTTTCTCTTTATGACTTATACCGGAAATTATCCATCAGAGAAGAGAAAGTGCTTGTACCTTTCACATGGCTGAAAGCATTAGAGAATATCGGTTAAAACACCAGGGTTACACTACACCACTGACAAAACCTTTATATCTTTGTAATGCACAGAAAGAGTCTGTAGACTCACGGGACCTTAGCAGTAAATCCTCAGAGCAGGAGGGACAAACATCAAACACTTCTCAAGGTATCCAGTGTTGCATAACAAAATACTTAAATCCTGCTAAAAAACTTCATGGCAGTACAATTCATTGGACTCACTGGTAAAGTGGAAGTGATAGTAGAAAGACTATTCCTGTTGTTCAGTCATCAGCATGGGTGCCAGACTTTCCTAATATTGACCACATGTCTTAATCATCTTTATTGCTTCATTCCTGATAAGTAGATTTTGTGCCAGGAATTATATTCATTTACCCGCCTCCACATTTCTGAGCATTTTGTCCTCCTCTAGTGAATAAATGTAGACCTATACGTCATGAGCTCTACTGAACTGGATCATGACAAGAATCTGAAGACCTGACCAATATCAATATGTCTAAAATGAGAATCATTTTCTCCACATAACAAGCCATCAAAGGAAGCTAAATTGATTTGAAGAGGTAAGAAAAAATCAACACCCATTGGCATTAACAGTATACATAACACACTTGATAAGAGATAAATGAGCAGATATTTCAGATCAGTGGGACAGGACATGCCACATGCTACATAACCCTCCATCATTATCTGGCCACAACCTCATAAAAAGACAACGAAAAGCCAAACTGACTGAAATTAAAGCTTGATGGATGGAGGTTAGAAATAAAAATTAACTCCTTATAGAGAAACAGTGAGTTCATGGATTGAGATTTGTACCAGCAACAAAAATACAGAGTGTGATCACATTTCTATTATATATATATATAAAAAAGGAAGACAGATTGCCAGACACTTTCCCCAAATGGTTATGGTGGCACTAAGAGATCTTTAAAAGACCTGGCTACAGGGCTTCCCTGGTGGCGCAGTGATTGAGAGTCTGCCTGCCGATGCAGGGGACACGGGTTTGTGCCCCGGTCCGGGAAGATCCCACATGCCGTGGAGCGGCTGGGCCCGTGAGCCATGGCCGCTGAGCCTGCACGTCCGGAGCCTGTGCTCCGCAACGGGAGAGGCCACAAGAGTGAGAGGCCCGTGTACAGCAAAAAAAAAAAAAGACCTGGCTACCTGCTGTAGTTGACCTCTAGTCATTCTGAATCATAAAACTGTCAGCATTTTTCATTTCATCTTTGCTTTTTGTATGCATTTTCAAAATGATTTATGATAATGTGTTAAATTTCTTTTTTATTTTATTTATTATTATTTATTTATTTTTGGCTATGTTGGGTCCTCATTGCTGCACACGGGCTTTCTCTAGTTGCAGAGAGCGGGGGCTCAGTAGTTGTGGCTCACAGGCTCTAGAGCTCAGGCTGAGTAGTTTTGGCACATGGGCTTAGTTGCTCCATGGCAGGTGGCATCTTCCCGGACCAGGGATCGAACCCATGTCCCCTGCATTGGCAGGCAGATTCTTAACTACTGTGCCACCAGGGAAGTCCTTTCTTTTTTAGAAGTAATTTAAAATAAGGCTTTTGTAACATGTTACCCCTGATAATTCTGCGTTATTCTTTTTAATGTTTATTTATTTATTTTATTAGTCATCCATTTTATACACATCAGTGTATACATGTCAATCCCAATCTCCCAGTTCATCACACGACCATCCCCACCCCCTGCCACTTTCCCCCCTTGGTGTCCATATGTTTTTTCTCTACGTCTGTGTCTCAATTTCTGCTCTGCAAACCAGTTCATCTGTACCATTTTCTAGGTTCCACATATATGTGTTAATACATGATATTTGTTTTTCTCTTTCTGACTAACTTCACTCTGTATGAAAGTCTCTAGATGCATCCACGTATCTACAACTGACCCAATTTCATGTATTTTTATGGCTGAGTAATATTCCATTGTATATATGCACCACAACTTCTTTAACCATTCGTCTGTTGATGTGCATTTAGGTTGCTTCCATGTCCTGGCTATTGTAAACAGTGCTGCAATGAATATTGTGGTACATGTCTCTTCTTGAATTATAGTTTTCTCTGGGTATATGCCCAGTAGAGGGATTGCTGGGTCATATGGTAATTCTATTTTTAGTTCTTTAAGGAACCTTCATACTGTTCTCCATAGTGGCTGTATCAATTTACATTCCCACCAAGAGTGCAAGAGGGTTGCCTTTTCTCCACACCCTCTCCAGCATTTGTTGTTTGTAGATTTTCTGATGATGCCCATTCTGACTGGTGTGAGGTGATACCTCATTGTAGTTTTGATTTGCATTTCTCTAAGAATGAGTGATGTTGAGCACCTTTTCATGTGATTCTTGGCCATCTGTATGTCTTCTTTGGAGAAATGTCTATTTAGGTCTTCTGCCCATTTTTGGATTGGGCTGCTTGTTTTATTAATATTGAGATGCATGAGCTGTTAATATATTTTGGAGATTAATCCTTTGTCTGTTGATTCATTTGCATATATCTTCTCCCATTCTGAGGGTTGTCTTTTCGTCTTGTTTATGGTTTCCTTTGCTGTGCAAAAGCTTTGAAGTTTCATTAGGTCCCATTTGTTTATTTTTGTTTTTATTTCCATTTCTCTAGGTGGTGGATCAAAAAAGACCTTGCCATGATTTATGTCAAAGAGTGTTCTTCCTATGTTTTCCTCTAAGAGTTTTATAGTGTCTGGTCTTAACTTAGGTCTCTAATCCAGTTTGAGTTTATTGCTGTGTATGGTGTTAGGGAGTGTTCTAATTTCATTCTTTTACATGTAGCTGTCCAGCCTTCCCAGAACCACTTATTGAAGAGATTGTCTTTTCTCCACTGTATATTTGCCTCCTTTATCATACATTAGTTCACCATAGGTGTGTGGGTTTATCTCTGGGCTTTCTATCCTGTTCCATTGACCTATATTTCTGTTTTTGTGCCAGTACCATATTGTCTTGATTACTGTCACTTTGTAGTATACTCTGAAGTCAGGGAGTCTGATTCCTCCAGCTCCGTTTTTTTCCCTCAAGACTGCTTTGGCTATTCAGGGTCTTTTGTGTCTCCATACAAATTTTAAGATTTTTTTGTTCTAGTTCTGTAAAAAATGCCATTGGTAATTTGATAGGGATTGCACTGAATCTGTAGATTGCTTTGGGTAGTAGAGTCATTTTCACAATATTGATTCTTCCAATCCAAGAACATGGTATATCTCTCATTCTGTTGGTATCATCTTTAATATCTTTCATTAGTGTCTTATAGTTTTCTGTATACAGGTCTTTTGTCTCCTTAGGTAGGTTTATTCCTAGGTATTTTATTCTTTTTGATGCAATGGTAAATGGGAGTGTTTCCTTAGTTTCTCTTTCAGTTTTTTCATCATTAGTGTATAGGAATGCAAGAGATTTCTGTGCATTAATTTTGTATCCCACAACATTAGCAAATTCATTGATTAGCTCTAGTAGTTTTCTGGTGGCATCTTTAGGATTCTCTATGTATAGTATCATGTCATCTGCAAACACTGACAATTTTACTTCTTCTTTTACTACTTGTATTCCTTTTATTTCTTTTTCTTCTCTGATTTCTGGGGCTAGGACTTCCAAAACTATGTTGAATAATAGTGGTGAGAGTGGACATCCTTGTCTTGTTCCTGATCTTAGAGGAGATGCTTTCAGTTTTTCACCATTGAGAATGATGTTTGCTGTGGGTTTGTCGTATATGGCCTTTATTATGTTGAAGTAGGTTCCCTCTATGCCCACTTTCTGGAGAGGTTTATCATAAATGGATGTTGAATTTTGTCAAAGCTTTTTCTGCATCTATTGAGATGATCATATGGTTTTTAATTCTTCAATTTTTAATATGGTGTATTGATTGATTTGCATATATTGAAGAATCCTTGCATCCCTGGGATAAATCCCACTTGATCATGGTGTATGATCCTTTTAATGTGTTGTTGGATTCTGTATGCTAGTATTTTGTTGAGGATTTCTGCATCTATATTCATCAGTGATATTGGTCTGTAATTGTCTTTTTTATAGTATCTTTGTCTGCTTTTGGTAGCAGGGTGATGGTGGCCTTGTAGAATGAGTTTGGGAGTGTTCCTTCCTCTGCAATTTTTTCGAAGAGTTTGAGAAGGATGGGTGTTAGCTCTTCTCTAAATGTCTGATAGAATTCACCTGTGAAGCCATCTGGTCCTGGACTTTTGTTTGTTGGGAGATTTTTAATCACAGTTTCAATTTCCTTACTTGTGATTGGTCTGTTCATATTTTCTGTTTCTTCCTGTTTCAGTCTTGGAAGGTTATATCTTTCTAAGAATTTGTCCATTTCTTCTAGGTTTTCCATTTTATTGGCATAGAGTTGCTTGTACTAGTTTCTTAGGATGCTTTGTATTTCTGTGGTATCTGTTGTAACTTCTCCTTTTTCATTTCTAATTTTATTGATTTGAGTCCTCTCCCTCTTTTTCTTGATGAATCTGGCTAATGGTTTATCAATTTTGTTTATCTTCCCAAAGAACCAGCTTTTAGTTTTACTGATCTTTGCTATTGTTTTCCTTGTTTCTATTTCATTTATTTCTGCTCTGATCTTTATGATTTCTTTCCTTCTGCTAACTTTGGGTTTTGTTTATTCTTCTATCTCTACTTCCTTCAGGTGTAACTTTAGATTGTTTGAGATTTTTCTTGTTTCTTGATGTAGGCTTGTATTGCTATAAACTTCCCGCTTAGAACTGCTTTTGCTGCATGCCATAGCTTTTGGATTGTCGTGTTTTCATTGTCATTTGTCTCTAGGTATTTTTTGATTTCCTTTTTGATTTCTTCAGTGATCTCTTGGTTATTTAGTAACGTATTGTTTAGCCTCCATGTGTTTGTGTTTTTTTGGTTTTTTTCCCTGTAATTGATTTCTAATCTCATAGCATTGTGGTCAGAAAAGATGCTTGATATGATTTCAATATTCTTAAATTTACTGAGGCTTGATTTGTGACCCAAGATGTGATCTATCCTGGAGAATGTTCCATGCACACTTGAGAAGAAAGTGTAATCTGCTGTTTTAGGATGGAATGTCCTATAAATTTCAATTAAATGTATCTGGTCTATTGTGTCATTTAAAGCTTCTGTTTCCTTATTAATTTTCTGTTTGGATGGTCTGTCCATTGGTGTAGTGAGGTGTTAAAGTCCACCACTATTACTGTGTTACTGTCAATTTCCTCTTTTAGAGTTGTTAGCAGGTGCTAATGTATTGAGGTGCTCCTATGTTGGGTGCATATATATTTATAATTGTTATATCTTCTTCTTGGATTGATCCCTTGATCATTATGTAGTGTCCTCCCTTGTCTCTTTTAACGTTCTTTATTTTAAAGTCTATTTTATCTGATATGAGTATTGCTACTCCAGGTTTCTTTTGATTTCCATTTGTATGGAATATCTTTTTCCATTCCCTCACTTTCAGTCTGTATGTGTCCCTAGGTCTGAAGTGTTTCTCTTGTAGACAGCATATATATGGGTTTTGTTTTTGTATCCATTCAGCAAGCCTGTGTCTTTTGGTTGGAGCATTTAATCCACTCACTTTTAAGGTAATTATCGATATGTATGTTCCATTTACCATTTTCTTGATTGTTTTGGGTTTGTTTTTGTAGGTCCTTTTCTTCTCTTGTGTTTCCCACTTAGAGAAGTTCCTTTAGCATTTGTTGTAGAGCTGGTTTGGAGGTGCTGAATTCTCTTAGCTTTTGCTTGTCTGTAAAGCTTTTGATTTCTCCATCGAATCTGAATGAGATCCTTGCCGGGTAGAGTAATCTTGATTGTAGGTTCTTCCCTTTCATCACTTTAAGTATATCATGCCACTCCCTTCTGGCTTATAGAGTTTCTGCTGAGAAATCAGCTGTTAACCTTATGGCAGTTCCCATGTATGTTATTTGTCATTTTTCCCTTTCTGCTTTCAATAATTTTTCTTTGTCTTTAATTTTTGCTAATTTGATTTCTATGTGTCTTGACATGTTTCTCCTTGGGTTTATCCTATATGGGACTCTCTGTGCTTCCTGGACATGGGTGGGTATTTCCTTTCCCATGTTAGGGAAGTTTCGACCATAATCTCTTCAAATATTTTCTTGGCTCCTTTCTCTCTCTCTTCTCCTTCTGGGACCCCTATAATGTGAATGTTGTTGCGTTTAATGTTGTCCCAGAGGTTTCTTAGGCTGTCTTCATTTCTTTTCATTTTTTTTTCTTTATTCCATTCCACAGCAGTGAATTCCACCATTCTGTCTTCCAGGTCACTTATCCATTCTTTTGCCTCAGTTATTCTGCTATTGATTCCTTCTAGTGTATTTTTCATTTCAGTTATTTTATTGTTCACCTCTGTTTGTCTGTTCTTTAATTCTTCTAGATCTTTGTTGAACATTTCTTGCGTCTTCTCGATCTTTGCCTCCATTCTTTTTCCAAGGTCCTGGATCATCTTCACTACCATTATTCTGAATTCTTTTTCTGGAAGGTTGCCTATCTCCACTTCATTTAGCTGTTTCTCTGGGGTTTTATGTTGTTCATTCATCTGGTACATAGCCCTCTGCCTTTTCATCTTGTCTGTCTTTCTGTGAATGTGGTTTCTGTTCCACAGGCTGCAGGATTATAGTTCTTCTTGCTTCTGCTATCTGCCCTCTGGTGGGTGAGGCTACCTAAGAGGCTTGTGGAAGTTTCCTGATGGGAGGGACTGGTGGTGGGTAGAGCTGGGTGTTGCTCTGGTGGGCAGAGCTCGGTAAAACTTTAATCCACTTGTCTGCTGATGGGTGGGGCTGAGTTCCCTCCTTGTTGGTTGTTTGGCCTGAGGCGGCCCAACACTGGAGCCCGGGCTCTTTGGTGGGGCTAATGGCAGAGTTTGGGAGGGCTCACGCCAAGGACTACTTCCCAGAACTCCTGTTGTCAGTGTCCTTGTCCCTTCGTGAGCCACAGTTGCCTCCCGCCTCTGCAGGAGACCCTCCAACACTAGCAGGTAGGTCTGGTTCAGTCTCCTATGGGGTCACTGCTCCTTCCCCTGGCTCCTGATGCACACACTAATTTGTGTGTGCCCTCCAAGAGCGGAGTTTCTGTTTCCCCCAGTCCTGCCAAAGTCCTGCAATCAAATCCCGCTAGCCTTCAAAGTCTGATTCTCTAGGAATTCTTCCTCCCATTGCCAGACCCCCAGGTTGGGAAGCCTGACGTGTGGCTCAGAACCTTCACTCCAGTGGGTGGGCTTCTGTGGTATAAGTGTTCTCCAGTTTGTGAGTTAACCACCCAGCAGGTATGGGATTTGATTTTATTGTGATAGCACCCCTCCTACCTTCTCATTGCGGCTTCTCTTTTGTCTTTGCATGTGGGCTATCTGTTTTGGTGAGTTCCAGTGTTTTCCTGTCGATGATTGTTCAGCATTTAGTTGTGATTCCAGTGTTTTCGAAAGAGGGAGTGAGAGCATGTCCTTCTACTCTGCCATCTTGAACCAATCTCCTTGCATTCTTTTATCATTAGAATTTCTTATGCCCTAGAATATTACCTTTTTAAATCCTCTTTAATCCCTTCTATGCTTAATCAAAATCTTATTATTAGAGAGCTTGTTCATATGAAAACAATTTTAGGGAAAATTCATTATATGCTCCCCATTTAATAACATAAAGCCATGTCTTGAGAAAGTAACAGAAAATCCAGTGTTGTCTGCTTGTGGTGGGTAAAGCGGTGCCCTGAGGAGCAGGAGGCCCAGGATACAGTTACAGTTTGCCACCAACTAGTCAGGGAGGCTGAAATAATTCATATCCTATCTCAGACCATTCTTTCTTCAGATGCAGAGGGTATTTCAGGTTTTAACATTTTTGTCTAGTGCTCCACAGTGAAAGTGGACTTGTCTTCATTGTTGAGTTCATTTCAGTTGCAGAAAACAAACTAAAAGTTCTATTTATGTGTTGAGAGGACACTGGAAAACCTTCAAAGTTCAAACTTCTAAAAATAGTTAGATATGAGAATAGATAATATAGAACCAAATTATGATTTTCTTTCCTTTGAGATATGCCATCCTATTGTTATTAATTTCATTTGTTGAGATGTAAATGAATATCAAGTAAATGTTCTCATGTTTGCATAGTCTTCAGCTTTTAAGATCAGCCTCTACATGCAGTCTGAAGGGGATTCATTATCCCAAAGGAAGATTTTCAGACAAAAATCACATCCTCAGTCACAATTTTTTGTTACCACAGTGATAAGAAAAAATATGGGAAAAAAAAAAAAGCTAAAAATACCTGAACACATACAGACAGTTTTGGAACTTTGACCTACTTGGTATCATACACTGACAAAGTTAATCAGTTTAATTAAGTACATATGGGTTAGGTGAAATATTCTACTAGATGAAAAAATGTGTAGGTTACACATCTGGAGCTATTATCCACAATCAAATAAGTCAGTATGAATGAAGATGATTGACAATCCAAAATGCATAAAATCAGATTCTCTTAGCAGAAGCAAGCAGAAAACATTAATTTAGCTCCATTTCCCATAAATTTTCTGTTTTCTTTCCATTATTTTAAATTAAAGCGGTTTTTACAAACCACTAGAATTTTTGAACTGGATGTAGCAGCATAATTGGACATATATTTTAAATTATGTTAGAGTGGCTTCTTTCTATAAAGGAAAGCTTCCCAGTTTTAAGCATTATAATAAAAACAGCATGTTTTACACTAACTGTTCTTTTGAAAATTCTAGTTTTAGTAAGAAATTTAATAGAGTAAATCATTTTCAGAAAACCTACTATATTGAAAGGCATTATCTAGTCTGTGAAAGATCAATAAAAGGCAGTACTTGTTGTCAAGAATATTTTAACCATCTATCTAATTATGCTTTTGTAACACTGAACTTTTAAATTTTACTCCACATAGTAAAATGGAAAGAGCATTGAACTTGACTTGAAGAGACCAGGGATAGTTTCTGCTCTCCTAATGAGCTTAAAAAGGTCTCTAAGTCTCAGTTCTCTCATTTGTAAAATGAACATAAATGAGCATATCATCTTCTCTAGCACACAGGTCATTATGGTAAGCAAGAGATGATATGGGTGGAAACCAGTGGATAACATTCAATACAAAAATCTCTATAGAAATACGTCACTCAACAATTAGGTTCAACATTTTGACATTTTCAGAATAAAAATTATGAAAATTAATTTTCATAATTATCTAAGTATACTTAAAATTATTTAAGAATAATAATAGCAAACATTTATTGAGCACTTATAATGGGCCACGTTTTACATGAATTATTTCATTTTAATCTCCTAACAGCCCAGTGACTTAGACAGTATTATCTTCCTTTTACATATAT
Organism: Mesoplodon mirus; assembly: GCF_964341445.2. NCBI lineage: Eukaryota > Metazoa > Chordata > Mammalia > Artiodactyla > Ziphiidae > Mesoplodon > Mesoplodon mirus. Next base: position 5,746,950 of record NC_138977.1, on the reverse strand, counting down.
ATAAAGTAAGGCATAGCAGAGATAAATAACTTGTCCAAAGACATACAGCTAATAAGTGCTGAAGCCAGGAATTAAATCCAGGCAAGCTAATACTAAGCCATGCTCTAAACCTAAGCCTTTATGATATACTCCAAAATAATCAGTGAAGGAAAATATCACTATGAAACTGTTAATTTGAAGAAAAACATATTTTAAATTACCAACACTAACCAGTATAAGTTTCTGAAATCTCTAATTGATTTTATTTTGCTGCATTCAATTTTTAAAATTTTATTATTATTTATTATAAAGAAAAATGGTAAGAATTTAAATATACAACAGTAAATACAGAATACCCTTATGATAGGTTATTACTCTGTCATAAATAATGTTGTAAAAGATACTTATGGCTTGGAAACTAATGAGTATTGTTAAGCAAAAAAGTAGATTTTCAAATATTTAGAAAATTCCAATTTTCATAAAAATGTTATATGCACAGAAAGAAACTGGGAATGATGAACATCAAATGTTAATTGTTATTTGTTAGTAATTTTATATATTTCTATATTCCCAAATTTTCTATAATAAATATTTAATGTTTTTGTCATCAGGAAAAATTTGCTTAAACATCCAACATGATCTGGATGCTTCTCCAGACTGTGAACAAATATTTACCAAGAGTCTAGAAAACTTTTCTAGGTACTAGGGATTCCGCAGTGGCAAAGCAAAGTCCACGCATAGGTAAAGAATTAGAAAATTACACTAAGAACTAACAAAGGAAGAGAACTTCAACCTATAATGAAGCTTCAACCTTGTCACTCTGACATTAATCATACCTTCCTACTGGTATGTGGGCCCTTCACCTCTATTAAAAAAAAAGATCCTGAAATATTTTGTTTTGCTTGTTTATATTTTCCTCTCAATTAAATTACGGGTACATCATTCATCATCTTTAAACATGGCAGCCAGCCATAGCATTAGTGTGGACACAAAAGAAATGCTGAGAAGAATCTTAAGGAGTTAAGGAAAATTCATTGAGATTTCCCATACCTTGGTGACAATTTCCACTCCATTACTAATCTTCAGAGAATGCAGAAATGTTGCTCCATTTAACTTACTAAATATTCCCATACAAAAAACAATATTAACCCTTCACTTATTGACTGTTCAGAAAAGAAATGATTTTCTAACTGTGAAAATCTATTGTATTGAAATAATTGATAATGTTTAAACATTTAAACTTGACTATGTTCTTTGGTACCAAATCTATTTGGCAGAAATCATTTTAGCATCAGTATTTAAAATACATGGTGGTTTAAAATTTATCCTGACATAACTTATATTGTATCAAAAATACATTAAAAGCTTAAAAAGCTAAAGAATCTCTTCTACCTCTCTAAAAATAATTTTACCATATTAACTTCTTTTAACCTGTTCTTTTAATTTCTTTCATATATATTAAAATCAGGTTTTGAAAATTTGAAAAATAGGGACTTATAACACAAGTTTAATGAAAGTAAGAGAAGGAAGGAAAGAACAAAGGAGGAAAATAGGGAGGAAAGAAAAAAAGGAGAAAGCAAAAAAAGAAATGAGAAAATACCTCTATGGACCAGGTCCCAAACCTCATCAATTTGCTGGTGCGTTGGGAAATGACCACAGTCATTGAAGTACTTAAGGAGCTTACTTCTTTCTAATCCTTGCCAATCTTCTCTTTTAGCAAACATTGTTTCATAGACTACAAGGAAAAAAAGATAAAATAAAATATTTTCTTTGTAAATAACATATCAAGTATACACCCCACCTGAAAGTGTGATCTGGATTTGAAGACACTTTCATTCCAGTTTTATTTTGATGTCTGGTGATAAGCCTCCATGAGGGGAGTAGGACCATGTCAGCCTCCTGGGGCAGGCAGAGGAAGTGGGCATGCTTCTCCCTCCCCCACTCCAAAGAAGGGAAATTTGGTCTTGCTTCCCCAAAGAAAACACTGGCATCCTCTGGCCTGGTTTACATGACAGTTGTCCATAGACTCTACATATATCAACATTCAAACCACATTGTAAGATATAGCTCAGGGCTTCTGGGGGCCTGATTTCTGTTGACCCATTTCAGCATTCATTTTTTATTAGTTTTGATTAGTTTCCCTAATTTTTTCATCTCTTTTTGACTTCTACCCACATTCTAACTATTTACTTGAATTGGTGATTCCACTTTGGACTGCTTATTCTACTGCTGATTTTGCCCTTAAAATATCTACTTTTTGGTAACTTCATGCATTCCTACTTCCTACTTTTTAATGTCTTTTGTCACTCCTGGCTCAAGACTTCCCCAGAAAATCATTCAGTCGGGCCAACCCTCACCTATTTCCCAAAGTTGGCATTAGACAGGGTTTAGATAATGACCAAGAGAACTGATGCATGCGTTTTGTAAGTGTAGTTCTCCGTTTTATTTTTTTTTTTCAAAAAGGTGAAATTGAGTCTCCATTCTAAAGTATATGGATTAGTCCCATAAAGCTGATTGTTAATCAGCATTTACAAGTTGACAGGGTCTGTCCTCAGCACAGGTTTAGCTCTGAAATAGGGGCTCCCAATGACAAAGCGCACCAGAGTGGTTTCTAACAGAAGTTAATGTATCATCCCGACAATCAACCATATAGACTTCAACTTTCTATCCATTCACTCATCCACTCATTCAGCTGATATGGACAGTCATAAGACATCAACAAGTTCAAGAAACATTTAGTGATTGCCTGAATATGAGTAGCTATTCCAGATTCTGAAACACAGCAGAAAATAAACATAAATGTCTATTTAGTATCTCTATGAATTTTTCTCTCTATTCTAACAAGCAAACTAGAGCACTTGCTGTTGGTGTTTCCATTCATATTGCCTTGTCCCTTACATGTCTGTGCATGCTGACTTAAATTGCCAGCATCTGCATTTCATTGCCTAAGGGGTCCCTCTGGCTGCAGGACTCCACTCTGCCCACCTGTGCAGCAAGCCAGAAGTGCCAGGTGATCAAGGAGCCTTTTCAGATTGGCTTCTTTCACTTAGTAATATGCACTTAAGGTTCCTCCATTTCTTTTCATGGCTTAACAGCACATTTCTTCTTATAACGAAATGATATTCACTGTCTGGGTGCACCAGTTTATTTATCCATTCACCTACTAATGGAGGGAAAAGCTTGGAAGGTTGCTTCCATGCTTTGGCAATTATGAAAATGCTGCTATAGATATCCATGTGTAGGGTTTGTGTGGACGTAAATCCCCTGTGGCTAAACACCAAGGAGAATGATTGCTGGATTGTATGGTAAGGGTATGTTTAACTTTGTAAAAAAACACCAAACTGTCTTTCAAAATGGCTGTATCATTTTGCTTTCCCACCAACAATGAATAACAGTGCCTGCTGCTCCACATCCTTGCCAGCGTTTGGTGTTGCCAGTGTTCTGGAATTTGGCCATTTTAATAGGTGTGTAGTGGTATCTCTTTGTTGTTTTAATTTGCACTTCCCTGATGACAAATGATGTGGAACATCATTCCATATGCTTATTTGCTATCTGTGCTGAGGTCTCTGTTGAGATCTTTGATCCATATTTTAATCAATTTGTTTGCTTTCTTATTGTTGACTTTTAAGAGTTCCTTGTATATTTTGGATAACAGTCCTTTATTAGATATGTCTTTTGCAAATATTTTCTTTCAGTATGTGGCTCATCTTCCCATTCTCTTGATACTGTCTTTCACAGAGCAAAAGTTCTTCATTTTAATGTAGTCTAGTTTATCAATTATTTTTTTAATGAGTCATGTCTTTGGTGTTGTATCTAAAAAGTCACCATATCCAAGATCATCTAGGTTTTCTCTTATGTTACCTCCTAGGAGTTTCACAGTTTTGCATTTTACACTTAGGTCTATGATCCATTTTGAGTTAATTTTGTGAAGTGTGTAAAGTCTGTGTTTAGATTTATTTTTTTACACATGGATGCCCAGTTAGTCCAGCACCATTTTTTGAAAAGTATCTTTGCCCTATTATATTGCCTTTGTTCTTTTGTCAAAGACCAGTTGATTATATTTATAGGGGTCTGTTTCTGGGCTCTCTATTCTGTTCCACTGATCTGTCTATTCTTTCACCAATATCACACTTGAACTTGTAGCCTTATCATAAATCTTGAAGTCAGATAGCATCAGTCCTCCAATTTTGTTCTTCTTCAATATTGTGTTGGCTATTCTGGTCTTTTGCCTCTCCATATAAACTTTAGAATCATTTTGGTGGTGTCCACAAAATAACTTGCTGAGATTTTGAATGTGATTGCATTACATCTATAGATCAAGTTAGGAAGAACTGACATCTTTACAATATTGAGACTACCTATCCGTTAACATGGAATATCTATCCTTTTATTTAGTTCTTTGATTTTGTTCATTGGAGTCTTGTAGTTTTCCTCATAAAGATCTTATACATATTTTGTTATCTTTAAACCTAAGTATTTCATTTTTGGAGGGTACTAATGTAAATGGTAGTGTGTTTTTAATTTCAAAGTCTGCTTGTTCATTGTTGGTATCTAGGAAAGCAATTAACTTTTGTATATTAACCTTGTATCCTGCAACCTTGATATAAATGGCTTGCTAGTTCCAGAGCGTTTTTTGTCAGTTCTTTCAGATTTGCTATACAAACAATCATATGATCTGCAAAGATAGTTTTCTTTCTTCCCAATCTGTACGCCTTTATTTCCTTTTCTTGTTTTATTGCATCAGCAAGAACTTCCAGTATGATGTTGAAAAGAAGTGGTGAGAGAGAGTGGTGAGAGAGGATATCCTTGCCATGTACCTGATCTTAGTAGGAAAACTCTGAGTTACTCACATTAGGTATGATGTTAGCTGTAGTTTTTTTTGTTTTGTTTTGTAGATAGTCTTTATCAAGTTGAGAAAGTTCCTCTCTATTTCCTGTTTACTGAGAGTTTTTATTATGAATGGGTGTTGGATTTTGCCCAACTATGTTAGTGGATTCATCTATTTCTCCTTGTAGTTCAATCAGTTTTTGCCTCACATAGTTTGATGCTATGTTGTTAGGCAGATACACAATTACAATTGTTAATGTCTTCTTGGAGAATTGACCCCTTTACCATTATGTAATGCTCTTCTTCACCTTTGATAACTTGCCTTAATTTGCAACCTGCTCTGTCTGAAATTAATATAGCTACTCCTGCTTTATCTTGATTATTGTTAACATGGTACATTTTTCTCCATCCATTTACTTTTAATGTATATATGTTTTAAAGTGGGTTTCTTGTAGACAGCATACCATTGGGTTGTGTTTTTTGATCCACTCTGACAATGTCTGTCTTTTAATTGGTGCATTTAGATCACTTAATGTTCAAAGTGATTACTGACACAGTTGGATTCATATCTACTATATCCAATAGGTTTTCTATTTGTTGCCCTTGTTCTTTGTTCTTATTTTTCTCTTCTACTTTTCTCTGCCTTTTTTAGTTTTAATTGAGGATTTTATATGTTTCTATTTTCTCTCATTTCAAAGCATATCTATTATACTTTTTTTTAATGGTTGCCCTGGAGTTCACAATATACATTTATAGCTAATCTAAATCCACTTTCAAATAACACTATCCTACTTCATGGGTAGTGCAAATACCTTACAATAACAAAATAATCCTAATTCCTCCCTCCCATCCCTTGTATAATTGTTGTCATTCACCTCACTTATACATACACATACATATATCAGCATATATAATTATACCTAAGCTATATATATATATATATATATTGTAATTGAGTATATTGTTAGTATTATTCTGAACATGTTATCTGTAAGATCACTTAGGAATAAGAAAAATAAATGTTTTATTTTACCTTCTTATTTCTTCTTCAGTTTTCTTCTTTACTTTTTGTAGTCTGAGTTTCTGACCTATATTATTTCCCTTCTCTCTAAGAAATTTATTTTAACACTTTTTGCAAGGCAGATATACTGGCAACAAATTCCCTCAATTTTTGTTTGTCTGAGAAAGTCCTTCATTTTTTTTTAAGTATAATTTTTAAGGGTACAGAATTCTGGGTTGGTGTTTTATTTCTCTCAACACTTTACTATTTCATGCCATTCTTCTTACTTGCATGGTTTTGGATAAGTCAAATGTAATTCTTTTTTTTTTTTCTCCAGAGGCCAGGTGTCTTCCCCATCTGGCTTCTTTCAGAATTTTTTTCTTTATCTTTAATTTTCTATAGTTTGAAGATGATATGCCTAGGTGTAGTTTTTTGGAATTTATTCCGCTTGGTGTTCTCTGGGCTTCATGGATCTGTGGTTTGGTGTCTGACATTAATTTGGGGAAATTCTCAGTTATTATTGTTATAAATATTTCTTCTGTTTCTTTCTTCTCCCTCTGGTATTCCCATATGTTAGTGCTTTTGTAGTTGCCCCACAGTCCCTAGATACTTTGTTCTGTTTTTTATTTCAGTCTTTGTTCTCTTTGCTTTTCAGTGTTCAAGGCTTCTATAGATATAATTTCTAGCTCAGAGAATCTTTCCTCAGTCACCTTTCCAAGAAGCCCATCAGAGGCATTCTTCATTTCTGTTACAGTATTTTTTATTTTTATCATTTCTTTGGGGTTCTTTCTTGGGATTTCCATCTCTCTGCCTACCTTGCCCATCTGTTCTTGCATGTTGTCTATTTTATGTATAATTAGCATATTTAATCATAGTTGCTTTAAATTCTCAGTCTGATAATTCCAACATCCCTGCCACGTCTGGATCTGATGTTTGCTTTGTCTTTACAAATTGTATTTTTTGCATTTTTGTATACCTTGTAGTATACATGTAGCTAGTCATGACATATTGGGTAAAAGAAACTGCTGTAAAAAGGTCTTTAGTAATGTGGTGATAAGGTGCTGGGGGAGAGGAAGTGTTCTAATGATTAGGTCTCAGTCTCTTATGGAGCCTATGTCTCTAGACTGTGAACTTCATGAATGTTTCCCAGTTTTTTTTCTTCCCCCTTAGGTGGGACAGGATGGTCAGAGTGGACTGGAGTTGGGTATTTCCCTTCCACAGGTTTAATTAGGCTCTGATAATACCCAGCAGGTTAGGCTCTGGTTAATTAGTTTCCCCTGAAGCCAGGCCTTGTTAAGAAGAATGGAGTGATCTGGCATATTTCAAAATGGTTCATTTTCTCATATTTACTGTGGGAATCTGATTGAGCTCCTGGGGGTAAATATTGCAGTATTGTGGAGGCCCCTTTATGACTGGATCCTCTGGAATTTTTAACTCTCAGAATTGTGCTCCTGCCATTTGTCAATTACAGTTCATTTTTCTTACTCCAGCACTGGTTCCCACATCAGATTCTGCTCATGAGTCTCTGCTCTGGTAAGCTGTGACTTTGTATGCCTGTCTCTCCAATCTTAGGGGCAGCAGTTTGCCGTGTCTCCCCTCTTTTACGAATCCAAGAAGAGTTGTTGATTTTTTAGTCTGTTCAGCTTTTTTACTTGTTGTTAAGATAGAGTGTTGACTTCCAAGCTCCTTACATACAGAAGCAGAAACCAGAAGTCCTCATTTATTTATTTTTTAATCAAGAAACAGCCTGTAATATCAATTCTAATCAAGCAATAATAAATTCATTAAATATAATAAAAATCAGGATCTCTGAAAGTTAAGATAGAAATTGGAAAACCCATTCTTCACATAGAATTTCAACACTAATAAGCAACATGTAATGGATATCTGTTGTTTAGTCTGCTCAGTGTCCTTTAACTGTTCTTCTGTTATAAATATGTAGTTTTCCTTTGGGGAGCTATTCCCTCCCCCCAATGAATATAGTTTCTATGCAACTCCCAAACAAATTTCTTTGCCCTACCGAGGCAAAGTGTTGGACACATAACTCAAGCTAAACCAACCTAGAATTTGAATTTAAGCTCAAGAATAAAAAGTCATAAAGTGATAGCAGCTTTTCTATCCCCCAGAGGCAAACAGACATTGCCCCTTATTTTTTGCTCCTTAGATCTCTGGAGCAGCCCTAGTTCATGTTCTTTCTGAAATCTCATTCTTTAGCTATTAGCTATCTTTCCTTTAAATTTCCTTGTTTAGCCAGAATGAGATCCTAATAAATTAATCCACATATACAATATATCACCTTAAAAAGTAAATAACTTGCAGCAATAAAAATATCGCCTACTTGTGTTAATTGTGGGTAATTATATGTAAATTATATGTAAATTAATGGTTAAAATAATTCCAAACCTAAAATCAAATCAGAAATGACAGCATCACCTACATTTTTTTCTGTCCATCCATTCCTCTAGCTCTGTAAGGTTTATAATTTGTCTCGTCCTCCAAAGACCAAGTCGATATTTAACACGATGGATTAGTCTGCAATACATGTTTATAACTGTTCTCAAATCTGGTCCATGATACAAAGCCTATAAAACAGCAATATAGACAGTTGAACTCTTTATATATTTCTGCTATTTATATTTAATCTGATTTTGCCCTATTCATTTCATCTTTCTCACCCAGTTTCTCAGATTATGATGTATTTTATTTATGTTTTTAAATAAGTTTGGTTAAATACCTGCATTATAGAGTGGGTTAATCTCCCTAAAGTTCAGAGAACATCATTTTGAGTTGCTCTGTTATCACATACTCATACTTCCCGTAAAAAAGAGGTTTTGGTGATGGGTGATAGAAGCTTCCTAGGTTGGTGTACAGATTTTTATAATATGTAGCCTACTTAGCCAGAAAAAAAATAAAAGTTTTATTAAGGCATTACTCTGTAATGGATGATTCTTACTTAAGCTATCCACTCTGAGTGCTCAAATCCTTGTATTTTCTTTCTTTTGAAAATTATATATTTATGTATTGTACCTATTTTTCACTGGATATTTTCAGATTTTACTTATGATTTCTAAAAAAACCCTCAATAGTAAAGAAAGTAACCCTTTTCAGCATATGTGCAAATGTTGTTCTGTCTGTTTACCTTTAATCTGTGACTATATTTTTCTGTATGTTCATTTTATACATTCTACTATAATAAGCTTTTTTAAATTAAAGTATAAAAATTCATCTATTTCAGGGTTTTTTTGTTTTGTAAACAGCCAGTTCCATTTTATTTACCAATTCAAATATTTTTACATTTTTCATTTTCTAGCTCATTAATTTCTCTACTTATCTTTATTAACTCCTTTTTTTAAGGTTTATTTTCTCCTTCTTGGCTTCTTGAATTAAAGACTTAATTAACCTATTTTCATTAATTTTTTACAAATGTACTGAACTTCATGAAATTTCTTCTGAGTCCACTTTCCTTTGATGTGCTTTGCATACCTTTATACAAGTAAAAACACTAAAGCATAAAATCTTTAAATAACTTTCCCACAGTCCTATAGTTAGTAAATTGCAGAATTGGTTCTGAATTCAAAATAGGGACACTTCAGGGCCCACAGTTTTAATTATATAAGTATTCCTCTTAATTTACTTTAATTTCATATTTTTCACCCATTCTATAAATTTTTGTTTTGGTTTCTTTCCTAGTATAGTTACTATTACACTTATGATTGTTCTTGCTCTTATTTATTTTCTGTTTTGTGTGATTCTTGGAAGGTTGTTTTTATTATTTTATTTTCTTCACCTTTTTAAAACAATATGTTTAAGCCTATATTTTTTATCAAAACTATCAATGAAATAATATTTCTTGATTTACCTAAATGAAAAAATAAATTAGCATAATTTCACTACTTTCCTTTTCTCCTTCCATCTGAATTCCATCAGAATCAGGCAGATTCTGAATGTTTGCTAATGTCTTTCAACATTTAATAACATTTTCCAGTGTGTATTTTTAATCTACATTTTGTTCAATAGGCTCTTGTCGTTTTGTTTTGTTTTAAATAATGGATTGGTCGCACTTTTTTTTATGGTTTCTAATTTTTTTTAAACATCTTTATTGGAGTATAATTGCTTTACAATGGTGTCAGTTTCTGCTGTATAACAAAGTGAAACAGTTATACATATACATATATCTCCATATCTCTTCCCCCTTGCATCTCCCTCCCTCCCACCCTCACTATCCCACCCCGCTAGGTGGTCACAAAGCACAGAGCTGATCTCCCTGTGCTATGTGGCTGCTTCCCACTAGCTATCTATTTTACATTTGGTAGTGAGGTGGATGGACCTAGAGTCTGTCATACAGAGTGAAGTAAGTCACACTTTTGGAGCACTCCCCATCATGTGAATCTTAGCAGAAGGCATAACTCACTCCCTACAATTTGAAGCCACAAATCAGTTGCTCATGATCCAAGCCTCCTCTGTTGCTGGGATGCAGACATGTGACAAAGCTTCCTCCATTATCTACACCAGACTCAGGTTTTGACTCGAAACTAATAATGCTTTTAAAAGTGAAACAAACAGTGAGAAGTCTATTTGTGTGGTAGAGTAACCGTGGCAGCAATATCCATTTTCTAAGGGTAGCATTGGTGGAAGCAGAACAGGATTCAGCATTTGCAACAGACTCTGTACAGGATTTGACTGGAGTCCAAGGAGCTATCTAGGTTAGCCTTCATCATTCCTTCATGTTCGTGAGCTTAATTCTTCAGACCTCTGCCCAATATTCTAGTCAATACCTTTCTGCTTAAATCTGCCAGTAGGTTTCTTTTGCTAATAATTAAGAATCAAGCATTGTTTTAATTGTATTCTTAGAACATGAGGCAAAAGGTCCCTGCTTGGAGTGCTGCTTAGTTGAATGATGACATTTGCTAAGAGAGCAGGGGCAGTTGGTCAGTCACCAAACCCAATATGAGTGTTTTTCCTCTGAATTTAATAAATCCTCTTTTGTGACACAACCTGTCTTGTGAAGAAACCCTTCTCAGATCTGAGGCATTCAGAAGGCTACCTAGGAGGTTTTCATGGTTAAGAAGTTGGGTCAGAGAAAATGGCAATGGTCCATCTGTGTGGTTCTTATGATAGCATGCCTCTCTGCCAGCCTTCTGTACAGAAATATGCCTCAGTTATGATGCTATGTCATCTCAGTATGTGAATCTTTCACCATATTTCTAAACGTTTCTCAAGACAGAATTAATCAGAAAAATGTACAAATTGATATTTACAACAGCAATATTGAAATAAAAGACAATGCAAATTACTGATTATAATTTTCCAATCCATGTTGATTTAAAGTGTAAATGTATCATGCTTATCGTACATCAGGATTTAAAAATACTTTCCAAATATAAGTCAGCTTTTTATTTGATATGGTCATGTCTTTTTTTAAAGTAATGAATTGATTGCTTGTTGGGAGGATTCCACTACCATATGATACTTAGTGGGACTTAATTTCTTTGATTACTAGCAAGAGTAGCTTTTTTCATGTTTACTAGCCACTTACGTTTCTCCTACTGTGAAGTACTAGTTCTTCTACCTATTTTTGCCTAGGCCTTCATTCCTAGCAGCATTGGAAATTACTGATCTAACCCTCTTTATTATACTGTGTCTGAACTTCCTTGATCTAGCATATTCTGGTTTTCTTCATACCTCTCTAGCTATGGAATTCATTTGTGGAATCCTCATCTCTGCCTTCCCCCTTGTGCATTGGTATTTCTCACTCTTGCCTTTTCATGCCTCTCTCCTTACTTTACATATGCTCTCTGGACAATGACATCAATTCCAATGGCTCTAGACAGTATCACGAATAATGGTTCTCAAATCTATGGATGAGGGCAGAGTACAGAGGGCATCCTTGTTCAGGGAGCTGAATCAAAATGTGTAGAAAAGATTTCCCAGATTTCACATCCTCTCATCCCACTCTCCATCATGTTGGAAATAATTTCTTCAAAAACATGTGCCAGGGAAATTCTAGACCTTGTGGATTAGTGAACAGAAAAGACAAAATTCCTGTCTCATAATGAGTTACATTCTGATGGAAGGAACAATAATCCAGTAAACAAATATATATGTATTAGGTGGCAGTCCGTGGTATGAAGAACAATAATGTTTTAAATGGAATAGGGAGTGACCAGAGTAAGTGTTATTTTCTATAGGGTAGTATGGGGCAGGCTTTTTGATAATGTAACAATGAACAGAAAGACGAATGAAATAAGAGAGCCATGCAGTCACCTGGGGAAAGAACTTTCTTAGAGATAAAATGAGAATCATTGACAAATTGAGCCACTTTTATGGGTGGGATGGTTTTATATTCTTCTTCAGGTGTGTTAAGGTGGAAAAAGTTTAAGAACTACTGACGAACCTCAAATTTTCCCTATGACCCAATCTTCCTTCTGAGCTTAGACTCATGTACCCAGCTGCTTCCCAGACATCTCAAGGATGTTCCACAGGCACTTCAAACTCAATGTTGAAAACTGGACTCTGTCTCCTTTCCTTTCCTCCCACCTCTCCTACTCACTCTTCCGAAGTTCTATATTTCACAATCATCCATCAGGTTGCCCAAGACAAAAACCTAGGATCCATTCCTGACTCCTCCAGCTCCCTTATCTCCAAATCTAATCAAAACCAATGTCCTACGTACTGTGCATTTCTCCAACTTTACCCCAAGCCACCACCATCATGCACTGGATTACTGAAAAATCATACTAGCTGTTCTTTCTCTAATTTTGCCACCTTCTTTCCCCACTTCATTGTCCAGAGTCAGTAATTTTTCTAAAATAAAAAATCTCTTCATGTCACTGACCTGCTTTAAAGTCATCCATTCCCATACACTATGTATAAAGTATAAACTCCTTAGCATGGTTTTTAAGAACATTGTTAATCTGCTCCTACCTTCATCTTCCTCTACTGCCACTGTCCTCCCAACCAGCCCCTTAAATGTTCTGTATCACCTAAGGCTGTTGAGATTCCCTGGGCCTACAACTCTCTCAACCTCCCCATCTACATGACAAAACACAACTACCCTTCATCCTCCAGATCTCAATTTGTTGACACTACCCCCAAACCAGACACAGTCCTTTGGGTTCAGTGGTCTTTCTAAGTTCTCTAATAATACCTAAGACTTGGTTACCTCCATTTCTATCTGAACTATTTGCTCTATGCATCAGGCAAGATATCAGATCTAGTAAATAGTAACTATGATCACATTTTTTAAAAAGTGTTCTGGAATACATTAATATAGTTCTCCCAGTACCGGAGAGTTAACACATTTATGTAATAAAACTATTCTGTACGAGGTCACCAGTGCCACAGGTCCATGAATGGGCTTCAGAATTTTCTAATTATTTCTTACTGGGGTTTTTTTTAGATAATGAGAGGAAATCCATACTTTATCAATTTTTCAAAGGATTCTGTAACCCCCAAAAGAATAAAGACCACTGACCTATGCATGGGATATTAAAACTCAGATTTCTAGGGTTTCTCCAATTTAATTTATTCAACAAATATTTATGCAAAGCCAATTTTGAACACTTTTTTATTGCAACCACCAGCCATTCAAATGTTTTAGAATTTCAGTACTTTTGACAAACAGCAACTGAACATATCAACTTAAGACTAAAATTTTTAAATTTAAATTATAAATATTCAGAGAAAAATATTTAAGTTAAAATCTTAGAGGCATTACACTGAGAAAAATACTGCTTTTGTGCCTTTAGGATTTTTTTTCTGGATCATATTAACTTATACCAAAACACATGCAAACAAACAACGTAGAAATTTTAAAAGGAAAAGGATATTTTGAATGGTGGAAATAAATAATGCTGATGGTTAAAGGCAGCAATCTCTGTGGTCTCCTTATGACTGATATAATTCAATGCTGCTTCATTATTTCTAAATAAACCCAAACTAGAGCATTTCACAGGAAATGGTGGAAACTATACAGTCTCCTGAGGTACTTTAGAGCAACATTCTAGCAGATACTGTCTACAGCCACAAGTTCTGAAGTGCCTGCCAAACAATATGACTATGGAAGTTTCCCAGTGGAGGGATTCCCACAGTGCTGACAATTATCCAGTGATTTGCTGTGCAGCCTTTAGACCAGAAAGTCTATCAGGAATTCCCCCAACAGCAACCCTGAACAAGGCTCAGTCCTGGAACTGGACTATGCATGCATTACAGGCCTGCCACACGACCATTTCAACAGTAAGCAGAACAACATTAACCGTATCAACAGAGCAGCCATGCAACATACACACCAATGATGGAATAAAAAAGAAAATCAACGATCATAACAAATTTCACAACCAAATCAAAGTCAACAATCTAGTTTATATTTGCTCAGACCCTTGAAAAAGGCTTCCCATTCTTTTTATCTCAATTCTACCTCCACATAGAAATTCAACATTTTCCTTGCTGAGCTCTCCTTTTCACTATCATCTTGGGCTCACTCTTGCTCTCTACGTTTTCTAGACCCATTTTGTCCCAGAGGTTATGGATGATGCTACAGTTCTCTCCAACATCAGGAAATGCTAAAATTAAGTTATAAGTATGTTATCATATACATAATATCATGTGTATGATATATTTATTTATATGTATATATATATACATATATATATATATGAATCATTAGAGTGCCCTGATAAACTTCTACAACTATATTTTGTTGAATTAACTCATCCATTCTAAGACATTTGTGGAATAGCTACCATATGCCAAGCACTATTCTAAGCCTTTGGACACAGTAACAAACAAGAGAGAAAACAACATAAACATATACAAACAAGAAAATAAACAAGAAAAACAGCAGATAATAAGTGAATATAGTTAAAAATGAGAGAGAGTGCATGCATCAAAACAGTATGTGGTGCTATATAATATAAAAGTAAAGAGTATGTACTCCCAACCAGGTCACAGAAACTGTTGTGCCCATGACAGAGGTGTAAACAAAAAGTCTAAATGTAGAGGACTGGGCACAATAACGAACAAAAATAGAGAGCTCAGCTCTGCTTGATGGACCACAGAAGGTGTCTAGGTGTGAACACTTAAGGAAGATCTTAAAGAATGAGTTGGAGTTTATCAGAAAATTAGGAAGAGTATTCCAGTCTGAGAGAACAGTATATAAACATAAGATAATAGGAAACAATCAGGGAATTAAAGGATTTGGGCTTTGCTAGAGCACAGGGTATTAGTGAAGAAGAGTCCTGTGATGAGGCTGGACAGTGGGAAATGGCCAGACCAGGGAGGCCATGTGTACTATGTTAGAGAATTCGTATTTCATCTGATAAGAAACATGGGGCTATCAAACGACTATAAAGAAATGGAATAAGGTCATCAGAGTGGAATTTCCTCAATTGCATATGACAGATTAGATGGGAGTAGGTCTATAGGCAGGGAGGCCAATTAGGAGACTACTGCAGTTCTCCATGTGAGGAGTGATAAATAGGAGCTATGGTAAGAGCCCAGAGAGGAAGAGCAGCACAAGAAATGTTAAGGAAGTGGTGACCAATTGAATATGGGGGTGAGAAAGTTGAAGGAGACTAAGAAAACTCCAGGTGTAGACCTTGGAAAATGGGTTGTGGGACAGTTCACCAAAATAGGTAGTACAGGAAAGGAAGAGCTTTGTGGAGTAAGAAAATAAGTTCATTGAAGGCTCCGTGGAGTTTGATTTAACTATGGACCTTGCAAATGGGAAATTAAATGCCTAAATCTAGAGCTAGAGAGATAGGTCTGGGATAGGGCCTTAGATTAGATTAGGGAGCAATCAGCTATAAAGTAGTTTAAGTCGATGATATAATATGTAGAATGAGCATGGGCTTTGGGGTCAGACAAGGGTTTGAATTCTAGCTCTGTCACTTACCAGGAGGGCAACTCTAGTCAAATGACTTAATTTCTCTGAGCATCGGTTTCTTCACATATAAAATGTGAAGCAGAGATTTCACAGAATTACTGAGAGATTAACTATATGGGATGCTTATCACATTTAATCATCAGAACTACAAATGTATGTTATATGTACATATTAATGCATGTATAAATATACACACATTGATAGGCAAATGGACTACCTTCTAACAGCAAGCCTGTATTCTCAGAGAAATTCATTCAGGGTGCCCAATGAGAGGCCATTTGGGGGGCTCCTCCCAGATAATCCAGGAATTCAAGTGGGCACTCTTAATCTATTCTTCTATTTCTAGTTGGTTTTCCAAATTCCTTTATGAGTAGCACAACTTTAGTCCTCAAGGTGAAACATTTTTGGATTCTCTCAAAGTTTTGCCAAAATCCATCCACTCAGGTTCTTCTGCATTTGCCCAGCCAAAATAGGTCCTTATGCTTTATTCTGAATGTCAGGATTGCTGTTTATAAAAGTTGCTCAGGTGGGTGTGTGGATGTGTACGTAGTTTCTTTTTGAGGTGAAGGTTTATGCACTGAAAGAGTACTCAGGAGTGTGGGAAGTGGAAAGTTGCTTTAAACAGAGAATAAGCATATAGCATAGGAGAAACAAAATCAAGGCAAATAGGTGCTCTCAGCCTTAGAGTAAAAGTAATCCCAGAACTGCTGGGTTAAGGATAAGCTAGGCATTTGTTCACAGTCTCCAGCTTGATACAATCTGAAACTGTCACAAGAGTATATTATACATAACATTTTCTTAAACCAAAGAATGTAGACAGAACATTATTTAGAAAAATCATATAGGTATATTGACAAGGTGACTATTCAAAAGTCTGCTTAATTGAATCTAAATGTCCCTTGACGAACGAATGGATAAAGAAGATGTGGTACACCAGTCAGAATGGCCATCATCAAAAATCTACAAACAATAAAGGCTGGAGAGGGTGTGGTGAAAATGGAACCCTCTTGCACTGTTGGTAGGAATGTAAATTGATACAGCCACTATGGAGAACAGTATGGAGGTTCCTTAAAAAACTAAAAATAGAACTACCATATGACCCAGCAATCCCACTACTGGGCATATACCCTGAGAAAACCATAATTCAAAAAGAGACATGTATCACAGTGTTCATTGAAGCACTATTTACAATAGCCAGGACATGGAAACAACCTAAGTGTCCATCGACAGATGAATGGATAAAAAAGATGTGGTACATATATAAAATGGAATATTACTCAGCCATAAAAAGAAATGAAATTGAGTTATTTGTAGTGAGGTGGATGGGTCTAGAGACTTTCATACAGAGTGAAGTAAGTCAGAAAAAGAAAAACAAATACTGTATGCTAACACATATATATGGAATCTAGAAAGAAAATGGTTCTGATGAACCTAGGGCAGGACAGGAATAAAGACGCAGACGTAGAGAATGGACTTGAGGACACGGGGGAGGGGAGAAGGGGAAGCTGGGATGAAGTTAGAGAGTGGCATTGACATATATACACTACCAAATGTAAAACAGATAGCTAGTGGGAAGCAGCTGCATAGCACAGGGAGATCAGCTTGGTGCTTTGTGACCACCTAGAGGGGTGGGATAGGGAGAGTGGGAGGGAGGCTCAAGAGGGAGGGAATATGGGGATACATGTACACATATAGCTGATTCACTTTGTTATACAGCAGAAACTAACACAACATTGTAAAGTAATTATACTCCAATAAAGATATAAATAAATAAATAAATATCCAGGAGATTGCTTAAAAAAATGTGGTATATATACATATATATAAAGTATATACATAAATGTATTTTATATATAAATTTATACTTTAAGTACATTTAGAAAATATATATAAATGTATATATCTATACTTTTATACATAGCTAAAAATGTGTATATTTATATACTTATACTCAGTCAAAAGAAAAAAGAATGAAATCTTGCCATTTGTGACAACCTAGAGGATATTTGTATGGACCTAGAGGGCATTATGCTAAGTGAAATAAGTCAGACAGAGAAAGACAAATATTGCATGATTTCACGTATATGTGGAATATAAAAAGGAAAACAAATGAACAAACATAACCAAACAGAAACAGAGTCATAGATACAAACAGGTTTTTGCCAGAGGAGAGGGGGTCGGAGGGAGGAGAGAAACAGGTAAAAGAGATTAAGAAGTATAAATTTCCAATTGTAAAATATATGAGTCACAGGTATGAAATGTACAGTATGGGGAATTTACTCAGTAATTACATAATATCTTTGTATGGTGACAAATGATAACTACACTTGTTGTGATGATCATTTTGAAATATATAAAAGTATCAACTCCTATGTTGTGAAATAGGAACTAACATAGTGTTGTAGGTCAATTACACCTCAAAAACAACAAACTAACTCATAGAAAAAGAGACCAGATTTGTGGTTACCAGAGGAGAGGGGGAGGCGAAGGGGAAATTGGAGGAAAGCAGTCAACAGGTACAAACTTCCAGTTATAGGATAAATGAGTACTAGGGATGTCATGTACAGTAGGACAAATATAATGAACTCAGCTAAGAGTAAATCCTGAAGAGTTCTCATCACAGGGAAATTTGTTTTCTATTTCTTAATTTTGTATCTATATGAGATGATGTGTGGTCATTAAACTTACTGTGGTAATCATTTTGTGATGTATGTAAGTCAAATCATTAGGCTGTATACTTTAAACTTGTACAGTGCTGTATATAAGTTATATCTCAATAAAACTGGAAGAATAAAAGACTTTTAAAACACATTATAATATTCAATATATGCTTTACCTTGATCATTATTCTTTGGAATCTTTTGCGTTCAAGCCAACCTCTGACAAGTGCCTGCATGACGATGACCATTCTAATTATGTTTTTGGTAATTGCGAATTTTTTCCTTCCCCGGAACACTTGGAAGACTTCCATGTGTGGTCCAGTTCTTTTAACTTTATTGTCAAGTTTATCACTTTTACTTAGAATAGATTTGGGGCTAAAAATAAAATATAAAACTTTCTTATTAGCGTTAATAAGAAAAATAAACTCCTAAAAAGTCTTAAATTCACTTTCATAATGAATATATTGAAATAGGAAATATATTGTAATTAGTGCATAAAATTCATAGGTATATCAACTGAACATTCCAATAGGGTTCTCCAAAGAAGGTTGAATATGCCACAATTAATATAATGTGTATAAATTAACCTTCTGAAGAAAGGAAACCCAAAAGAAAGTGAATCTGTCAAAGCTTATCCACAACTATTCAAAAGAGAGATATAGTATCTAAGGAACAAAATATTTTCCTATGACAAGGCACATTAGTAAAAATAACTTTCCTGTCCCAGAAGCTGTTTTAAACTAAAGATTCCTTCAAAATTATTTGGCACTGATACTCTACTTACCAAACATCATCTGAAAAGTAATTTTATTTTCCAGATGCACTCAACTGAGAGGCAGCATAGTGTATTGTTAGAGCCATGGACTGCAGAATCGCAGAAGTGAGGGATCATACTGGAAAACATGACAAGCCCTGCAGCGCTGATATGGATGGTCCATCCTTGCAGTGATGATGACCTTGTGAGAAAACTACAGACTTTCTACTATGAAAAGACTGTCCGTAACCTTGGCAATCTTGTGTTTGCTTTTTTCCTTTATATATCTGTTGCATTTTTTATAGGTAGTCAGTTTTTTCAAAGTCTTCCAAAGTTCAAAGTGTAGTTTCCTTGCAATTTTTAGCATACAAACATCTTTTTTTCTATTTTTTTTTGTTGTTGTTGGATTTTTTTTTTTTTTAACAAAAGACCCCAAATAGCCAAAGCAATCTTGAGAAAGAAAAACGAAGCTGGAGGAATCAGGTTCCTGGACTTCAGACTATACTACAAAGCTACAGTAATCAAGACATTATGGTACTGGCACAAAAAGTAGCCACTACTGATCAGTGACATTTGCTCAAGCACAGAAAATTGTTCTCCATATTTACTTTTGACCTATAGTTAAAGATACAGAACCGAGGCTGTTATTTCTTTGTGTTTGTGTATATAAATGAAAAATGTCCTTTTTGTCTTTGCAAAAGAAAGGAAGTTAGCCTTGTATGATGTTCTTGTAACTGTAGCTCTTTTGTACATTTGGTTGGTTCTTTCTCTTATTCCCTCTCTTGAGAAAACTTCTGTAGATTAACGAGTCAAAAATATAACGTGCTGTAGAGAAATATTCAAATAGACAAAGCTACTAGAAAAGGCAAAGAAAATAAGGCAAAGTCTTCTTTTTGTTTGTTTAAATTAAGATTGATTTTGAATAGCTTAGAAAAGAGGGCGCTCTGCCTTCTAAGAGTATTTTTGCTCCTTTAATATAACAATTTTTATGAACAGTCCTCCATGTATGAGATAAACTGGGAATACAGATGAAATAGAAATGGTCACTTCTGGCTTGGCCAGAGTTTCAAGACCTACTGTGAAATCTAAAGGATCCTGAGTTGATGACTTCTTCTCCTTTTTCTCGAAGAAATAAGTCTTCTAGAAATACCTAGATGAGCCAACTTTATAGTCAAAGTTTCATGTTCTAACAATAAGGTGTAAAAAAATCTTAAAGGGATATGTGTGACTGACTGTAAGGTGACGTGTAATGCATATTGTTAAAGTACCAGCAGTGGTCATCACATCTCTGCTGGTCTCCTAAGTTGCCTTGAAGGGCACAGAGTTCTTAGTCATGTACTGAAAAGTATATGTAGTGTGGGAGGGGGTCGGGGGAAGGGAGAAGGAGAATTGAAATTAGTTATTTTTGGTTAAAAGCTATAGTTAATATGAGTGATTAGAACTACATTAATTAAAAGGATTATAAGGAAACACAAACATGTTTACAAAATGATGGATAGGTTTTGTCTGTTTTTTTATCAATTGAAGAAGAAAAGAATTTTATCTTAGGCCCTAGCCATATGGACTTTCATCAACAGCACATCTCTAAACAATTAGAATGTTAAAAATAAAAGAAAGGGAAATTTAAAGTTGAAGAATAATTTATTGAAGGCTTGATGGAAAGCGAATTATATTTACAAATAATGGGTTTAAAAGAAGCTATGAAATATACAAAATTTTTGAAAAAGTTAGGTCACTTTTGATAAGCAAGCTTAATATTAAAATAGAGAAATGTCTGTGAATGAATCCTCAACTATGAAATGTTGTATAGGTGTTATACAGAAAGAAAGTAAAAGTAGAATTTGATTTCCTTTCTGTTACACTGAGAAACTGATTTTTGAATAATAGTCTGCTCCTAATAAGACAGAGGAAAAATCGTTCACTACCTTCATTATAGTTTTCCTAGGAAACAGAAGTTCCTGTATCACAAAAATATTTCTCCTATCAGGCTTATAAATCTTTTTTTCTTCTTCCTTGTGACCTACTTCTTACAAAATCTGGTATTCCTAATATTTAATGTTACCTGTAGCTATGCTACTTTTTTTTTACTCTAAAGGCACCTATAACTTTTACTGATACTGCGCCTCCTGTGAAAATTCTTTCCAATTCAAATTCAAGCCCCAAATTTAAAAACAAACTGTTGTGATGTCTTTTTAACCTATCTTTTGGGTGTCCCAGATGGCTGCAAGACCATACCAAAGATTTCTTTCCTTCACTGTGTAAGGGGAGGAATGCTAGAAATGGCAAGGTATGTGTGGCATAGTTGTTAAATAAATGAGTCAAAAATGGCCCTTGTATATTGGCCCCGATGTTGTTTACTTCTTACGTTAGGCAAGGATTAGCTCAAAAGCCTGCTGGCTCCAAACTCAAAATTCTTAAACATCCAATTGTTTTAAATATGGCCCAAACAAGCATATTTTTTAGCCATTTAGAGCCTGCCTGTTTTGCATGTCCCATGAAACTATAACCAACATCTACTAGCCATAGATAAGACAAAGCTTGAGGCCATAAAAGACCACAAGCCACTGCTGCCCACTGGAGCTCTCTGACCCAGAGACATCCCCATCTTGCTGTGAGTGATATCACATAGACATGTAAGCCCCCCTCTGACTCTCCCATTCCCCCAGGAGTTCCGTTACCCTTGTCCCCTTCTGGGTGATGGCTCTATGTCATGGTCTCTAGAAAGTCTTCTGCTGTGAGGGACTTCCCCTCTCACACAAAGCTGTCCATATGATGCCCAGATAAAGCTTGTTATGTGCCATTGCCACTTCATGGCCATGCCGTTTCCTTGATTATCCCCATGATCTCTGAACTCAGTACAATGATCCATAGTTTTACTTAATTCAGCACTACTATTGAATATATTGAAATAGTCAATACATTGAAAGCTGTCCTATTTATCCAAGTCCAAACCATGAAAAGAAATCAAAGAAAAGTCTCCTCCTTAAGTTAAATATATAACAACTAAAATATTATTAATATAAATGTATTAGGAGCTCACTGTGGTAAACTGATTGCACTGATGGCCAATTAATGCTTCCTTATGTCCCTATCTTTGCAATGTGATTTTATAGCCCCATCCATCAAGAGGTCGAATCAAGTTACCTACCTATGAATCTAGGCTATGATCAAGGTATCAGATCAGATAGTTTTCAGTGAGAGAAGGAATCATCAAACAAGATTGCATGTGAGAAAAGATACAATAAGTTAATTAGTAAGTTAATCATATCTAAACATTAGACACTGAGCTTGGCAAACATTTGAACAGGGAATTTCCTTTCAACTGCTAATGCTTATACGATAATATATATTAAACACTACATCAGTTTTAGAGTTTGTTTCAGACATTGCTACTAACTAGTTTTGGCTGATATTGAAGTATTTTGTATGTTCCATTTATCAAAGCACTCTTTGCCCATCTGTTCATAGGTTGAAAGTGATTAAAGGACACTTATTTTGGCTGTTGTAAAAGCCAAATACTTTTTAAGCTGCAAATATGTGACAAAATCAATTCAGGTTGCCAAGTTCGGAAACACATTAAAAGAGATTTGTGATGCCTCCCTACCCCCAATTCCTCTTCCAACCTGCATTATCGAGAAGTAAATATCACTGCTTTCCTGATTAGACTATCATGCCTGCTTTGTCCAAATGCTTTGTAATTTAGTTATAATTTACACAATTTACTCTGATCTGGATCCTCTGCTACCAAGCTATGTCAAGGGCTTTCGTTTCCTGTACTTGCAGCCTTGAAGTAGAAACACGTGATGCCCTCATGCTTTGAATGCTGGATCTGAAAGCAACTTGGCTAACAAGTGAAACAAGTTTGTGGCCTACTTTAATGTCCTATATGAGGTCTGTTCACTTTAAAAACAATGCATTAAATTCAGCATGGGTGAAAGAGATTTTTAAGAACAGGGATGTTACATATTTCCATGAAAAATCTTGTCTCAATATTATTTAGTACTCCATTTTCAAATCTTCCCAAGGGTTTAGTGCTTCATGCTAGCAAGACCTATTCACTTAAAAAAAATCAAAACAGGATTCCTGGAACTTTTAAAAATAGGTGCAATCCTCCTGAAGTGGAAGACAGACACCAGTTTAGTTAAGGCAAAAATTTTAAATAGTTTAAATATGTGAATGAGATGTGTTTTCTTCTGTGCTTTCCACACATTTTTTGTGTGTTCTGATCATTCCTCAAAATGCTAGCCTGCCCTGAGCCAAAAATCCCAAGACCCCTCCTATTTTGGGTAGCTCCCGGTTCCATGGCAATCTCTTTCACTAGATCATATTAAAGGGTGAGGTTGATATTCTATTTAAAGCCTCTGAGGGTACTTGGCTTCAACAGTTTACAACCTCAAGTGCTCTAACTAGTACCTATCCAGAAATGCAAATGATACAATGGGCTGGGAGGATTTCTTCTCCCTGCCCCCATACCTGATTTTCCTAGGAAGACATTCTCCCAGCCCATCATGTCATATATCTGGAAAGACGGGTTTTACTTTTGCTGCTGCTACTTGGTTTCAAGTTTCTAACAGTTCTTCATCAAAACAAGATAGAGCTTTTTATTTTTTTATTTTTTTATTTATTTTTTTTTTTTTATTATTTTTTTTTTTCTGTACGCGGGCCTCTCACTGCTGTGGCCTCCCCCGCTGCGGAGCACAGGCTCCGGACACACAGGCTCCGCGGCCATGGCTCGCGGGCCCAGCCGCTCCGCGGCATGTGGGATCCTCCGGGATCGGGGCACGAACCCGCGTCCCCTGCATCGGCAGGCGGACTCCCAACCACCGCGCCACCAGGGAAGCCCAAGATAGAGCTTTTTAAATTCCAAATTCAGTTTTAAAAAATGCAATTATTCTTTCCTGCACATATCAGCTTTTTGGAGGAACACTATTTGTTATGAATTAAACTGAAATTATCATTTCAGACAATACAAAAACAAAAGCAGAGAGGAAACGCTGGTTTTGTTCAAATTTAATTGATTCTGACATTATGGGCAAGGTAAGCATGATGCACTTCCAGGGAATTCTCTCTAAAACAAACATTTAAACCACCTTTTTATTGTACCTACATGTTTTTATCTGAAGGGCACTGAAAAAAATTACCACTGAAGATGTCTGTAATGACTAGGGTGTTTACGCCAAAGGTGTAATGGGAGCTGATTTTTCTGTGGCACAGCGACCAGAGGTGTCAATTTTTCACGAGCTTATCTATGCAATAGGGAACATAATGAGTTGTAGAGTCTTTCTCCCAAAACATTCATTTATTCCTCTTGGGGTAGCCCTTTGCTCTCAACCCAAACTTTGATCAGTTATGGAGAAGAGCTGGCTCCACCCCCTGCCATCTGTCTCTCTCATCTCTGCTCCAAAAGAGCAGACAATGAAGATGGGTGCCTGTCCACAGATTCCTTTTCCCTAGAACCGGGCTTTAGGTAATGAAATAAATCCCCATAACAGTTCAGGTGATTCTAAAAAAATTTCTGATATTATAGTCAATATTTTATTCCCACCCACATAACTGTTTTAGGTACTGTCATTTCCAGGAATTGAGGAGACCCTCAAGCAAGCACACTCAGAGTGGTGGTCAGAAAGCAGGTCAAATTCTACTAGAAAAACAGGAAATGTGGACAGTCTTTGGAACAACCTGGAGAGGGATGGGACTTTGTAACCCCCTCTCCCCATGCTTCTGCCTCCCTACTCTCCCTCTGTATGACTGCTTCCATGAAAAAGTAATGGAAAATCTGACTTTCTCTGCTTGAGACATCCATTCATTCTTAGTTTACTTTTCTGGGTAGGATTACTGTGATTTAGAGATGAGAACTTATGTGTTCTCCCTCTCACTATTCTGCTTGCTGTTTCTCAGATGTTTTCCTTCTGATTCCACACAGGAATTGTTACCAATAATGTCTGCTTCTTTCCCTACCCGGTTATTGTTCGCATCAATAAGGCGAAATTACTTTTTATAGCAGCAGAAAGAAAAATTATTCATTGACCAAGGAATGGAGGAGGAGGTCTTGCTCTAAAAGCCCCTTCTCCCTGAGTGTAGGCAAGGGTGAGATTTTCATAGGAAAAGGGGCTAAAGGGGCGGTATGGGGCAGAGGTCTTGTCATTTAGGTTCATGGAAATGGGTGGTGATTTCCTGGACCAGGGTCTGCACCTCTTTTCTGCCCTTTTATGGTCCTTTGGAGTTTGGGTCAGAAGCAGAGGGAACAAACATGGTGTCCTTGGGCAGGAATTTTAGCATTAAAATGAGATGATAAATAGATGTAGAGAGACCTTTGTCCCAATTTCAAGTTCAGCCAGCTTATATCACTTCCTTGTAGTTAAGCCCTCTTGGTCCTGTCAATGTAAACACAGCTAGAAGATACAGTCAGTTTGGTTTTCTGCAAGTTTGCCCAGAGGGAGGTTTTTATTAGAAATGAGTTGGGGGGCGGGGGTGCTTCCTTGCTTCTTTGACGAAAGCAGGTGTCCTTGTGTTTGTTTAATATCAGATCGTATTAGTTATCAATCAGATGGTACGTGAAGAACTAAAGAAAGTAGTAGTGGTGCCAAGAGCCAGAATGTGTGCAAAAAGGATGCCATGCCATCCTGAATTCATTTCCTTTGTTTTAATTTTATTACTGTTTTGTTTTGTTTTCACTATATTACTATACCAGGGAGTGATTTATGATGTTTCTCAATTTCAGGAGGGCAAATTTCAAGATTCTCATAAAATCTTTGTAAACAAGGTAGAGAAATATAGGCTGACTGGGCAGTCTTGGGTGGTAGGGTGGATAGTGTCATTACTAGCTGAGATAGGGAATATAGGAGAGAAGACATGGGGAAGAGAAAACATAATTATTTCAATTTTTAGAGATGGTTATGGGATATCCCAGTGAAGATACCCAGGAAGGAGCAGAAAGTCTGAGATAGGAGTTATAAATTCCTGAAAGGGAAAAATATCATTAGAAGGCAGAGAAAAGATCCAAAGATTTAATCCATGCATTGAACAAATATATATTCATTTACTCATTCATTCATTCATTCATTCATTCAGTGTAAGATACTCTTCTAGCACTGAGGATACACTGATAAATAAAACATAGAAAACTCCCTGTCCTCATTAAGCTTATGTTCTAGTGGGAGAGACAGACAGTAATCACAGTAAACAAGTTAATTATTGAGTATTTTAGAAGGCAATGTATGCTTTGATAGAAAATAAAGCAGAGTAAGGAAGTTGGGGAGTGCTAGCAGGGGTGGAAATTGCAATTTTAAATAATGTGTTATGGCTGGTGTGGGATTATTGAAAAGGTAACATGTGAGCTAACTATCTCAGGCAAAAGTGATAAGGAGCTAAATCCAATGTTGAAATATGATGGCTTTGCTTATAAAGCCCTGCAATTGGTTAATATATATGATTGTACAAATAATTCCTCTCAGACTCATGAGGATGGTTATGTACCTTTCCTCCATCATTGTAGTTACCACATAACTTAATTATCTGGGTCTATCACCCCTCTATACTCTGAATTCCCTAAGAGCGACTACTTTTCCTTGTGTACCTGGCAATATATAATAGATGAAGGGAAGAAAAAAAGGGATAGAGAAAGAAAAGAAAGGAGGGACAGCAAAAGAACAGAATGGGGATACATTAGAATATTTGAGAAAGGCTCAGGGTTTGCTTGTTTGGGGTTTTATTTCTTTTTCAGAATTGAAATCAATGTGAGTATTGCCCTTAAGAAACTGACCCCCAAAGCTGACATATGGCGGGCTTCATGAATTGATCTAGAATATCTACAGTTTGGTTCCACTCTACACTGTATTCATAAAATTACATCTGAAATACTGTGTTCTTTCCTAAGCATCACACTTCAAAAGGGATACTTTTGAGTATGGTGGGCACCTGTTCCTTTCCTCTGTTTTCACCTCCTTTCCCTTGTGGAATTGCACTTCTCCTTCTCCACTCATATGACTAGGATTTGTCTAGGGCTGGCCATGTCATCCAAGCTGGAAGGTCAGCCAGAATATTTCTCTCTGTGTGTGTGTCTAATATGAGGCCTTTCTTTCTGGTAAGAGCAGGAAGTAAGTCAATTACAAACAGCTGGAAGCCAACCACTTTGCTTACCACATGGAGAAAAAGTCTGTAGTAAGAGGTTTTAAGGCCAAACAGGGGCAAGCAGAGATTTAAAATGAATGAAAGGAGAGCACGTCCTGAAGACATTACTTGAACCTGTTGAATCAGTTGAGCCTAAGATGTTAAACAGATAAAAAGAACAGATGTCCGACATACTCTACACTCTTGGAATCTCTACTTATATGAGCAAACAGATTTAATTACCATTTTACTTAAGCTAATTTAAATTAGCACCCTAATAAATATATAAATCTAATAAAGATATGTGTGTGTGTGTGTGTGTGTGTGTGTGTGTGTGTATAGAAAGAGAGAATCTAAAGAGAGAATTGGTAACTAGAGTGGCTTCAAGAAGACAGAATCAGGACCAGTGGGTACCAGCTCAAGGGGGATAGGTGCTGAGTCTCATAGAGAGAGCTGTCAAAGTCAGAGCACTAATTAGAATGAAATGGATTCCACTTGAACAGAGTAATTACTAATCCCTGGAGTTTTCAAGTAGAGGTGACGTAGGTACCATGTTATAGAGGAGATTCACCCTTTGGGTAGAGGGTTTCAGTAGAAAATCTTTAAGGTTCCTTAAACTCTGATATTCTATAATTCCCCAAAGACAAAATACAACTAGAGGTAGTATCACTGGAGAAATATTATCCACTATAAATTTATTTTCAAAAAATGCTTAGGCTGGGTACTGACCCAGAAAAAATAATCTGTTCACAGAAGATACCATAAACAAGCTCATACTACATTAGTAATTAACAAATTTTAGAAGAGGCCAAAGGAAAGTTATTAGGTGGTAAACTGTAAAATTGTTTTGAGATAAAATAAAAGGACTTGACCCATTTCAGAAAAAATGATGATGGACAAATGCAGTAATTTTAGAGATATAAAGGAAACATTAAAGTACCTAGCTAAATCTCCAGACTCTGAAACATGAATTTCATACTTAGATATGCCAGTAAATGTAATATATTCTATTATACGAAAAAAGAGAAAATTTAGAATTCTTAGCACAGTTTTGCCTTTCAGTAACATATTAGTGAGTCATATCCAGTTACTACTACCCTTTTAGTTCTAGCATGCTACAAAATAGGAAGGGAAAATATATAATTATTCCTCATCTACATATTTACATGAACTATCTGGATGCTCAGAATCCTAAAGAATGAAAAAAAAAAGAGGAACTTAAGGGTTCTAAAATGGTACACTTCATAGATGGTATACATAACAATGTTTTTATCATCCAGAATTGAAACAAATTAAATAGTAAAAAGGTGAGGGGCTGATGACCACCTTTTACAACTTCTTACAACTTTAACATTATGAATTAACGATAGAATATTTTTCCTCTATGAGTTAAAGACCCATCAATTTTTCTATTCTGTACTTGGAAATCAGTCATTTAAAAAAACAATTATGTACTTTAGAAATTCAACGAAAGGAAAATTTATTACTAAAGTCAGATGAATCTGCAAAGAATTAACAGCTCACTTCTGAAAGACATCAAAAGAGAATAAGTGTTTTATTCATGAAATACAATAGTTTCTCTGAACAAAGAAGGAGATACTATTTGCAATATAGTTAGAGGTGCCAAACAAATTCAAGTGGACCTCAAGGAAGATATATGAATAAATCTTTCTCACAGAAAATAAAAGTACAATGTCATGGTAATAGTACAATAGATTACAATCCTGGTTCACAATTTTCACTTAGATATTGAGAATGAACTCTGTGTGCTAATGTATTATTTCCTTTTAGTTAATAATGTAAACTGCTTTTGATATTTTTATATTAATGATACCATACAAAATAAGAGAAAATGCGTTAAGCATGAAGAAGTTAATGAAAAGATTTTAAAAAGATGATGCTAGGAAAAGACAAGATCCCACCTCATTGCAAAATATCATTTACTTTTTACCTTTATAAGGGTAAAAACATAAACATATATATTATAATTTGTGTACATATTACTTTTTTTTAAATTACAAATTAAGAATTACATCTATTGGGCTTTAATTCTTTCTGGTTTAGAAATCTTACATAAAGTATTTTACTTTGAAAAACAATAAAACTCGTAAAAACGTTCCTTTGGCAATTCTATTTGAACTGAAATTGCTTGGCTTGTTTTGAAAAGCTCATCATAACCTTTCTTTTCCCTTAAAAAAGGTTTTAGGCTTTCTCAACCATACTTTAACCTTAAGGATTTCTAACAATCTTCTGACATTTATGGAGCTTTAAAATTTCAAAATTTACCATTCAAATTGAAATATTGAGGAAATAGAAACTTGCATTCTGAAATCAAATAATTTGCATTATATTGCTCATTTATGAACATTATATTCTCTAAATGTTGGGCAAGGGTGTGTATGAAACGAGTATTTTTAGCAGAATTGAAAATCAAGACAATAAGATCATATCCCTCATAAAATAACACAAATATATATTTAAGAACCCCAAAATAAAATCAGGTAGCCACTGTGTGGAATCTGGAACCTGGTAAATTTATCCTAAATGTATTGGATTTGAGCATTATAGTTCTTTGTTTAATAATGCTGCTAATGAAAAGTTTTATATACATCTGTATACATATTTGTATAGCAAGTGGACCTAAGCACTACTGTTATATCTTTTTCTCTCCTTCTAAATTTTGAGATCTTTACAGTTGAAAACATAAGAAGATGGACAAAAAAAAATAGAAATGTGAAAATATGCATTTTAGGTTCAGGGTCACTGAAGATTAGGACAAAAATAATTATAACTCTGCCTTATCTACCACTCTTTATCCATACAAGGTAACAGGTTCCCTTCCCTCTCAAGAACAGGAGTGGGTGCCCAAATTTGCAGTAATTCCAAATCAAGTGCAGCAACAGCATTTTTAGTTTGCTTAACTTCCCATCCCAACCTTTTAACAGCCAAGTGACTGCCTCCTTAAAAAACACTGCTGAGTGGGTGCATAAGCCAGTTCGATTTGCCAGCTGTAGAGAGTTCTCTCAAAGCTTGTGGTTATGGGTAAATGAATTCCATCATTGTTTTTTTCTGTAACTAAGAAGAGGGGGAAAAAACCAAACTCTCTTATATTTATTGTAGCCTGGCAATGGTGATATATGTGTGACATATTTTCACCCTTGAAATGCAAAAGTACTTTAGAAATTGGCCAGTACCTTACTGAAATTGACAGATGACTGATGGAAGGTTATAATATACTCTGTCTCATGCATATTCTACGGAAACCTCTAGCTGAAAATATATGGTAGATTTCTCTCTAACAAGAAAAATTCTTTAAGACAAGCTTAAAGGGTCCCAACATTTGGATTCTAAAGTTTCACAGAATTTCTATGACATAAATGGTATAGGATTTCAAATGAAGAAGAAAATCTTAATAGTGTTTCACTTAAATATTTTCAGTGAAATGTGTCTGCATGTGAAATATTTAGTTTTATGTCATTCACTACTTCACTCTGTTTTCACATTGTTTCACTTTCTTTTATCTCTCTCTTTCACCAGAATTCTATCTAGTAATATGTTTTAATCACTAGAGCCACTCTTGTACTTGCTAATTCATTAGTTTCAGTCTACTTCTCTTAAGTAATCATCAGAAAGGCTGTTAAAACTTAAGATACAGATGGCACAAAAGCAGCATGACTGAGTAAGAACACTATGAATTGAGTGTTGGACTCTAGTAACAATTTTGGGGTTTTTTTTCTTTTTACTTTTGTGACCTTGAAGAAGACACTTAATCTTTGTAAACTTTTACTTTCTCACCTGGAAATTAAAAGAATTGAATCAAGTGATCTCTAAACTCCCCTTCAGCCATCATCCTCTAAAATGTTTATGACAGCCCTGCAAAAGTTAGCTAGATGTCCCTGCAAAACTGCCACAGCTCTTTATACTGCAACAGATGGCAGACGGTACAGGAAAATGCTTAGCATTCAGAGTAGCTAGTTGGCTCCAGGAAAATAAATACAATAAACACTCACCTTTCAGACTGTACAACTTTATTATTGAAAGGGCTGGACTAAATTTTACTTTAGTAATACCTATGAGAAAAAAAAAGACTTCCCACTCAAACTAACCAGGTAAAGGATATTTACAGGAAAAAGACTTACATAAGAAGATAAGCTAACACCATCAAATAGCTTAAAAATATATAGTATTCTTTCCCTTAAAGCAAGTCTTTTTGTGAAAAGGTTTTTGATGACAAATTCAATTTCTTTAATAGATATGGGTTATTCAGATTTTCTATTTGTTCTGTGTCAGTTTTGGTATGTTGTCTTTTTTCAAGAATTTGTCCATTTCATCTCAGTTATTGAATGTGGTAGGCCTGAACTTATTCATATAATCTTTTCTCCTTTTAATGTCTATAGAATATATAGTGATTCCACTTCTTTCATTTTTAATATTGGTAATTTGTGTTTTATCTCTTTTTCTTAGTTTTGTTAGGAGCTTACAAATTCTACTAATCTTTTCAAAGAACCAACTTTTGGCTTTCTTAATTTGCTTTATTGTTTCTGTTTTTTTATTTCATTGCTCTCTGTTCTTATCCCTATAATGAATGTTACACGTGCATTTAAAAAAAAAAAACGTATCTTCTACATTTGTTGGTTGTAGTCTACAAACGTTAATTAGTTCAAATCAGTTGACGGTTTGTTCAAACCTGCTATGTTGTCATTTACTCTTTTTACTAATTTTCCTATCAATTACTAAAAGACATGTAAAAAAATTCCAGTCATAATTATGCAGTTGTCCATTTTATTCTTTAATCCTGTCAATTTCTGCTTTGTGTTAAAGCTCTATTATTAAGTCATACACACTTAGGATTATTATCTAATTCTGATTAATTCATTCTTTTACAATTATGAAGTGTCCTCTTTATGTCTGGAAATCGTCCTTGAAGTCTACTTTGATGTATAGCCACCCTAGCACTCTTCTGCTAGCTTTTTTTCATTGTGTATCTTTTCTCTAACCTTTTACTTCCAATTAATGTCTTTTTATGTTCATCTCTTATAAACAGCATAGAGTTGGTTCTTGCTTTTTTTTTTTTTTTTTTTTTTCTTTTTGCGGTATGCGGGCCTCTCACTGTTGTGGCCTCTCCCGTTGCGGAGCACAGGCTCCGGATGCGCAGGCCCAGCGGCCATGGCTCACGGGCCCAGCCGCTCCGCGGCATATGGGATCCTCCCAGACCGGGGCACGAACCCGTATCCCCTGCATCGGCAGGCGGACTCTCAACCACTGCGCCACCAGGGAGGCCCGGTTCTTGCTTTTTTATCCATCCTGACAATCTCTTACTTTTAACAGCATGTTTATTCTGTATATGAAATATAAATGTTGGTACAGTTGGGTTTAAGTCTACCATTTACTATTTTTTTTTATTCACGCATTATATGTTCTCCCTTTCCTGTCTTCTTTTGGGATAACCAAATAGTTTTTGATATTCCATTTTAGTTTTCGTATTATCTTTTAGGTTTATCTTTTTGTATTAGTGGTTGCTATGGGAATTATAATTTGCTTTCCTACCACACTCTACTTAGAGTTAATACCACTACACATAAAATGAAAGAAACTTGCAAAAGTATAAGTCCATTATTTTGCTAGCATTGTCATATATATTTTTGCATCTACCTACTTATAAGTACCATCATAATGTTATGATTTTGCCTAAAATGTTCAATTTAAAAATAATTGGAAAAAATATTCTTTTTCATATATTTTCATCATATATTTTCTATGTTCAATGTTCTTTATTTCTTCCTGTAGATTCAAATATATAACAGGTGTCATTTCTCTCAGCATGAAGAGCTTCCTTTAACATTTGTGAAAAACAGATCAGTTGGCAGTATATTCTCATTTCTTTAATTTAGCTGAAAATTTCTTTTTTCAACCTCAATGCTGTGAGATAGTTTGACTAGATACAGAATTATCAGCTGATAATCTCTTTCTTTTAGCACTTTAAATATATAATTTCATTGCCTTCTGGTCTGCATCATTTCCAGTGAGAAGACGTCCATCATTCTCAGAATTGTAACCCTTTGTACAATGTGTATTTTTACCTGCTGGTTATTTCAAAGGTTTTTCTTTGCCTTTAATTCTCAACTCTTTACCTATGATATGCCTACGTGTTTTTTCTTGTGTTTATCTTGCTTAGATGTGATATCTTCTTGGACGCGTAAAGATGTTTTTCATTAAATTTGGAAATTTCCAGCTATTCTTTCTTTTTTATATAAATGTATTTATTTTATTAATTTATTTTTGGCTTGTTGGGTCTTCGTTGCTGCACGTGGGCTTTCTCTAGTTATGACGAGCGGGGGCTACTCTTCATTGCAGTCCGTGGGCTTCTCATTGCGGTGGCTTCTCTTGTTGCAGAGCACAGGCTCTAGGCGCATGGGCTTTAGTAGTTGTGGACTGTGGGCTCAGTAGTTGTGGCTTGTGGGTTCTAGAGCACAGGCTCAGTAGTTGTGGCGCACAGGCTTAGTTGCTCCATGGCATGTGGGATCTTCCCAGACCAGGGCTCGAACCCATGCCACCTGAACTGGCAGGCGGATTCTTAACCACTGCGCCACCAGGGAAGCCCCCAGCTACTATTTCTTCAACTAATTTTTCTGCCTTATTCTAGTTCTCTTCTTCTGAGACTCCAATTCACATATGAAAGACCACTTGATGTTAATTTATAGGCCCATCAGGCTTTGTTCATTTTGTTCTCAATCAATTGTTTTGTTTAGATTAGTCTATAGATCTACAAGTTTACTAATCTTCTCTACTGCCTTCTCCAATATGGTGTTCAACCATTCAATGAAATTTTCACATCAGATACGTTATTTCTCAGTTCAAGAACTTTCATTTGATTATTGTCCTTACATTTTCCATTTATGCACTGGGATTCTCTATTATTAGGAACATCTTTTTCTTTAAGTTCTTGAACATTTATAGTAACTACTTTCAAGCTCTTGTCTGCTAATTCTAACATTTGGGATATCTTTTTCTTTGATGTAACCCAGATTTTCCTGTTTCTTAACATGTCTAACATCTTATTTGTTGTGTACTAGACATTGTACATTGTAGGGATTGTGGATTATGTTACTGTCCTTGAAAGAATGTTGATTGTTTTTTAATTCTAGGTGGTAGCTAAGTTACTGGTTTATCATCTTGAACTTGTTGAGGCTAAGTTTTATGCTTTTGTTAGGGTAAATCTGTTTGTTTCATCCCTTGTACTAAGGTGAATTCCTTAGTCCTGGGGTATAATCTCCACTCCGTAGGTGCTGGCCTTCTAAGATTTCCATGGAGAGATTGAGGTGTTTACTAAATCCTGTCATCTGAAAGGACTTAAACTCCAATTTCTGTCTCCCTCCATGGTGAACAGCAACTGAGAACTCTGCCTAGGCTTTAAATTCCACAAATGTAAGGAGTCTCTCTTGTTCACCCCGTCCTTAGCATCTAATACAGCAGGTGCTTAATGTTTCTTGTTAAATGAATAAACTGTGAAAGACTGAAAGAAAATTTTCTGATCAGGACAAGACACAATCTGTTTTTCCTTTTCCTCTGGAAATTGTTCATTTGTTCAGTTATATTTTCTGAGTGTCTACTACATTGCTGGGATTGTGCCATGAGCTATAGATAGAAATGTTAACAGAATCAACTACTTCTGCTCTCACAGAACTTGAAATTTTAGCCAGGGGTCATTCTGGCATAATTAACTTATAGTATGTAGCAATGACTGCAAGTAAAGGACCTACGTTTGAATCCAGCTCTATCACAAACTAGCTGATTGACCCTAAGTGAAATATTCAACCTCAGTTTACCCATCAGTAAAATGGTGATAATAAAATACATCATGTGTTGTTATGGGAGTTATATGAAAGTACCTCGTACAAACTAAGCACAGAATGAGTGCTACTACTAATGAAGTTAGCTATTACTAAATTTATTATGAGACTAACTCTCAGAAAACATCTAATCTTAAACTGGATATTTATTTATTGGAGGTTTAAACAATTGTTTGGCATTATTTCACAGTCATATTTGGCCAAGATTTACCATATAGTGCAATTCCATAATACTTGAACCTTAGAGTCAGATGTATTTGGGAATTCAGATTTTGTTTCAAAGTCTAGGAAATTAATATAGCATGTATACCATATATTATATAACATTTAAGTAAAGTCTGGGGCAGTGTCCCATCATTGAACATATTAATATTAACTGGCTAATATAATTAATGTTAATATGTATGCAAAGTATGAATATTCACATGAAGTGGGAAAAGTAGAGACTATGAGTAATCATGATCACTTATTACTTCAGGTCAGGTTTTGACACTAAGAGTTTTGGCATCACCTTAGGTGACATCAACTTTCAGTTTCTGGAGCTTTCCAGATTTTGGAATTGTGAATGAGGGATTATGGACCACACCTTTTGAGTAACTGAGAGAAGGAATTAAGAAGGATGTCAAGTAAGAGAAGGTAGCCTGAATAATATATTTGAATAAACCTGTATTTACTAGGGGTAAGTTTTCCAAACTGGTTACTCTGACAAACTTCAGTCTCCAAGGTCTACCCTTTTGCTATTTGCATCTATATGGCTTGACACAGAGCTTTGCACTGAGTCAGTACAAAAATAATATCTGCTGAATTAATAAATTAATGTATTACTAGTGAAAAAGAAAGCACAGGTCTGAAACCTGTCCTTTTCAGAAACTTCACTGTTAATTTTCCATAATCCCTTCTTTCCATCTCACTCTCCAATCTATCTCACAAAATCAGTTATTTTTTCACAAACGTTTGTCAACAAGTTTGCTACACAAAGAAGCGGAGCAATCTTAAGAATGCCTCATAGAGCCACTGAAAGGCATGCTGTACCATAGTGAATTGCAGGACATAGTTTCTAATAAACAAAACTGCTGAAACATCATACAGTACTGTTTATAATGCTTTTACTTGCCACTGCAAAGTAAACCTACAGCCTGGTCTACTGAAGGAGCATTAATACACTCAAAAAAATAAGAATTTTTTATCTTTGCCTTAGTCAAATTAAATGGGAACTTTGAAAAAGATACGTTGAAAACTTGAGCTTTCAACAACCTACATTTCTTTAAACCAGATACTTAAGTCAGGATAAAACCAAAAGCAAGCATATTAATTTAAACTTTTCTGCTATCATATAAAAGATATACCTGGGTTGTGGCTTTGATTCTGGCTTGACAGACTGTTGTTCTTTTTTGATAAAACTTTTCTAGAATAAGAGAAAGAAGAATTGACACAATTAGGAAAACAACTTCATTGTCTACAAAATCTTAATTCCATTGATGTTCTATTATATTATCAAAGGAAGAAACAACTGATCCATCATAATATATAAGCCTAAACATTGATATAAGTATATATTATAAACCTAAACACTTATATAAATAAGTAAGTATACTCAGAGGAGTATGATCACAGAACCTCCTCCAGCATCTTTTGGCCCCCAGGAATACAATTCCTTCTGATCATTTCAGTGAGCAAATATCCATAAAAATCTACTACAGATAAGAATTTATTTATTTAATTACTTATTTGCCCTCTGTCTTATAAAAAGTTTTAAGGTAGCTTACAAAAAATATAGTATGTATGAAAAAAGAAAAAAAATAATATCAAGTTAAAGGGAAAATACGGATAGAAAAATAATGTCAAGTGTTTTCTGATACTGCTTACTGTGTTACACAGATCTGCCTTTCAAATTCCCAGCTATCAAAGTGTTACAGACTGAACTGTGTTCCGCTAAAAGTCATATGTTGAAGCCCTAATCCCCAAATGTGACTATATTTGGAGATAAGGCCTTTCAAGAGGTAATTAAGGTTAAATGAGGTCATAAGGGTGAGGCTCTAATCCAATAGGACTGGTGACCTTATAAGAAGAAGAAGAGATGACAGGGGCATGTCTGCACAAAGAAAAGGCCATGTGAGGACACAGCAAGAAGCAGCCATCTATAAGCCAAGAAGAGAAGCCTCAGGAAAAACCAACTTTGCCCTAGAACTGTGAGAAAATTAATTTCCGTTGTGTCAGCCGCCCAGTCTATACTATTGTATTATGGCAGGCCTGGCAAACTAAACACAAAGTAACAAAGAAAACACAGTAGTTCTAACATTCACAATGTCTATAAGAGAAGTAAACTTATTTTCTGTGAAAAATTTCTTCCATGAGTCCTTCAAAAGATGCCTGGGATAGTGTAATGGTCAGTTTCAACAGCATCTCTTCAACAATGACACTTGAGAGTTTACTATGGATCTTTTACACAGTCCTTCAATGTCAGTCAACAGTTGAAAGAACAACTTAGGAGGATGATTCTCCAAGATCTCAAAATAACTGGGTCATTCCCTTTCTGGTCATTCGGTGTAATCCAAAGGTTAAACTGATACCTAGAGGCATTGCATATCCATTTTATAATCTGCTATGACAATTATTTTGCCCAAAATAGCTTTTGAAAAAATGGCCTCAGATAAGAGGAATTTGAGGTAATCTTAACAATGAGTAAAGGTTAACGGATTTTGGATTGTTGGTGTTGTCTTCCCTCTCAGACTCTATAAGAAGTCGGTGCCGGAAAGTGCCTCGGCTATTGATGTGCTCCTGATACCACAACGAAAATACTTATTTTACTTTTGCTTTAAAGTTGTCAATAGGGACTTCCCTGGTGGCACAGTGGTTAAGAATGTGCCCACCAGGGCTTCCCTTGTGGTGCAGTGCTTAAGAATCTGCCTGCCAATGCAGGGGACATGGGTTTGAGCCCCGGTCTGGGAAGATCCCACGTGCCGTGGAGCAACTAAGCCCACGTGCCACAACTACGGAGCCTGCGCTCTAGAGCCCATGAGCCACAACTACTGAAGCCCTCATGCCTACAGCCCGTGCTCTGCAACAAGAGAAGCCACCGCAATGAGAAGCCCACACACTGCAACAAAGAGTAGCCCCTGCTCACCGCAACAAGAGAAGGCCTGCCCGCAGAAATGAAGACCCAATGCAGCCAAAAATAAAATAACTTAATTAATTTTTTTTAAAAAGAATCTGCCTACCAATGCAGGGGACATGGGTTCAATCCCTGGTCCGGGAAGATCCCACATGCCACAGAGCAACTAAGCCCATGCGCCATAACTACAGAGCCTGCGCTCTAGAGCCCTCATGCCACAACTACTGAAGCCCGCATGCCTAGAGCCCACACTCCGCAACGAGAAGCCACCGCAATGAAAAGCCCATGCACCGCAACCAAGAGCAGCCCCGCTCGCGACAACTAGAGAAAGTCCATGCACAGCAATGAAGACCCAACGCAGCCAAAAATAAACAAACAAACAAACAAATAAATAAATAAATAAATTTATTTATTTAAAAACATAAAGTTGCTAATATGTATTTAACCACTATTTGGCAACTGAAGCCAAAGAAGTCTCTTCTATAAAATCTCAGGATATATAAAGAGTAAGTGTAAAGATGAAATGTGGAAGAAATTTTTATTTGTATTGCAAAAATACTCAGTTTTAAGACACAGAGTGATTGTTTTAAATACAAGTTTCACTCTGTCCTATAGTGAGTGCTCTCTCAGATGCAGTCTGACTTGTATATGTAAACTTGTATTTCATGCCATTCATTTTTTAAGACTGAAGTTTAACTTCTACCGTTATGTTAGAATGCAAGAATAACCTTGAGAATTAATTTGCATCATCTCTCAACTGTTACTTTTAGAATTCCCTGATCATGTTTTCTTTTTCAAAGCATTCACTCTCAAAAATACTGTAGGGCTTCCCTGGTTGCGCAGTGGTTGAGAGTCCACCTGCCGATGCAGGGGACACGGGTTCGTGCTCCGGCCTGGGAAGATCCCACATGCCGCGGAGCGGCTGGGCCCATGAGCCATGGCCGCTGAGCCTGCAAGTCCAGAGCCTGTGCTCTGCAATGGGAAAGGCCACAACAGTGAGAGGTCCACATACCATAAAAAATAATAATAATAATAATACTGTACTTTTTAAAACTTATGTGCAACATGTAGGTGATAATAAAACATGAAGAAGCACCTATATTTTAAATATTGCTCTCAAGATGTTCCATGACACATATTCATGGCTAGAAAAAATACTCATGGCTACAAAAATTATTTTTTAACCTATGTAGTCCATACTTTTGCACACAACAAAGTGCTTGGTTGGAACACACTGTCCTTATGTGATACTACTATTTACACTTGCCAACTAAATTTTTGTAACTGCTTCCTTCTTGGCCAGACTAACTGAGATGGGCATATTCTGCATCATGAAAGGTGTCAAATATCAAGGCCACTAAGCAAAACAGTCTCAGACAAACATTCTTGAGGATTTTTCTTAATAAAATGTTCTATGATATTTTTCCAGTTACCTCTGTTGTATCTTTTTCTTCCTACCTACCATAATTAGAAACCGGTGGTTGGGGGGGGAGTTTGGTCACCTTTCTGTGAAGTCAATAGCAGTCCTTTTCTTTAAGGGGTCCTGGGGTTTTTTTTCTAAGTCTTAGTTTTCTCCATACTTATATATTAAAATCTCAAGTCCATTCTGCCTTGATGTTTCAATTCCATTCTCTCTCAAAATGTTTCTTCTTTCCACAGCTGCCAGCTGCTTCTCTAGACTTCTTCAAGATCCTACTCTTTCCATGACAATGCATTGGAAGCGACAAATTCTAAATACTTGGATAATGATGTAAGTCACTTATTAAATACTCATGTCAAAATTTTCCAATTTTTTTAACAACCTGTGTGAATTTATTTTAAACCTTTTTCAGACTCCTTTCTCCCACATATTTTCTCAAATCCCACAACTCAACTGGCACCAACTTCTGATAATTCACATAATATTACATCTCAAGCTTCTTTTTAGAAGCAGCTACCTAATCCACCAATTCCCCCTTCTTTCCAAATCTCATCTGGAATTTATTTTTTCCTTTTGACAATGCTGCTAATTTCTCTCCTAGTTTGATGATTAAATTCTTGCATTGATTAACCAGAGATGAAATATGGAAGAAAGCCTTTCATTTCACATCATAGTGCTAGCCGTACTTCTATATTACTACTATTAGTGTGAAATTCTGCAATATGTTTGCAATAACAAGGTAATCTATAATTGGCACATTACACCTCCAATACTTACCCTAAAATGTGGTTAAAGGGGATTTTCTAAGTAGCAAGAAATTTTCATAGTTTTAAACAGCTTTGTGACCCTACCAGAAGCATATATAAACACACCATTCAAGGTAAATGAAAGGTTTCTTTAAAAATAGATAACTGTGAAGAGAAAATCACTGATAGCATATACATATAAAATAAAAAATTACACGTTAAAACATGTGAAATAAACTGAAAAGCTTTTTCTGCCAGGCTTGAAACTTGTGTTTCCCCAGGAGAAGTGAGTCATGTCACCAGCACATTCTGTGAAATAGCAGTGAGTTGCATTCCTTGTACTGCTACTGCTTCTTGTATAAGAAATGTTTTAAAAAGAAAACTGTCAGTAACTTGCACACATGCAGAACCAGAAGGCACCAAACACATCATTTTGGAATTTTTCACAAGTCATTATCTTTACATTGTTGTATTTTAGAGCTTCTAAGAACACATACAAACCACAGAAGGGTTTTCCAGCCATAGAGCCACACCCAGGAAGTTGTGATAGGACCAGGAAACCCATAGTTTCTCAAAATCTTCTTGTGGAGCCACAGAAGCCCCATCGTGAAGGTGTTCTCGAGTGTGGTATTTCTTTTACATTTCTTAAGAGAAGAGGAGGGAATACCATAGGTAATGCTGGTCACTCTGTAATAGCCATGGCCTCAAAAAGCCATTCAACTTTCAAATTAGGAAAGAATGAGGGAGGTGGCCCAACAAAACATAGGTTTTTCCTTTACCAGTCACTAGATAAAATTTCTTTAACCTCCAAGGGAAATCAAAACTCTTTGATATTTAGCAATTTAAGGATCACATAGGAGGCAATACGAAGACTGATGAGAAAGAGGGAGCTGGATAGAGAAGTTTACATCCCAGTATAAGTCCCTCTGAGGGTTGGAACCTATTTGTAAAAGATATAACAGGGCTGTTGCTTCCAGTAGCATGTTCATAGCAACAAATCACAGCATAATACTAACACATATTCTAAAATGAAAAATCAAATATATTTTAATGCATAGCTGAAATGAAAGGAAAGTAATAGAATTCTTTTCTGGTAGAAAACAACGAGAATGTTGAATTTACTGTTGTATGAGTTCTGGAGCCTGTCTTAGCCTCGGGGATGGCATGGAAATTTTAGACAACCTAGAGCCTGGGTTTAAATGAGCCCCGTGCCCTGCAGTTGGGAGACAAACACTGGAACCCAGAGCATGAAGGAATATCAGAGCTGAGAACACCTCTCATAAAACCTAGGTACTGGAAGTGCAATGTCCTTAGAACATAAACCAGGATTTTAAAATTCCCCTGGGGAGAGAAAGAAAGAAGTAGAAACAGAAAGAGAAAGAGATACCATGAGACCACTTGTCTGCCATGGCCTTGCCTCTGTGTGGAGAGGAGAAGAAGTCACTCCTAGAAACTTTTCAGGATAAGATTTCATTCATATGGATTTAGGGCCTGACTTCACACTATAGGCAGTTCCCTAAACAACCCCTGCCAAAGAAAAGCAAAAATTTAAGAATAAAGTGGTCCCAGGTTGGTAGTGCACTAAAAGAGTACCCAGTAAAAGCTAATATCAATCATTTTTAGAAGAATGCAGTTTAAATTCAGGTTTCAAAGAATTCTCACAATAAAATACCACGAAAAATGAGCTCACAGTCAGAAAATCATCAAACATAAGAAAATAAGCAATCAAAGCATCAGAAGAAACAACAAACTACACATTCAGAAACTCAAAGACTCCAGTACTGAAACTAAGGTATACAGAATATAAAATAAGAGTGAGTTTCCATTTCTATATGTTTACAGAAATATATTAAAGTAACCAAAAATTTTCAAAGCTGACCAAGCTGATTTGAAAAGTAACATCTAGACATTCTAAAAATGAAAAATATAATAATTGGAATAATTGGAAACTCAATGAGTAGCAAAAAAAAAAAAAAAAAAGAATGGACACACAAAAAGAAAACACATAAAAGAGGAATCAGGAGGGAAAATAAGACCCAGGATATAGCAATAAGAGACAAAGAGATGGCAAATATGAAAAAGTGGAAAAAAAGACAAAGAGTGACAATTAAATGGAAGACAACATATGTGTAAGGAGAGTTTTATAAAAAGTTTTAATCAGAGCTTATAAAGAAAAAAAATGGAAGAAAAAAATCATTTAAAGAGATAGTAACAGAGATTTTTTTCCAGAGTGCTGAAAGACACTGACTTTCATAGTTAGGAAGCCAAACAGAAACGAAGCAGAATAAATAGAAAGAAAACCACATTTACACATCTCATAATAAAACAGCAGAACAATGAAAAGAAGTCCTTAGAAGTAGAGAAGAGAGATTACTCACAAAGGAAAGACAACTGGACAAACATCTGATTTTTCAACAGCAACAGTGGCAATCAGAAAACAGGGGAAAGATAACTTCAAGATTCTGAGAATGTATTAGTGAGGAGGAAAAAATAAATATAAACAGAAGTTTTCTGCCATCTGACCCTTACTAAAGGTACTTCTAAAGGATGTAATTCAAGAAGGAAAATCATCCTATAGCCTGTGATGCTAGATATAAGGTCAGGTAAAAAAAAAATTGGTAAGCATGTAGGTAAACCTAAACAGACAAGGAGGTAAAAAACAAAATAATGGTTTCTAATTTGTGAAGTTAAAAATAGTGAAAATAATAAGAGAATTAAACTCTGGTAGTTAAGACAATATAAGATTTCTGTATGAGGTGGGAAAAGGATAAGTATACTTTAAGTTAAAAGTATGTATTAAAATCCATAGGTTAACCACTTATAAAAAGTAAAAAAAGAACATAAAGGTCAAACGAGTACAAGGAAAACTAGTAAAATGCTAGTTTGTACAATGTACTAGTATAAAACTAGTACAAGGAAAACTAGTACTAGGAAAAATGGAACAAGAGGGGAAAGTATGTCAATCAATTTCCAAAAAAGACAAAGGAGCAAAAGAGAAAAAAAGGACAAAATAGAAAGAACAAATAGAGAGCACAGAACAGAAGGGATATAAATGCATCTAAATACATTTTTGAAAATACAACTGCATGATGTTCACAAAAAAGAAATAATGGTGGCCTAGAAATATGTGAAAAAAAATTCTCAGCCTCATTTGTCATTAGGGAAATGCAAATTAAAATCGCAAAGAAATACTTCATATCTTCCAAATTGGAAAAGGTTAAAATTTTGACATATTATTAAGTGTTACCAAGCATATGAAGCAAAGCAGACTCTCATAAACTGTTTCTAGGAGTGGAAAACTGTTCTCTATATTGCCTGGTAACACTGAACACACGCCCACTGGCCAGCACAGCCAGTCTACTCTAGGCTGCTTGTGGCTAGAGGCAATCAATTATTCAGGCAGTTAATAATCAGTTATGGAGTTCCTACTGTCCAGGCCCTGTCCACCTTCCTCCCAGGTTGAAGGGATGAATATTCTGGCATCTATATAACCCATTCTCGATGCAACAGGATGCAGGTTCATATTGATGCTGGGAATTCTTACCCTAGAGAAACTCTTGCACCTAACACTTGTAGAAGAATGTAGCAGAATTGTTCATAATAGGACATAACTTTTTAAAAAGGCAAATATCTCTCAGCAATAGAAAGGATAATCAAACTGTAGTGTATTCATTCATGGGATGTTGTGCATCCATGAAAATGAATGAACCACGGGGCCACAGATCAACATTTATGAAGACTGATGGCTCTCAAAAATACATTGCTGGGACCTCCCTGGTGGCGCAGTGGTTAAGAATCCGCCTGCCAATGCAGGGCACACGGGTTCGAGCCCTGGTCCGGGAAGATCCCACGTGCCGCGGAGCAACTAAGCCCGTGCACCACAACTACTGAGCCTGCAGCTCTAGAGTCCGCGTACTACAGCTACTGAAGCCCACGTGCCTAGAGCCCGTGCTCCGCAACGAGAAGCCAGCAATAAGAAGCCCGCGCACCATAACGAAGAGTAGCCCCCGCTCACCGCAACTAGAGAAAGCCCACGTGCAGCAACAAAGACCCAACTCAGCCAAAAATAAATAAATAAGTAAATTTATTTTTTTAAAAAATACATTTCTGGGCAAGGAGAGAGAGAAGACATTATAATTCTACACACATAAAG
This sequence comes from Mesoplodon mirus, assembly GCF_964341445.2. NCBI lineage: Eukaryota > Metazoa > Chordata > Mammalia > Artiodactyla > Ziphiidae > Mesoplodon > Mesoplodon mirus. The sequence continues at coordinate 5,702,457 of NC_138977.1, read as the reverse complement.
TGAAAAACAAGTAAAAGTAAGCAAAATACTAAACAGAGATGTGTATAGATGTGCTAAATTATAAAGAAAAGCAAGGGAACAATTAACATAAAATTAAGGAGACTGGTTTCTTCAGGATATGAAGGGAAAGAAAAACATTGAGTTCTGTTCCCTACGTTTTACAGGTATTTGTTTTAGTGTTATTCTTTAAGATATAGAGCTATAAATAGATACGTATATGAATAATACACTGTTTTGTATAATTGATACATAAAACAATACAACTTTTAAAAATAGTGTGGTAGAAAAATTCCTTGAGTTTAAGATGAGTGTCTGTCCCCCGAGGAAGAAAAGAATGAAAAGATCTTGGGAATCTATGGGTTTCCCAAGTATTCAATATATCAAAACTTACTAGGAGGTTACATGGCTCCAAATCTCTCCTGTGGTTTGTGTGTGTTCTTGGAAACTTCAAAATTCAAGAATGCCAAGCAACGGAACAGCTGCTGCCAGGAATGAGTTGTCTTATTCTGAAATTTTAAGTGTATGAATCTATAAATACATAGGATTAATTTTTCTTATCAGCTAGAATTAAAACAACAAAATGAAAAAATGAGTTCATGCTTTACAATTTGGGGACATTTTAATGTGCTTGTGTTCATACTGATATTGAAGTTGATGTTCAAATGAATGTAAGGTGCTTATTTGATTTTGAATATGTTTCCCCCTTTGTATTTAACATACCCTCCCAGGTAATTAATTTATTATTAAACAATTCGGTTATAAACTGGATAGAATTTTAAACTTTTGAATTCAATCCTTTTCATTCGTGCATTTGTTTGGGATTTATTTAACTGTAAGACCATTGTAAATAGTGAGTTTGGTTATCATCATAAGATTTATATACTATGTGCTAGATCTGGAACTGCATCCCAGAACTAATAAATTGTTATAACTAATAATTAGAACCTACTATCTGCTTTATGTTCATGTTCTTCAATCTTCACCAAGACTCTGCAAAATAGATACTTTAATTCTCACTTTTCCTTAGGAAGTTGAGAAGTTTAATATCTTTACCTTGATTACACAAGTAGAAGGTGACTGGGATTCAGACTCAATACACTACTCTATCCAGAAGGTGAAACTGGTAATACAGGTAGAAGATTTTTAATCTATGAAAAGAGTCAGAATACAGTGAACAAAGGGAGCATTAGAGTTTACATTAGATTTTTAATTGATTGGCACTCAGCAATTTTGTTTTCCACTCATTTCTTTTAGAAAACCTCCAATGATTTTGTAGGGAGTCAGTAGGACTTAATCATAATGGGATTTAGAACAGCCAATCAGATGCATGGTGGGGGTGGTCAAAAGCTGCCCCAGCCCCCTAACTACAACTTGACTATTTCTCCTTGTTTGGAGCATGTTTATGGGGAATTACATAAAACAGTGTTTATCAAACTTTATGTTCTTATAAATCACTAAGATCTAATTCCTAGAGACTCAGGATATACTTGGATGATATATCAGCTTATTGAAATTGTCCAGATTATTTTATTTGGGTGAAAGCTCTATTATCAAAATAGCTGGCATATTTTCCCAGGCCAATTTTGACATTCACTGTAGTTCTATTTCATTATTTGAAAGTGTGTTTCTGATATCTTTGATCGGTTATAATCTCACTCGTCAACGTTCACAATAAACCACATTCCTATCCCACCACATGACTAAATTCAGCATAGAGTATATGTACTTCAGGTATTTGTCAGGAAAAAAATTACATTGTATAGACTGTCACTACTTATCAAAAGCTCACTTAAAAGGCAAAATATTATGGGGAATTGTCTAAAACAGTGTTTCTCAAACTTTTATATGCTTATAAATCACTACTGATCTTATTCAAGTACAGATTCTGATTCAATACATTTAGGGTGGGTCCTGAAAGCTAAATTTTTAAAAAGTTCCTGGATGATAACAATGCTAGTGACCCGTGGAGTTGGAAGGGCCTACCTAAACCTGCAGAGAATTATCTAATTTTAGTTGGTTATTGGTTTGCTTTTTCTTTGTGTACTTTTGTTTTTGAGGAATAAGAAGCAGTGGAAATCTATGTGAAAATCTAAAACCAACTCTTCTTTGGAGGACAAATTAACAATATATAATAAAAAACAAAGCAAAAGGGGGAAGCATAACAGCAACTCCACTACAAGGAATTTATCCTAAGGAAATTTAGAATATGCACCAACATTTAACTACAAATATAATGCACTGCATTCCATTAAAGCATTGTCAATTGCCAAGATAACCAAAAATGAGTTATTTAATATTAAAGAAAATATGTTAATAAGAAAAGATGCTCAGAATATATTTTTGAGTGAAAAAAATAAGGTTATAAAGCATTGTTGCTATAATAACTATGGTTGATTTTCTCATTTTTGGCTCATCTGGGTTTCTTTCAAAATATAGGTATTACGAGCATATTTATAAAAATTATTTTAACATGTGGTAAAAAGCAGATGTTAAAGGCTTTATAGGATGGTCATAATTATGTGGTAACAGTATAGGGAGAACAGAGAAGGAAGAACACAAAGACCTAAAATAATTTGAGTTTAAAAGTTGTCCTAGGGCTTCCCTGGTGGCGCAGTGCTTGAGAGTCCGCCTGCCGATGCAGGGGACATGGGTTCATGCCCCGGTCCGGGAAGATCCCACATGCCGCGGAGCAGCTGGGCCCGTGAGCCATGGCCACTGAGCCTGTGCATCCGGAGCCTGTGCTCTGTCCACAACGGGAGAGGCCACAACAGTGAGAGGCCCGCGTACCGCAAAAAAAAAAAAAAAAGTTGTCCTATGTGTCTGGTTCAAGGATACAACTGGAGTGAGATAAGGAATCAATCACTGCAGACAGAACCCTGAAGCAGCCTTGTGTGGCTGAGAGGATCGTCATCCTCTGATACCCTCCTAACACAACAACTGAATGGGAGTGTGTGTGGCCTCCTGATTACTACCCACCAGATCTCACCATCTGCAACATAGTCTTCATCACCAGATCTCCTACAACTCAGAGTTTTGAGTTTGTGCCCTTGGGATGGATTTGTTTGGTCCTCTCCAGACAGCCAATGAAACCCATCCTGTCTGCAGACTCAAAGGGATCTTCTAATGAGACTGTTGGAGGAGGTTAGAAAAAAGAAAAAAAGAACCCAACAGGAGAACTGCGTGACAAAATAAGAATGGCCACGGATTCCAGAGAAGAGGAATGGGCCAAAAAGTCCACTTCAGGACAAAGAATTAAGGCTCGTACAACTCTTTCAGTCAATACAGAAAAAAAAAAAAAAAAAAAAATTAGAGAAAAATTTATGCAACATTCTTAAATCATCGTTTTTTCTTTTTCCTCTTCCTAATAATATTATCATGGTTGTGTTTTTCACTGCTTTGGCACCTTGGGTCTCTTATGTGTTCCACTTGGGGAAATGTCAAATAGTCTATTATTCATTTATTCAACAAATATTTTCTAAACCTCTAGTTTATGACAGGAACCATTCTAGGCACTGGGGTTGCACTGGTGATCTAAAATGTCCTCAGCCTTATGGAACCTACATTTAGTGAGGAAGGCCAGTAATAAACCAGTAAAGAGATTCATGATGCACTATGAAAAAATAAAAGTAGTGGTGCTCCTTTAGGTGGAGTTCAGGGAAGAGCAATCACAGGGAGTAGCATCTATCAGAGATATATAATCACATCTGCCTGATTCTGCTACTGGGAATCACATAAACATGGACATTCTGCAATTAATTCCAGGACATGTCTTGCATCAAGTATCAAGAACAGTGAATATACGATTATGGTATTTTCCTTATAGAACTAATAATGTGTGTGTGTATGTGTATGTTTTCAGCCTTAAAAATAAAATAGCCAGTTATTTTACCCACAAAATGGGTTTATTTGGGAATAGCAGAGAATTGCAATTTGGGACAGACAAGCTACGGTGAATCACAGGCAAGTCTGAAGAATAAAGGAGAGGGGTCTTGCTTTTGAGTAGGTGTTAGGAGGAAATTAAGAAGGGCTGTTTTGAACCAAAGTTCATTGGAGAAGAGTAAGAGCTTGAGGTTGTGGGGGACCTTCCTTCTTTTTCTGAAGAGCAGGAGATAAAATTCCCCTGTGATTAATGTCTTCCCTTGTCAAAACAATTCATACCTTCCTTCTTCCTGCTGGTTATGCAAGTGCAAAGAGTGGTATACACGTGAGAGTTCCCCCTCAGGCTGCATGGCTCCATTTTAAATGAGGTTCCCTTTATTTATTTTCACAGTGTGTATATATATTTGTGTGTGTGTGTGTGTGTGTCTGTCCTTAGCTCCTTATCTTCCCCATCACCTTTA